>NW_027507758.1:297344888-297957388 GCF_037356315.1 Lithobates pipiens
TGTGGCAAGACTGCGTCCTTAGAATCCTTGGTCAGCAATCATAAGGGGTTAACACATCCCACATGATAGGTCTGGTTACTCAAAGCAGGATATCCACTTGTTGGCTAGTTTGCTCAAACCATAGGAAAAAAAGGAATCCTCATAGCGTAAACCAGTTTTAAACCTTCCGTTTGATGATGCCCCACAGATCCTCAATAGGGTTTAGGTCTGGAGACATGTTGGCCAGTCCATCACCTTTATCCTCAGCTTTTTTAGCAAGGCAGTGGACGTCTTGGAGGTGTGTTTGGGTTCATTATCATGTTGGGGTACTGCTCTGCGGCCCAATCTCCGAAGGAAATTTGTGCCCTTTTTTTCCCACAAATAGAGCTTTCTTTTGGTGGTACTTGATCACCTCTACAGTTTCTTTGCGCTATAAACAAAAAAAGAGCGACAATTTTGAAAAAAATATATATATTTTTTACTTTTTGTTGTAATAAATATCCCAAAAGTTTTTTTAAAAAACAAATTTCTTCATCAGTTTAGGCCAATATATATTCTTCTTCATATTTTTGGTTAAAAAATTGCATCAAGCGTATATTGATTGGTTTGCGCAAAAGTTATAGCGTCTGCAAACTATGGGAAAGATTAATGCCATTTTTATTATTATTATTTTTTTCATAGTAATGGCGGTGATCTGCAATTTTTTGCGGTATTGCGACGGACAGATCGGTGACTTTTGACACTTTTTTGGGACCATTGACATTGATACAGCAGTCAGTGCTATAAAAATGCACTGATTACTGTGTAGGGGGCGTTCAAGGGGTTAAATGTGTGTTTTCTCAGCATATTCTAGCTGTTTGGGGATGTGAATGACTAGGAGAGGAGATATTTCGTTTTTCCTACTTCGTAGGAAGAAACTATATGAATCCTCTCCTCGACAGCACAGGGATTTGTGTGTTTACACACACAAATCCCTGTGCTGGCGCTCGTGCATGCCGAAGATGGGTAGGACGTACCTGTATGGTGTTTTGCCCAGGAGAGCTATTGTCCCGCAGTATATCTGTGTGACACAGTCGGCAAATGGTTAAATCAACATGTATAGTTTCACTTTAACCACTTCAGCCTCGGACCAATAAATACCTTAAGGACCAGAGGTCTTTTTGCAATTTCGCACTGCGCTGCTTTAACTGGTAATTGCGCGGTCATGCAATATTGCACCTAAACGAAATTTGCGTCCTTTTCTTCCCACAAATAGAGCTTTCTTTTGATGGTATTTGATTGCCTCTGCGATGTTTTTTTTTGCGATATAAATGGAAAAAGAGCGAAAATTTTGAAAAAAAAAGATATTTTCTTCTTTTTGTTATAAGAAAAATCAAATAAACTAAATTTTAGTCATACATTGAGGGCAAAATTTATTCAGCCACATGTCTTTAGTAAAAAAAATGTCAATAAGCGAATATTTTTTGGTTTGCGCAAAAGTTATAGCGTCTACAAACTAGAGTACATTTTCTGGAATTTACACAGCTTTTAATTTATGACTGCCGATCTCATTTCTTGAGGTGCTAAAATGGCAGGGCAGTACAAATCCCCCCCAAATGACCCCATTTTGGAAAGTAGACACCCCAAGGAAATTGCTGATGGGTATGTTGAGCCCATTGAATATTTATTTTTTTTGTCCTAAGGGATTGAATAATGACAAAAAAAAAAAAAAAAAATTTTTTTTACAAAAAGTTGTCACTAAATGATATATTGCTCACACATGCCATGGTTATATGTGGAATTGCACCCCAAAATACATTCTGCTGCTTCTCCCGAGTATGGGGATACCACATGTGTGGGACTTTTTGGGAGTCTAGTCGCGCACGGCACCCCGAAAACCAATCACCACCTTCAGGATTTCTAAGGGTGCAAATTTTTGATTTAACTCCTCACTACCTATCACAGTTTCGAAGGCCATAAAATGCCAAAATAGCACAAAACCCCCCCAAATGACCCCATTTTGGAAAGTAGACACCCCAAGCTATTTACTGAGAGGCATGTTGAGTCCATGGAATATTTTATATTTTGCCAAAAGTTGCGGGAATATTACAAACTTTTTTTTTTTTGCACAAAGTTGTCACTAAATGATATATTGCTCACACATGCTATGGGCAGAAGTCAAATTACACCCCAAAATAAATTCTGCTGCTTCTCCCGAGTACGGGGATACCACATGTGGGGGACTTTTTGGGAGCCTAGCCACGTACGGGACCCCGAAAACCAAGCACTGCCTTCCGGATTTGAATATAAAATGCTATAAAAAACAAACTAACCAGAGTCACCCGTAACACTTATACGGTGATCAGTGGTGAAAGGGTTAACTAGGGGCAATCAGGTGGTTCAAATTTTTATTAGGTAGTATATGGGGGTCCCTGGCGCTATATAAAAACCTGACGGGGAACCTAAATAACTAACTGGCTAACCAGCGTCACCAGTGACACTTATACTGTGATCGCTGGTGAAAGGGGGTGAAAGGGTTAACTAGCAGCAATCAGGGGGTTAAAACCATTATTGGGTAGTATATCGGGGTACCTAGCGCTATAAAAACCTGGCGGTGAACCTAAAAAAATAACTAGCTACCTAGCGACACTAGCGACACTGATGCAGCGTTCAGAAAAATGATCGCTTAGTGACACTGGCAAAAGGGGGTGAAAGGGTTAACTAGCGGAAATCAGGGGGTTAAAACCATTATTGGGTAGTATATCGGGGTACCTAGCGCTATAAAAACCTGGCGGTGAACCTAAAAAAATAACTAGCTACCTAGCGACTGTAGCGACACTAATGCAGCGATCAGAAAAACGATCGCTTAGTGACACTGGCAAAAGGGGGTGAAAGGGTTAACTAGCGGCAATCAGGGGATTAAAAACATTATTGGGTAGTATATCGGGGTACCTAGCGATATAAAAACCTGGCGGTGAACCTAAAAAAATAACTAGCTACCTAGCGACACATGCAGCGATCAGAAAAATGATCGCTTAGTGACACTGGCAAAAGGGGGTGAAAGGGTTAACTAGCGGCAATCAGGGGGTTAAAAACATTATTGGGTAGTATATCGGGGTACCTAGCGCTATAAAAACCTGGCGGTGAACCTAAAAAAATAACTAGCTACCTAGCGACTGTAGCGACACTAATGCAGCGATCAGAAAAACGATCGCTTAGTGACACTGGCAAAAGGGGGTGAAAGGGTTAACTAGCGGCAATCAGGGGGTTAAAAACATTATTGGGTAGTATATCGGGGTACCTAGCGATATAAAAACCTGGCGGTGAACCTAAAAAAATAACTAGCTACCTAGCGACACTAGCGACACATGCAGCGATCAGAAAAATGATCGCTTAGTGACACTGGCAAAAGGGGGTGAAAGGGTTAACTCTAGGGGCAATCAGGGGGTTAAATCTTTATTGGGGGGTGATAGGGGGCTACCCTGGACCTAACACTAACTGTCCTGACAGTTTTTACTGTCACAACTGACACTGAATGCATTGATCAGTAAAGAAATGATCAATGCAATCAGTGACACTGTGACTGGGGGGGGAGGGGGGGCGGGGGGGGATCGGGGGGCGATCGGGGGGGGTTTGTGTGCCTGTGTGTACCTACATGTCAGTGTAGTGTTGGTGCACACTTACTTTTACTGTTCTCCTCGTAGTCCGGTCAAAAAGACCGCCCCGAGGAGAATGACATCACTTCCTCCTTCCTGTGTAAACAATACACAGGGGAGGAAGCTTCTCATTGGCCAGGAGCGATCCAGAGGGGGTGGCCGAAAACCAACGGCCATCCCCTCATCACGGAGCGCTCCTGGACCGAATCGGACCGCCGTAACCAGCGGGAGGGGGTCCGATCGGACCCCCCACCCGCTGGAAGGCAATCACGTAGATGTACGTGATTATGCCTGCCTGTGCCATTGTGCTGACGTACAATGGCAATACGGCGGTCCTGAAGTGGTTAATTAGTCCACTGCCTTCCCTTACATTTCATGTGATAACTGTGTCTAAATGCCATCTGCTCTGACCATCAACTAAGTTTTGGTTCTGTCTGAACACCTCCTGTCCTTAGCACAACTTGTGCTATTTAATAAATAATTTTTATTTGGTGCTTTGGTAATCTGTGTTTATGTCAAATGTCACCAGAGGCTCAAACCTGAAGGCCATGACCTGAATCACACAGCAAGGCCCTTACCTCCTTGCGGGAGTTTCTGGTGTAACTGGAGGCTTTTGAGGCTCCACTTGCAGGAGCCCCTTGGATCTTTTACTGGTAACATCAGCTGTATTCCCTAAATTCTCTTGACAGCCTTTTAGAACATGTGAATTTATAGCAGCAGTCTGTTCATTTGAAGAATTGTTGATAATATTAAACGCTTAATTTTCTTGTTTGTCATTTCTTTCTCTGACACTTTCTATTAGTACGAAGCAAGCATCCGAAAATAGAACCAGCAGAACATGTTCCACTTAATTAAGTATCCTGGAAGAGTTTCTCACAGTGCAAGACACTGGTTACAAGGTTCAGTTGCACAGCATAACAGGACTTGTCTCATAATTAGTCTACAATAAAGATGTTTACTGGTTAAAACAGAGTTGGAATTAAATTTTATCACCAATAGAAAAAACGAGACAAGAGAAGGAGGTAGGGCATGAATGATTAAACTCTGTACCAAAAATCTAAACTTCACCTGCTGATTAATGACCGCCTGCCATGAAACCTGTGCCAAACAATAGCAGGCAATACAGCACACTTAGGGATATATATATATATATATATATATACACACAATGGCTTGCGAAAGTATTTGGCCCCCTTGAACTTTTCAACCTTTTGCCACATTTCAGGCTTCAAACATAAAGATATAACATTTTAATTTTTTGTGAAGAATTACCAACAAGTGGGACACAATTGTGAAGTGGAACGAAATCTATTGGATATTTTAAACTTGTTTAGCAAATAAAAAACTGAAAAGTGGTGGGTGCAAAATTATTCAGCCCCTTTACTTTCAGTGCAGCAAACTCACTCCAGAAGTTCAGCGAGGATCTCTGAATGATCCAATGTTGTCCAAATGCCGGCCATACACGGTTCGAATTTAGAAAGAATTTTCTTTCGAAAATCGTATCTAAGAATTTTCGTATGAATTTCGCACCATTAGTGGGCTGCAGCAACAGCCAATTTTCGTGCGGAAATAAAATTTGAGGAATCGGACATGTTGGAAATTTTTTGAAAAACAAACGATTTTCTAATCAATGATGGGAGAATCGTGCGAGAAACGTAAGAAAATGTACGGAGATAAAAGAAAATTTACGGAGAGAAAAGAAGATTCCCAGCCAAGAAAATTCTTTTCTGTAGCAATATGAGGTGAAATTGAAGGCTTGGTCGGCCGAATTTCGAAAATCAATGGTGGCATCATCGGATCACAAAAAAAACAAATTTTTTGATTTTGAAAAGAAAATTCGTTCGAAATTCGACTGTGTTTGGCCTGCATAAATGACTATTCGATCGTGTGTGGGCTGCAGCGGACTTTTGATTTGCAAAAGTCTGACAGACTTTAGAAATGGAACATGTTTCAAATTTTTCCGCCAGAACGGACGGACAAAAACCGATGCGAGGGCAGCTATTGGCTACTGGCTATGAACTTCCTTATTCTAGTCTGGTCGTACGTCATCACATTCGAATCCGTCGGATTTTGGTGTGATTGTGTGTGGCCAAGTCCGTTCATTCGCAAAGTCTGTCAGAACTCTGTCAGAACTCTGTCAGAACTCTGTCAGAACTCTGTCAGAACTCTGTCAGAACTCTGTCAGAACTCTGTCAGAACTCTGTCAGAACTCTGTCAGAACTCCGTCAGAACTCTGTCGGACCTAAGTCTGGTCGTGTGTACGCGGCATTAGGTGTTCCCCGATTGGGTTCAGATGAGGAGACATACTTGGCCACTGAATCACTGTCACCCTATTCTTCTTCAGAAATACAACAGTGGCCTTAGATGTCTATTTTGGATCATTGTCATGTTGGCAAAGTACACAACTACCAAGGGCACTGAGTGATGGTAGCATCTTCTCTTTCAATATAGAGCAGTACATCTGTGAATTCATGATACCATCAATGAAATGCAGCTCTTCGAGGCCAGCAGCACTAATGCAGCCCCAGAGAAGGATACTGCCACCGTCATGTTTCACTGTAGACAACATGCATTTTACTTTGTACTTCTCACATTTGCAACACCATACAGATTTGAAGCCATCAGTTCCAAAAACCTTTATCTTGGTCTCATCATTCCAGAGCAGTTTCTCAACTGCAGTCCTCATGGAGCCCCAACGGGTCATGTTTTCAGGATTTTCCTCATATGAAACGGCTGTGGTAATTACTAAGGCAGTGAAACAGATCAAATCACCTATGCAAAATAATGGAAATCCTGAAAACATGACCTGTTGGGGCATCTTGATGATTGGAGTTGAGAAACACTGCTCCAGAGTACAGAGTCCCAGTAGTCGTCTTCTTTTTCAGCATGAGCCCTAGAAAATTCTGGGCAGGCTTTTTTGTGCATAGGCTTTAGTAGAGGCTTTCTTCATGGACAACACCCATGCATGCCATTCCTCTGCAGTGTACACCATATTGTGTCATGGGAAACAATCACCCCAGTTTGGATTTCTACTTCTTTTGCTCACTGCAGTGAACTTGCATAGTGATTTTCTTCAACCTTTCTCATCAGAAGACACTCCTGTCGAGGTGTTAACTTCCATAGATAGCCTGGACGTCTTTGTAAAATGGTTGCAGTTCTTTGTAAAATTTTTGTATAACTTTTGCTACAGTGTTTTAACTGATAAGTAAAGCTTTGCTGATCTTCATGAAGCCTTCACCTTTTGTAAAGAAATTATTTTCTTTCCCGGGCCTTGTGACATTTCTCTATTTGGTGCCATTGCTGAAAGCATGAAATGGAAAGGGGTTGTCTTTAAGTACCATCCTTTTATAACCAACTGTCTGCTGGACACTTGTTTAATAATCACACTCACCTGTAGTTGAATGTTTGTTAACCACTTTCAGACCGGACCATTTTGCTGGTCAATGACCAGAGGTCTTTTTACAATTTGGCACTGCGCTGCTTTAACTGGTAATTGCGCGGTCATGCAATGTTGTACCCAAACAAAATTTGCGTCCTTTTTTTCCCACAAATAGAGCTTTCTTCTAAAGGTATTTGACTGACTCTGCGATTTTTATTTTTTGCGATATAAACGTAAAAAAAAACGCAAATTTTGAAAAAAAAAATGATATTTTCTACTTTTTGTTATTAGAAAAATCCAATAAAGTCAATTTTAGTCATACATTTAGGCCAAAATGTATTCAGCCACATGTTTTTGGTAAAAAAAAAAAGTCAATAACTGTATATTTATTGGTTTGCGCAAAAGTTGTCACATCTACAAACTAAGGTACGTTTTCTGGAATTTACGCAGCTTTTAGTTTATGACTGCCTATCTCATTTCTTGAGGTGCTAAATTGGCAGGGCAGTACAAAACCCCCCCAATGACCCCATTTTGGAAAGTAGACACCCTAAGGAAATTGATAAGAGGCATGTTGAGCCCTTTGAATATTTTATTTTTTTGCCTCAAGCGATTGAATAATGACACAAAGTTGTCACTAAATGATATATTGCGTACGGGGATACCACATGTGGTCGACTTTTTGGAAGCCTAGCCACGTACGGGGCCCCAAAAACCAAGCACCGCCTTCAGGATTTCTAAGGGCGTACATTTGTATTTTCACTCCTCACTACCTATCACAGTTTTGAAGGCCATAAAATGCCAAGATGGCACAAAACACCCACAAATGACCCCATTTTAGAAAGTAGACACCCCAAGCTATTTGCTGAGAGGCATGTTGAGTCCATGGAATATTTTATATTTTGCCACAAGTTGCGGGAATATTACAAACTTTTTTTTTTTTTTCACAAAGTTGTCACTAAATGATATATTTCTCACACATGCCATGGGTATATGTGAAATGACACCCCAAAATAAATTCTGCTGCTTCTCCTGAGTACGGGGATACCACATGTATGGGATTTTTTGGGAGCCTAGCCGCGTACGGGGCCCCGAAAACCAAGCACTGCCTTCAGGATTTCTAAGGGTGTAAATTTTTGAGTTCACTCCTCACTACCTGTTACAGTTTTGAAGGCCATAAAATGCCAAGATGGCACAACCCCCCCCCCCCAAATGACCCCATTTTGGAAAGTAGACACCCCTAAATTTAGGGGTACACTAGTGAGACTTACAGGTAAAAAAGCACCTAGGCTGTCAGCGACTGTATCAAAACGCTACAAAAAAAACTGTTAGCGATCACAGGGATCAAGCCTGACTCTGCGAACGCTGCAGTTATGTGTGTTGTGTTTTGTAAGTGACAGTGATCGATCGATACTGCACTTGGGTGGGCTGGTCTGGGCTTGGCGGAGGGGCTAAACGCAGGTGCTAGCAGGTATCTGGGCTGATCCAGCTAACAATGCGTTTTGGGAAACCTAAACTGCCGGCGACGCTAATATAGATCTGATCAGATACTATATTACTAAGGGAGGTGTATGCTTTGCGCGTGGGTGTTAGCGGTACTGGCACTAACCTGACGCTGCCTGGGGCGACGCAGACCTTATCTGACCCTCAAACTTATATCACCCGCCGGGTGATCAGGGGGTTAAACCTTTATTAGGTAATAATGGCGGGTGCCCTGAAACTATAAAAAAATAACTAACCAACCAGCGTCACCTGTAACAGTTATATGATGATCACTGGTGAAAGGGTTAACTAGGGGGCAATCAGGGGGCTTTATGCGGTAGTATATGGGGGTCCCTGGCGCTATAAAAAGCTGCGGCGAACCTAAATACCTACCTGTCTAACTAGCGTCACCTGTGACACTAATACAGCGATCAGAAAAACGATCGCTTATTAGGCTGGGTTCACACTGGAGCGATGCGGGAACGCCACGAATCCGCGGCGGGTTCCCGCATCACACTGCCCTATGCGAACTGCTGGGAGTGTCAGTGAAATGTTAATGACACCCCCAGATCAGTTCGCATATCGCAGTGCGATCTGCAAACTCGGACAGGACCAAAAAAAGGGTCCCGTGCGAGTTTGCGGCGGGTGCGACGCGAATTCAGCCATACTATCTGTATGGCTGAACTCGAATCGCACAGAGATCGGATGTGATTTGCACTGCAGTGCGGTGCGAATCACATCCGTTCTCATAAACCGCTGCAATGTGAACCCAGCCTTAGTGACACTGGCGACAGGGGGTGATCACGGGGTTAAACCTTTATTGGGGGGGTTAGGGGGGTACCTTAGAACTAAAGGGGGCTAACCCTAACTGCCCTAACAGTTATTACAGTCACAAATGACACCAATGCAAAAAAAAAAAAATAATTCAATTGGTGTCACTGTGACTGGGGGTGCAGGGGTGATTGGGGGGGTGATCGGGGGGTGAAGGGGGGGTGAGAGTATGCCTGGCATGTTCTACTGTACGTGTGGTGTGTTGGTGCAACTCACCGATCCTCTCTCCTCGGTGCCAGAACGAAAAATACCGACACGGAGGAGAGATTACATCACTTCCTCTGCCTGTGTTTACATTACAGGAGAGGAAGTGATGTCACGCTTCACTTCCATTCGTCAGGAGCGATCGCGAGGGGGTGGCCATGAACGAATGGCCGCCCCCTCATCCCGGATCGCTGCTGAACGGATACCGACCGCCCTGGCACCGGGGGGGGCCCGATCGGGCCCCCCACCCGCGAGAAGGCAGGGACGTACATGTACGCCCATATGCCTGCCCGTGCCATTCTGTCGACGTACATCGTCGTGCGGCGGTCGGCAAGTGGTTAATTATGATTTTGTCGTCTAAATTTTGCATTGCTCTTAAGACTATCATTGGAGTGAATTCATTTTTGCAACATGGTCTTAAATGAATTTGTTAGGAAAAATACTTTTTTTGTGTGTGCACATTAACAAACCTTGGTTGCAATTAATGGCCCTCATTTGTGTAAGTATTTTGTAGTATTTTGTCCCCTAGAAAATGTTGATTCTGAAAGGAAAGGAAATGTTTTCTGACAAATCTGTGGGGTGTACTCATTTATGCTAGACACTGTATATTAGTGTTGTTTCAACCTCTTTCAGTCAAGGAACCCTTTAGGATTGCACACAATTCTGGGGCACACCAGTCTGAGGGCTCGTTCACACAAAGAGGTGTGTCCAAGTGAGGAGTACTTTTTAGCGTGTTTTCCGCGTGTTGCATTGAGAATGCTCTGTGCTTGTGAAACAGACAAAAAAAGGTGCTGGCATGTTTTTTAAATCACCCCCCACCAAAATGCATGGTACTGCAGTAGTAGAAAGACAGATCAGTGTGTTGTCCCCCACACCACACACACACTCTGAGGTAACACAGTTAACCCCTTGGTCTCCCCTGATGTTAACTCCTTCCCTGCCAGTGCCATTAGTGCAATGTCCGTACATATTTTTAGCACTGATCACTGTAATAATGTCACTGTTTAACAAAAAAAGTGTAAAAAAACGTCAGGTCTGTCCACCGCAGTGTCGCAGTCCAGTTAAAAATTGCTGATTAGCGTCATTACTATAAAAAAAATGCCATATATCTATCCCCTATTTTGTAGATGCTATAACTTTTGCGCAAACCAATCAAATGCTTGTTGGGATTTTGTTTTACCAAAAATCTGTAGCAGAATACAAATTGGCCTAAATTGATGAAGAAATTAGATTTTTTTCAAATTTTTATTAGGTGTGTTTTCTAGCAAAATATAAAAAAATATGTATTTTTTTATTCAAACTTGTCTGTGATCGATCAAATACCACCAAAAGAAAGCTCTATTTGTGGGGGAAAAAAGGACATCAATTTTATTTGTGGAAAAGTGTTGCATGACCATGCAATTGTCAGCTAAAGTAACGCAGTGCCGTATCAAAAAAAAATTACCTGGTCATTAAGGGGGCAAATCCGTTCGGGGCTTAAGTGGTTAAATTCATGATATTAATTAAAAAGTCAAATATAATACAATTTTATATAAAAAAAATTATATTGTTTTTACATTTTTTTATATAAAATTGTATTATATTTGACTTTTTAATTAATATTAATATTATTTTCAGTTCGGTTTTGGCCAAGTACATTGTGAAATTTTTGGTTTCGGCACCAAAATTTCCATTTGATACACCTCTATTTTGGATATCTGCAGAAAAGTCCCAAGATATAAAAATTTGAGAGCCTTCATGTTGCAAGTCCCCCACTTTTTTGCAGCTCGCATTATAGATATTTTAGAACTATATAGATATATTATAGAACTCCCTGTTTAGGAGTTCTGCACTCAGAGGCCTAGGGTTCAATACAGAAACTGGAAGATTTGGCAGTTTGTTGAGTCTATTGAAAGTGAAGTTAGGAGAAACTTCAAAGTCTCTAGAGTTGGCTTACTCCAGGAATCCACAAATTGTCCGGAATTGGATCATTGCATGCCCTCAGGGAAGCTGATAAACCCTGTAAATGTCTGAGGTCAGTCAGAAGTAGACAGATTTTTTGTAACGTCTTGCTGTAGCAGGGACATATTGATTTGAATCATGTCAACATGTAGTATCAAGATTAATTTACAGTCCTTAATTGCATCTATAATTTAGGCGAGATTTGGTTTTGCACACCTTATCAACTCCTCTGCATTGGTGGGGGGAGTTGGGGTGGCAGGAAAGACATAGAAAGAGGAAATGTTAGTGAAATACCCTCTTCTGCTGGTTCAGAGTGATTATCTGCAGGAGAGAGTTTGGCTGACACTAGAGCACTCAGGAAGGAAGAGGAAGCCAGGCCACAATCCTGAGACCTCTGGAAATGGGCAGGTTATTCAGATGCCAGTTGTTGCATATGTTGCCCCATTTTTACCATCTTGGGAGGAAGGATGTAATGCAGGTGTCGTCACGCAGTTAGGGTGCCTGGCAAGATTAGATGAGTGTACCAGAGGTGCTGTTTCTAGTGTCTCAACATTTCTGTGGCCAGACCATGTTCCCAAGTTTTTAAGGATCTTTAGAAGCATGCATATCCCTATTGCGAAGAGACTTCTTCACTTCACCATGCAGCCCTTCTGACTAAAATTTGTCCAGCCCTCCACTAAACTAGTCCTTAGATGGAACACTAAATTACTTAGCAAATTTCCTTGCTATACTCTATGCCAGTGATGGCGAACCTTGGCACCCCAGATGTTTTGGAACTACATTTCCCATGATGCTCAACTACACTGCAGAGTGCATGAGCATCATGGGAAATGTAGTTCCAAAACATCTGGGGTGCCAAGGTTCGCCATCACTGCTCTATGCATACATCTTCAGTTATTATTTTCATCTTCAATTAAATATTCTAGAGTGATGTGGAGAACAAGTTATGTATAATTTTTGACAGAAAAAATCATTTCGTTTTGTATTTTTGAATGTTTTGCTAAATAATTTTTTAAGCTTAACACCCTATGCTATTTTAACCCTTCTCAAACTTGTGAATAAGAGGGAACATATTTTTGTTAGCTAAAAATGTTCAGCCAATGTGCAGATAAATATGCCCTCTTCTTGGATTTTTCTGCATGGAAATGTCTTGATTCTGCTTTATATCTTTTAAAACAGATGTCAGGAGTACTGTGCTGGTGACATATGTATTGCAGTACAATTGCTTGTTTAACAACCAACAATAATTATCAGGTTTATTTAGTTTGTTAAGTAGTTGCACTTTTTAAGATCATTTGATTACATTTCTGTACTCCGACTAATGCAAATACAGCATGGGTTTGTATCCTTTCTGCACAAATGGTATTTGTTGCCGCTGCCAGAGAAACACTTCCATTCCATTTTGTCAGTGTTATCTGACAGTTGTTAAATGGCTTTTACAATGATACAACTAAATGGTCTGTAAGGAATAGTCGGCTGCAATGATTGCATCCATGTCAATTTACACTGTCCAACTTTGATTGATTTCATTCTCAGATCAATTTGTGTCTGTTTAATGCACTTGCAGATCTGATTTAAGAACCTTGCATGATTGAAAGTACTTATATTAGTGTACAGGTACTAAAACATTTTAGGATTAGCCAACGCATTGTGATTTGTAGTTACTCGTGATCGCCTTACGTAATTCAAAGGACAAATAATTAAATTATGAATTGTATAATATTTATCTTTTATATATTTTGTTTTTAAATGGAATCCACAGATTCTTTTTAATGTTTGTACTTTTCCTAATCTGAGTTCTCTGTAATTCAGTGGGGCAAGGATTTGAGATATCTCACAGGATCACCGAGATTGTACTTAAAGCGATGCACCTGTTATAAATGTCTACTATATCACTATGGGTATAGCATTGCTCTCCCAATGAACTTTATATTTTTTTAAAGCGGAGGTCCACCCTAAAATGGACCTCCACTCATCGGAATCCCCCCCCCCCTCCGGCGCCACAATCGGCACCTTTCGGGGGGAGGGGGGTGCAGTTACCTGGATAATCCAGGTAACTGCACCCACTTCCGGGCTAGCTCTCTGCGGAAAGGGGCGTACGTTACGCCCCTTTCCGCAAGCGCCCGCCCCCTTCAGCAAGTGCCCCGCTGCCTGCTGGGAAACACACAGCTCCCAGAGGCAGCGGGGACCGTCCGGATTGCGCCGCGCGGCTCGCGCATGCGCAGTAGGGAACCGGGAAATGAAGCCGAAAGGCTCCATTTCCTGATTCCCATACCCAAGATGGCGGCGGCAGGACCCGCCAGACGAGCGAGCGATCGGCTTCGGGTGCCGACATCGCGGGCGCGCTGGACAGGTAAGTGTCACTATTTAAAAGTCAGCAGCTGCAGTATTTGTAGCTACTGGCTTTTAAAAAAAAAAAAAAAAACGCGGAGTCCCGGTGGACTCCCGCTTTAAGTGATTGTAAACCCTCACCTTGAAAAACAACCTATTCGGTTTATAAAACATTTGTGTATAGATATGAAAACATTAGAAATACCTTCCCCCCCCCCCCCCCTTTTTTTTTTTTTTTATAAGTGATTGTATACCCTCTATTCTCAGCTGCATAAGAGTTAGGGGAGGATAAACAGCAGCTCACCGATCTTCCCAGTGAAAGGCTGTGCGGAAGGGGGGGTGTCAGCAGAAGTTTGATCATTGGAGGAGAACACACTGAGTTCTCAGCATAACTAAAGAACTGAGTATAGTGTGCTCTCCTTCCTAGTGTAGTATTTTTTTTTTTATTAGGCTGAAGGAAGGCAGGAACACCAGGGAAATCCAGCCAATATTCAAAAATAAGGAATAAAAGTCTGCTTTTTAAATTTGTGATGAAAATAATGATGACCTTTCTGTTTTAGAAAGGCATACTGTACTTTATGTTCCTTTAGTAGATGGGCCTTTTGATTCCTTTTGGCCTACATCTCCATAAATTGAATACCTGTAGCAGGGTTTGTAAAAAAAATACTCACCGTCAGGACTATATGCTGCTCCAATACTGCTTACCATTGTAAAAAATAATCAGACCTAGCACTGAAAATAAAGGCAATTTTTTGCACATTAATAATCCCATGAAGGTTGACTTAGTTCTACCTTACTGCAGTTAAAATGGAATAAGGGCATTAGCACATGACACAGGCCACAAAGGCAGACCTGATGCTTTATCATGGCTGGCACATGTATAAAGTGATTGTCACTAGCTTTATACCAGCAATCAAAGTAATTACAGTGCTATATTAGTAAGTGGCCATGAGTTTTTGTGCGGGTCATCTTAAAGTGGTTGTAAACCCTTACAAACCACTTTGACCTACAGGTAAGCCTAGATTAAGGCTTACCTGTAGGTCCAAGCAATATCTCCTAAACATATATGGTTTAGGAGATATTTGCCTGAAAACGGGCACCGCTGTCTACGGCGCATGCGCCGTAGACAGCGGCGCGCAGGCGCACTGAACGCGGCAGTTCCAAGAATGGAGCTGCCGCATTTGTCGACTCCCGTGCGCATGCGCGGGAGTGACGTCATCACGGCTTCGCCAAATGACAGCGGCGGAGCTGCGAGACGCCACCAGCAAGATGGATGCGGCGGACTACAGGGGACAGCGGCGACTTCGCTGACTCCTGTGTCAGGTAAGTGACACATAATGGGCTACTATGCGATGCATAGTAGTCCATTATGCTTTACCTTTGCAGGGAAAAAAAGAGGAAGTAAACTCATCAGGGTTTACTTCCTCTTTAAGGGTGATATTATAAATGGGGCTATCGGGTACGGTAAGCAATATAGGGCACTGGTCATCAGTGTTAATAAAGACAATTTTTAGGTTTGAAAAATTTGCCACAGACTTTAAAAGAGATTGTTATGTGTACACAATATAGCCCACTATCTACCAGTGATGAATGGGACTATAAAGTAAAAAAAAAAAAAAAGCATTTAATTGGGGTTAAGGGGAAAAAAAACTAATAATTTCCCTTTTGGTCACCTCTAAATGTATCTTAAAGTATATGTCACCGTAATATTTAATATTCCTGATATATGTTTGCTGTACCATGTGTTTGTGCTAAAAGTATCCTGTTCTCTGTTCTGACTGATCATGCCAAAAAAACTGTCTTTTATTTATGGATAGTGATCATATGAAGCCATTTATTATCACATAGTTGTTTGGCTCCTTTTTAAGTCTTAATGGTAACAGAAATCATCCAAAAGGCCGTGATGAACATTTACGTACCCTGGAGTGTTTGGCCTTGGTACAGACACACAAGGTGACACACACAGGTTAAAATGGCAATTAAAGGTTAACTTCCCACATCTGTGCCTTTTTAGGCTGGCCATAGAGAAAAGATTTTCTTTTCTTGCAAAAAGTGTGGGGAAATCCCTCCCGCAGAGCCATTGTGTTTTCCTGGCAGGGAAGCCGTCCCTATCGAGAGAACACAGTAATTACTGCTAGATGCTAGCAATAATTGCATGTAAAATCCGACAGACTGATTGTACCCAAGTTGATCAATCAATCAACTTGGGTACATTAAGCCTGCCCATACATGGTTTGAATCTGGGCCTGTGTCTGTTGTTATGACTGGCTTTAAATTGCAATTAGTGTCTGTTTATAGATAGTCAATTAGTGTGTTAGCTCTCATGTGGCTGCACTGAGCAGATTAGATACTGAGCAGAAAAGAACTGTCAAAAGACCTGCTTAACAAGGTAATGGAACTTTATAAAGATGGAAAGGGAAAATAAAAAAGATATCCAAAGCCTTGAATGCTATGCCAGTCAGTATTGTTCAATCACTTATTAAGAAGTGGAAAATTCAGGGATCTGTTGATACCAGGCCAAGGTCAGGTAGACCAAGAAAGATTGCAGCCACACCTCTGGAAGAATTGTTTGGAATGCAAAAAAAACTCACAGGTAATCTCAGGAAAAATACAGGTTTCTCTGGAAAAAGACTGTGTGGTTGTTTGAAGGAGCACACTATGACTATACGTGAACAAAATGAGCTGTATGGTCGAGTTGACAAGAAGAAGCCTTTACTGTGCCAATGCCACAAAAAAGCCTGGTTACAATATGTCTGACAAAACACCTTGACACGTC
Organism: Lithobates pipiens; assembly: GCF_037356315.1. Classification (NCBI taxonomy): domain Eukaryota; kingdom Metazoa; phylum Chordata; class Amphibia; order Anura; family Ranidae; genus Lithobates; species Lithobates pipiens. The sequence continues at coordinate 297,361,444 of NW_027507758.1, forward strand.
TCACAGCTTTTGGCATACTGTAATCTGGAGTGGCGAGACCAAAATACAGCTTTATGGTCACCTTTATAATGTTTAGATTGGGGTCAACAAGGCCTATAGCAACAAGAATACCATCCCCACTGTGAGGCATGGGGATGGCGCACTGGTGTTTTGGGGGTATGTGAGCTATAAGGGCATAGGGAATCTTGTGAAAATTGGCAAAATAAATGCAGCATGTTATCAGAAAATACGGGCAGACAATTTGCATTCTTTTGCACAAAAGCTGCGCATTGGGATGCTCTTGGACTTTCCAGCACAACAGTGACCCTAAGTACAAGGTCAGGTTGACCCTCCAGCGGTTACAGAAGAAAAAGATGGAGGTTCTAGAGTGGTCATCAGTCTTCTAACCTAATATTATCGTTCCACTCTGGAGAGATCTCAAATGTGCGGTTTGCGCAAGATGACCAGACTTTGCATGACCGGGAGGCATTATGCTAAGAAGAATGGGCAGCTATATCATCTGCAAGAATTCTGGACCTCATAGACCACTATTTATTGATGCTAAAGGGGGAAATACACAGAATTAAGAACTAAGGATATGCAGCCTATATAACAGGGGTCATTTCATTTGTTTACTTGTTGCGTTGTGTTTTGCCTGCTCACTCATATTTCCTTTAAAAATGGTACAAACTGTACCATTTCTCCACAAGTATGCAAACTTTTGAGCATAACTGTAAATTTAATGGGTTGTTGTACACGGTGGTGAGAGTTCACAAATACTTCTGCTTATGTAGGCTCATCAACTCTATTACACACCCCTGCTTCTCCTGCACTGACAGTTTTACTTCCACACACTCTGCATTATGTAACCAGTTTGGTGCTATATTCTTCCTCTTCCCTGCAGCTAACTACAGAGATATTTATTGCATTGCTGTGATATTTCCGCTTGCATACTGGGCCCATAGAGCAGATGTGCATTCCACTAAACATTACACTGTTATCAACTAATCAAATGGGCTCATTGTCTTTTTACCTTTGCTACAAATATAGATTGCTATTTGAAAGTGTGAGAATTGCACATAATTTATAAGTTGTCATGATAAACTCTTTTTTATTCTGTATTATTTATGGGATTTCAGTATAGATATATTTTTGATTTCATTTTGATAGTGCTCAGTGTAACCTTGCAGTGGTTAGTTTGTATAATGTAGAAACAGAATCTGTGCAGTGTCTCGTGTTTCAGCAGAGGGAGGAAGAAGGCTGGATCTCCACAGCTAGATGCATTGTTAAAAGTTCATTCTATCACTTTGACATTTAGAGCAGGACTCTGTGTCTTTGTACATTCCTCTTCATATTACCAGTACTAGCCTCAGAACTTAGACCACTTCACAAACCATAAGATTTACTAGTGAGTGATTGATCTATATGATGGCTCTCAGCTGTCAGAATAATCTGGGGATGCTTCTTGCATAAACTGTAATACAATCTGAGGCTGGGTATTTGATTCCAGATTCCTGTAGACCTATTGGTGATATTCAATACTTTAGGATGTAGGAGCCAGGTCTTATCTGACTCTTCTTGCAGGGGGGAAAGTGAGGGGCTAAAGTACGTTATTTCTCTCTGTTGCCCAGTTGGGTAACTTAGAGCACATCTGGTCGCACTGTAGTTACATTGTCTTTTTATTTATTCAGAGCTCCATTTACAGCAATATTTCCAATATATCTTATTACAAGACTTTGGGGAAGGCTGGTGTACGGTAGGGCACATGACAGATCAGCATTAATAAAAAGAAAGACTACTTTGTTACTTTGCTTTTTCTTCTAAAGGTATCTTAAACATTAGGAATATTCCTAAAATGTTCACACTTCTAAAAACGGACAGTAAAAGATGAAATTGTCTCTTTGACATGGAAGCTGGGTTTTATGCTATGCTTTTTATAGGCTTCCTCAGCAGTGAATGTGTTAACTGAGGGGCCAGGGAAGAATAACTGAAACACAATAGGTCTTTAGGAAGTTTTATTATCAAATAAAGGGAGCCTGCGATACTGAGAGGTATAGGGTTATTTAGGGCTACATCCTTCAGCTTGATGTCTTCAATTACAAGAATGATAAAGACTGAAACCAAATCCCTTAATTCAATCAGAACTAGGCAGAGTTATAGGAAGGATCAGATGTCCTCAGAAGTGCAAGCATAGGAAATTAAACATTCAAGAAGCGAAAAAGTTTGAGAGCAGCTGAAGGGGTAGCCTCAAGCTATACTTGTTTGAAATTGGTGCATTAAGTTTACTGTCAGCTACAGTCCATTTATTATTTTATTTTTTGTTTTTATTTTATTTCAGAATACAGAATGTTGTGAGTTCTACTAGTCTTTATTGATAATTTTTTTTACTTTAATGTAACTGATGCCTTATATGGGAATGTATAGTGTTTTTTATATATAGTTATTTATCCATTTCAGGACTGAAAAATATTTAGGCTATATGGCATATATTTTTTTTATATTTGCAACAGAGGCGTACAGCTCTGAGCTCTTTTTCACATGTTTACCAGTCTAATCTTAACTGCTTTGCCAGTTGTTTAAAAGGAAACGGTCATACGAGATTAGTTTATTCCTTTGGGAATGCTTGTTCCTTGGCTGCCATTCTAAAGCTTTGAGAAGTAATTTTGTCACATTGACAACATTTTTGACACATTTATAACATGTTTGTTTCAGAATTGTAACTGAAACATGCTGAAGTCAACATCTACTGTAGCATATGTATACCTATGTCACAACAGAATCACTTTAAATAACTCGTTACATCAAGTTCAAATTACTCACACACAACTAAATGGTCAAAGGAATTCCTCATTTCCCTTCCCCTTTCTTTCTGCTTTGTACATCTTCTTACAGAATTCAGTCAGAAAGAGGCTGTCTAATAACAAAATTCTTTTGCTTTGTTCTGTTTTTAAAAATTCCATAAAGCCATCAGGGGCGCACCCCCCCCCCCCAAAAAAAATTACCACTGGCTGCAATGTCGTGTGTGTGTGTGTGTGTGTGTGTATATATATATATATATATCTCAGGGCACCATTGCAATTCATTATAGTAAGAGACACAGGAAAGAGTTCACCAGCTGACCTCATTAACAGCCACTGGCATATTTGTCTGCCATCTGTGTCTCCGATTCCCCTTCATTTCCTGCCTCGTTTGACGTAACAGGAAGTTGGAATTCTTCCACTGTGGGGAAAATCTACACATAGATTGTTGTCATGGCAATAATTATCCCTATTGAAAGATTTCCACTCTTACTGTTCTTGTAGCAATTCACATTTTGGATTTCCCTTCACTTTCATGCCCAGTGCTCCTGGCAATCAAGACCATTAGAAAGGGTAGATATCCCCAAGGTGGGCACAAAGAGCAGTAAACTTCTCATCACTCTTTTCAAAGCTGAATAATAAAGTTTTACCTTTATTTAGAACTTGTATGAATCTCAGGGCACCATTGCAATTCATTATAGTAAGAGACACAGGAAAGAGTTCACCAGCTGACCTCATTAATACGCACCCTGCATATATATATATATATATATATATATATATATATATATATATATATATATATATTTATATTAATCCTTTTGCTAAACTGATTTTTCACCCAAATACTAAAATGCACAGTTTTGACTTAAAAATCTACCTGGGGCTCCCAAAACTATATATTTTCTGAAAGAAAATTATTTGGAGAATAAAAAAATGGAAGTCTTAATTTGGTTTGCAAATATTTATAACCTCTATATTTTCAGTTAAAATACACTAAATGTTTTTAGTGCTCACAAACTCAATATAGTATTCAAATTTGCCATTAAAGTGTCAATAAAGCACTTCCAAAGAAAAAAAATTGGGCTCTGGGCAGTTTAAGTCATCGCATGCTAGCACATTTTGACACTTATCTGAAAATAAAGCCCACCAACGGAATGTTGTCACTACCGAAGGCACTTCCACCCGGTCTTCTTTCTGGGTTCACGGGCATCGGCTATTTGATTGGCCAAGCCGGCGATGACGTCACTCCCGGGAGTCGTCTTTTATGGCACAGGTCTGAAGAAACAGCATGGGTATGCAATTCCTTCAGAGTGCATGTGCCTGTGACATCACTGGCTGCATCTAAAGTAAATATCTCCTAAACGGTGCACTTTTAGGAGATATTTACAGTACCTGTAAGTAAGCCTTATTATAGGCTTGCCTATAGATAAAAATTCTACATGGGAGTTTACTGCCACTTTAATATAAAACAGAAGACTGTGTTGCATGACTAAATACCAAACATATCTAGCCCCAAAATGATTCGAAGCTTGTGAAACCATAAGAATCTCTCCGATTCCCCTTCACTTCCTGCCTTGTTAGATGTAACAGGATGTTGGAATTCTTCCATTGTGGGGAAAATCTACTCATAGTTGTCATGGCAACAATTATCCCTATTGAAAGATTTCCACTCTTATGCCCTGTATACACGGTCGGATTTTCCGACGGAAAAGGTCCGATCGGATTATGTTGTCGGAAAATCGTGTGTAGGCTCTATCGGATTTTTTCCGTCAGAATTCCCGACAGAAAAAGTTTGAGAGCTGGATCTAAAATGTTCTGACAACAAAATCCGATTGGACTTTTTCCGATTGTTTGTAGAGAATTCCGATGGACAAACTGCCATGCATGCTTAGATTAAATTACGAGACCAAAGCTATTGGCTACTAGCCTCTACATAGTCCCGTCATACGCAACGAACATCGCCACATTACGAACAATCTGATTTTCCAACAACTTTGTCCGACCGTGTGTATGCAAGACAAGTTTGGCACAAAATCTGTCTGAAAAAATCTGATGGATTTTGTTGTCGGAATGTCCAACCGTGTGTGCAGGGCATTACTGTTCTTGTGGCAATTCAAATTTTGGATTTCCCTTCACTTTCATGCCCAGTGATACTGGCAATCGGGACCATTAGAAAGGGTGAATATCCCCACTGGGGGCACAAAGAGCAGTAAACTTCTCACCACTCTGTTCAAAGCTAAAGAATAAAGTTTTACCTTCATTTAGAACTTGTATGAATCTCAGGGCACCATTGCAATTCATTATAGTAAGAGACACAGGAAAGCGTTCACCAGCTGACCTCATTAACATGCACCCCTACTCCAGGAGATAGCTCTTACCAACGTGCACCTTTTCCAGTGTAATCAGTGATCACTGTTCCCACTAAATACACAGCCAGTGATCATGCAATCTCTGTACAATTTCCTTTTATATTGTTGGAAACCATGAAATCAGATGGAGACAAAAGTACAGTTAAATCATACTTGTTTAGTAATAAAAGTAAAAAGAACAAACGTAGTCAAAACATAGCCAAAGTTCAGTAACTGGAAGTCAGCCTTGCCAGAAGTCAGGGATCAATGTAGTGGAACAGCAAGCAGGATCTAGAGCCAGAAGGGATGTCAGCAAAGCAAGTCTTTAAACAGGAACGCACGCAGGAGAATGTTTCTGTGATGTTGACCAAGGCTAAGGCAGAGATCCTCTGGACTGGATGGCTTAACCACTTTCAGACCGGACCATTTTGCTGGTAAATGACCAGAGGTCTTTTTACAATTTGGCACTGCGCTGCTTTAACTGGTAATTGCGCGGTCATGCAATGTTGTACCCAAACGAAATTTGCGTCCTTTTCTTCCCACAAATAGAGCTTTCTTTTAAAGGTATTTGACTGACTCTGCGATTTTTATTTTTTGCGATATAAACGTAAAAAGACCGCAAATTTTGAAAAAAAATGATATTTTCTACTTTTTGTTATTAGAAAAATCCAATAAACTCAATTTTAGTCATACATTTAAGCCAAAATGTATTCAGCCACATGTCTTTGGTAAAAAAAAAGTCAATAACTGTATATTTATTGGTTTGCGCAAAAGTTGTCACATCTACAAACTAAGGTACGTTTTCTGGAATTTACGCAGCTTTTAGTTTACGACTGCCTATCTCATTTCTTGAGGTGCTAAAATGGCAGGGCAGTACAAAACCCCCCCAAATGACCCCATTTTGGAAAGTAGACACCCTAAGGAAATTGATAAGAGGCATTTTGAGCCCATTGAATATTTTATTTTTTTGCCGCAAGCGATTGAATAATGACAAAAAAAAATGTATTTTTTTTTTTACACAAAGTTGTCACTATGCTCACGCATGCCATGGGCATATGTGAAATGACACCCCAAAATACATTCTACTGCTTCTCCTGAGTACGGGGATACCACATATGTGTGACTTTTTGGGAGCCTAGCCGCGTACGGGGCCCCGAAAACCAAGCACCGCCTTCAGGCTTTCTAAGGGCGTAAATTTTTGATTTCACTTCTCACTACCTATTACAGTTTTGAAGGCCATAAAATGCCAAGATGGCACAAAACCCCCACAAATGACCCCATTTTAGAAAGTAGACACCCCAAGCTATTTGCTGAGAGGCATGTTGAGTCCATGGAATATTTTATATTTTGCCACAAGTTGCAGGAAAATTACAAACTTTTTTTTTTTTTTTTTTTCCACAAAGTTGTCACTAAATGATATATTGCTCACGCATGCCATGGGCATATGTGAAATGACACCCCAAAATAAATTCTGCTGCTTCTCCTGAGTACGGGGATACCACATATGTGGGACTTTTTGGGAGCCTAGCCGCGTACGGGGCCCCGAAAACCAAGCACCGCCTTCAGGCTTTCTAAGGGCGTTACAGTTTTGAAGGCCATAAAATGCCAAGATGGCACAAACCCCCCCAAATGACCCCATTTTGGAAAGTAGACACCCCTAAATTTAGGGGTACACTAGTGAGACTAGGTAATAAATGGCGGGTGCCCTGAAACTATAAAAAAAATAACTAACCAACCAGCGTCACCTGTAACAGTTATATGGTGATCACTGGTGAAAGGGTTAACTAGGGGGCAATCAGGGGGCTTTATGCGGTAGTATATGGGGGTCCCTGGCGCTATAAAAAGCTGCGGCGAACCTAAATACCTACCTGCCTAACTAGCGTCACCTGTGACACTAATACAGCGATCAGAAAAACGATCGCTTATTAGGCTGGGTTCACACTGGAGCGATGCGGGAACGCCACGAATCCGCGGCGGGTTCCCGCATCGCATGCCTCCCGGCGGCAGTTCACACTGCCCTATGCAAACTGCTGGGAGTGTCAGTGAAATGTTAATGACACCCCCAGATCAGTTCGCATATCGCAGTGCGATCTGCAAACTCGGATCGCATGGTGTGAACACCCATGCGATCCGATTCTGCTGCGGACCAAAAAAAGGGTCCTGTGCGAGTTTGCGGCGGGTGCGGCGCGAATTCAGCCATACTATCTGTATGGCTGAACTCGAATCGCACAGAGATCGGATGCGATTTGCACTGCAGTGCGGTGCGAATCACATCCGTTCTCATAAACCGCTGCAATGTGAACCCAGCCTTAGTGACACTGGCGACGGGGGGTGATCACGGGGTTAAACCTTTATTGGGGGGGTTAGGGGGGTACCTTAGAACTAAAGGGGGCTAACCCTAATTGCCCTAACAGTTATTACAGTCACAAATGACACCCGCCGGGTGATCAGGGGGGTTAAACCTTTATTAGGTAATAAATGGCGGGTGCCCTGAAACTATAAAAAAATAACTAACCAACCAGCGTCACCTGTAACAGTTATATGGTGATCACTGGTGAAAGGGTTAACTAGGGGGCAATCAGGGGGCTTTATGCGGTAGTATATGGGGGTCCCTGTCGCTATAAAAAGCTGCGGCGAACCTAAATACCTACCTGCCTAACTAGCGTCACCTGTGACACTAATACAGCGATCAGAAAAATGATCGCTTACTAGGCTGGGTTCACACTGGAGCGATGCAGGAACGCCACGAATCAGCGGCGGGTTCCCGCATCGCATGCCTCCGGGCGGCAGTTCACACTGCCCTATGCGAACTGCTGGGAGTGTCAGTGAAATGTTAATGACACCCCCAGATCAGTTCGCATATCGCAGTGCAATCTGCAAACTCTGATCGCACAGAGATCGGATGTGTGAACACCCATGCGATCCGATTCTGCTGCGGACCAAAAAAAGGGTCCCGTGCGAATTTGCGGCGGGTGCGGCGCGAATTCAGCCATACTATCTGTATGGCTGAACTCGAATCGCACAGAGATCGGATGTGATTTGCACTGCAGTGCGGTGCGAATCACATTCGTTCTCATAAACCGCTGCAATGTGAACCCAGCCTTAGTGACACTGGCGACGGGGGGTGATCACGGGGTTAAACCTTTATTGGGGGGGTTAGGGGGGTACATTAGAACTAAAGGGGGCTAACCCTAACTGCCCTAACAGTTATTACAGTCACAAATGACACCAATGCAAAAAAAAAATGACATTGGTGTCACTGTGACTGGGGGGCAGGGGTAATTGGGGGGGTGATCGGGGGGGTGTGAGTGTGCCTGGCATGTTCTACTGTGTAGTGTCGTGTTGGTGCAACTCACCGATCCTCTCTCCTCGGTGTCGGAACGAAAAATACCGACACGGAGGAGAGATTACATCACTTCCTCTCCTGTCTTTACATTACAGGAGAGGAAGTGATGTCACGGAGCATTTTCATTCGTCGGGAGCGATCGCGAGGAGGTGGCCATGAATGAATGGCCGCCCCCTCATCCCGGATCGCTCCCGAACGAATACCGACTGCCGCAGGCACCCCACCCGCGGGAAGGCAGGGACGTACAGGTACGCCCATATGCCTGCCCGTGCCATTCTGTCGACGTACATCGTCGTGCGGCGGTCGGCAAGTGGTTAAGTAGGCAGGACTGATGAGCAGGAAGTCATTAACAGCTGAGTAACTGTGGAGAGATAAGAGCTGGCAATTAGACGACAGCTGAGCGGCCAGCTCTGAGAAGGAAGGGCTGAGCCCAGCCCTGACATAGATTTACAAGACCGATGGAATGGATACGGACCCACCTATCTATCCATTCAATCTGTATCCAATCAGGCAGGCCCTTACGCTACATAGTAGATCTAAAGGAGATTATACATTCAGATTGCATAGTGTATGGCCAAGCTCCGTTCACATTTCTGCATAACGAGAACTCACGTTCCCACATTCGTTTACTTTGGGCGTTATAGCTCATCAAACATAGGGCACCCCAGTCATTTGAATAGGCTGCCCTAAGCTCAGCAATCGCCCCAAGAAAGCTCCAGAACTTATTTAGAGCGGAGCATTGTGTGCTTCTTACCATGCTTTTTGGTGCATATGCAGCACGTGTTTGAACAGACCTAAATGGACCCTCATTGTTCTTGTGTAAACACACCAATTTCACTTTCAAGCCCCATTCTAATCTGGCGTAGTGGGATTGCACTTTTATTTTTTTTCTCGTAGCTCATGGAACATTTTGGTGTGTTGAGGGTTGCACATTTTTTACTGTGCATTTTGCTGCATTTTTTGCTTGTTTTTTTTTTATGTGGGAAAATGTGTGTTTGCTTCTGTGTTTGGTGTGCCGTTAATGGCACCAGAAGCGCAACTAGTTAAGTTTCGGTGTATAAAGGTTGCCATGCACTTTACAATCTGATTGTACAATCTCTGTATGATCTCCTTTAGATTTACCAAAACTGCATAATAGGAAGACACACCATCTATCCAATCATTCTGTATCCAATTAGGCATGCCCTTGCACTACATAATTGATGTTAGACCTAATGGTACAATCAAATTAGTGAGATTTACAGAACCCAGGACATACTTTTGGGGTTTTTAATACTACCACTCTGATCTACATAGGCTGTTATCTGATTGCTCAGCTCCTGCACACACTGCCAAATGAAACAATCTATACAACTTGAAGGTCCGATAGAGAAAAACAATTTGATCACTGGCTATGTATTTAGTGAGAACAGTGATTACTGATTACGTTGTAAAAATGTGCACATGCAGAGGTGGGTGGGAATGATCTCCTGAAGTAGGAGGGCAGATGCAGGGTGTGTTAATGAGATCAGCTGGTGAACTCCTTCCTGCGTCTTAACAGTTTTCACGTCCTAAGGTTCGTCCAGGAAGTAATGAAGGCGTTTCTTTTTTTATTTATACAACAAGCACTGACACTGAAGTAAAGGCTGTGTTGGATAAATAGAAAGCTTTTTTATTTCAGAAAAAATAAGTACATTAACCACTTCAATACCGGGCACTTAAACACCTTCCTGCCCAGACCAATTTTAAGCTTTCAGCTCTGTCGCACTTTGAATGACAATTGCGCGGTCATGCTATACTGTACCCAAATGACATTTTTATCATTTTTTTCCCACAAATAGAGCTTTCTTTTGGTGGTATTTGATCACCTCTGCGGTTTTTATTTTTTGCTAAACAAATAAAAAAATACAGAAAATTTTGAAAAAAAATGTTTTTTTTGTTTCAGTTTCAAAACGTTGTAAATAAGTAAATTTTCTCCTTCACTGATGGGCACTGATGGGGATACACTGATGGGCAATGATAAGGCGGCACTGATGGGCACCGATGAGGTGGCACCAATGAAGTGGCACTGATGAGGTGGCATTGATGGACACTGATATGTGGCACTGATAGGCGGCACTGATGGGCACTGATAGGCGGCACTGATGGGTGGCACTGATGGGCGACACGGATGGGCACTGATAGGTGGCACAAAATGGCACTGATAGCTGGCATGGATGGGCGGCAGGGATGGGCATGGATAGGCGACACAGGTGGGCATGGGTAGTCGACACAGGTGGGCATGGGTAGGCAGCACAGGTGGGCATGGATGGGCACTGATAGGTGGCATGGATGGGCACTGATAGGCGGCACGGATGGGAACTGATAGGCGGCATTGTATTATAATATACTATACTAATGGATGCCAATCAGTGCCAAACAATAATGCATGCCAATCAGTGATGCCCATTGTGGGCACTGATTGGCATCCATTATGGGCACTGATTGGCATCCATTGTGGCACTGACTGGAATCCCTGGTGGTCTAGGGTGGCATACCTTATCCTGGGCATCCCTGGTGGTCTGGTGGCGTCCCTGGTGGTCCAGTGTGGGCATCCTCGGGGGGGCTGTGCTGATAATCGATCAGCACAGGCCCCCCCTGTCAGAGGAGCAGCCGATCGGCTCTCCTCTACTCGCGTCTGACAGACGCGAGTGAGGAAAAGCCGATCGATCACCGGCTCTTCCTATTTACACTGTGATCAGCCATGATTGGACATGGCTGATCACGTGGTAAAGAGTCTCCGTCAGAGACTCTTTACCGAGATCGTAGTTGCAGGGTGTCAGACTGACATCCCGCAACAACGATCGCCGCGATGCGCGCCCCCGGGGGCGCGCAGCGGCTCATAATCCTGAGGACGTCATATGACGGCGGATCAGGATTATGAAACCACTTTGCCGCCGTCAATTTGTAATAGGGCGGGCGGCAAGTGGTTAATACTATATTAGTTCATAGAGGAGCTGGAATTTAGAAAAAAGTGAACTTGGCATGTAAAGCCAAACTCCAAGAAAACAGAAAAATACTTATTAGATTAGATAAATACATAAAATGGTCCATGCACACTGGGCTTAAAAAAATTCCAGTTCTCTTGGCAGACAAGAACACCCATATAAAGCATTTTTGTACATGAGTTTAGAAGCTTTTAGGAGAGCATTCAGCGTTTTTTTTTTTCTTTTGCCAGAACACTGCTCTCAAAAATACAAAACATAGGGTTTTTTTTATGCCTATAAACACTGAGCTTAACCCCTTCACGCCGACAGTACGCAAATATGCGGCCTCTCGGTGAGTGGCCCTTAACACCAAGCAGCTGCATGTTTGCGTACCAGATTGTAAATTCAGCTGTGCCAAGAGTGTGCGCCCCCCTGTGCTCTGCCGATGCAGTTACCGGCGGCTAATGGAAAAGCTCCACAACGTCTATGCCTTCCAGGTTACTTTTTCTCCGCATTTAGCTGGACCCATTTTAATCACGTATACAAGCATTCTAAACATGCGTTTAGCTGCATTTAGAGTGCCTAATCGGGTTTTGGATGCACAGAATTATATTTTCTCTAAACAAAGAGAAACTGACTGCATCTAAATGCAGGGAAACACACCAAGTGATAGGCATTAAAAAATCTTTACGTGCATTTATTTGCATTTAGACATTTCCTCTAAGCTCACATAATTGCAGTTTTGACAGCCAATATGAATGAGGCCTTGAGCCCCTTGCATACAGGGCCATCCTTCCCAGTTCTTTAGTGGACCTGGGAGGGACAGGTACAACAAGCAGGGTAGGCTGCAGCAGGATTGGGTGGAATGCTGTACCCCATCCAGCCACGGCTTACCATAGACCTTCACAGGCTGTCTGTAGTGGGGCCTTAGGCATAAGTAATACAGTTCTTTCACTTCAGCCTGCTGACTGGACAGAGAAACTCTTCCTGTGCTCACTCTGCCTCATCCTCCTTTTAGCACATTCCTTGCCAGTACAATTAAATGCATAAATCCTGATTGACTTTCCGCAATGAATGCAAAGCATTCTCCGGACGAGGTGGAGAGTGGGGCTGTGACATCACAAACGCCTCCCATTTAGAATAAATGAAAGGTGTTCTGTGAATGGTGCCTGTGTTGAATGAGCGACCCCCTGTGGTTACTAAGCAGCAGGGCAGCCACTCGGCATGGGATTAAGAAGATAGCATCGATCACTGTAGTATTGGTAACCACTAAAGTGATTCTCCATTTCCACATGGGGTTCCACAGGTATAGCATATGCATTCTTACATTAGTCCAAGCTAGACCAATGCTGGACCAATGTAACTAGGAAATAAAATCCATACATAGTGACAATGTAACTATGCAGTCAAATCCATCCATAACTACACTGAGGAAAATAATTATTTGATCCCCTGGAGATTTTGTAAGTTTGCCCACTATCATTTTTATCATAGGTGTTTTTTAAATGAGAGGGACAGAATATAAACCAAAAATCCAGAAAACACACACGATACAAATGTTATAAATTGAGAATTGTATTTGATCCCCAAGCAAAACATGACTTAGGACTTGGTGGAGAAACTCTTGTTGGCAAGCACAGAGGTAAGATGTTTTTTGTAGTTAGTGACCAGGTTTGCACACACCTCTGGAGTGATTTTGGTTCACTCTTTTTTACAGATCTTCTCTAAATCCGTAGGGTTTCTTGGCTGACTCTTGGCAACTCAAAGTTTTAGCTCCCTCCATCAATTTTCTATAGGATTAGGGCCGGAGACTGGCTAGGCCACTATGCCACTCAATGCCCTTAATGTTTTTCTTCTTGAGCCACCCCTTTGTTGCCTTGACAGTATATTTTGGGTCATTTTCATACTGAAAGACCCATCCATGACTCGTCTGCAGTGTTCTGGTAGATGTTCCTTGGCATGACTGTACATGTGCCTTCTTGAAGAGGGGGACTCGCCCTGTTTGGAGGAAGAAAATACTGACTATGACCCCAAGAACTCCATCCTTACAGTCAAGCACAGAGGTGGAACCATAATGCTTTGGGGCTGTTTCTCTGCTAAAGGTACAGGCTGACTGCCACATTGAGGGACCAATGGACAGGGCCATGTATTGTAAAATCTTGGCTGAGATCCTTCTTCCCTCAACCAGAACACTGATGGGTTGTGGATGGGTATTCCAGCATGACAATGATCTAAAACATACCGCAAAGGCAACAAAGGAGTGGCTCAAGAAGAAGCACATTAAGGTCATGGAGTGGCCTAGCCAGTCTCCAGACCTTATTCCTGTAGAATATTTATGGAGGGAGCTGAAACTTTGAGTTGCCAAAAGACAGCCAAGAAACCTTAAAGATTCAGAGAAGATCTGTAAATAAGAGTGGACCGAAATCCCTCCTGAGATGTGTGCAAACCTGGTCACCAACTACGAGAAACATCTTACCTCTGTGCCCCACTGTATAGTTAGTCAGGTTATACATGGAGTGCAGCTTTACATCTGAAAAAAAAACACTATATGCACATTACACAATATTTATGATCAATGCTTCTATCCAGATGTAAAAAGTATTACAATTCAAGAGATGCCATTCCTGTTACTTGGCATTGAGGCTTGCTTGTAGTACTCAATATATTGTACAACCCCAATTCCATAAAAGTTGGGACACACTCACTGATGTGCATGGTAGGGCACTGATAAGAACTCGCTGATGGAATTAATGTTCACTGTAGTGGCACCGTAGGGCACTGATGAGCAGGGTAGTGGCACCGTAGGGCACTGATGAGCACTGTGGTACGCCCGATCCGTGATGCGCTGGGTCCCAGGGACCCAGCCATCATGAACACTTCCAGATGTGCGCCCCAGGGGGCGCACAAGAAGTGCGAGCATGGGAGGCCGTCCTTTGACAGCCTCCCAGAACTAGCCGGCCAGGCTGTAGCAGTCATTCAGCTATAGCGCGGTCAGCACATGATTAAACTAAGATAATGTACCATTTTAAGAACCAGAAAAGGTCTTCTTGAAATTGTTGGCAGCAGCATCTCAAAGTTGTGGCAGGGTCAGGTTTAAAATCCTCTCTTCTTTTAACAACACTCTGTACACGTTTGGGAACTGAGGAGAGCAGTTGCTTGAGTTCTTCTTTCCTCTTTCTTCATTCTTGCCTGATATGGGATTCTAACTGCTCAGTAGTCTTGGGTCGTCCTTGTCATTTTTTGAATTATTGTCATTTTTGGGTCATGGGTTATTGTCAGTTTTGACCAAGAAGTCTGCACCATACAAGTAATCTTTCAGTTTGTCCACCAAGGCAGAGCTCTTATTTGTGTGTGGGATAGTTCTTCTAAGCAGGAGTAAGTCTTCTGCTCAAAAACGCAATTGGTCCCAGTTTGGTTAGTTGGATGTCGCTGACCAGTGAGGGTGCAGGCTGAGGAAAAGTCTGTCCAAAAAAGTAATGCAAAACAGAAAATGGTTGCCTGACTGCCGCACACCTCACCCGGCCTGTGTGGTAAGCAAGTAAAAGCAGCCTCAGCTCAAACCCACTTTTCTGGTTCAACACCCCACCTAATCCTTCTTGACTGTCATCGACATATAGTTTGTAAGGTATGATTAGGTCAGCATAGGCTAGGACAGGGGCATTCGCTAGGTTCTTCAACTGACACAAGGCCTCCTCACACTGATCAGTCCACTGGTCTTGTATTGATTCTTGAGGCTTCCTGGGTCCTTTTCATTTGTTTGGTTTCATAGAGTCTAGGTCATCTCCCTCATCCTCACTCTTCAGCATCTCATTGAGGAGTCAGGCTGTCTTAGCAAAACCCTTGGTGAATCTTTAGTTGTATGAGCAGAATTCCTGAAACAAACACATCTCAGTCACCTTGTTTGGTTTTGCCAGGAAGTGATAGCTTCTAGCTTCTTGGGATCCATGGCCAATCCCTCAGCAGAAACATTGTGCCTGCGGTAAGTGACAGAAGGCTGGTAGAACTGGCACTTCTCTAGAGACAACCTCAACCCTCTCACCGTGAAGTTTTTGCAACACTTTCTCTAGACGCTCCTTGTGTTCTTTTAGGGTTCCTTTAAAAACGAGGATGCCGTTTAGGTATACCAACACTTCAATTGAATTCTTGTCTCCAACTGTACGTTCCATCAAACATTGGAAAGTTGCTGGGGCTTCTGATAGACCTTTGGGCATCCTGTTGAACTTATAAAATCCCAGTGGCCAGATAAAAGCCACTGTCTTTTCTCTGAATTTGATAGTTGATCAGGTTTAGCACACTGAACCACTTCGCCCCAGACAGGAACTGAAGAGCATCTTCTATCTTTGGGGTAGTATACTGATCAGGAAAAGTTCTCTAGTTAAGTGTTCAGTAGTCAATACACATCCTCTGGGAGCCATTCTTCTTCCTCCCTACCACTATGAAAGAGGCATTAGGACTTTGCAGCCTTCAAATGATAGGTACAATATGAAATCAATGACATGGTTACACTTTAAGGAAAACTTTAATTGTGGAACCACATGATGCCCATGTTGTGGCCACATCATGGACGGTAACAGATTTCGTTCATCAGCGAGACAAAAATAATACGACATTTGTTCCTTTCATAATTGCGATACCAGCTATGTGGTGGACATATGTCACATCCAATATGGAGGCAGAACTACTAGACGCCTCCGCGATCATTTTAATGAACACGTGTATAGTGTGGCTAAAAATCAACTAATGTAGCTAAACGTTTTAATTTGTGCCACAATGGTAATATATCTGCCTTGCATGTAAAGGAGATTGATAAGGTTAGGGCTTCAAAAAGAAATGGTGATGTGTTTCGATTGCTTTGCCAGAGAGAGTTCTGGATTTTTCACCCCCAGACTTGCATCCCACACAAGGTGGAACTTTGAGTGGGATGTGAGTCACTTTTATGATTAGATTATTAGACACACTCTCTCCGGCGATGATCAATAAATACATTTTGCGTGTATATACATGCAGAGGACGATAGCTGATGCAATATATATATATATATATATAATGCATGCACATGATTTTGTGTATTGTGTGTTTTATACTGTATCTTTATCATTTATCTTTTGTTATGTGTACTTTATTCTCTGCATGTATACACGTAGTTCCCTCCTGCTTCCTAGATAGAATAGGTTACCTCTAAGAAGCTATGCATTGTGTAGATGTATGGATATGTGGATATTTTTGGAATACCTTGGAGTGTAGTGGGGCGGCTTGGAATCAGCAATTTTATGGCAGTATGCCCCAGTTGATGCACTATGATGTGAAACATGCCGGGTACATAGCCTGTCGGCCAGATATACCACGCTTTTTATCAATTATTCTGCCTATGCATAATTTCTCTTGATGGCTTGTACCTTCATGAATTATGTTTTTTTATAATTTAACATTTTTAAATATTTTTTTTTGTACTGGAGTGATCTACTCTATGTGGAAGCATTTTTTTCTATTTTTTCTCTTTATACCTACCTTCATGATTGCACTTTCGGGGAGTTCGAGACACAGGCAACCTGCATTGTATATCTCGATCGAGAGCCGGGAGTTCGATTGTTCCTTTTGGAGGACCATTTGCGGTGGATTCACTTTGATACACGGTTGACCCACCATTACGGTGTGTGGGTCCACACCTTAGGGTAAGAGTACCCATTATTGTTCTATGATAAGAGCACCTGCTATCTTCTTAGAAGTTTGCTATTGGTGGAATTTGGATGTCAAGTATCACATTTCCATACTACGGCATATATTTGAAGTCCCCCGTATAAGAATTGGATGGGGTTACATGAAGGACTGATTCATTGATGCTGTAGTGTCTTGACCTCTCATGAGGATTTTTTTATGTGCATAGCATTTTCCCATTCTCTGCGATTTTCTATGAACTGCACAGATTATTTTTTATAATTTAATGTTCTGCATTTTGGATTTGATATTCATTTGCTTTTTATTAATATTTATTCGTTTCACTACTATTGTTGTGGCTCCCTGTTTTCAGTGAGTTTACTGTCACAGATTTTTTATCACAATTTTTTTTTTTTGATATTTGTCTGGTGTGTATTGTCACTAGTATCTCACATTATTTAGCGCTGCAATTTTTGTTTTTAAAATTTTATGGCGGTGTTGAGACGTGGGGAGGCACTTTTGCTTTGCCCTATGTTTTCCGTCTACTATCGCTTAGTTTCTATTATGTGCCAGTACATTGTTGGCTTTTGCTGATTGTACTTGTACTATTTATATCCACATTTGTGCCCTACATTTTAATTGTGTCGTTTGTCTCTCGTTCCCTGCGTTGTTTTGTCTCCTTTCCTTTTGTTCTGTAAAGTTGTCACATTTTTATGGATTTCCCCACTTATTATCCACATGGTGTAGTGATTTTATTGTGGGGAAATTCAGTTTGTGTGTATATATATATATATATATATATATATATATATATATATATATATATATATATATATATATGCTAGAATTTAGGGACACAGGTTCGTATGAGGCTATTGGTATTCTATTAAAATGTTATTAAAATGGTTGTGGTCTATGGCTTAATACTTTGACCTGCGTGTATACATTTTATTGTTTTATATATTTGTTACATGTATCTGCATTTTTGTGGAGTTTTTTCATACGTTGAGCATAGACAACAGGAAGTATGTGATTATTACCCCCTGACATCTGTCATAGGTATAGTTGCTGCTTTTTAAGGATTATCATGCCGACTTACTTGTGTCTTGATTAAGTGCACTTGAAGTGTGTGAAACGCGTCTACCAGCATTCTGTTCCTGTAGTGTCTTTGAGATGTCCCAATAAAAGGATTTTGGATCTATTGTGGTGTGCAGACAATTCTTCTTTATTCTGCTTTCAAATGATTTCCGTTTGTTTCAACTCTGCCAATTGTTTATGAAGGTCTTCCGGATCACACAATGGAATCCATCAAGCTCTTTCTCTGAAGGGCTTGTCTTCCATAAAGTGGATATAAATCCCATTCATGAAATCTGACTTAGGCACATATATCTGTAGTGTTTACTTATCTCTCTCCAAAGCCCTAAGTCTCATGTCCTTCTGCTGCTCCGTTCCTCTGTTAGCATGATAACTTCTGACAAGCTCTCTGACACAGGAGATAAAAGCTGCTGGAAATTTGTGTCAGGGAGGGTGCTCAGAGACAGATAAGCAGAGAGCTGGTCTATTCACAGCACAGCTTTGCAAGTTTCATTATTCCTCTGCCTATGCGACGGAGGGGGAGTGCCTTCTGTCCAATCAGCTCATACAACGTGTATGCCCAGACCCTCCTCTCACCGCTGACACAGGAAAGATTTGTAGCATGATGCACACTTTCTAAAGAAAGCGGAAGACAGCAGATATAAAACTTATGTAGGGAGATTTGTTTCATCTCTGAGTAACATCTGAGGCTATTCACTTCACTGGGTATATGTGAGGGTGTACATCCACTTTAACCCTTTTGCTGCCAGGCCTTGTGCTCCATTTCTAAGCTTAGCTGGTCAGGCCATTTTTGCAATTTTTCTATTGCTTTTTTATTTTTCCTTTACAGCTTTGAGTTTGATAAAGATCCCTCAAACCATATATTTAATGAAAGCACATGACCAGTAGAATACAAATAAGGTGCTGCTGATTTCTAGGCCACAAAAATATTTGCCACATGTTTATCAAAACAATATTTTCGCACAAAATATACTAAAATCATTATTAGTGGATAAAAACACAGCACATTTTACAAAATTCCTACTAAATATAAAAGCTAACCTGTATTGCGTTAATAAATAACCACTATTTGTAAATTTTAAATTGCGCCTTTTTGCAAAATGTTGAAAATCAAACATACGCAAAAATGTAAATATCCAAATTTCTCAAAAAATCTACAGGTTTTCATTTTTTCCTTACAGCTTTCAGATTTTGTTAAAGACCCCCCAACCATATATTTTCTGAAATCACATGACCTGTAGAATAAAAATAAGGTGATACTGATTTTAATGCCCTGCGATGTTTGCCCAAATGTTTATCAAAACAATATATTCACAAAAAATGCTCTAAAATTATTTTTAGCAGATATAAACACAGCACATTTTACTAAATTCCTCCTAAATTCCTACTAAATATAAAAGCTTAGCCAGCATTGAATTAATAAATAACAAATATTTGTAATTTTTTAACCGCTTAAGCCCCGGACCATTTGGCTGGCCAAAGACCAGACAACTTTTTGCGATTCGGCACTGCGTCACTTTAACTGACAATTGCACAGTCGTGCGACGTGGCTCCCAAACAAAATTGACTTACTTTTTTTTCCACAAATAGAGCTTTCTGTTGGTGGTATTTGATCACCTCTGCGGTTTTTATTTTTTTGCGCTATAAACAAAAAAAAGTGAACATTTTTTAAAAAACGCATTATTTTTTACTTTTTGCTATAATAAATATCCCCAAAAAATATAAAAAAAAAATTTTTTCCCTCAGTTTAGGCCGATACGTATTCTTCTACATATTTTTGGTTAAAAAAAAAAAAATCGCAATAAGCATATATTGATTGGTTTGCGCAAAAGTTATAACGTCTACAAAATAGGGAATAGTTTTATGGCATTTTTATTAATATTTTTTTTTACTAGTAATGGCGGCGATCAGCAGTTTTTATCATGACTGCGACATTATGGCGGACACGGACAATTTTGAATTTAGAATTGGGTAAAAAAATCTTCTCACAAGGACCACCAGTCGACAAGAAAGGGGGCTCCAAAGTATATAAAACGTCTCATGGATTCAAAAGTATAATGCCAAAAAGGAATAAAAAATGCACATAGTGTGAATCCGCATAACACACAATGTATTTAAAAAATCAAAGATTTACACTCACATTTAGAAGAGGTAAAACAAGCGCTTGTTAATCGATAAAATGACACAATGGGAAAAGCAGGCTTGACCCTGCTGTTTTTTTATTCCTTTTTGGCCTTTTATGTATGAATCCATGAGACGTTTTATATATCTTGGAGCCTCCATTCTTGTCGACTGGTGGTCCTTGTGAGAAGATTTTTTTTTACCTAATTCTACCAACGCCTATATCCATTTGGGCCTAATTATCTTTGGTGAAGGATCACCGACAAGTCTGTTTGATTCATAGGGCATATGTCCTACTGAATCCACTTTTTCCGGTAAGCCTCAGTGTTACTTCTACTCCCCCCCCCCTTTTTTTCATGCACGTTTAGCAGTGGTTTGATAATTACCATTTGGGGCATCAAGATACATATGTTTTGGACATTTCCATTTTCATCAAACACTTTTTTCTCACTCAGTGGACTCTTTCTTTGTTCGTTCATTTTTTCTATTACTTTTGGGTCATAACAAGTTGTTCACTGTATTTTATGTGTATGGTATATATTTGTTTATTCATCTGACATCACTGCATTTATATGTATGATATACATTGGTTTAATCACCTGATATCACTGCATTTTATATGCATGTTATGCATCGGTTTAATCACCTGTTATCATTATTTCAATATCGCACATGTATACTGTTTGATATCTTCACAATTATTCTAATTTAGATATATTTTACATGTGTATTAGGTCATCTATGCACTTTAGACTACCCATTTAATTTTTAAATTGTCACTAGCGCTGCACCATCACTTTCCCATTTAACTTTTTGCAATTGTCCTTTGCGGTGCTGGCAGCTTCCCCTCCCTTCTTTGGACAGCACGGTATTTAGCACATTTTTTTCACTGTTTAGGAAAAGCAAGGCTGCAGAGGGTTCTGGTAGTCAGAACCTGTATTGAGTTAATAAATAACAAGTACACCATTGAGTGTCCCTATCTCTGGGTGATTCTAACTATATTTTGGCTTGGGGGACACTTTTATCAACTGGGTGCGGGTTCTCTATTCTGCTCCTCCAGCCAGGATCCAAATAAATAACTCCCTTTCTTCACCTTTCACGTTATACCGGGGCACTCATCAGGGATGCCCATTATACCCCCTTTTATTTGCATTGGCAGTAGAGCCACTTGCCATGTTAATTCGGAACACCCAGGAAATCGTGGGCTTCCGTAGGGGCCAGCTGGAAGACAAATTATCCCTCTATGCTGACGACACTCTAATAAATATGGGAGATACCCTTGATCCACTCGAATCACCCCTTCCTGCAGAGGTGTCCCAAATTGCCATTGTTAGCACCTTTAAATACCTGGGAGTAGCGCTATCGCCGGACCCAACTGAATACCTGAAACTTAATCGAACTCCTTTGTTGGAAAAGCAATGTACTAAATGTTAGGGATGGTGTAGGTTCCTGCTGTTGGTGGTGGGGTGGGTGAACCTGACAAAGATGATCTGGGCACCGCAGCGCCTATATATTTTCCGTAATTCTCCTATGTGGATCTTCAACAAATGGTTCAGACGGATTGACTCTCAGTTCCGTGATCTTATCTGGAAAAAGGGCCGAGCCCGTATCAGGTTGACTACCCTACAATATAGCAAGGAGGGGGGGCGGCCTGGGGGTTCCACACTCCAAGTTGTACTTTTTAGCATCACAGCTGCAACAACTTACAGGATGGTATTTTCATGACTCTGACAATCCTATAGTTCAATTGGTGTCCTGCACTAACCCCTGCATTAACAGCTGGGTCTGGAAGGCAGTTATAAGGGCACTAGCTATTGTTGGCCTGTTGGAGTCAACACTAGTATCTTCAATTCAGAACCCTGTTCTTCTCAAATATAGAACTTATTGGTCCACTGATGTGGGAGGTATAGATGGAGACCAGTGGAATATGGCCTTAGAATCAATTCCGGTGGTGTCAGTGTCGGCATCTCATAAAAGATTGCAAGTATTCGTACTACATAGGTCCTACCACACACCTGTTCAATTGTACAATTGGGGAAGAAGAGACTCTCCCCTATGCCCAAAGCATATCATCCATAGGGCAGACTTCATACATATGATCTGGCCCTGTCCAAAGCTTACCAGATATTGTACAGAGGTCATGCAGACTATCTCCACTTTGTCCCAAACGCCGATACCATCTACCCCATTGGTGTGTCTTCTAGGGGCAATCAATGCTGAAATGTTTCCAAAAGGTATTTATATTATGGTAACCAGACTACTATACCTTGCGAGGAAACTTATAGCACGCTTTTGGCTGGCATATGTTGTGCCTACTAGGGCCCAATGGATTACCTATGTTAACTCTCTTCTCCTCGGGGGAACAGTTGGCATATCGACATCGCAATGTGGTTAAACATTCAACCTTGTATGGCAGAACTGGTTGTATAGCCCTAACCTTGCTCCTCCGCAGTTAGTGATGGATAGATTCTTATGGTTCTAGACCCCTTTATTGTTTCTTGGGTTTCCTCCCACAATATATATGACGTGTAGATGAAACATCATTCGTTGATTTGCCTACAAACAAGCTCGGAGGAAGATGTTTGATTTATTTATTTATTTATTTTTCAGTTAATTTTAAGTTTTACCAGAAATAAGAATATATGAGCTTGGTACCAGGTAACTTCATACTCTGCATTTGGGTATATTCATTATGTATATGCTTCTGCTGCTGTTCTCTATGTATACCTTTTTACTGTATTGTACAGTTACCCATTATCCTGGTCAATAAAAAAAAAAGTTTTGATTAAAAAAATAACAAATATTTGTAAATTTTAAATTGCCCCTTTTTGAGAAATAGTGAAAATCGGAACGTAGTAAGCAAAATTTTCTCTAAAAATCTGGAGGTTTTTCTTTTTTACTTACAGCTTTCAGAGTTTGTAAAAGACCCCCCCAAACCATATATTTTCTGAACACACATGACCTGTAGAATAAAAAAAAGTGCTTCAGATTTTTTGAGCCTCGCAATAATTGTGCAAATGTTCATCATAACGCTATTTTCACTAAAAATACACTAAAATCATTAATAGTGCACATAAACACAACATAACTTACAAAATTCTTGTTAAATTACTACTAAATCATCGTTCACATGGGGCATGCTAAAGTGTACGTCCATTTCACACAAGCAAACCGATCGGGTTTGCCTGTTCGTTTTTCAGGCAGTCCCAATCGGACCACCCATTGTTCTCCATGGAGAGGCTGATGTAAATGGACATGTGTCTGTTTACACCCGCCTGCATCCGATCTGATCTGCTAAAAACAGACAAATGGGGATCCAATTCCCCATCCATCTAGCACAGGGGTAGGCAACCTCGACACTCCAGCTGTGGGGAAACTACAAATCCTATCATGCCTCTGTCTCTAGAAGTCATGCATGTGATTGTCAGGGCCTTGCAATGTCTCATGGGTCTTGTAGTTTCACATAGCTGAAGGGCCGAGGTTGCCTACCCTTGATCTAGCAGATCGGCTGGAAATACAGGCGGTCCATTTCCATCTGACCGCCCCATAGAGAACAGCGGGCTGTGTCCATGTCCACTCACGGAAGCCTGTCATCCACCTGCTCAGCAGGGATCTGCAAACAGATCCCCTACTAAGCAGGTGGATCTGCTTGACAGAGTCTGCTCCATGTGAAAGGGGTCTTACCAGGAACGGCCTGTCCATTAGGGGACCAGTGGTGCTGCCCCCCCTGCAGGGCACCGGACTCATACATTTGTATGAGTTTTTCTTTTCTCAAGTCACATGATTAGAGTTCGAGGCTCTAATTGGCTTGAAAAGGGTTGGGTTTGGGCTCCCCAAACCCCACCCACTTGTGCCCCTCCCCCCCGCATGCTCTCCAGCCTGTCAGCTTGCCAAAGCTCAGTGTGGGCAGCAACTGCAGGCAGTGGAAGGGGAAGGACGGATGCCGATCGGAGCAAGCATAGATTGGAGGTGAGGGGGCCAGTACGTGGGTGATCTGACTTGCAGGGGGGACACATCTGAATCCCCTCTAAGCCCCTGCAGCACCTGAAGACCTGAAGCCAGTTGGAGTGGAAGAGGAGGAATGCTGGCTTAGGGTAGCGAGGGGAGTCAGATCGGGTGTGGGGGTGGTGAAGAGAATAGGAAAGGAGAGTGATGGAGCAGTTTTAGGTGAAAGGGAGTTGCAGAAGGTGGCGAGGATGGGGACAGGGAAGCAGCGGCATGGGGGGGGTCATATTGTTGGTGAGACTGGAGTAGCTGGATTCACATGTCTGATTACCAATCAGGCTTGTAACTTCACTGGGGAGTCATTAGTGCTGTAAACATCCATGGGAATTTTCTCATGGCTTTGCAGCTCCCTGGTTGACATGATTTACAGAATCAGCTCCACCTCAGTGTCCTGTCCCTAAGAATCGGCTTTGAAGACAACATAGGGCCTTGGCTGGTCCCAGGTAAACTTAACTATAGCTTGTAAACACGCTATTTACCCCTGGTTGCAGTACCTTCTTATTTTTGTCCAGTCACCAAAACTTTCCCATTTCTTCCTCTGGGGCCTACTCCTTTACAATGCACTGGTATACATCATAGTTTGGGGTGGATGTCTTCAGCTGTCAAACCATTTCTTGCTGCGAGGGGTGTGAGCAATTTCCTCACAAGTTCAGTGTTCGTCCCCACTAGTAGGGTGTTATTTTTAGCCCCGGGAGATGAGGACACACCACAGCTAGAATGCCAGATGTCTCTGACTGGCCATCTACCGAAGAGTCAAATGTCAATGATCAGCGAGTACCCATCATAGGGGAACTTATGGCTCCCCATACCCCAGATCTCAAGGTTTTCTAGCTTCTGTAAGGGTAAATATTACAGGTATTAATCATAGAAGTCTCTATACAGCAGGGTTACTTGTGCTTCTGTGTCCAATATGGCCCGGGTGTAAATACCTTCAACTTGAACTTGTATTATGGGTGAATGCCCTAATAACGTGCTGGAAGTCTTGCTCAGAGTAGGTTCAGCAGCCTGTATATGTACTTTCTTTTTGATCTGTTTCTGTTGTTGTAGCTGTTTTGATTAAGTTCTTGGAGATTGGTGTTCATTGTCTTCACGAGGCTGTACACCTGAAGTCAATGTGAGTGAGTTGGACTGTCGCTCAAAAACAGTAGAGGGGCAAGTTTGTAGGGTTTCGGACCCCCACTGTTCTTTACTTCTTTGGATCAGGAGTCAGCTGTTGTAGGTTAGTGTCTGGTCAATCCCTTCACTGGGGCGCTCTGAAGTTTCCTGCAGGCTTTCCAGGTAGCAGTTTCTGTAGCACCTTCAGGACATCTGAATAACCGCTTGTGTAGCTCCTTCAAGACTTCTTCTGTAGTGTCGGGCAGAGTTCTTCTTCACGGGCATCGTGCTTCGAAGTACCTGGCTTTACCCAGATGACAAAAACAGTCTGGCTCCATAAAAATGGGAAATATGCTGCAGGGGAAATCTTGTGAATGTCCAGTAAAAGCCCAAAAAGCAGCTGTGTGTGTGAGCACACCAGGAGGGGTGTGAATACAAGTAAAAACTTTCAGGGGCAACCACAATTGGAAGTGCTGATCGGGACAGTCTTGAAAGGACAAACAATCAAAAAGCTCAATAAGATAAAATCATGCGCCGATTTAATAATGAGATATACTTAGATGAACAGTTATCTAAAAATCTCCTTGCATAGATTGAGCGACTACAAAATGTGCTCCTCACTGTGACAGTACCTTGAGCAACAGTCAGGGGTGGACTGGCTTGGTGAAGCAATGTTGTGATGACGGACCTTTTATGTATTCCTGGAGGTCACTAAGAGGAGGGAAGTTAGCGTGTGCAGAGCCAGATGGACAATATGAGGCCTCGATCGAATCCCCAATGATATGTGGCAGGATGGTGGAACAGCCACAGAACAAGGAAGGGACTGAGAGGCCACAAGAACAACCACCGACCAGAGCTAGTGGATGGAAACCCCAGAGCGTGACGTCTTACGATCGGGGAACACAAGTCCAAAACGAGGCTTGAAGCACAAAGGGTGAAGAGCAAGCCGAGGAAAATGGAGAGAGAGGATAGCTGTCATCTTGACAATGCATATCGGCGTGGCCCTTCTTCAGGTCCTGTGACATAGACAGCCAATGGGGTTTAAAAAGGGGTGGACCGCGGAGATCGATCACAGATTTAGTGTTGAAAATATTTTTATTAAAACATGTCAAGTAAAAACAATAAACAGTAACCATCATGAGGCATATACAGACAGGAACAGTAACAGAGGTGCAATTACAGGAGATCGGCTAGCGACAATCGGCCACAACCGGTCCCTGACAGGAAGTTTGGAGGGTAGAAAAGACGGCCTGTGCTCCGGTCCCTAAGGTCACAGTAGGGAGAAGCACCCATGGGTTACTACATGACGCAGTTTTTAGACAAGAACATAAAAAAGAAAAGATAGAAAGGAAGAGAAAGGAGCAAAGTAAAGAAGAGCAAGGCAGTATAGGGGGAAGCTAAATAGCAAGAGGAGAGGAAGGAAAAGGGGGAGGAAGGGGGGGAAGGGGAAGGAATTGGGTAGGGGGGTAGGGTAAGGGAGAGCCCACAGCGTCTTTATGCGTTTAAGATTTGGTTCATTAAAGTGTCAGAAGAAGAGAAGCGGAGCCAGATCGACCACTGAGAAACAAATTTGGCGTAAGTGTCATTGTCCAGTGCCAACATCTCCTCCATTCTCATGGTGTCATTCATAATCGATACCCACCGTGACAATGGGGGGGGTGGTCGTCGTCTTCCAATAGGCAGGTATCAGTTGCCTAGCGGAGGACATAAAAAAACGGAGCAACCTTTGTTTCTGCGATTTAATAGACCCTGGTAGAATAGAGAGTAATGCAATTTTTGGAGAGATAGGAACCGGGGTATCAGCCAAGAGATTATAACATTCAAAAACCTGTGTCCAGAAGGGGCGGATCCTCTCACAGTCCCACCAGACATGCATGTAAGTTCCGACTGAAGCTTCACAGCGCCAGCAGGTGGCCGGGGTAGATGGGAAAATCCTGTGTAAAGTAGCAGGGTCCCTGTACCACCTGGATAATAGCTTGTAGTTCTTTTCTTGGGAGTAGCAGGAGATTGTTGACTTATGTGTGAAATGAAAAGAGGTATGCCATTCTGGCACAGAGATGTCCTCACCCAAATCCGCAGACCACAGCCTGGTGTAATGTGGGAGTTGATCATGTGCTAAAGTCTGTAGCAGGTTATATAAGGAGGACAGTAAGTGTTTGGGAGTTTCTGGAAGCGAACACAGTTCCTCGAAATTGGTAAGCTTGCGATGTATCTGAGAGGAGGAGTGTAGTCGTTTGGCAAATGCGGACACATGTAGGGCCGTGAGCCAATCTCCAGAGTCTGTCACGGAGACCGGGGTCCCCTGAGAGGGGTGCACAAAGGTACGGGCCTGCGGCCAATCTGTGCACTTAAAAGGTCCTAGGGAGGTTGCCCCTGCACTTTGTGGCAAAGCAGGATGGTCAAAGAGGGTCGTCAAAGGGCCCGGGTCCGAGGAGAGAGTGGAGTTTAGTCCCGTCCTGTACCACATCGTCAGGGAAGCCAAAGTCAGAGGGGACAAGGAGGTCATACGAGAGTAGGCCAGGTTATAACCCCATGGAAGGGCTCGGAGATCTACAGGAGAAAGGTCCTGTTCAACAGACACCGAGGCCTTGCAGGAAGGGCGAGAGAACCACTCAATGATGCGAGTCAAATGAGCGGCCTTATGGTAAGTCTCAAAGTCAGGGAGGCCTGTGCCTCCCAGAGTCTTCGGGATCGTTAGTAGTTTAAATTTAACCCTGGGGAGGCCCCGGTTCCACAAGAATCTGATTGCCAGCGAGCGTAGGGAGATAAAAAATGATTTGGGGACGTGGATGGGTATTGTTTGAGATAAATATAGGAACTTGGGTAGAGTGTCCATCTTCAGGATATTAATCCGTCCGAACCAGGGCAAGGGAGATCCCCCCCACTCCTCGAGGTCCTTCCGTATACGGTTAAGCAAAGGGATATAATTCAGAGAAAACAAATCAGCTAGGTTGGAGGGTATAACAATCCCTAGGTACGAGATCCCCTTAGCCTGCCATTTAAAAGAAAAGTTGGATTGCGGAAGGGACAGCGTGGAGGGGGCAAGGGATATGTTAAGGGCTTCCGTCTTAGAGATGTTGAGCTTAAAGTTACTATAGATACCAAAGCGTTGAAATTCACTAAGTAGGGATGGTATGGAGATGTGTGGATTCTGAATATACACTAGGAGGTCATCAGCATACAAGGAAAGTTTGTGATGGGCAGACGGAGTTTGAATACCAAGAATGGAGGGGTTTTGTCATATGGCACAAGCCAAATGCTCAATGATGATGACAAAGAGGAGGGGGGATAGGGGGCAGCCCTGCCGAGTACCGTTGGCAATATCAAAGGGAGCCGACGTTGTACCGTTGACCAGGACCGCAGCTGAAGGTCGGGAGTATAGGGACATTACTTTTGATATGAAGGAAGCTCCGAGGCCAAGTTGTTCCAGAGAGAGCTGTAGAAACCTCCAGCTGACCCTATCGAAGGCCTTTTCGGCGTCGAAGGATAAGAGGCAAGCTCTCAGACCTTTACGTTGGATCAGGGATATAAGATGTATCGTCTTGGTGGTGTTGTCCCTTGCCTCCCTGCCAGGGACAAACCCCACCTGATCATTATGAATAATCTTAGGCAATAGGGGGGACAGACGGGTGGCTAGGACTTTCGCGAAAGCTTGATATCTATGTTGAGCAGGGAGATGGGCCGATAGCTGCTGCATTGGGACGGATCTTTGCCCGGTTTAGGGATAATAGAAATGTTAGCAGACAAAGATTCCTTTGACGGGAGGTTAGAACTGTCCACCGAGTTAAAGGCTTTCATCAGAAGGGGAGCAAGCTGGGGGGCAAAAGTTTTGTAGAACCGGGGTGTAAAGCCGTCAGGGCCTGGGCATTTCCCCACTTTAAGGACTTTAATAGCCTGTAAAAAGTCAAAGGTAGTCAGGGGCTCGTCTAAGGTCGCTGCGTCCACAGCGTCAACCGTGGGTAAGGCGGTCTCTAGAATATAAGCCTGCGTGGGGTCAGAGGATGGAGGGGACCCAACTGGGGGGGTTGCATGCGGGAGGTTATAGAGCTGGGAGTAGTATTGCCTGAAGGATGCAGATATCGCAGAGGTGTTAAATGTTTTCGTTTGGTCTGGTCGAACAAGAAAGGGGATAGAATGTCGCGGGGGTCTAGGATGAATGACCCTAGCCAGGTGCTTACCACATTTGTTTGCCAAAGAGTAGAAGTGGCTCCGCGCTTTATCCCTGGCAATCAGGGAGTGCGCGTCTAGGAGTAGGAGTAGGTCTCTGCGGGCATTGGAAAGCTGAACAAAAACCGCAGGGTCCAAGTCCTGTTTGTGGAGGGGTTCGAGGTCCGCAATGATAGTAAGGAGTCTGCGTATGTCATGGGCTCTGGCTTTTTTAAGGCGAGAACCATGTTGTATAAGGGTACCTCGGAGCACACATTTGAGAGTGTCCCACTGGTTCATAGGGGAGGTAGTGTCAGCGGAATGGTCACCAACAAAGTCCCGAATGGCCTGAGAGACATCCGCCACACACACGGTGTCCCGCAGCAGATTGTCGTTAAGTCTCCAGCTCGCTCCCCAACGGATAGCAGGGGGGCGAACCAGAGTCAGGTAGACGGGGGCATAGTCAGACCATAGAATATTACCGATCGAAGTGTGGAGAGGCGTGTCAAGCAGGGATTGTGATATGAGGAAGTGGTCCAGTCTACTATATGAGTCGTGTGCAACGGAAAAGTAGCTGTAATCCCTTTCCGTTGGAAGCTGGATTCGCCAGGCATCCACCAGATGGGAAGAATGTAGAAGTGATTTAATGCGTGCTAAGGTGGAACGGGGAATAGAAGACTTACCCGAGGATGTGTCTGCGGACGGGGAGAGGGCAACGTTTAGATCACCTCCAATAATGAAAGTTGACCCTCCAAAGGAGGACAGTCTGGTGAGGACCGAGGAGAGGAACCGAGCCTGGCCCACGTTCGGCACATAGATGTTAGCCACTGTGAAAAGAAAATCATTTAGCTTCAATTTCAGGAAAATATAGCGACCAGAGTTATCTATTAGAGAGTCTAGGACCTCCGGGTTGAAAATATTTATGAAAGGCGACAGACACCCCCTTAGACTTGGACTGAGAATTAACACTATGAAACCATTGTGAGTAAAATCTATTGCGCAGGGCTGGAATAGCTCCCGCGCGAAAATGCGTTTCTTGAAGCAGCAGGATTTGCGCACGCTTCTTGTGAAAATGGTAGAGTGTCTGGCTCCGCTTCTCAGGCGTGTTGAAACCCCTACAGTTAAAGGAAGCAAAGGTTATGGAACCGTCACTAGCCATGGGGGGGCCGTAGGGAGGAGCTGAGAATCAATATGAAAGGTGGTACTATGGGCAAACCTTGGGGGATGTGGGAGCGGGAGAAAAGGTCAGGCCAGGGGGGCAGGGGGAGGAGCAGAGGGTGGGAGGGCAGAAGCAGAGGAAAGACAGAGAGAGGAAAGACGATCACAGATTTAAAGGAACCATGATTGGTTTCTCTACTGCAGCATACCTCCATTGTTGAAGCAAACTGATGACCGGTCCCGTCCGTTGGTTGTTCCGACAGCCTCTCAGTCCCTTCCTTGTTCAGTGGCTGTTCCACCATCCTGCCACATATCATTGGGGATTTGATTGCGGCCTCATATTGTCCATCTGTCTCTGCACACGCTGGCTTCCCTCCTCCTAGGGACATCCATGAATACTTGAAGGTTTTGCCATTGCAGCATTGCTTCACCAAGCCAGTCCACCACTGACTGTTGCTCAATGTACTGTCACAGTGAGGAGCACGTTTTGCAGTCGCTCCATCTATGCAAGGAGATTTTTACATAACTGTTCATCTAAGTATATGTTATTAAATCGGCACATGATTTTATCTTATTGAGCTTTTGGATTGTCCTTTCAAGACTGTCCCGATCAGCGCTTCCAATTGTGGTTGCCCCTGAATGGCTTTACACCCTTTCCGAAACCAA
Source organism: Lithobates pipiens (assembly GCF_037356315.1). Taxonomy (NCBI): domain Eukaryota; kingdom Metazoa; phylum Chordata; class Amphibia; order Anura; family Ranidae; genus Lithobates; species Lithobates pipiens. The sequence continues at coordinate 297,392,804 of NW_027507758.1, forward strand.
AGGGATCTCGGCCTGATGCACATCATTAAGGAATTCCTGCAGCCCTGCTTGACTTTTACCGCTTGCTCATCATCTTATGAACCTCAGCGAAGGCTTGCTATAAAGTAGACTGTGCCTGAGCCATCTGCACTATGACCTGCATCAAGGCCTCGGGAACAGAGGACACCCACTCTCCTCTCCCGCTGGTGCATCCAGGACAGTCTGAACTGAGTATACAGATGCTCCACTGTTGCCTTACCCATTCCCCTCTGAAGTGTAAGGTTTCTGGGTTTTGTCTGCAATCAGAGCCTCTTCCTTCCAGATTGTTTTCACCATTTTGGAATGCGTTAATAGGTCACTGGTTTCTTGCCCAGTGTTTAAGTATTATGAGATCTAGAGGTTGTACCCCTTTAAGAGCCTGAGCCAGCAGAGTTTGAATTGCGGTGTTAGTCTCCACTCCACCCTTTGTATAACCTGGTGGATTTTATCAAGGCGCGTGATGAAGGCTGACTCTTCTCACTGGACAGATTGATAGCAGGGGAAACCATTGGCTGCTGTCAATAAAATTCTGTGATGAGGGAGCAGGGGCGGGGCCGAACTGCACTGCCTCTGTCAGTGGACACAGACAAGACAGCTCAAGAATGGTCCCACTCGTGTGCACCCATAGGAAGAAACTTCCAAAGGGGAGCCAGATTCACCAGTGGGAGACTCCAGAAGAAGAGGATTGGGGCTGTTTGTGCAAAACCATTGCAGAGAGGAGCTAAGTATAACGTGTGTTATTTAATACAAAAAAAGCTTTAATTTTACTTTAAGGTTACTTTAAGGAGAAAATGCATCAAAAATGCAGATGTGGGAAAAATGCAGTCAGTGCAAATGCAAAGTACAATGGATACAATGGGAATCATACTAAAGCAGTACAATCAATATACACAACCAAACAATAAACATAAATAAAGATTATATAAATATATATATATATATATAAAATAAATTCATATTTGAGATCCATGTGACCTTATCTGTGAACAATCAATTAAAAATTACAAACATCAATGAAAATCAAGTTCATACAGTTGGGAAAATAATTATTTGATCCCCTGCAGATTTTATAAGTTTGCCCACTTACAAAGAAATGAAGGTTCTATTATTTTTATCATAGATGTATTTTAAATGATAGAGACAGAATATCAACCAAAGCTCCAGAAAAAAACATAAAACAAATGCTATAAATGAAGTTGCAGTTCAGTGAGTAAAATAAGTATTTGATTCCTAAGCAAAAAATTACTTGGTGGAGAAACCCTTGTTGGCAAGTACAGAGGTAAGATGTTTCTTGTAGTTGGTGACCGGGTTTGTACAGATCTTCTCTAAATCAGTAAGGTTTCTTGGCTGTCTCTTTGCAACTCAAGTTTCAGCTCCCTCCATAAATTTTCTATAGGATTAAGGTCTGGAGACTGACTAGGCCACTCTATGACCTTATTGTGCTTCTGCTTGAGCCACTCCTTTGTTCCTGTGGCAGTATGTTTTAGGTCATTGTCATGCTGGAAGACCTATCCATGGCCCATTTTCAGTGTTCTGTCTGCGGGAAGAAGGTTCACATCCAAGATTTTACAATACATGGTCCCGTCCATTGGCACCACAATGTGGCAAAGTAAGCCTGTAGCTTGAGCTGATCCTTTTACGGTGGCAGGCTAATTTACATCCCTCACCGAGCAGTGAAGAGGCCGAAGACCGGCACTCAGAAGATGTCGACGCAGGACCGGTGGACAGATACGCATTGTGAATTTAGTTCTGCTTTAAGGAGGAACTTCTCAACCCCTCCCCCATTTATTTATTTTATTTTGTTTTCACCCCACATGTTTCATTTGGGTTGTCCTCAATTGAGATAGTTACCCACCCAGAGAATCTGCTTCTTCATTGCCACTTTTGAGGTTCTGCACCACCATCTTCCTATGTGATGTCATTGGGAAGATGCCATTTCTTTAGACAGCTGCCTCATGATGACACGCTGCCATGCCCCCTACTCCTTTCATGAATGGGAGCCAATGCCTCCTGGGATATGGGGCATTTGTCATCTGACCTGGGCCAGAATGTTACTTATAAAAAAAAAAGGATAACAGCAGAAAAAAAAGAAAGGACGTTTTCATGTAGCTGAGGCAGTAAGGGTTAGAGAGGAAGAAAGTTCAGTTTTAAAGTCAAGTAACAGCCCAAATAATATTTGTCATACAGTTTATTTGCCATAAATATGTTTGTTTTGCACACTTGCAAAAGCTCTCTCCTTTAGTAGTTTCTCCATACACTACAGCCAAAAAAAAATGCATTTAATTCTCACCTCCTGATTATAAAAATGATCTCTATTTTATATGCCAGGAAAAATTGTGTCTTAATAGCACTGAGGAGATAATGCAAGGTGCTTGAGATCTTTCCTAACACTTGAGGAAATAATAGCAGCTTTATTTGTTTTTCAAAAACAGGTACCCTTTCCCCCCTCCCCCCTGAAAGGTGTCATAGTCGTAGACTTCTTTTCTCAGCTTGTTGGCATTTCACTGATAAAACAATGCACCACAGAATTTGTGTACAATCATTAATAAACCGGTTGTTTTTTGTCTGGATAGTACGTTTTTAGATTGTTTTCAGCTTTGAGTGTCCATGGATTTAGTTGACGTGTACACAACTTTGCTTGTAAAGCCAGTTCTCATGTTTCTACAGTTCTGAGATTAGTAAATATTCATGTGGTACCTGTGGTATTGGTTTTATCTGAAATCCAGGCATTTTTCATTAAGAAATTATATTATTTATCATTTAGGCCCCTTTCACATCAGTGGACCGATAGGGTCTTCCTGTCTGTTTTTCAGGTGGAACCAATCAGAACAACCATTGTTTTCAATGGAGCAGCGGATGTCAACAGACATGTGTCCGCTGATACCCGTTGGCATCCGATCCTGTCTGCTAAAACCAGATGGATGGGGATACATTCGCCATCCGCCTGGTGGATTGGATCGAATGACAGTCGGATGGAAATAAACAGGTGGTCCATTTCAATCTGACCGTCCCATAGAGAACAGAGGGCTATGCAGAGCAGACACGGACCTGTCATGCACCTGCTCAGCGGGCATCAGCAGAGGGAGATCCCCTGCTGGGCGGGCGGATCGACTTGATGGAGTCCGTCCCATTTAAAAGGGGCCTTAATATCAGTAAAACAAACCCTGGCAGTACGTTTTTACATACATACAGTAGTTAAATTGGTCCAGCTTGGACCAATGTAAATATGTACTGTAAATAGTATACCTGGTAAATGCCCGGGAAGCTGGAAATCACTGAAGGAGACACCGCTACTCCAGTAATCTCCACCTGCTTCTGGGTCCCATGCTGAGCAGCTGGTCTGATGCATTGTGCATACAGGAGGTCGGCTGCTCAGCATGGATGCCATACAGAGAAAGCTTTGTATTTTCTGAATGAATGCAAAGAATTATTTGATTGGATGAGGTGGAGAATGTGAAGTCTCAACGCCGCCTCTTCATGAGTGCTCTGGGTGCTCCAAGACCCCAGGTTTTCTGTTATGCAGATTCCAGCTTCTGCAGGTAAAGTCATGCGCTGACCCTACCACCTTCCACAGCTCACTAGTGGCCACTAAAGTTGCCTATTACTGTGATGGACCTGTAGTAGTAGTGTGGGAGTCTGAATGAGGCAAAAGAGTGTTTGATTTTACCACAAACATTTGCACAATAGGATGTCTCAAATTTCAAGGCTCTGGAGAACTGTTGAAGATTTTTAAAGAAACATGCAGAGACCTCTAAAAGCCAACATTTTGTTCATGCTAATACTAAAATACTTAATACTTAAATCGCTTTCATGAGACAACAGATTTATGTTAAATAACGAATGACTCCAATTTATTCCTCAGAATTCCAGCATCTTAGTCTTTTAACATCCAGCAACATGACATGTTTTTTTGTAATACACATTGATTTGCAAGTATTTTTATGACACGTTTGACCGTTGTAATGCTTGAAAGCAGTTTATGCTAATATGTATGGACTAGAAATGGATCCACTATGACAGATCAGTACCATAGAGCCGATAAACAGTGTACTATGATTCCATTGAAGAAGACAGCATAAGGCAGCAAATGATCTTCAGATGGCAGACTTCACCCTGCGGCAAGCACTGCCCCTTTTCTTCATATTACAACAGATGGAGTTGCCTGAAGGAATTTTTATTATTGCATTCAGCACTTATTTATAATGCCCTCTCTGTTCCCTCATGAGAAGAAGTCATCTTTTATCAAGCTCTCCTGCTCCTTGGTCAAAAATATGACAGAAATGAATGCTGAAATCACCACTGACAGTCCAGATCATGCAGCTCTTTGTATTCCTCTTCCCTTCTGAACTTATTAGGGAAAAGGGATGAATTAAAAGCACAATCATTTGCAGATCAGATAGTAAAGGGTACCAGGACACGCTTAACCTGTTTGAAATTTTCTTGCGTAACTAATCTATAAATATGAAAAGATGGTAACCTTTGTACTATATTATGGTGAAAACAATGAAGTATAGATTTTGCAGTCAGAACAGTTCTCCATTTCAATTATACATCAATATCAAGCTTCATCAGGCATTAAGAAGATATGTAACTGTTCAGGTTTTGCTAGCAATGATTCCACTCCAGCCCTTGAGACCCATTGCATTCAGAGCTGTGCTGTACTGGCAAAGGTCCGACATCTGTGGGTCCTCTGGCTTGCTTAGAGCAGCTCTAAAGCTACTAAGATACAAACTGATCAGTGATCCTCTAAACAGGAATGAAGGGGATTCCTACTTTTCTTCATAAAAGTGAAAGGCTACTCTTAGAATGTGTTTGTAAATACTGTTTTTCTGGCATAGGGGAGATTTCACTTGAATGAGAAGACAATCAAACAAAAAAAACAAAAAGCCCTACCTCATGATTTGAGTGTGGGAGCCTAGGCAGACTTAAAAATAAATAAAGAATGAGATCCGGCAATATATTGCATCCACGCGACCATAAACCAAATGTTGCCAGGTGACCCGTAGGGAGGGGTGAAAGAGTGATATAATGTCAGATGTTTACAGGTAACCTGCCAATAAACATAAATATATAATAAATGCAATAAATCTATGTCTTGACATAGATTATTAAATTTATTATATATTTACGTCTCTTGCTTCTCATTCAAGTGCAGCCATAAGTATATCATAAGACATAATATGTTTATTTATATTTGTTTTACTTATTATTGTTTCAATACGTTGCACCCATAAAGTCCCACATCTTCCACACATTTTGTCTTATCAGTACCTGATACTGATCTCTGACCACATACTTTACCATGTGTTTACCATTGTGTCCAGAACCTTCTAGGTGATTCTTTTTGAGCATATATGAGAAAAAACCTAAAAAAACAAGCTGGTCTGTCACAGATATATTGGGGAGTTAATCTCTCTGTTGGGGTCAAGTAAAAACTCAGTAGTGGATTTCTTTGCCCTATTTCACCCAAAATGGAAAGCTTGTTTTGGATAGAGTCCTGCTGTAACTTAATTTTTCCCTCTCTGGTTAAGGCATAATTGGAAATATTCAGCATAACTGAACAAAGAAAAGTTTGGTCTTCAGCGTTTTAACGTATTATTTCTGTTTCAGGTTGTTGAGCTTGTTTCCAGTGCCATAGGAGATTTGGTGCAGGGAATATATTATGAAAACTCATATTTGCCAGAGGTATGCAGTTTTAAATACTTAATCTTAAACCTTAATTTGCAATGTTAATTATACAATGAAATGTGCTAACATTTGTGCTTTTAAAATGTAATGCTTGCTTTAGTGTTTTATTTGATCACTAGGGCCACAAATAATCTAAACAGACCTCAAATAGCTCCAATAAAAACGTTTAAATGCTCCTAGAGCCCAAAGCAGAAAACTACTACTACAGACCACTTTTACTAAATGCCTTCCGTACAGGGCTGGCACGAATATTCAAATATATGAAAAAAAAATAAAAAAAGGAGAAAATAAATTAAAAACATACAGTATAATGGACTCTTATGCAGCCAACTTCTTATCAAATGTAAAATGGTTTCAATCACTTGGCGACCACTTGTCCGCCGTGTACTCCCGTCAAGCGGCTGCTGTTGACAAAGCAACATTGCCGTACATTGCTGCCTACCCGGGCCAGAACCTGCTGTGATTGTACACAGCGGGGGCCTGTCAGCAAGTCCCCAGCTAATGATTCATGGCCAGGACCTGCTGATCGGCTGTTTACAATCACAGCTCAGAGCCATGTGTTGGAAAACCACACAGAGCTCTATACAGAGGGAGCGATCTGTCAGTTTCTCCTCCCTAGAAACTGAGAGATCTAGTAGTAAAAGATGCACACTTTACATACATTACACCTAGTTAGGCACACATTTAACTTCCTGATCACCCTAGAGGTTAACCCCTTCCCAGCAAGTGTCATTAGTACAGTGACAGTGTATATTATTATCACTGACAAGAAAAAGACAACTTCTCCTGCGCTCTGGTGTCTCGGTCTTCAAAGTGTGATACCGACAGTTTAAGATGGTAGTGTCAAAAAGGTCTTGCAGCCCTCCTTAGAATATTGGATATTCAAATACTGGAGAAAAACAAAACAAAAAGGAAGGCGCACTGACCTATTGCATTACCATAAACAGAACTTTATTGAAAACAGAACACATAGCAAAATGGCTACTCACAAACGAGTATTGATAAAAGGCATAATCAATACAATTGGATCCATCGCACCGAAGCTCTGGCTCTGAGGGAAGGGGTTCTCCCCAGAAACGCGTCAGCCGTTTATGTTGGGGTATTCATCAATCAATTTATCTGACATCAGATCTGGATGTGTCGTTGTTCAGTGCGATGGGTCCAATTGTATTGATTATGCCTTTTATCAATACTTGTTTGTGAGTAGCCATTTTTCTATGTGTTCTGTTTTCAATAAAGCTCTGTTTATGGTAATGCACTAGGTCAGTGTGCCTTCCTTTTTGTTTTGTTTTTATTATTATCACTGATCATTGTATTAATGCCACCGGTGATGTCAGTGGCTGTTAGTCAGTTCCCCCCAGCATCAGTTAGTGTTAGATTGTACTCTGTATTATTGCAGTCCCATTCTAAGTTGCTGATCGCCGCCATAAGTAGTATAAAAAAATAAAAATTCCAGTATATATACTATAATTTGTAGGCACTATAACTTTCACGCAAACCAATCATTATATACTTATTGGGATTTTTTTATCACTTTTTTTTTTTTTTTTTATCAAACATGTAGAAGAATAAGTTTTGGCCAAAATTTATGAAGAAGTTAGATTTTCACATTTTTTTTATTGGATATGTTTTATAGCCGAAGGTTAAAAGTATTGTTTTTTTTGTTTGTAAAAAATAAAAAACCCAGAAGTAATCAAATAAAGTGCCTTGAAAAAGTATTCACCCCCTTGTCTTTTTACCTATTTTGTTTAATTAAAGCCTTTAGTTTAATGTTTTGTTTTTTATCTGAATTATATGTGATGGATCAGAACAACAATAGTCTAAGTTGGTGAAGTAAAATTAGAAAAACATCTACATAAAACTATTTTTCAGGAAAAAAAACTGACGATTGGCATGTGCGTATGTATTCACCCCCTTTGTTATGAAGCCCAAAAAAAAGCTCTGGTGCAACCAATTACCTTCAGAAGTCACATAACTAGTGAAATGATGTCCACCTGTGTGCAATCTAAGTGTCACATGATCTGACATTACATATACACACCTTTTTAAAAGGCCGCAGAGGCGCCACTAACCAAACACTGCCATGAAGACCAAGGAACTCTCCAAACAAGTGAGGGACAATTTTGTTGAGAAGTACAAGTCAGGGTTAGGTTATAAAAAATATCTAAATCTTTGATCACTAGGAGCACCATCAAATCTATCATAACCAAATGGAAGTACATGGCAAACCTGCCAAGAGACGGCTGCACACCAAAACTCACCGGGCAAGGAGGTCATTAATCAGAGAGGCAGCACAGAGACCTAATGTAACCCTGGAGGAGCTGCACAGTTCCACAGGAGAGACTGGAGTATATATACATAGGACGACAATAAGCCATACGCTCCATAGTTGGGCTTTATGGCCGAGTGGCCAGAAGAAAGCCATTACTTTCATCAAAAAACAAAATGGCATGTTTTTAGTTTGCGAAAAGGCAGGTGGGAGACTCCCAAAATGTATGGGGGCAGGTGCGCTGGTCTGATGAGACTAAAATTTAACCTTTTGGCCATCAAAGAAAACGCCATGTCTGGCGCAAACCCAACACATCACATCACCCAAAGAACACCATCCCCACAGTGAAACATGGTACTGGCAGCATCATGCTGTGGGGATGTTTTTCAGCTGTCGTGACTGGCAAACTCGTCAGAGTTGAGGGAAATATGGATGGTGCTAAATACAGGGACATTGTTGAGCAAAACCTGTACCACTCTGTGTGGGATTTGAGGCTAGGACAGAGGTTCATCTTCCAGCAGGACAATGACCCCAAACACACTGCTAAAGCAACACTTGAGTGGCTTAAGGGAAAACATGTAAATGTGTTGGAATGGCCTAGTCAAAGCCCAGACCTCAATGCAATAGAAAATCTGTGGTCAGACTTAGATTGCTGTTCACCAGCGCAAACCATCCAACTTGAAGGAGCTGGAGCAGTTTTCAAGGAGGAATGGGCAAAAATCCCAGGGTTAAGATGTGGTAAGATCAAAAGGTGGCTCTACAAAGTATTGACTTTAGGGGGGTGAATAGAAATGCACATTGACTTTTTCTGTTATTTTGTCCTATTTGTTGTTTGCTTCACAATAAAAAAAAACTTCAAGTTGTGGGCATGTTCTGTAAATGAAATGATGCAAATCCTCAAACAATCCATGTTAATTCCAGGTTGTGAGGCAACAAAACATGAAAAAATGCCAAGGGGGTGAAACTTTTGCAAAGCACTGTACAACCGAAAGAAAGCTCAATTTATGTGAAACAATGATGTAAATTTTGTTGGGTACAGCGTTGCATGACTGCGTAAATACCAGTTAAAGTGGATATAAACCTGAGTCATGAAATTTGAGCTGGGCACCGATATCTGCAGTGTTTTGTTATCTCTCTTCAAAGATGTGTCCTGCTCCATAATTCTGTTATCAGCCTGATAACTCTTGACAAGTTCTGCCACACAAGAGACAAAAGCAGCCTGAGTTTTGTGTTGGGGAGGATGCTATACATAGATTAGCAGAGCCCTAAACTATTCAACGAAGAGATCTCTACCTATGAGGAGAGGGGGTATGTGCCTTTCCTCCAATCTGCTGTCTTGGCTGTATTCCCAGGCTTCACTGCAGTGTTGAAGAGGAAGAGAAAATTAGCACAATGTCAACTTTTTATACATTATCTGAGGTGCTTCACTTCACTGGGTATATGTGAGGTTTTACATCCACTTTAATGTATCGCAGTGCCAAATAGCGAAAAATTGCCTGGTCATGAAGGGGGTAAAGTCTACCAGAGCTCAAGTGGTTAATGGAAAATTATTAAGACACAAAAAAAACAAATATTAAAATTCCGGTATACCTATTAAAAACAAAATAGCCCCCATGTTGATCCGTTAGGGCCCATTTACACCAGATGCAGTTGGATGCATTTTTGACTGCACTCCAACTACATAGTCACAAAAACTGTTTATCCTGTGGGCATGGTTCACACCAGTGCAGTGCAGTGAAAAACAAAGTACAGCAAGCTACATTTTTTAGCACTGCAAAAGCACAGACATGCACACAAATGTTTATTAATGCAAGAAAATGCAGTGCAGTGCACAAAAAAGTCCAAAGAAGAAAGAACATGGATGTGACCTCAAAGGAAATACAAGCTTCGGTAAAAATGTACTTCAAATGCAATCAAATGCATGTAAGATTGATGCACGTGCACTAAATGTGAAGATTCTGGTTTGAATGGGCCATATAATGGAGAAATGTATGACTATATCCTTAAGTGTAAATGTGTCTTCAGTACTCCTATTCACATTACATAAATTTCTCAATTTAAAGAATCAGCTTGGGAATGTTTTCTTTATAGTAGGTACAGTGAGGGGGAAAAGTATTTGATCCGCTGCTGATTTTGTACTTTTGCCTACTGACAAAGAAATGATCAGTCTATAATTTTAATGGTAGGTTTATTTTTAACAGTGAGAGACAGAGTTATGCCATGTACACACGACCGGACTTTCCAGCAGAAAAGGTCAGACAGAATCATTTCATCGGATATTCCGATCGTGTGTGGGCTACAAAACATGTTTTAAATCTTTCCGACGGAATCAATTTCTATCGGGAAAACTGTTTGTCTGTATGCTATTCCGACAGACCAAAAACAACACAAGGGCAGCTACTGGCTATTGACCTTCCTTTTTCTAGTCCCGTCCTATGTGTTGTAGGTCACCACGTTCTAAACGAATGTACTTTGGTGTGATCATGTGTAGGCAAGTCCGTTTCAGTGGAACTCTGTCGGAAATACCTTCAGAGTTTATTCTGACGGAAAAAACGGTTCCGGCCTAATAGCGAAAATATCCAGAAAAATACATTTAAAAAAGTTCTAAATTGATTTGCATTTTAATGACTGAAATAACGTCATATTTGATACTCTATCAATCAGCAAGATTTCTGACTCCTATGTGTCTTCTATACAGGTAACGAGCTGAGATTAAGATCCCTTTAAGAGAATGCTCCTAATCTAAGGTTGTTACCTGTATAAAAGACACCTTGCCACAGAAGCAATCAATCAGATTCCAATCTCTCCACCATGGCCAAGACCAAAGAGCTGTCCAAGGATGTCATAGACGAGATTGTAGACCTAGACAAGTCTGGAATAGGCTACAAAACCATTGCCAAGCAGCTTGGTGAGAGGGTGACAACAGTTGGTGTGATTATTTTGTGGAAGATGCACAAAAAAGCTGTCAATCTCCCTCGGTCTGGGGCTCCATGCAAGATCTCAACTTGTGGAGTTTTAATGATCATGAGAACCGTGAGGAACCAGCCCAGAACTACACAGGAAAGACTTGTCAATGATTTCAGGGCAGCTGGGACCATAGTTGCCAAGAAAACATTTGGTAACACACTACGCCACAAAGGACTAATATCCTGCAGCGCCCGCAAGGTCTCCCTGTTTAAGAAAGCACATGTACAGGCCCATCTGAAGTTTGCTAATGAACATCCGAATGATTCAGAGAACTGAGTGAAAGTGTTGTGGTCAGATGAGACCAAAATCAAGCTCTTTGGCATCAACTCAATGTGTTTGGAGGAGGAGGAATACTGCCTATGACCCCAAAAACACCATCTCCACCATCAAGCATGGAGGTGGAAACATTATGCTTTGCGGATGTTTTTCTGCGTTGGGGACAGGATCAATTCACTGCATCAAAGGGACGATGTACTCAAATCTTTTGGTGAGAACCTCCTTCCCTCAGCCAGGACATTGAAAATGGGTTGTGGATGAGTATTCCAGCATGTCAATGACCCAAAACACATGGCCAAGGCAACAAAGGAGTGTCTCAAGAAGAAGTAGACTAAGGTCCTGGAGTGACCTAGCCAGTCTCCATACCTCAGTCCCATAGAAAATATGTAGAGGGAGCTGAAAGTTCGAGTTACCAAACGTCAGTCTCGAAACCTTAAGAACTTCGAAAGGATCCGCAAAGAGGAGTGGGACAAAATCCCTCCTGAGATGTGTGCAGACCTGGTGGCCAACTACAAGAAACGTCTGACCTGTGATTGCCTGATTGCCAACAAGGGTTTTACCACTAAGTCATGTTTTGCAAAGGGGTCAAATAGTTATTTCACTGAAAATGCAAATCAATTTATAACTTTTTTGAAATGCGTTTTTTTCGGGATTTTTTTGTTCTGTCTCTCGCGGTTTAGGTTTATTTTAACAGCGAGAGACAGAACAAAAAAAATCCAGAAAAACGCATTTCAAAAAAGTTATAAATTGATTTGCATTTTGAGTGAAATAACTATTTGACCCCTTTGCAAACCTACCATTACAATTATAGACTGATCATTTCTTTGTCAGGGGGCAAACATACAAAATCAGCAGGGGCTCAAATACTTTTTTTCCCTCACTGTATAGTTTGATTTTCATCTGTGTTGTTTTGTCTTTATAATTTTGTAATAAAAACATTTGCGTTAAGAAGTTGCTGCATACGAGTCATATATTTTTTTTTCTCTGTTTTACTTTCCTATTTAAACTTTCATTCCAGCCCTATAAGGTAGATATTTATTAGAAGTGGTCTGTAGTAGTAAATTTATGCTTTGGGAGTGTTTTTTATGTTCTAGTAGAGGTATGTTCATATTTTTTGTTGCTGTCCTAATATTTGTCACCCTAGTGAGTCATATTTATGTTTGTTCTTTGGTTTCTGTTTTCTTCATATGTCTGAACTTTCATGCCAGCCCGATAAGTGAGACATTTAATAGACGTGGTAGGCTGAAAATATTAGTAACAAAACATTTATTTGTATACAAACACATGCATACCAGGGGTGGACATATTTCAAATGCAGCCTGTGTGTCTGCACTGAATTCCAGACAGATAAGGGGAATAGATACAGACAGTCATACTGGAAGGGGATGGGCATGTTGTCAGTCTATGGAAAGGGGTGGGTTGGGGTTCTCCCTTCAAATTTTGATTATTGCCATCCTTTGGCTTATGGAAATTCTGAATTATTAAGAGGCTGTGGCCTGGGATTACGTCCTTTCATGCTTGTTCGAAAATAAATATAATATCTGTACATTACTGGCAGCCACAGCTTTAAGGGCTTGTTTATACTTCCTTCAAAATGCAGCATTTGACATGCTTTTTTAAAGCGCTCTGAATGCCAATGAAAGAACCTGCCACCAAATAAAATGGTAAGCTTACAGTCATGTTCACACTATGCAATTGCTTTGCTTCAAAAATAATATTGATTTCTGATTAAAAAATGATGACAGTGCTCCCTAACAGCACCTGCTGCTTTTGAGAAGCTTTTATCCAGTTAGCTCCCCAATGATTTGGCTGTATTGCAGGTATGAGATATCCCAGTATGCCCTGGGAAACCAACAAGTGACGTGGAAAGACAGCATCAGCAGTCACTTCTGGTTCATGTGTATATATCTGATGTGCAGTGAGAAGCAGCAGAAAAGTGAGCAGGGTCCAGACTAGAGTGGACAGTGGTGTGCAACATGGCAATGCTATAGTAGAAGGTGAACAGGAGTGGAGAGTGATGGCTGGGGGATCAGTAGAGCTGGGGGTCTGGAGCAGGAGAAACTAGCAGATGTCACACGTTGTGCACAGCATGGAAGCAATATAGCAGGAGTTGAATGGGGACCGGAGAGAGGATCAGAAAACCAGAGGATCAGCAGAGCTGGGGGTTACAACTCAGTGAAGGATCAGCAGATCCGGGTGTTACTACCAAGTGGGGCATTAGCAGGACTAGGAATTACTACTGAACGGGGGATCAGCAGAGCTGGGAGTTACTACTGAGCGGGGGACCAGCGGAGCTGGGGTTTACTACTGAGCGGGGGACTAGCAGAGTTGGAGGATACTCCTGAGTAGGGGATCAGAAAAGCTGGGGTTATTACTAAGTAGAAAGTAAAAAATAGTGTAGCGCTTCTAAAGTGATAAATGTAATCAACATGTGTTAAAAGAATGATCATATAACAAAGATCATATAAATATTGAAAATGAACAAAATAAAGTCCATAGAGTGGGTATAAGCTTCCGTGGAAGAGCTGGCACAAAGGTGGTCAGACCGTATCAAAATAAGAGACAAATCCTATTAAACGAATATGTCCATGTACATCAGCTTGTCTGGAAACATTAGGAGAAATAGATGGATACTTCTTACCAAATCTGTTGGACTCACACAGTCGTATGACTTATTACTAAGTAGGGCATCAGCGGAGCTGGGGTGCACTACTGAACAGGGGATCTGCTGAACGAGGGTACTAATATGCTGGAGATCTGCTGGACAGGCATACTAAGCTGAGGTTCTGCTGGACCCTTTTAAAACAAATAGAAAATCAACACACACAACGCATTTGCCAAGCTTCATTAAAGCTTCAAAAAAGCATCACAAAAGCATTAAAAACACAAAAAAAAAAAAAATGTTGTAGCGGTAGGCTCTTTAATGTGTTTTAAAGTCGATGTAAACTTAAACAAGCCCTAAATTAGATCTAAGTTTGTAACATTTAGTTTGCTTTTTCACTGTGTATCATATTATAATTGCCATATTTATGGTAACTAACTATGTATATTTTTGTTTTCATTAAAGTGTATGTGAAGGCAGAACTTTTTGTTGGTTTTGAATAGATTAGAAAAGGGTTAGACCCCTACCAAGATTTTAGTGTGGTCTGTGTGCCTGAATGGCAGATTTAAATTCACCAAATTGTGTTTTTCTACAGGGGCCATTTTCTATTGACTGTATATGTCTAATGTGACAAAAGTTGTATGTATAGATGTACATTTCATGTATTATTTACAATAATGATAATTTTTAAGGAATATACAATTCCCAGACCTTCTGCATACTAGGTGTAAAATAAATCTTGGCTTCTATGTCTGATCAGTGTAAGGTACTCTGAAATATAATTGATATAGCTGCTTGTCTTGCAAACCTCTATCCGTGTTATTATTTTCAAGAAGTTTTGAAATAGATCCATGCTGCTCATTAATGCAAATTACAGGAGATATGTGAGGATTACCGACTGCTTGCATTGTTCCTGGATATGGGGTGTTTAATAATAAACAGATTCTATGCGAATAGTCTTATTACACTGTGCCAAAAAAAAAAAAAAGTAATGTTGAACTGTTGCCCATTGTAGAAAATGCAACATATAATACGCTTAGAAAAGAATGAAATTTAAGCCCATCTCATTCGTATGGGGTATCATCTTTCTAGAAATCAGAACCAGAGACTAAATCAAATTCCTGCAGCAGACTCTAATCTTACTAATTTGAGCTTGTGCCAAAGGGTGCAACATTACCAGGAAAGGAGGGATCACAAAATTTGAGACTGATTTGAAAAGAAACAATATCTTTTGTAGCAAGCGAGCATGATATCAAACTTCACCATGCACAGACGGGCTATTAATTCAGGAAAAGTAATGGGGTAAAATAATTACAGGTTCAGAGTTTCAGGGAGGACAGGATGAATTAACTAAACACCAACCCAAAGCTAACTTCAAGTGGCTCTTTTATAGAGACAGTGCAAAAGTAACAGTGAAGTGAAGAGTGCTGTACCCTATGGAGGATCCCTCCATTCAGAACAATAATGAAATAATATTACTCATTGTTTACTACTGGTTATGGCAAATGTGCATCTTTCTTCTTGACATGTTTGCCAAGTATAGGCACATTTGCCATAACCAGTAGTAAACAATGAGTAATATTATTTCATTATTGTTCTGAATGGAGGGATCCTCCATAGGGTACAGCACTCTTCACCTCTATGTTACTTTTGCACTGTCTCTATAAAAGAGCCACTTGAAGTTAGCTTTGGGTTGGTGTTTAGTTAATTCATCCTGTCCTCCCTGAAACTCTGAACCTGTAATTATAGGCAACTGCTGGCAATCGAGTTATTAGATTTACTTGTTTATTAAAGTGTTACTAACCCCAGGAGCCTGCATTCACTATATCTTGTCACCCACAGTACATTTTGAGAATGACACAAATATAAATTTTCACGTCTTCTGGCTCAGTTTTAATGATGGAATTTTGCATACACCTCAGAATGTTATGAAGTGTGATTAGATGAATTGCAATTATTTGCAAAGTTCCTATTTGCCATGAAAATGAACCTAATCCCATAAAAAAAATTTCCACTGGATTTGTGAAGAAGGCTTTAGGGCACCCAAGAAAGTCCAGCAAGTGCAAGGGCCATCTCCTACAGTTGATTTAGCTGCGGGGTCAGGGCACCACCAGTGTAGAGCTTGTTCAGGAATGGCAGCAGGCTAGTGTAAGTGCATCTGTGTGCATAAGATGGAGAGGACTTTTGGAGCATGGCCTGGTGTCAAGAAGGGCAGCAAAGAAGCCACTTCTCTCCAGGAAAAACATTAGGGACAGACTGATATTCTGCAAAAGGTACAGGGATTTGACTGCTGAGGACTGGGGTAAACTAATTTTCTCAGATGAATCCCCTTTCCAATTGTTTGGGGCATCTGGAAAATATTAATGTCTGGAGAAGAAAAGGTGAGTGCTACCATCAGTCCTGTGTCTCGCCAACAGTAAAGCATCCTGGGCTAATTAATGTTTGGGGTTGCTTCACAGCCAAGGGAGTGGGCTCACTTACAATTTTGCCCAAGTACACAGCCATGAATAAAGAATGGTACAAAAACATCCTCAGAGAGCAACTTCTCCCAACCATCCAAGAACAGTTTGGTGACGAACAATGCCTTTTCCAGCATGATGAAGCACCTTGCCATAAGGCAAAAGTGATAAAGAAGAGACTTGGGGAACAAAACATCGAACATTTTGGGTCCAAGGCCAGGAAACTCCCCAGACCCTAATCTCATTGAGAACTCATGGTCAATCCTCAAGAGGCGGGTGAACAAAAATAACCCCACAAATTCTAACAAACGCCAAGCATTGATTATGCAAGAACCGGCTGCCATCAGTAAGGATGTGGCCCAGAAGTTGATTTACAGCATGCCAGAGCAAACTGCAGAGGTCTTGAAAAAGAAGGGTCAACACTCCAAATATTGACTCTTTGCATAAACTTAAAGTGGATGTAAACCCCATTAATGAAATTTGAGCTGGGCACATACTATATATCTGCAGTGTTTTCTTATCTCTCTTCAAAGCTCTAGGTCCCATGGATTTCTCCTGCAACATTCTTCTGTTATCAACCTGATAACTTCTGATAAGTTCTCTGTCAACTGTGATAAAACCAGGCTGAGTTTTTTGTCGGGGTGGGTGCTATATATAGATTAGAAGAGAGCTTGTCTATTCAGAGCACAGCTCTGCATTGTTTCTTCCTTTTTCTGCCTATGTGTGTGCCTTTCCTCCAGTCAGCTGTTTCACAGTGTATGGCAAGAATCCATACCCATAGGTGAATCAGGAAGAGAAAATTCTAACAGGCCGTGCACTTTCTAAACCATATATAAAGCTGAAGACAGCACATATACATGTAAAACTTTTATGTAGGAGGATGTGTTTCATCTCTGTGTATCATCTGAGGCTGTTCACTTCACTGGGTATATGTGAGGGTTTACATCCACTTTATTGTAATTGTCAATAAAAGGCTTTGACACGTATGAAATGCTTGTAATTATACTTCAATATACCATGATAACATCTGACAAAAATATCTAAAAACACTGAAGCAGCAGATTTTGTGAAAATGTAATTAATATTTGTGTCATTCTCAAAACTTTTGGCCATGGCCGAATTCAAAACATGGAAGTGCAATTATTTGAATAAATATAAACTGCTAAATACCTTTTCTCATCAGCAGTATATAGTAGTAGTCCTTGTGACTTCTATCAGTGCCCGACTGAGCACTGGTTAAAGCTTGAAGCAGGTTTAATTTTCCTCATTTTATGAGGCTGCATGACTTTCTGTCTGGACAGTGCTGATTTGCATTGTGCCGTCACATGCACCCTGCCAAAAAATAAAAATAAAAAATACTCTAGCAATAAACACCAACCTGAGCATGTGCAGATAGATTGGGGACTGTGGAAGAAGGGGAGGATCAGAGAAGACAGGATCAAACAGCCTTTTTACACAATGCAGAGGATTAACTCCTTAGGTTCCACAGTGAGTTTTAACAAGTATGCTTTACTGCATATACAGCCAGATTGTACTGTTGTGGATTTAGTAGCACTTTATTTTTTTAACCTTCACACTCCTTTCTTTCATTGAGTCAACTATATTATTATTATTATACAGGTTTTATATAGCGCCAACAGATGGCGCAGCAATTAATAAAATAAAGGCAGACATTACAGTTGCATTACAATTTGGTACAAGAGAAATCAGAGGGCCCTCATTAGAGCTTACAATCTAAAAAGGAAGAGTCAATTGATACAAAAGGTAATAGCTGTGGGGGACAAGCTCATGGAGGAAGTAAAACAGTGTGAGTTAGAAGCAGGATATGCTTCTTTTGCTTCTTTAACCACTTACAGACCGGACCATTTTGCTGGTCAAAGACTTTTTGCGATTCGGCACTGCATCGCTTTAACTGACAATTGGCTCCCAAACAAAATTGACGTCCTTTTTCACCCACAAATAGCTTTCTTTTGGTGGTATTTAATTACCCCTGCGGTTTTTATTTTTTTGCGCTATAAACAAAAATAGAGCGACAATTTTGAAAAAAACCGCATTATTTTTTACTTTTTGTTATAGCTATCCCCCAAAAATATATAAAAAAAAACATTTTTTTCCCTCAGTTTAGGCCGATACATATTCTTCTACATATTTGTGGTAAAAAAAATAGCAATAAGCGATTATTGATTGGTTTGCGCAAAAGTTATAGCGTTTACAAAATAAGGATAGTTTTATGGCATTTTTATTAATAATTTTTTATTTTTTATTTTTTTACTAGTAATGGCGGCGATCAGCGATTTTTATTGTGACTGCAACATTATGGCGGACACATCAGACATTTTTGACACATTTTTGGGACCATTGTCAGTTATACAGCAATCACTGCTATATAAATGCAGTGATTCCTGTGTAAATGACACTGGCAGTAAAGGGGTTAACCAGTGGGTGGCAGTGTAGGGGTTAAGTGTCCCTAGGGGTGTGTTACTAACTGGGGGGGGTTGGGCTTTCATGTAGTGAACACCGATCTCTTCTCCAATCACATGGAGCAGAGATCAGCGTCACTAGTTGCTAGGCAGAATGGGGAAATGCTGTTTACAATGGCATTTCTCCATTCAGCCCTCTTGTGAGATGATCGCGGGTATGCCCGTGGCGATCGAGTCCACGGGACCCGCTACCGGACTCACGGGGGTCCTGACCGGCACGCGAGCGCGCCGCTGGCAGGGCGGCATTGAAGATTGGACGTACCTGTACGCCAATATGCCTGCCCGTGCCATTCTGCCAACGTACATTGGTGTGCGCTGGTCAGGAACCGGTTAAAAAGAAGAGTTTTCAGGGATCAGCTACAAATTGATAGATTAGGGGACAGTCGGACAGATTGGGGTAGGGAATTCCAAAGGATGGGAGAAGCTCTGGTGAAATCCTGGAGGCGAGCATTGGAGGAGGTGACAAGGGAGCTAGAGAGCAGGAGGTCTTGGGAGGACTGAAGAGAGCGGCTTGGTTGGTATTTTGGGACTAGGTTAGTGATGTAGCTGGGGGCAGAGTTATGGATGGCTTTGTAAATTATTGTTAATGCTTTGAATTTTATTTGTTGGGTGAGTGGAAGCCAGTGGATGGATTGACAGAGAGGGGTGGAGGACACTGAATGGTTGGTAAGGTGGATGAGTCTGGCAGCGGCATTCAATATGGACTGAAGGGGGCATAGTCTATGTAAAGGTAATACAATGAGGAGGGAGTTGCAGTAGTCGAGGCGGGAGATAACCAGGGAGTTAATTTAGAAGCTTGGTGGTATCGTTAGTTAAAAAGGGGTGTATTCTGGAAATGTTGCCTAAGGCACCATGATTTGGACAGGGATTGTATGTGGGCCTGAAAGGACAGTTCAGAGTCTAAGGTTACCCTAGCACCCTGGCATGTGGCAATGGACTGATAGATGTGCCATTGATCTTTTCAGTTAAGTCAGGGTAAGGGGCACGGGGGGCAGGAAATATTAAGAGCTCAGTTTTAGATAGATTAAGTTTCAGGAAGTGGTTTGACATCCAGGCTATGTCTGTTAGTAAATCAGTGATGGAGATTGATGGGGTGAGCTGAGGAGCAGAGAGATAGATTTGGGTGTCATCAGCATATAAATGGAAGTGGAACCCATGGGAGGCTATCATCTGACCCAGGGAGGACATGGATCGAGAATAGTAGGGGTCTAAGGACAGAATCTTGGGGGACCCCAACAGTAAGAGGAGTTGGGGGGAGGAAGTGGAGTTGTAAGTGACACTGAGTATTGATTGTGCAGGAGGACAAAGAGTGTAAAGTGTGAGAGATATCTGTAGAGCGGAGATCTCGAGACAAATTGTCTCAATCTTATTTTTGAAGTGATTAGCAATCCCCTGGGCAGTAAGTTAGCGGGTGGAGGTAATGGAGGTCAAAGTAGAGTGGTAAAGGTGGAAAAGAGTTGACGGGGACTGTGTGAGAGGGTGTTAATGAGAGTGATAAAGTAGGTCTGTTTGGCAGTGTGGAGGCAGGAATATTATTTTTGGAGGGCAGATTTATATTGGCTGAAATCTTGCTGTGACTTAGCCTTACACCACAGACGCTCAAGAGTACGACTATGTTTTTTGAGGCTTCTGGTATTGTCTGTTTGCCAGGGTTGTAGCAGTCGAGGCCTGATTCTGTGCGTAATGAGGGGGGCGAAGGTATCCAGGGTGGATGACCGTGAACTGTTGCAGACAGAAGTGGCCAAGTTGGGGCAAGACAAGGATGAGATTTCGTCGTAGAGACAATCTTTAGCAGAAAAAAGAAGAGAAGGGTTAAGATGGCAAAGGTTTCTACAGGTAATAGTTTAGTAGTTGGAAGGCAAGGAGGAGGCAGAGAGAGTGACACTAATAAGGTGGTGATCAGAGAGAGGAAAAGGAACATTGGAGAGGTTGTGCGGAGTGCATAGGTAGGAGAATATGAGGTCAAGGCAGTTGCCAACAGAGTGGCATTGTTTTAGGTCAAAAGAGGAGGTTAGGCTCAGCAGCTTAGAAGTACCGAATTTCAGAAGATAGAAAGTAGGGTAGCCAGGCAGAGAACTATACAAAACATAATGTATTAAATAGATAATAAAATATTCTCTATACTTTATTGGATATCTATAATACATGAATATTATCTGTGATGAGGAGTTGCACCAAATTAACCTTTAAGCCCTTGTACACACGGTCGGACATTCCGACAACAAAATCCGTCGGATTTTGCCCGAAACTTGTGTTGCATACAGTTGTCGGAAAATCCGATCATACGTAACGTTACTACGTTATTTTGTTACGACGGGACTACGTTCAGGCTAGTAGCCAATAGCTTTGGTCTAGGAATTTGATCTGAGCATGCGTGGCACTTTGTCCGATCGGAATTCTCTACACACAATCGGACAAATTCTGATCGGATCATGTTGTCGGAAAGTTTTATAGCCCAGCTCTAAAACTTTGTCCGTCGGATATTCCGACGTAAACAGTCCGGTGGAGTCCACACACAGTCGGATTATCCGACAACATGGTCCGATCGGACATTTTCCGTCAGAATGTCCGACTGTGTGTACAAGGGCTTAGACTTTGAGCCATGGTTAATAATGTAAAAAAATAAAGAAAAAAATAAAGTTATGCACGCATTTATTCAGAAATGGTTCAGAAGGCTTAAAGCCATTACATTACAGCTGATGACACAAGGATAGTAAATCAAGGCAAGATGGCACAGACCTATGTCCAGTTGAGATTAAAAAAAAAGTTTTGTGGCGTTATGTATTTATGGCTCCAAGAAATGTCATCTGATTTTCATTAAAAGTCAAAATTGTTAAGTCACTGGTGGAACCCAGTTGTCATGGTTATGCAATAGAGTTTGTCTGCTTACCTGTTTCCATGTGTTCATCTCTAGAGACTGCTTTTGTAATCCATCCTCTGGCATGACTCCACCCTAGCTCCTATCAGAGAACTCTATATTAACCTGTGCACTGCAGGCCAACCCTGCTGATCAACCATTGTGTATTGCTTTGTGTGTTTAGCTTCCTGTTACCTGCCGTGTGCGCTTCTGTTGTTCTGTTACCGACTTTGGCGTGTCTTTGACTATCCCTGTTTGCCTGTGATCCTGACCTATTGGCGTGTCCCTGGCTATTCCTGTCTGCTTGTGGCCCCGTCCTTGGCTTTATCCCACACTATCCCTATCCTCCTGTTGCCTACTGTAGGTGCGAGCTGGGGGACCCTGGGGGTCGCGACCTGGAGCCAGTTGCAGCCAAGTCCATCCTCACCACTAGAGGCTCTGGTGAACACCTGCTGGCTCTTAGACTCCGCGCCCCAGGGAATCTTACGCTCTAACCTTGGTGGGATCTGTCTCCCGTCCGCAGCATTCAGCTGTAGGGTCCACAACCTTGCAGTGCACTCCTAATCCCTACGGTGTGCATCTGTCAACTCGCCTCAAGGTGACCTGACAGTTTTATCAGCCATGGACCCAGCTGATGTGCCGCTATCCGCAGATGACCCATTGCAGGGCTTAGTTCACAGACTTGAGACCCAAGAATCACATCAGACCCAGGTGATGCGATTCCTTCAGGATTTGGCATCCAGTGTTGAACAGGTTCAGGCCTCATTAGGACCCTCGGTTCGACAACCTCAACCGCTATCTGCCGCTGCACCTATCGCATCAGTCGCAGCCACACATTCATTACAACTACCAGCTCCGGCCCGTTTCTCTGGGGAATCCAAGGCTTGCAGGGGGTTCCTTAGCCAGTGCACAATTCATTTTGAACTTCAGCCCCAAAATTTCCTGTCCGATCTGGCGAAAGTAGCATATATTATATCCCTCCTGTCCGGCGAGGCGCTAGCTTGGGCTTCCCCTCTGTGGGAACTGAATGATCCAGTGGTTTCTAGCCTGTCTGATTTCTTGAAACTTTTTCGGAATATCTTCGAGGAACCGGGTCGTGTCTCCTCAGCGGCTAGCGCTCTTTTACGTCTCCGTCAAGAGTCCACTTCTGTGGGACAGTATGCTCTTCAGTTCCGTATCCTTACAGCTGAATTGAGCTGGAATAATGAGGCCCTAGTTGCAACCTTTTTACATGGCCTCTCTGATAGAGTGAAAGATGAATTAGCAGGAAGATCCCTTCCTGCTGATCTGGACAGTGTCATCACCTTGTGTAACCAGATCGATATTCCCTTTCAGGAGAGGGCCCTGGAAAAAAGATGCCAGCACTCCCCGTTCTTTAGACAGCCTGAGCTCCCAATACCTTCTCTTCAATCCGAGGAGCACCCCCTGCCTGCTGAGGAACCTATGCAGTTGGGCCGGACAAAGTTATCTCCCGAAGAACACGCTAGGCGCAGAACTCTGAGCCTATGCCTCTATTGTGGGGCCAAAGGTCATTTCCGTGACACTTGTTCTCTTCGTCCGGAAAAACGCTCAGGGCTAATACATCTGGAAGGTGGAGTATTAGACCCTGAAATATCATCTTCACCTTCTCCTCTTCTCCTTTCTGTGTTGCTTCATGTCGGTGCTTCCTCTCGTTCGGTCTCAGCACATCTGGATTCCGGAGCCGCTGCCAATTTCATGGATTGGGAAACTGCATCCTCTATGAGACTTACCCTTTTGCCCCTTACAACGCCATTGGTGGTTTGGCGATTGATGGCACTGTTCTCCCAGGGGGCCCTATCCGCTTCCAGACTCTTCCTGTTAAGATGTCAGTAGGGACACTCCACCAGGAGTGGATATCCTTCCTTGTCTTACCTAAGGCTTCATCTCCTATCATATTAGGTCTTCCTTGGTTACGGCTCCATTCTCCACACGTTGACTGGTCTGATGGACAGATCCTGGCTTGGGGTTCCTCCTTTTCCTCTTCCTGCCTACTCAAGGGTACCCCAAAAGAGAAACTTCCTGTTACCACCATCCCAGTATCTTCTGCTCTTCCCGCTGTATATAGCGATCTCTGGGATGTATCCTGCAATAGTCGGACTTGTGCACTCTCTAGGTCATGTGGTACTCTGGATGAGGGGCCCACAAATGAACCTGAGTCGATCATTCACTCCAGTTTGCATAACCATTTACCTTTGCCTGTCCCTAATCTCCCTTGGACGCACAGCCAGGCTAACTTGTCTGCAAGTTCCACAGTCGCTATGCCCTGTGATGCGATTGAGATGTTCGCTACACCTGACAATACTATTCAGTCGGCCTCTGCACCAGTTATGCCAGTCCAGCCCATGCCCAATGAGCTTCCTGCTTCTTGTTCAGGACCTTCTGTGACCTGGCCTCACCCTACTTCTACTATTTCCGTTCAAACCCGTTTAAGAGGCTCAATCCATCCTTTGGATAGACTGCCTCATTCGGCCAGGTGGGGTTTTCAATCTTTTTCTCAGGGCTCTCTGCATTCTGTTTGTGTTTCAGCTATCCAGCTTGACTCTTGTGACATGTCACCTTCTAACCAACCTGACCTCAGGGATCCACTGACCTCTGCCCAGTCTGGTGGTCCTGTTCTGGATGCCCAGCTCATCTTTAAGGGTCTGGGGGACCCTGCTCAGGCTCCTGATCTTCTCATGCCCTTACCCATTCCTAAAAAGCCTTTAGTCCTCAAGTCCTCTCTTCCTCTCCCTACCTCGGTTCCAGTCTCTGAGGATAATCTAAAATACGAGGTTAGTCAAGTTTTGGATTCCCGGCTCCGTAAAGGCATTCTTCAGTACCTCGTACATTGGAAAGGGTTTGGCCCTGAGGAGAGGTCTTTGATTACTGCATCTGAGGTCTTTGCTCCTAGTCTGTTGAGAAGGTTCCATCTGGAGTTTCCCTTTAAGCCTGGACCCAGGCGGGGGAGGGGGAGGCCTCGTAAGAGGGAGGGTACTGTCATGGTTATGCAATAGTGTTTGTCTGCTTACCTGTTTCCATGTGTTCATCTCTAGAGACCAGCCGACCCTCACCTGGCTGGTTTTGTAATCCATCCTCTGGCATGACTCCACCCTAGCTCCTATCAGAGAACTCTATATTAACCTGTGCACTGCAGGCCAACCCTGCTAATCAACCATTGTTTATTGCTTTGTGTGTTTAGCTTCCTGTTACCTGCCGTGTGCGCTTCTGTTGTTCCGTTACCGACTTTGGAGTGTCCTTGACTATCCCTGTTTGCCTGTGATCCTGACCTATTGGCGTGTCCCTGACTATTCCTGTCTGCTTGTGGCCCCGACCTTGGCTTTATCCCTCACTATCCCTATCCTCCTGTTGCCTACTGTGGGTGCGAGCTGGGGGACCCTGGGGGTCGCGACCTGGAGCCAGTTGCAGCCAAGTCCATCCTCACCACTAGAGGCTCTGGTAAACACCTGCTGGCTCATAGACTCCGCGCCCCAGGGAATCTTACGCTCTAACCTTGGTGGGATCTGTCTCCCGTCCGCAGCAGTCAGCTGTAAGGTCCACAACCTTGCGGTGCACTCCTGATCCCTACGGTGTGCTTCTGTCACCTCACCTCAAGGTGACCTGACACCTGTTTATTGGCAATAAACCCTACTAAGCATTTTCTTTAGCTGTGGATTGGATCTGTGCACAGATATTTTGGTCAATACTTGTAAACATTTTTTTTGGGATGTCCTAATTTAGCATCCTGATTCACCAGGAAATGTATATTGATTAGAACTTTAATTATTTTCAAGTAGTGTTGCTTCTGTTTGAGACGTTTTGTCATTTTTTTTTTTCTTTTTTTACTTTAGTGTTTTGAATAATTGTAATGATCCACCTTTTCTGAGATTAGATCACTGAGATTTTGATATTGTCCTTTTTTTTTTTTTTTCCATGTCACGGTTCTTCATATTCCTAGAATGACAAGTATTTTGTATCTCTTCCCAATCCTATGTGCTTCATCGACTTCTTTTTTTCAGTCTGCCAAAATCTGCCTCTATAGAGCTATGGTGCACTTCTACAGAATTCGAAAGCAGCAAAACTAAGCAAAAAGGCCCCTGCCAACTACTATCACCAGAAAGGCACGCAGGGTTCCAATTTTCATTTACTTTACAGTGCATCCGGAAAGTATTCACAGTGCTTCACATTTTCCACATTTTATGTTACAGCCTTATTCCAAAATGAATTCATTATTTTCCTCAAAATTCTACAAGCAATACCCCACAATGACAACATGAAAGGAGTTTGAAATCTGTGAAATTTATTAAAAATAAAAAACGAGAAAATCACATGTACAGTGGATATAAAAAGTCTATACACCCTTATTAAAATGTCAGGTTTCTGTGATGTAAAAAAATGATACAAAGATAAATCATTTCAGAACTTTTTCCACCTTTAATGTGGTTACATAAGTGTGCACACCCTTAAATTAATACTTTGACGAAGCATCTTTTGATTTGATTACAGCACTCATTTTGGGTACGAGTCTGTCAGTATCTCACATCTTGACTTAGCACATCTGCCCACTCTTCTTTGCAAAAACACTGCAAATCTGTGCCCAGTCCTCTTCAGATCACCCCACAGATTCAGGTCTAGGCTCTGGCTGGGCCATTCCAAAACTTTAATCTTCTTCTGGTGAAGCCATTCCTTTGTTGATTTGGATGTATGCTTTGGGTTGATGTCATGCTGAAAGATGAAGTTACTCTTCATGTTCAGCTTTCTAGCAGAAGGTTTTGTGCCAATATTGACTGGTATTTGGAACTGTTCAGAATTCCCTCTACCTTGACTAAGGCCTCTGTTCCAGCTGAAGAAAAACAGCACCAAAGCATGATGCTGCCCACCACCATGCTTCACTGTGGGTATGGTGTTCTTTTGGGTAATGTGTAGCGTTGTTTTTGCGCCAAGCATCTTTTGGAATTGTGGCCAAAAAGTTCAACCTTGGTTTCCTCAGACCATAACACATTTCCCCACATGCTTTTGGGAGACTTCAGATGTGTTTTTGCAAAGTTTAGCCAGGCTTGAATATTTTTCTTTGTAAGAAAAGGCTTCTGTGTTGCCACTCTACCCCATAGCCTAGATATATGAAGAATATGGGAGATTGTTGTCACATGTACCACACAGCCAGTGCTTGCCAGATATTCCTGCAGCTTCTTTGATGTTGCTGTAGGCCTCCTTGCAGCCTCCCTGACCAATTTTTGTCTTGTCTTTTGATCAATTTTTGAGGGACGTCCAATTCCTGGTAATGTCACTGTTGTGCCATATTTTTTCCACTTAATGATGACTGTCTTCACTGTTTTCCATGGTATATCTAATGCCTTGGAAGTTTGTCTGTACCTTTCTCCTGACTAATACCTTTTTAATAATGAGATCCCTCTGATGCTTTGGAAGCTCTCTGTGGACCATAGCTTTTGCTGTAGGATGCGACTAAGAAAATGTCACGAAAGACTTACTAGAATAGCTGAACTTTATTTGGGGTCAAGTGGAGGCACTTTAAATGATGGCAGGTGCATGCTTAATTCTGAACACACCTACATCTCCAGTTATAAGAGGGTGTACACACCTATGCAACCACATTAGTTTAGTTTTACCCCCCCAAAAAAATATATTTTGGTTTGTTTTCAATTGAATTGTACAGTTTATAGGTCACATTAAAGGTGGAAAAAGTTCTGAAATGATTTATCTTTGTCTCTTTTTTTTACATCACAGAAACCTGACATTTTAACAGGGATGTGTAGATTTTTAATATATGTACATAAGTATTCGCAGCCTTTGTCATGACACTCAAAATTGAGCTCAGGTGCATCCTGTTTCCACTGATAATCCTTGAGATATTTCTGCAACTTGTTTGGAGTCCACCTGTGGTAAACTCAGTTCGTTGGACATGATTTGGAAAGGCACACACCTGTTTATATAAGGTCCCACAGTTAACCGTGCATGTCAGAGCACAAACC
This sequence comes from Lithobates pipiens, assembly GCF_037356315.1. NCBI lineage: Eukaryota > Metazoa > Chordata > Amphibia > Anura > Ranidae > Lithobates > Lithobates pipiens. The sequence goes on from NW_027507758.1 coordinate 297,420,407, forward strand.
AAGCCATGAAGTCCAAGGAATTGTGTGTAGACCTCCGAGACTGGATTGTATTGAGGCACAGATCTGGGGAAGGGTACAGAAACATTTATGCAGCATTGAAGGTCCCAATAAGCACAGTGGCCTCCATCATTAAAAAATGGAAGAAGTTTTGAACCATCAGGACTCTTATTAGAGCAGGCCGCCCAGCCAAACTGAGCGATCCATGGAGAACGGCCTTAGTCAGGGAGGTGATCAAGAACCTGATGGTCACTGACAGAGCTCCAGTATTTCTCTGTGGAGAGAAGAGAACCTCCCAGATGAACAACCATCTCTGCGGCACTCCACCAATCAGGCCTGTATGGTAGAGTGGCCAGATGAAAGCCACTTCTTAGTAAAAGGCACATGGCAGCCTGCCTGTAGTTTGCCATAAGGCACTTGAAGGATTCTCAGACCATGAGTAACAAAATTCTCTGGTCTGATGAAGCAAAGATGGAACTTTTTGGCCTAAATTGCAAGCATCATGTCTGGAGGAAACCAGGAACCACTCATTACCTGGCCAATACATCCCTACAGTGAAGCATGGTGGTGGCAGCCTCATGCTGTTGGGATGTTTTTCAGTGGCAGAAACTAGGAGACTGATCAGGATCGAGGGAAAGATGACTGCAGCAATGTACAGAGACAGCCTTGATGAAAACCAGCTTCAGAGCGCTCTGGACCTCAGACTGGGGTGAAGGTTCATCTTCCAACAGGAGCCAAGACTTGAACCCAAGTGAACATCTCTGGAGAGATCTGAAAATGGCTGTACACCGATGCTCCCCATCCCATGATGGTGCTTGAGAGGTTCTGCAAAAAAGGATCAGAGAAACTGGCCAAAAATAGGTGTGCCAAGCTTGTAGCATCATACCCAAAAAGACTTGAGGCTGTAATTGGTGCCAAAGGTGCTTCAACAAAGTATTGCGCAAAGGCTGTGAATACTTATGTACATGTGATTTATTTCATTAAAATTTTTTTATAAATTTGCAAGGATTTCAAACAAACTTCTTTCACATTGCCATTGTGGGGTATTGCTTGTAGAATTTTGAGGAAAATAATGAATTTAATCAGTTATGGAATAAGGCTGTAACTTAACAAAATGTGGAAAAAGTGAAGCATTGTGAATACTTTCCACATGCACTGTATATTAAAATGAGACGATACCTATTTGATAATAGTAATAAACATGCCTAAACAAACCTATGTTCCATTTTGGGTACTGTTGTGTTGATAGCATACATCTTCCAGCTAGATGGTTGCAAAATATTGGAGAACTCAGTGTGACATCATCTTTAGTCTACATTACTCCATTTTACTATTTCAGGGGAATGACGAGGGTAAGTAAGGTTGCACTGCCTTGTTGGACCCTAAGCAGTATAGTAGTATCTAAAATAGTAAACCAAAGAGCAGATTGGAACATTACTCTGTGCAGTCCCAATTCACCTGGATTTACTGAAGGTGTTGGTAGTGAATGGTGGAGGTGCACTGCAGGAATCTTGGCTCTTCTGTTTATAGGCCCATTAGAGTCCTGAGTGGGGATCTGGTGAGATAAGAGAACTTGCAAAAGGACCTGTACATTCTTTTTTATATTTCAACCACAGAAGGCCCTTCACCAAGTAAATTCCAGGTTCTGGAGTGTTAAAATAATAATTCACAGCAAGTGAAAGAGTGTCTTGATGCAGTTTGTGGGTCTTCCCATCATTGTAATACGTGGAATTTTTAGCTTGTGCAGCAATTCATGGTCCAGATTCTAGACCATATGGAGGATGGTGGCTGAATTCCCAGGTAGCAGGGCTCGTTTTATTTTTTTTTGTAAGAATATGTAACACGTTATGGTAATCCTAGTTATATAAACAGTAATCATTTCGATTTGCTTGTTTGGTGTCTGTAATTAAATTTTATTGTTTTTGTATTTGATCTGCAACATTGCTAAACAAATAAAGATTATTTTTGATGGTCATTTGATTTTTAAAATAAATGGACAAGAAATATTTACCTCCTTATTTTATTTGCATTTCAGAAGAGCAGTTTTACCGATGACAGTGGAATGGCTAATTGGATGGAGCACATTTTTCTCTCCCATGGTGCATTGCTGGCTAAGAGCTGTCAAGCTGCAGTTGAGCTAGCAAGGCATGAGCCAGAGATCCAGTCTATGGCTTTCCAGTATGGAAAACATATGTCCTTAAGTTATAAGGTATGTATTTGCTGTCATATTTTCTTCAGCATGTGTCTGAAGGATTTCAGACGATACTTCACTGTTGGCTGAGCAGCAATGACCTTTTTTTACATTAATGTCACAAGTGATACATTTTTTTATTTTACTATATTCTTGCTCTAAGCGGTGTATTATGTTGCTTAAAATTGATTTGCATAGATGCCCATCTTCTCAGATCTGACATGCTATATGTCAATGATCTGTGTGCTCTTTCCCAGCTATGGCCTGGATTCTTTATTTACTTTGTGAGAAGAGGGTACGTCTACTATAAATTAGGCTGCTTTTCATACCCATAGGTAATTTCATTTGTTGGCAGGTGGAAGAAATTATTGTAAGTTCATATAAGGTAAATTACAAGTGGAGGAACGGAATTATTGGTTTGCTTTGGCTCTGCACATAGTCTTGTTTTTGGCCAAAATATGTATCTAAATCCCTTCTGTTCAATGAAGATGTTTGAAGGATTTTTTTTTTATCTATACTGGAAGCACTCTTGTTTCTGATACATTAATACTACTTTTACTTTCCACCTTGTAAGCTAAATAAACAAAAATTTATTTTAATTTATGAAAAGTGGAACAGTTGTCCATGGTAACCTGTCTGAATCATTGCTTAACACTTCCAGTGTAGTTTTGTGGAATAAGTAGGAAAACTATATGGTTGCTGTGCGCAGCTGGCCCATTATTTGATTGATCCGGTTTTCATGAATCATATTCCATGGCAGATGTAAGCCCATGTTTATATATTCTTTAGACCTGGTGAGTGCATAAGCCAATATTCAGTTCTGGAAGACTAAGACTTCATACACCTGTAAGGGTGTGTAATTCATTTTTGAAAATATTTGTGATGTAGCATAGACTCCTGGAATAGTACGTTTGGCAGGTATGGCATATTATCACTGATAACTGCTGCATATTTAAAAATGAATGACATGGCTAATAATTGCAGACATCCAAAAACTGGTGTTTAATGATCAAGTTATCTAAAACGCTAAAAAAAAAAATTTATGGAAAAGGCAAAAGTCCTGGAAGTCGCACATCACTACAATACCCCATAAGAAGGTGTATGGCAGCCTCAGCTCTTGCTCCAACCAGGCCACGTCCCAACATATTTCACTCCATCCACAGAGCTTAGTCATGGTCATTCCCTTTTCCATTGGATGTCTATAGCTGGGACAAGCTCTGTTCTTGTCTGCACCCCAAGCAGTTGCTAGATAAGAGGACGTGGTGGAGCCTTGAGCGACACCTGTAAATTTAGCTTGGGTCACTCTAAAATTTGTGTTCACTTGCCTGTTTTAAAAGACCATTTTTTCTACCTATGATCAGACTGAAAGGGTTACTCACTATAGATTAATATTACACTCTAGTTCTTTCAAGAGTTTCTACAAAGACAAATGGCTAATACCAATGAGTGCCTAGCAAAGTGTTTACAAGACTTGTTCACACTGTGAGCAATGACCTGCATTTTTCTGCACTAGTAAGCAGGTCTCTCTGTTTACTATGCTGTAAATTTGCAGCATAAACAACATTCATATTCTTAACAGGCAGCAAAATAGATTTAATACAAGTCATCTCTGACCACTGCATGTACATGTAATGTGAAGTAATAAACGCTAAAATATCATACAGACTCACAACAAAGACTAGTCAATTTCCAATTTTCTAGTCAAGAAATCAACTACCTGCCTGCAAATACAAAAAAGCGGAGTAGACTCCATTTTTGTTGCTGTAGAGAACCAGGTAAAATGGATAACAGGGCAGTTTTGCGGAAGGAGAAGATGACTCACCATAAACATTGTTATAGGTGTCAAAAATCATCTTCCAAAATGGCCTAATCTTACAACAATCCTACCAGATGTGAAGGTAGGTACCTCTAGTACGATTACACCACCAGCACGTCTCAGAGACCTGTGGGAAAATGCGATGGAGAGAGGCTAGGTCTCTATACCACCTGGTAAGAATCTTAAAAAATTTCCCCTGAGAATAACACACAATACTAGATTTATGAGCAAAGTGAAAAGCCTTAGCCCATGCTGCACGGTCCAGCTGCTGGCCCAGGTCCCTTTTTTATGCGGCCAAGGAGGGAGGAAAAGGAGTGGCAACTGAAGATTGGAGCTAGCATGTGTGTAGGGGGCTCCGAGAGAGAGCACAGCTGTTCAAAGTCAGTAAGAGGGCGCCTAACGAGTCGAAGAACAGAGGAATTTACAAAAAGCCGAGAACTGGTATGTCTTTAACCAATCCATCCCTGTCCGTGGAGCATCCATAGTTTAATACTGACATGTAATCACACACACAGGTTGAACTTGTGTCTTTTTTCAACCTCACCTACTATGTAACCTACTATATGTAACTGTGTAGTAGTCAAAGAAAGGAGGTGAGGTACTTGGGGCTATGCAGAGCTATTAAAGTCCCTCAAGGCCTGCAAATGACAACCCCTTTAAAAAGGCAGGGTTGTGAAACACGGGGGGCAAAGAGCTAGTGTCTGTGAATAAAGCATAGAAAGACCTACATTTACTGCTTGTTCAGAATATGTAAATACTTTAGTGTGCATAGTCTGGGACCAGATTCACATTAAAAATAAGTGCGATATATAACTGTGAGGCTAGGTTGATAAATCCTGTTGCTACTCACTGTATACTGTAGCTGTAGCTGCTGACTTTTAAAAATGAGGTACTTACCAGTCCCTGGAGTCCAGTGTTGTCTTCCCACAGCAGTTCTTCTGACTGAAGCGAGTCCCTGACACTGCCATCTTGGATTCAAGGACCGGTTATGATTCCTGAAGAAGTTCCCACTGCGCGTGTATGAGAATGCATGGTGCAGTGGACGTTGTTCTCGCGAAAGTTAAAATTGAGGAAGTGGGAGGTGGTACCTACTTCCCATGAAGGAAAAAAAAACCTCAAACATGTTAGGGGTGAGGAGGAGGAGAAGTGACACTAACTTTTGGATGAAGGTCCGTTTTAAGAATCACTGCTGCTGTTTCTATGTTTGTGTATGCAACTTCTTGATCAGAGAGTTTTTCTGTTTGTAGTTTTTTACTTGTGTTTGTGATACTTACACTATAAAGCAGAAGTAGAGATTATTGCATAAAAAAAATAAACCGCAGTAGGCAGAGTTTTATCTGAAGAAGACTCCAGGGTGCTTCAAAAGCTTGCACTTCGATTTCTTTAGTTTGCTGGTAAATAGTATCATGCTAATCCAAACTTCTTCATTATAAAATAATATCTGAGCAATATGACAACGCGAAGCAGAGCAGGCATGCTGCAGTTATTTATTGTTTTCTGTTTTATAAAACTGATGAATAGTCACACCTTAGTGGTGCGTTACCCCATGCACATCAGTGCACCCCATTCATTTTAAATGTGCTACCAATGCACTACAATGAACCTTTTAATACACATACGCTTTTTTCCCCAGTGTGGCACAAAACATATATGGGTCACTTCTGTGCATTGCGGTGTGCTAAAACAAAGGTCCATTGTGGTATGTGGTGTTGGAGATTTGCTCTGGGTTTTTACCTGCTTATAAGATATATTTAGGGTACAGCTGGGATATTTGTGCATTCTTAGGAAACCAGGCAACTATAACTGTAAATATAACATGCTTGTTTAATTAGCTGTCCCTATATCTACTCTTGCAATCTCCCATTCTACAAAAATTTCTGTTGGCGAAAAGTGTTCTTTGAGACACTGAAACAGATAAATATCTGTTAAGTATGCGCTTAGAAAGTATATTGGTGCTGATTACAAGTTCTCTTTAGCCTAGGTTCACGTTGGAGTCGCATGACAAGTCACAGCCTATTGGAGGCAATGGCACTGTTCCAATTGTTGCGAAACCGTTCTTGCGGCGCCACACCGATTTGGAAAAGTAGTTCCTGCACTACTTTTACCGATTTCAGGTGTGACTTCAATAGACTTCTGTGCATGAAGCCACACAGATGTTTATCAAGTAGCAGCTGAAATCACTCTGACCTTGCTACTTTGAAATCTCGCTACTTCAAGTGAAGTGGTACGATTTCAAAGTAGCATCAATGTGAACCAGGGCTCTAGGATAATTTTCTTCTGCTTTCTGTCACTCTTTATGAAGAAATCCCTTATTTTTTCTATGTACATGTTGTTTAAAGTAATGGAAAAGAACAGATTTTTGCATACATAATTTAATAGTATTTTTCAAGTACATAGCACTCTAGTGATGTATTCCCTGAAGTTTTCAGGTTTTGCCCAGGAGCATCCTGGACTAAGGGTGACAGCTAAGAGTTTTTACTGTTTTATACTGCAAACTACTGCGCCCTCATGGGGATATACACAGAGTTGACAAATTTAAAATGAGGCCTGATGTCACTATATAGCAAAATAACGAACCTGCTAAAATTGTAACACTGTCTCCTTCTTCCTTGTTGCATGTTTTATTTAATAGTAGCTTGCTTTGTTGTATATTCTTACAAAGGCTAGGTGTCTTTGTTATGCAAAATATAAAGAGTGCTTGGAAAGCCTAATTAATTTTCATTATTCTAAGACCATTCATTAAACTACAAATGTTTCATGTTGATAAAAGGGTTCTTTCATGTATTACCTTTTATATGGTATGAGGTTAAAAAATAGCAGTAATATATTTTTACTCATCTAAAAATATTAGTTTGATTACTGGTTATAGTCCTGTGACTATCAGTGTGTTGACAATTGTGACTTCAGATAGTATTATGTTTTTGGACAGACATTGGGAAAATCAGAGATGATGCCCAATTTTAAATGGGTTGTTTCCAATTACAATGAGTAATATATTTGTCCCATCCTCTTTTTTTTTTTTCCCCTCTTCCCCCTCCCCCTTTCCTTCCGTTTCACCCCTCCCTTTTACCTTTCCTCTTTCTCTCCCCTTCTTCTCCCTCTCCCTTTTTATCTTTATTTTTTACCTTTTCTTCTTTTCCTATACCCTTCTTCTCCTTCCCCTCCTCTTCTCTCCTTCCTTGCCCATTGCCTTATTTTCCATTCCCATGCCCTTCTTCCTTTTTCCTTCTCACCCTTTTCCCCTTCACACCTCCATCCCACTCCCATTTTTTACTAGTATGTTTTCTTTTCCATGTTTTAAAAATGTTCTCTCTTTTTCCTTTTTTAACCACTTGCTGTCTGGAATGTAAAGGAATGGCTGGACAGCTATCTACTGAGGACAGGAACGTGTAATAAAACATCCTCTCACTCTTGCCGCTCATGCACACCTTCTAGCACTGCTTATGCATGCCCTTAGTACACAGCAGGTCACAGAGGCCATTTTATTGTCATTTCATTACCATGTGATCACTGTGACCAATCGCATATGTGTACAAAAGCTGCATATTGCAGCCAGAACTTTTTTCCTCTTACAGTGGTCGACTGTGAAAGGAAAAACAGAGTGCACCCTTTAGCTCCTGCTACAGTTATTAAAGGATATGTAAAGTCTTGTTTAAAAAAAAAATAAATAAATACATGTCTTACTTACCTCCTCTGTGCAGTTGGTTGATCCTCCCCTTCTAGGGTCCTTCAGTGGAGCTCCTGGTTCCTCCTCTTCTCGAGTGCTCTGTTGGAGAGCCGCTGTCCCTCAGGGCACTCATGCGGGCGCGTTCCTGTGTCCTGCTGCTGTGACCATTAACACAGACAGCAGGACTCGGCCCCACCCCCTGGCTCCAGCATCATTGGATTTGATTGACAGCAGCAGGAGCCAATAGCTGCTCTGCTATCTATCTATCAGGACCCGAGACCTAGGCTGGTGTGCTCGCCCCTGTCGCTGGAAAGACCAGGTTCAGGTAAGTAAAAGCGGGGCACTGGGGGGCTGCTGCATCACAGGAGGTTTTTCACCTTAATGCATTAAATGCATTAAGGTAAAAACCTTGAGGGTTTACAACCCCTTTAACACTGTAGAAAACACCCTTTGATTATTATTGGTTTTTTTTGGTTTTGTTTTTATCACTAGAGCCGATGTCACTGATCACTAGCCAGGCCAGTACAGTGTCACTGTACCAGTGCAGCCAGCCACAGTGTCCTTGATCACCTTCACACCAGTCACACTATCACCAGATCAATGTAGTCAGCAATACTGTTGCTGATCACCACCACACTAGACTAGTGCAGCCAGAAACCGTGTTCCCAATTGCCTCCACATCAAGGACACCAGACCAGTGTAAGCTGGCAACAGTGTTCCTGACCGCCGCTACACCAGTCCCAGTGTCAAAAGACCAGTGTAAACCAGCAACAGTGTTCCTAACCCTACATCAGGGCCAGTGTCACCAGAACACTGTGAGGCATCAACAGTGTTCCTGATCACTGCTTCACTGGTCACAGTGTCAGGAGACCAGTGTAAATCAGCAACAGTGTTCCTGATTAAAGCCACACCAGCCCCAGTGTCACCAGACCAGTGCAAGGCAACAACAGTGTTCATGATCACCACCACACCAGTTTCAATGTTGCTAGATTAGTGTAAGTCAGCAACAGTGTCACTGATTACCACCAGACCAGAGCAGCCAGCATCTGTGTTCCTGAATGCCCCTACGCCAGGGCCAGTGTCACCAGACCAGTGTAAACCAGCAACAGTGCCCCTGATCTCAGTCATACCAGTGCAGTGTCACCAGACCAGTGTAAGCCAGCAACACTGTTCCTGATTGCCTCACACCAATCCTAATGTCACCATACCAGTGTGAGCAGGTAACATTGTCTAGATCATCTCAACACCATTCTTAGTATCACTAGATGAGTGTAAGCCAACAACAGTGTTTCTGATCACCAGCAGCCAGCAACCATGTTCCTGATAGCCGCAACACCAGTGTCAGTGACCCAAGCTAGCGCAGTCAGTAACAGTGTTCCTGATCGCCACCACACCAATTCCCATGTCATTAGACCAATGTAGCCAGCAACAGTGTTTCTGATCACTACCAGACCAGTTTAAGTCAACCAAAGCATTCCTGACTGCCTCCACACCAGTACAAGCCAACAACAGTGTTTCTGACTGCTGCCAGACCAGTGCAAGTGTCACCACAACCAGTGCCAGCAATAGTGTTCCTGAAAGCTAGCCACACCAGTCTCTGTGTCATCAAACTAGTGTAATCCAACAACAGTGTTGCCGATTGCCACCGCACCAGTGTCAGTGTCACCAGTCCAGTGTAAGCCAGCAACAATATTCCTGATTGCTGTTGCACCAGAGACAGTGTCACTAGATCAGTGTAAACCAGCAACAGTGTCCCTGATCTCAGTCATACCAGTGCAGTGTCATCAGACCAGTGAAATCCAGCAACAGTGTTCCTGATTGCTGTTGCACCAGTGACAGTGTCTCCGCAGCAGTGTTCATGATTGCTGCACTAATGACAGTGTAACCAGACTAGTGCAGCCAGCAATACATTTCCTGATCATCGCCACACCAGTGCAGTGTTGGCTTTGGCTTCAGCCTGTATTGATCCTGGCCTGTTTATTGACCAAGTTTCTGCCTGAGGCCTAGATCATTTGCCTATTTCCTGACCACATCTCTACCTGCCGCCTGAAATGATCTATCTGCATGTCCTACTGACTACATTCCTGTGAGACATCAGTCCTAACAATATCCTGCAGACAGCTGCACTCCTAGGACCAGAGGAACTCTTTTGCTCAATCTTTGATTAGCCTCCTGTTCTTCCTGGCCATGAAAATTTAATTACAGGAGGCAGCCACCTACCAGGCTAGGCTTGCTTTGTGCATAGAAACAGGCACTGCTATATTTTTGTGATACACAGCATATAATGTATGGTAGGTATGGTAACACTGCTCTGGTGACAATATGTAAAAAAAAAATTATATATATATTTTTTAAAATACTTTCACCCAAGCACGTGCAGTGTCACCATACCAGTGCTGTCAGTCAGTGTCCCTAATCACCACCACCCACTCACAGGCTTGACCATCCCCACTCACAGTGTCCCTAATCACGGCTGCACCAGTCATATAGTCCTTGGTCATTGCCACACCAGTTACTGTGTCCTTGATCACTGCCACACCAGTTACTGTGTCCCTGATCACTACCACACCAGTTACTGTGTCCCTGAACACTGCTACACCAGTTACTGTGTCCCTGATCACTACCACACCAGTTACTGTGTCCCTGATCACTGCTACACCAGTTACTGTGTCCCTGATCATCACCACACCAGTTACTTTACCCCTGATCACTGTCACACCATTTACCATGTCTCTTATCACTGCCACACCAGTTACTGTGTCCCTGATCACTGCTACACCAGTTACTGTGTCCCTGATCATCACCACACCAGTTACTTTACCCCTGATCACTGCCACACCATTTACCATGTCTCTTATCACTGCCACACCAGTTACTGTGTCCCTGATCACTGCCACACCAGTTACTGTGTCCCTGATCACTGCCACACCAGTTACTGTGTCCCTGATCATCGCCACACCAGTTACTTTGCCCCTGATCACTGCCACACCATTTACTGTCTCTCTGATCACCACCACCCTAGTTATTGTGTCCCTGATCACCACTACACCTGTTAAGGTCCATCCTGATCACAGCCACACCTGTTAGGGTCCGTTTACACCATATGCAGTGCAATGCTTTTTTTTCTGCATCAAAAAACCTTGGAATGTAGGGTATATGGGTTCCAATGGCATAGTTCTCCCAAGCGCAGTGCATTCCAGTGCTTTTCAGTCCCAGAAAAAAGTACTACATGCTGCTTTTTTCCTGCACACAACTGTACTAGAATGCAGTAAGAAGCTTCAAAAACCAATACAAAGGTGCATGCAGAAATGCATCCGGAATAGATCTGGAGAATGTTTTTGTCCTGTGAACTGGCATTTACTGTGTCCCTGATCACTGACACACCTGTTATTGTGTCCCTCATCACTGCTACACCAGTCACATTGTCCCTAATCACCGCCACAGCAGTCATATTGCCCCTGATTACCACCACACCAGTTACAGTGTCACTGATCACTGCCACACCAGTCCCAGTGTCCATGATCATCGCCACGCCAGTCATATTGTCCCTGATCACCTCCGCACTAATCAAATTGTCCCTGATCCCCACCAAATCAGTTCACTGTGGCCTCTGCCTGTGCTTACCCTGGCCTGTTTATGCTGCCTGGACCGATCCTTTGCCTGTTTGCTGACCATGTCTCTGCCTGCACTGACCCATCTGCACATCCTACTGACTACATTCCTGCAAGACACCAGGCCAGGGGACATGGCATTCCTAGGGCAGCCACGTACCAGTAGGCTAGGTTTGCTTGGCTTATAGGAACTGGGACTGCTATAGGTCATGCTGCACTAAGCTTTATTCCCTCATCACTCGTTTAGAGGTGACCATTACAGTATATTGGTTTTGACAGAATTGGTTGATTGTATCATACACAAGCTACAATGTCCAGTACATAATCAGTCCAGGCAGTGAAAAAGTGCCACGCATGCAGTATCGTCATACTCGGGAGGAGTAGCAGAATTTATTCTGAGGTGTGATTCTAAGTATGCCCATGCTCTGTGCGAGAAATATATTATTAAATTGACAACTTAGTGTATATTTTTTTTTTTCATTTCTGAACTTTCCAAAAACTCATGGCAATAAAACTACGTTTTTAACCACTCCAGCCCAGGAAGGATTCACCTCCTTCCTGACCAGAGCACTTTTTGAGATACGGCACTGCTTTGCTTTAACTGACAATTGCGCGGTCGTGCGACGTTGCACCGAAACAAAGTTGAGGTCCTTTTTTCCCCACAAATAGAGCTTTCTGGTATTTGATCACATCTGTGGTTTTTATTTTTTGCGCTACAAACAAAAAAAAAGAAAATTTTGAAAAAAAAACTATTTTTTTAACTTTTTGCTATAATATATATATATATATATATATATATATATATATATAAATGTCTTTCTCAGTTTAGGCCGATATGTATTCTACATATTTTTGGTAAAAAAATTGCGTATATTGATTGGTTTGCGCAAAAGTTATAGCGTCTGCAAAATAGGGGATAGATTTATGGCATTTTTATTATTTTCTTTTTATTAGTAACGTCAGTGTTTTGTTATTTTTAACTGTGACATTATGGCAGACACATCGGACACTTTTGACACTATTTTGGGATCATTGTCATTTCTACGGCGATCAGTGCTATAAAAATGCACTGATTGCTTTGTAAATGACACTGGCAGGGAAGGGGTTAAACACTAGGGGGCGATCAAGGGGTTAACTGTGTCCTAGGGAGTGATTCTAACTGTGGAGGGGTGGGTTCACTAGATCATGACAGATCACTGCTCCCAATGACAGGGAGCAGTAGATCACTGTCATGTTGCTAGGTAGAACAGGGAAATGCCTTGTTTACATAGGCATCTCCCTGTTCTGCCGCTCAGTGCACGCGCGCCCCCACAAGGCTATGATTTAAAGAGGATATAACTGTACGCTCATTTGCCCAGCCGTGCCATTGTGCCGACGTATATTTTCGTGTGTTGGTCGGCAAGGGGTTAAAAGACTCACCATGCCTCTTAACCTCCCTGGCGGTATTCCCAAGTGTGGCTCATTACCAAAAGTGGTAACCCCCCGAACCACACTCGGGATTGCATCGCAGTATCATGGGAAAGTTACTTACTGTGTCCCCAGGATCCTGCGATGTCCTCCCGCTGTCTGCAGGCTGTGTCCTCCACCCGACTTACTGTGTGCCAGGTTCCATTCCCTGCAAGCGATGCGACACATGGGGTTGGAGTCTTGCGCCAAATTCAAAAAGTGCAAAAAACAAAACACAGTACACTATAATCTTGCCGTTAACATTACTGTATCAAATTACTTCACATCCCTTTTGTCCCTAATGCTTTGTCCAGTGCCCTGCATGCAGTTTTAAATGATATACACTGTTCTTTCTGCCTGGAAACTTGAGATTGTTCATAGCAACCAAAAAGCATCCCTTTACGTCAGAAGTGGTTTTAGACGGCTAGAAAACAGGGATAGTAAATTAGAATCACTAGCAGAATTGAGCGATAGTGGTTTGTAGGGAAATTCGTCATCAAACACTGAAAGTAACGACAGCAACAATTCTGCAACTGAGCACATTCTTTGTGCTAGAAACAAAAAATGAGTAACAATTTTGAAAAAAAACTAATATTTTTTGCTTTTTGCTTTAAAAAAAATGTTCTTCGCAGGAACACAAGATCATAGTGTACTTCCCTGTCAGAAATGCAATCTGCCTTGTTTGCCTCTCTGGGGAATGATCGGCAGGCATCGCGGACATTGGCCCCTCTGGCCAATCAGGTCACACACTCGCTATCTATTGCATGAAATTACATACAGGTACATAGTTTTGTGCAACAGAGCCGCCCTGTTGCAGTATATCTACAGTGGGCGGCCGTTAAGATACCTTGGGGTGTCTACCCATCAAAATGTGGTCATTTTGCGGGTGTTTATACTGTCCTGATGCTCTAGGACCTGCAATGTGATCGGTAGTTAGGATATTAGATTCATAATTTATGTCCCTAGAACACCTGCAGGTGTTCCTTGGATTTTCGGCCTCTATATGGTTTGCTTTCCAAAATGGAATGCATAATCAATATACGCTTATTGGGATTTTTTTTACGAAAAATATGTAGCAGTATACATATGGCCTAAATTGATGAAGACATTCGAGTTTTTTTTTTTTTTTTTTTTTACAGTTTTTTATTGAATATCTTTTATAGCAGAAAGTAAAACATTTATTTATTTTCAAAATTGTCAGTCTTTTTTTTTTGGTTATAGCACAACATTTAAAAATACAGAGGTGATCAAATACCATGAAAAGAAATCTCTGTTTGTGGGGAAAAAAATATGGTTATGAAGTGGGGTAAATATTTCAGAGCTGAAGTGGTTAAACTTTATTTTTCATAACATAGTAGACAAAAAGTCCCATATGTGATGCTTTTTATTTCTCACCTGCCCCCCAATTAAAGTAATGGGGTGTAGATCAGGCTTCATTAGCTTCTTCACTGGCTGGGGAAAGTAACACCAGGACCTGGAAAGGATGTTTTATACAGCGATTTTGAGTCACTAGTAGGGAGGAGAAATCAGTGAATGGATTTTTACTGATCTCCCTCACTTCTAACTAGCAGCACCTGCCAAGCCGTTCCTGGGCGCAGGGGGGTGGGGGGACCAGCAGTTACAGGGTGTGTGGAAGCCATTAGGCGGCTGCACAGCCACCAAATAACTTCCATCTGGTGGCCAGCCTGTGTGATTTATATAAACTCTCTGTGGCAGCAACCACTGGGAGTGTGTTTAAAACAGCCACTGCCGCTGAAATATGGCAGCAGTGGTGGTAAAAGAGCTGAAATTATTTATCTTTGTGTCATTTTTTTACATTACAGAAACCTGATATTTTAACAGGGGTGTGTAAACTTTGTATATCCACTGTATGTAGGCAACAAGCTGAGATTAGGAGCACTCCTAATCTCAGCTCGTTACCTGTGTAGAAGACACCTGGGAGCTAGAAATCTTGCTGATTGATAGGGGATCATATACTCATTCACTCATTAAAATGCAAATCAATTTATAACTTTTTTGAAATGCCTTTCTCTGGATATTTTTGGTCTGTCTCATACTGTTAAAATAAACCTACCATTAAAATTATAGAATGATCATTTCTTTTTCAGTGGGAAAACGTACAAAATCAGCAGGGGCTCAAATACTTTTTCCCCTCACTGTACGTTCCTTGTCAATGCAATAAAAGTGATTAAAAAAAAGCAAGTGTAAAAAGAAAATTTAACAAAATTGTGTTATTAAAAAAAAAAATTATAAGTGCCCCCGTCCTCCCATACTTGCACGCAAAGGCAAACGCACTTGTTGGTCCCACACGCACGCAAACAGCGATCGTCCCACACATGTTAGATACCACCGCAAATGTCCGATCATGGGCAGTAATTCTAGCTCCAGACATCCTCTGTAAATCTAAAGTGGTAATCTGCAAAAGCTTCGCCTATGAATAGTAAAATATACGTAGTTTGTCTCCTTTGCACGGGCATGTGCAATTTTAAAGCAGCTGGGGAGGGATGAATTTAGATGGGGGGGGGGGCGCCCATTTTTAGTCTTGCCTAGGGCAGCAAAAAAAAAAACTAAATACACCACTGAACACATTTTTGGCCATTGTTTTCCAGATTAACTCGGACATCCAGCCTTTCATGAATGGGAAGCAATCAGGAGGCTCTTTCAGTCTGAATTCTGCCCCTGTTGTTCTTCACCAAGAATCTATAGGTAGAGAACTCTGGATGGAACAGGTTAAAGAGGTAAGCAGTCAAGTTCATTGCTCTTTGTTTCTGCTTCTATCATTGTGTCTGCTAGTGTGTGTCTGAGCAAAAGAAAAATACATCATATGCATTATCTCTGCAATAGACAGAAAAATACCCGTTGCTTCTGCTGAAATCCAGTGAGCTCCTAACTTCCTGTTTAACCAGACAACACAGTGCCTCTACTGCACTGATATTTCAGTGATCGACAAATGTCCCCTGGGGTGTTCCTAATTTCCTGTTAAAGCTATCAATACTGTTGCAGGGAAAAGCTCTGCAAACAGGAGCAGTGAGACACATCTTGAATTAGATTTAGTACAAGGTTGCAGCCTGCATCATAAATTCATCCTTTGGCTGTTGTAAAGTAGCACTTGCTGCTAAAAGAAACCTGACCCTGACTAATTCTTAAATATTGTATGCATCAGTTTGAGCACTTCTGCCCCGGAAGGATTTACCCCCTTAATGAACAGGCCATTTTTTGCGATACAGCACAGCGTCGCTTTAACTGACAATTGCATGGTCGTGCAACACTGTACACAAATAAAATTGATGTTCTTTTTCTCCCACAAAGAGAGCTTTCTTTTGGTGGTATTTGATCACCTCTGCAGTTTTAATTTTTTTAAGCTATAAACAAAAAGCGACAATTTTGAAAAAAAAACCCACAAAATTCTTTACTTTCTGCTATAAAACTTTTCCGAAAAAAAATGTAAAAAAAAATTGTATTCATCAATTTAGGCCAATTTGTATTCTGCTACATGTTTTTGGCAAAAAAATCCCATAAAGCGTATATTGATTTGTTTGTGCAAAAGTAACCGCGTCTACAAAATAGGGGATTGAGATATGGCATTTTTATTATTTATTTGTTTTTTACTAATAATGGCGGCAATCAATGATTTTTTGGCGGGACTGCGACATTGCAGCGGACAGATCGGAGAACTAACGGACATTTTTGCCACTTTTCTGGGAATCAGTGACATTACTAAGGTAATTAGTGCTAAAAATATGCACTGTTATTGTACTATTGACACTGGCAGGGAAGGGGTTACCAGGGGCGATCAAAGGGTTAACTGTGTTCCCTCCACTGTGTGTTCTAACTCCATGGGGAAAGGGCTTACTGGGACAACACACAGATCCTTTTACCTGCATAGCAGGAAGACAGGATCTGTGTGATCTCCCCTGTCAGAACGGAGATTTGCCTTGTTTACACAGGCAGATCCCGGTTCTGTCACTGTGGGGAACAATCACGGCCACAAATCTCCATGTATGAGCCCAACGTACAACCACAGCGATTTGTGCAGCCGAGCCAACCTGGCTGGTCGGCAAGTGGTTAATATGGAAATTGGTCTTCAGTATAAATCTGTGTTTGAAGAAGACCTGATTTACATCTAATTGTGTTGTACGCCTGTTTGATAACTGTGTTCCTGGCAAATCAACAGGTATTTGTCAGTACTTGTAAGATTTTTAAAGTGGCAAACATGGAAAAATAGGCAGGTATTGCAGAGATCTGCTGAGCCTGTACTGGGAATATTCATATGAAAATTCTGTGTACATTTCAAATGTCTTTCGAAAGTACTCCAAAATTTCCTTTGCTCTTAACATTCAATTTGTAATGACTGTTCTTTCCCTACTAAAAACCTTTTTTCAATGTTAGAAATGTGTTAATTAAAAAAGAAATTCAGCCTGTCTCTTTGATATTTCTTGGCACTGGTCAACTTGACACCACTAGCCATAGAAAATGTGAGCAAATATTATTAAAACAAATTTTGTATTGCATTTTTTTAATCAAAATTTGACTAGTATGGACAGCTGAACAATTTAGGGGCACAATCGTTTTAATTGCATTATAATACAATAGGTTCAATCTAAGTATTTTACACTGTATCTTCTTTCATTCACACTAGGCTCAACTGAAAAGCAATTTGATTGACCTTGCTAAGGTAAGGATAGCAGAAGAGGATGTATAAAGCTATATACCTGCATGCTATGTATTCTAAGCAAAATTATTTATGAAGACCTCGGGGAGAATGAACTGACAAGTGTTTTTTTTTTTTTGCTAGGCTAATACTGATATTTCATTGGTTTGAAAATGATATGACATAGATCATTTAAAATATATATATTTTATTATAAACATTTGGCCTCTACCAGCCAAATCAGTCTATTTCAGTGGATGGAAATTGAAATTCTTTATGGATTGTTTTCTGAAATTACCCAGAACCTGTTCAACTGCAACATCCACTTTTTCACTTTATACAGTATACACATCTCAACTGTAATGATTACCTAGTAGGTTTTGCATTGTATTGCAGCAAATACAGATTTAAAGCAAAACTCCAGGCACAGACCTTTTTATAAATTCTTAGGAGAAAAAAGTTATCTTTGATAAAGGGTGTTGAATGTACAATTCATGGAAATTACAGCTAGGGTCGTACTTCTGTCATTTGGGGTTATGAGAGCTGCAGCTCTTATGCACAGAAGAGTTAAGCCGGGATGCATTATTCGTTAGTTTTTTTTTTTGCGTTCAGCATGCGGGGTTGTCAGCTCCGGTCGGAGATACTGTACTAACTTTGCAAGGTTAGTACAACGATCTCCCCCGCTGAGCTGTTGTGTTCTGATAGGTAGATGCCCCCACTCCCGCCAGAACACTGACCAGCGCTCTCTGCCATTGGCTGAGAGTGCTGATCTGGATGTTGGTTTTCCAGCAGGCACGTCCGACAGAAGCTGGCCGAACAGACCGACATACACATGGGCAGAATGTCAGACGTTTTTTGAACCGGTAAATGTCTCCTGACATCCTGGGTTTTAGTGTCATTAATCCCTTTCCCTTAGCGGCCATTCACAGAATGCCTTATATTCTGTGCGCCATTCTGTGAATGCATAAGGGGAGAGGTGGGTAAAAAGCACTTTTTTTTCTTAAGAATTCATAAAGTCCTGCTTCAAGTAGCTCATCTCTGATTTGACTGAAATGTATTAATAACTTCTTGAAAATTGTTTTATAGTGATTAAATTGCTTGTAAAGGCAGAACTTGCATGCAGCCTCCCTAAATACATATCTGAGCCCAATCTCGATCTAGTGATGTACACTAGAGCTGAACCTCTCTTGGCTCTATTGCACATCATTGGCTCAGATAAAGCAGCAGGAGCCATTGATTCTTATACACAGAGCAGGGCTCGAGAACAAGCATGGGAGCCAGGAGCATTGGCAGGGGAGCCAAGCAGGGGAGGAGTAGGAGTAAAAAAAAAATAATAATTCTTCAAGCTCCAATATCACAATCAAGACGGGAAAAAGGCTCTTCATGCAAATTAAGAGCCAATACACATTGTTATGTGCAAACAGTTTTGTGGTGATCAAGAAATATATTGCTTTTTACCACAAGCTTTTGCAGTACAGTATACACACATCTTAATATCATTTAGAGTAAAGCTGACCATAGATGATTCTTTTTTTTTTTTTTTCAGCCACCAGATTCCTCCATTCACACAGATGAGGTAGATGGAGGAATCCACTTCCCTGTCGGGAACTTATGTTCTGACAGTGGGACCCTCTGCTGTCAGAATACACTAATCAGTGTCTGCAGCTACTGATTGACAAACATTTTCCAGCATTTCTCCTTTAACACAAGTCGATCAAGAAATCAACTTCTGTCAAGTAGAGCGAAACATACACTGATGGAGATTGGCCCACTCCTTCCTGAAGTGGCCAAATTTTCGATCAGTGTATGACCAGCTTAGGAGACTGTAAGAATAAAAGCTACAGCCATAATGTGGACATCCCCATCACTCTGATTGAGTTGCCTATCATTTTATATTCAATTGGTTACAGCAGATTAAATGTGAATCCCTTGCTTTGCTTCATATTGGCTGCAGCAAGAAACAGACCCAAAAAGCTTAGTGGGATGATGTTACCACTGAAACCCATTGAATACAGTAAGTGATACCTTTATTAGAACGGACATTGTCAGGAGAAGCTTTAAAGAGTTATACTTTCTTCATCAGGTCAAAAACCGTATGTACTGAAATCCCAGATACATAAAAAAAAATCCAGGCGATTCAAGTCATTAGCTTTAACCTAAAAATTGAAAAAAATAATCAGTTTAGGATTCATTAATCCCCTAAGTATATCTAACATTTTAGATAAAGTAGGGGATAGCTCAAACCCCATCACATTTTTTTTATATTCCTTAGTGGGGGGGGGGGGTTCACTTCCTGGCCTCCAGACACAACAAGATTTGAGAGGAAGTCTCTCCATAGAGAAAAACCCTCTCACTGAAACAGGTGCCTCCATTGGAAGAGATTCCTTCACCTCCAGTTCTGGTGACAAATCTCTCCAGCAGAGCAGAATACAAAAGATGTTATCTAACTATTCACTTAGTTGCTGGGTCTGTGGCAAGGAATTTAGCATAATGTTGCATCTGTGGTGGTCCATGGCTGAGACCGTACTGGAAGGCTGTAAGTCAACTAACAACGCATATTACAGGAAATAGACTACCTGTGCTACCAGAACTGGCCTTATTCTGTATCTTTCCAGGATCACCACAGATGGCTAAGAAGGGCCTAACCTACTTTGTCTTTGCCGCAGCCAGAGCTATCATACCCAGACATTGAAATTCTAGTGTCATTCCCAGTATTGAAGAATAGGTGTCCGAACTAAATTATATTATGCGTATGGAGGAATTGACAGCGATCCTACAGGAGAAATACCCCAAATTCATAGCTAAATGGGGAGCTTGGAAAGACTTCAGCATCTCCAATATCTTGATCTTGCACCTTTGATCTAGTTTCTCACCAAATATGGATATAAGGAACCCCTTAGGGAAGAAGTCGTCTCACCCCACCCCCCCCCCCTTTTTTTTTCTCTATTTATTTTAATAGTTAAAGGTATGGTGATGCAAAGCTCTATGCATGAATATAAAATTGATTGGAAAACTGGCTTCAATTGATTTTTTGTGCTTTGCCTATGAAGCCAAATGCAATTTTGTGATGTTAGATTTTCATATGTGACTAAATGTATCATTAAAAAAAGGGTTCAATAAAGTATGGGGGAAAAAATCTCTTCAGCAGAGGCACCAACATAAAAAAATCGACACAGGTTCTAATGCTTAGTCTGTGCTTTTTTCAAGTTTAGCTCTGCAATAGCAGTCATGAGTTTTAAATCTCTTGGGTATAATGTGGATGTGATCAGGCCCGAAGTGGGCCTACAAGCCAATTTGTGATAGCAAGTCCGTTAAGTAAAATTTGTCAATGTAAAATTTGTAAGTGTTTGTAAAGGCAGAAGGTTATTACCGTACTGCATTCTATGCACTAAGGTAGGAAACAGTCTGCATGTGGCTTCCTCGCAGCTCCCCCTAAATACATACTTGAGCTTGATCCAGCAATGTGCACAAGAGCTGAGGCTCTCTCCCTCATTGATGCTATATATCACAGCAGGTGACAAGGGAGCAGGGGCGGATACACAGAGCAGGGACCTGGAAAAAGTATGCATGAGTGCCCCTATAGCAGGCAACTTGCTGTGGTGGCACTTGGAAAGTTGGAGGAGCCAGGAGCGCCGGCAGGAGACCCGAGAAGAGGAGGATCTGGGCTGCTTTGTGCAAAATCATTGCACGGAGCAGGTAAATATAACGTTTGTTATTTTATTCGGGAAAAAAAAGAACCTTTAATATCACTAAGTGTTGTAATTTGTTGTCATTTCGCAGGCACAAACAATTTTGAGGACCTGACATATTTGGTATCTATTTACTCGACACAGTCTCATATTCAATTTTTTTTTTTAAAGTGGGCCTTATATTGTGTTTTCATGCACTAAAATGAATTTTTATGTAAAATATAAGATAAACAGCTGCACAATTATTGTGTAACATAAAATATTACAAATACTATCTTTTTATTCTAATGGTTATCTGATTTCAGAAAATATTTAACCCCTTCCCGCCGAGCGTACGCAGATGTGCTTACTCGGCTTCCGGGGGGTATACCGGGATGATGCCCACACCTGCAGGCATCATCCTGGGACCGTTTTTTACAGCAGGCGATTGGCTATCAAGCCATAACAACCGAAGCGGCTAAAAGCAGCTCGGCTGTTATGCGGGAGGGGACGTCCCCGCCTCCCGCCGCTGTTCCCGGTGCTCCCACTCGATCGGGAGCACCGATTCAAGTTCCGATGCCTCCGGCTGCTGGAAAGGAAGTGGAACAAAGCAGTAATCGGCTTCGTTCCAGTATCCTCATAGTAAACACGGAAGCGACGTCATGACGTCACTTCCCGTTTACTCAGCTGCCAATGGTGCCGGTTTTAAAAAAATATACAGTATTCAGAATCGCCGTTTTCGGCGATCTGAATACATTGAAGTATAAAGGACCCCCGATCCCTCCATAAAGAGTACCTGTCACCACCTATTACTGTCACAAGGGATGTTTACATTCCTTGTGACAGCAATAAAAGTGATCAAAATGTTTTATTTTATTTTTTTTAAAACAATTTATTCATTTTAAAATAAATAAAGTAAATAAATAAAAAAAATTTAAAGCGGCCGCCGTCCCCGCGAGCTCGCAAAGCAAAGAAAACGCATACGGAAGTCGCGCCTGCATATGTAAACGGTGTTCAAATCACACATGTGAGATATCGCCGTGATCGTCAGAGCGAGAGCAATAATTCTAGCACTAGACCTCCTCTGTAACGCTAACCTGGTAACCGTAAAAAAATTTTTTAATGTCGCCTATTGAGATTTTTAGGTACTGTACTTTGTCGTCAACCCACGAGTGCATGCAATTATAAAGTGTGACATGTTTGGTAGCTATTTACTCGGCGTAGCATTATCTTTCACATTATGCAAAAAAATTGGGCTAATTTTACTGTTTCGTTTTTTTTTAATTCATGAAAGTGTCCCTTTTCCCAAAAAGTTGCGTTTAAAACACCGCTGCGCAAATACCGTGTGACATAAAATATTGCAACAATCGCCGTTTTATTCTCGAGGGTCTCTGCTAACAAAATATATATAATGTTTGGGGGTTCCAAGTAATTTTCTAGCAAAAAATATGTATTTTAACTTGTAAACACCAAATGCCAAAAATAGGCTTAGTCATGATAGGGTTAATGGTTTGGGTTTATAGGTAATTTTCAGGACAAAAAATGAGATTTTTGTACTCACCGTAAAAAAAAAAAACCTTTTCTCTTTGGTTCATTGACGGACACAGCTCCTTTAATTCTTGACCTTAGGGTTATCACGCCACCTTCAAGAGAGGACTAGAGTCTTCTCCTGAAGGTGGCGTGATAATCCTAAGGTCAAGAATTAAAGGAGCTGTGTCTGTCAATGAACCAAAGAGAAATGTGCATTTTAGAATATATGTAAAAAGAAAAAAAAGTTCCAGCAGCAAAATGATTAAAGAAAAGTTATACATTTGCAGTTTCATTTAGGCTGAAAAAAAAAGAAAACATTTCTACTCAAACCGTAAAGCCTCGTACACACGATCGGATTATTGGACATATTTTCATCCGTTTTTTGTTGCATGCTAGTCTCATATTGAAAATGCAGACATTACTTATACAACAGAATTCAACTTCAGAAGTGAGGTAATGTGTTGAATTGTTTTGTATGCATCCTCTCGTTTCTGAGCATGCGTAGTCTTGCTCTTACGATTTTATTTCGGACAAAAACTGTACTTACTTATTAAACGAAAATTGGATGTTGTGTTCATGTAGGATAAAAATTTCATAGCCTGCACATTCAGCTTTTGTTGTCCAAAAATTTGTAAACAACTGTTGAAAACACCCGACTAACCATCTGAAAATTGGCCGATTTTCTTATCGTTGTACTGGCCTTAAGTGGGGAAATTGATGTCATTAATGAAATAGTTAAACCACGGATGTGTTCATTTTTTTTAGCCAGGGTATTAGCAGTGAAAAGGTTAAAATACAAGATGTGATTGTTATCAGGATGTTAGCTGTGGAAGGGTTAAAGCATGCATTTGTTGTGGATTTATCACCAGCCTGTAAGAAGCTCAGTTGGGTTCTAAGAACACAATAGCTTTTCCTACGGATCTAATTTACAACACTTGTAATCACAGCTCTTTGCAGGGTATTTTCACTGGGTAACAGAAATGGCATTAGGAGATTACAATTGAAAAGTCATGTTGAGCACTAATAATCGTTGTTGTGAATTCTGTTGTGAAAGAAGAAACATAATATTGCGTGAGCATTTAGCATTTGCTAAATCCTGTGTTAAATTTGGTAGTATCTAACATTTTCTACCTACTGCATTGTGATAAAGGAAATCATGAATGATCTAGTATGAAGCCTGTACAAGTAAAATTCTACATAATGGCATTAACAATCACTTACTGACCAGTTTTCGCACTTCTGAATTTAGGGTGTTTCATCACAAAAGCTGCAGCTTTTTTTGTAGATATTAGACTCTTTGCAAAGAGCTGTCATTGCAAATAGTAAGCAGCCAGGAAAGATAACGATTTTAGCCTTGACATCTTTCTCACTTAACCAAACAAAAAACTGTCTGATGTTCATTCAACCTAAGGTGATCTCTTCAAGCAGTCTTGTGTTTTAGTCGAGATGCACGTTTTGTTTTTTTGCTAGGAACAATAGGGATGAGATTCTTCTCTTGTCATAATAACAAATATTGTATGCCATGTGACAACACAACCAGCTTTTCAGATGTAACTGTGCTTTCTTACAGTTGCAGGAGGCAATCAAGGCTGGCAAAGGTGTGACTTCAGCTATTGACCTGTGCCGTTACCATGGAAACAAGGCTCTGGAGACCCTGCACTGCTTCCCTCCCTCAAAGGCCAGATCCGCCTTAGAGAACATTGTATATGCTGTGACCAGATTTTCATGACACTCTACGTGGCTCAATGTTGCAGCTCATTTTTATTATTTTTTTTATTTTTTATTTTATTTAGCCTAAATATCGTGGACTGTAAATTATATTGCCATCAGGAGGTCCTAACTGCAGTCTTCTTTTGGTTTGCCACATTATGCAATGAGTGTTGAAACTATTTTTTTCTTGTTTGAATAACTAAAGATAAAAATAGAAGAGAAAAAAAAAAGGTCAAATCGTTTTCTCTTGTCATGCCAGAAGCACACTTGAGGCTAAACAAGTAGAAATAATTAATGAGGTTTGCTGCTGTGACCTCAGCAAATGGCCAGGAAATAAGTCCTTATTGATTGGACATAGCCAGGGATGGCGCCAGTGTGGTGGCCTGTGGTTTTCCTGCTCCTTGGAGGACAGAAGGGGTGGGATTCTGCAGGTGTCAATAGGAAATCTCTTCTGTAAACTAAGTTCAGCATATCTATGCAGTGTGAGCCCACATCAAGGACACTCCTCATTACCATGAAATGAGAGACTGCTTCATTTAGGTGTTCGCTTAGACCTTTGTAGAATACTCTTCATTAAAGCACTGTTGTTTTATTTGTATTCTGTTGAAGATAAGAGTCCCACATTTGCACCTTTCAACAGTTTACATTTCATATCTGCAGGAATAATCACTGCGCGTTTTTATAAACATTAGTATTCTCTGACTGAAAGGTGCATTGACCTAGCAATGCATGTAACATGAATTTTTAACCTGTTCAATGTCCAAATTAAAATATAATCAGTCAATGATAAAATATGAGTAATTGTATTTAGGATCATTAAAACCTTACCTAGATATACTTTTAAAGAGATAGTTATCAAAATGATAAAATTATGAGTAGATGTATGTGTGAACATATTTTCAGCCAGTCTGAAGACATTTGCTGAAGTGCGCTGAGAAATGATATGATTGGAATAAAAAAAAAACAAGGAATCGTTAGCATGCATTGACAAAATAATCATGTTTCCTTTATATTAATTTATTTTTTTCAAAGGATTTCAATGTTTTTACAATTATTTGAATTCTTTTCCTGGTAAATGAGCCTAGAAATATCTGTTTTTATTTTAATTTCTTAAATACTATTTATTATACATTTATACATTGATACACCAATCATATCAGAATTGATAGATTTTATACTGTTGTCAAAATGAATGTATCACTGATTCTTGTTTTGTTTTGTTAGTTTTTTTTTTTTATATATATTTTAGGTCTCTAATTCTCCAAGGTGGTCTAAAGTAAAAGAATAAAATCTAAATTGGATGGGATCCCAAACAGTAAATGTATTGCACAGCCATTACATTGTAGAAAACAGTAAATATTTCCAAAGTAAAAATATATATTTGATAGTGTGTCAAGCTGGACTTGGGTTCTTATGTATTGGATGTAGATGAACGAGTGGATTTCCTCGGTATGCAAAATGTTTTCTTTTCTAACCTTAGTTTGTCAGATTAAACACCTCTGAAAACGCCATTGACAGAATATAAGGTAATCACATCGTGGAACCTGAGCCTGTCTCTGTTTTGTTCATCGGAGATGATTTTTGTGGTTTGCATGCATGCAACGTGAGAACATCGTTGACAAGAAGGCTGAGTTTACACAAATGATCTAGATTGAGACTCAGCTACCTTTCTTCCTTCTGTGGTGTAATTACAGCCCAATCCGGAGACAGCTAGCACAGCAAACAGATTTCATTACATCGCTCACTCAGACACTTGAAGTAAAGTTATTTCAGTTAAGTTCTCCTTTCCTCTCACCTAGCAGAAAGACATGTCACAAAGTTATCAGTGATTTAGCTTGTTGCTTTCAACTGGATAGGAAATAGCTTCTTTTTCCTTTTGTTGTATGTAAGTACTGCTGAAAGTAGATATATAAAAGACAGTGGAGGTTATTTACTAAAACTTGAGTGCAAAATCTGGTGCAGCTCTGCTTCCAGGTTTTATTGTCAAAGCATAATTGAACAAGCTGAAGTTATAAGCAGATTGGCTACCATGCACATCACCAGATTCTGACTTCTCCAGTTTTAGTAAATCAACCCCTGTGTTTCATATGTGTTTTTCTTTTTCCATTTCATGCCATTATACACTAATTGTGGTGTTACAGCCCTAACACCTACATGTTACAACACATGTTGTAGAAGTACAGGGGTTGGACATAATTATGCAAACAAGTATGGTAAAAGAACAAAATTGTTACCTAATATGGTGTTGGGCCACCTTTGGCACCCAAGACAGCCTGAATTCACCTGAGAATTGAGTAATAGAAGTCTTCGATGGTAGATAATGGAATCTGATACCACTCTTCATGCAAAAATCTGGGTCACACTCCTGCGCATGTCCTTTTGTCTCTTTCGGCCAGTTGACCATTTTGACCAGGCTTATTCTTAGTAGACAACATTTTCCTGGAAACTATATGCCATTATAACCTGTGATACTGTACCTCGCTACACCGCAAATAAATTGGCAAATTCAGTCACAGAGGCACCAGCTAGGCGGGCACCAACAATTTGCCCTCTTTGAAACTCTGTAAGCTCGGACATGACTGTATTACTATCAGTGCATTACGTACTCCTGACCCTTGCACTCTCTGCATTGTGTACTCCTGAACCCTACATTCTCTGTTTACATACTCCTAAGCCCTCGCTACAATACCCAATCCTGACCCCTGTACACTATGCAAGTCCTGAGCCCTTCACCCTGTGCATTACGAACTCCTGTGCCCTGAACTCTCTGTGTGTCTATTCTACCATACAGTGTGAGATGTTCATACAGACTGCTGTCAAAGAGGACTGGTGGTGCCAGTGCTTTGAGGAGTTTTGGACAAGCTGCAGAAGTTGAAGAGGCTCTGCCAACGTAGACCATGGTCAGTTAAATATCTACAGTGTTTAACTCTGAAACTTTCACTTGCTGATTTTCAAGAGCTGCCATGAATGTCACCTGTAAAGGGGTTCACAAGCAGCAGCACTATCCTGAAATTAAGAATTTACTCCAGTGTTCTTAATACAGTACTTCGCCCTGTCATATCTAAGTGTTCAATGCAGTTACTTTCTTGTGTTCCCTTCTGTAGCCACTAAGTACCAGGGCACATGTAACAGACCCCCTCATTGCTCTTGGTACTGTAGTCCATTTGAAGGATTGGCCTTCACTGCTATCTCTTGCACACAAATGAGGGGGGGGGGGGGTAATTCTGTATATGCCATCACTGGCAGAACTTGTGTGTAGGGGGTTTATTACAAAGTTTTTTGTGTGTCTGTTGGGGACCACCTGACACGGTTCACTAACTTCCCTTTTTCACCTCCCCTGCTAATTCCAACACAGACATGCTGAATTCTCTGGTTCAGTCAATTTTTTCTGTATATCCATTATCAGGTGTGGATTTTATACTCTTTCTGAAGAAAAGAAGTCTGCAACTATTATACCCAAATAGTAGAAGTTGTTTTCTCCCTATTGCAGGGGTCCTTCCTACTCTTCATTTAGTGGAATACACTGCTCTTGCTCCAAGTTACTCTAAGTTCTATCACTGGCTTTAATTGTTCTACACCAAGTCATGTCACAAAGTCTTTGCTTTATTCTGTGACTTTATTACAAAATTTGCAAACACAACATTCTCATTGTATCTATACCTTGTCATACAATGCTTAGCTGGTCAAATTTCTCTTGCAAAGGTCTCATGTCACTACACGTGTGAACAGCTTGGTTAAGTTTCTGGGCAGCAGAATTCTTGTATAAGAAACATTTATTCTGCTTAGTTTTTGAGGAATGTCTCTTTGGATCAATTTCACTGCTTACTTCCTCATTTTGTGCTTTCTTTTTGTGTATGCGCAAACTTTAGCTGATCTCATTTAAGTCCTTTCTGGTCTTGTGTAGGTGTCATTCCCCCCCGTTCCTGTGGCAGCATGGTTTCTAGGATTTTTTTTTTTAACCTATATGCTGTTTCCAAACCCACAGTGGGAATCCATTCCATCTTGCACCTCAATTGTATTAATTCTAGTCCAGAAATTATGGATAAAACCCACCAGATCGGCCTATGCCTCCCTGCATCAAGGGGACTTTCTAGCTTATGTGGATATCAATGTCACATACCAACATATTCATTTTTCCAGTGCATCAAGGTTTCCTTCACTTTAATGTATGCTCTTCTATACTACCAGTTTGTGGGCCTACCGTTCTGCATCTCATTTGCACCTAAGGGGTTCACTAGGGTGTTGACCCCAGTTTTAGCCCTAGTGCAATCTTGAAGCATCCCCTTACTTTAATATTTAGATGACCTCCTGTTTAGGGAACAGTTGGCACAGGCTCTCTCAAACATCTGGATTTGACTATCCAGATGTTGCAGCAGTTTAGATGGGTGAATTTTTAGGAATCATCACTGGGGCCTACACTTCATTTGGAGTATCCTGGTGTAATGCTGAAAAGAACTCAGGTCAGATTGTTTTTGTAAAGGTTTTGGGACTGATGGTAGCCTTTTTTGAGTCAATCCTATTTGCCTAGTTTAACGCCAGACCTCTTTAGCACCACTTTATGTTGTTGGACAGGTTAATCAATTCCCTGGACAGAACAATGTGATTAACATGGGGGACCAGGTTGCCTTGGGCCTGGTGGCTTAAGTACCTGGCTCTGGAATCAAGAAAGTCCTCCTTCCCATTTTCTGGAAGATCTTTATGATGAACGCCAGCCTGTTGGGCGTAGGAGAAGTCCTAGACACCATATCAATGCAGGGGGCTTGATCAACAGAAGAATCTTGTTTCCTGTTCAACATCCTGGGCCTTCGGGGCACTTTGGCTGTCTCTGGAACATTGGACCTTCCTGGAAGGTCATCTGATCTAGGTTTATGAGGACAATTATATGGTGCTGGGGTACATCAACCAAAAGGGAGAAACCTGATATTTCACTGTGGCAAGACAGATAGTTTGGATTCAGACCTGGACAAGAGCAGCGATTCATGTTATCGCCTTTCTGCCATGTACATTCCAAGTATAGACAATTGGCAGGAAGATTTCCATAGCTGACAGGGCCTTGCCCACACCCAGAGGTGTTCCAGGATTTGTGTCGCAGGTGGGGGATGTCAAATGTGGACCTCCTGGCCTCCAGATTTAAGAGTTTTGTCTCTAGGTATAGGAATCCTTTAGTTGAAGCAGTGGATGCTCTGGTTGTTGTGTTGAATGAGTACATCCAGATCTTTACCTTTGCTCCGCCAAAATCTCTTCCCTCTGTTTCTCAGGAACAAGATAGGACATTCTGGTGATCCTTATTGCTCTGGGCTGGCCCAGGAGGATGTGGTTCGCCAACTTGGTAGGACTTCTGGCAGAGGCTTAAGCACTTCCAGATTGTCAGGATCTTCTGCCCCAAGGGCCAATTTGCCATCCTGCTTCACAGCTGCCTAGTTTAACAGTATGGCTGTGGAAGCTCAGGTTTTTTGAGTTAAAGCATATCTAAATCTCTGATTCCCATGTTGTTAAAAGCTAGGAAGTCTATTTCTGGCAAGATTTGTCATTAGACATGGAAGGCATAGGAATTTCTCCATGGGACAAATCCTGTCCTTCCTGCTGCTGGATTTAGGCCAGTGTTTGGCTATCACCGCTTTTAAGGACCAGGTTTCTGCTCTTGTTGGTATTTCATTTCTTTATTTAGACCTTTGTACAGGGAGTCTCCCATGTAGCTCCCCCTTTTCCTTCCCCTGTGATTCTGAGACCTGAATCTGGTTCTCGGCATTTTAAAGACTGCTGTTTGAACCCATTTGTGACATGTCACATCTCTATGAAATTCTCAAGGTGGTATATGTTGTAGCCATCATTTCTGCAAGGCAAATGTCTAAACTGGCGGCCTCATACTTTAAGAACGCTAATCCCAGATTGGCCCCATAAGGGTACACCAGCTTCTAATTTCACCAAGATGTATAAAAACATTTTGACTACTTCATAAGACAAAGGTAAAATGATACAAATGCTGTATATACTACATTTTTAATATACAGTGGATTTGATTTTGCTGATTATGATATCATCACACAGCTTCTTTAAATTTGAAATTTCTACAGATGATGTAAAAATGTGGCTTCCAAAAAGTGGCTTTGAAAATTTAAATCTGTAAATAACAGATTAAAACCCTAAATCTATGTATCGGTTGTGCTGCTTTTGCCTATCATAGATGGTAGCCTCTCTAATCAAGGTAAAAAAGATGTATGTGTATGCCTAGGTTTTTTTGCCTGGACATAGTAAGGGTCTCCAGGGTTTATGACTGATATGGACAAACTTGTTTTCTTAGAACCATAAAAGGTCCTGTTCTGTGGCCTAGAGGCTTTTAATATAGCATTTGGGAACAAGCCTTCATTGCTGGGTCCACATTTTAGCCAGACCTAAATATTAGTCTCAGTATTAGATTCAGCGGTCCGCGGGCCATTATATATGTGAGCTGACTGATGATCAGGGCTCCGCTTGTTCTCTCTGCTGTGGGAGCCTTCTGCTGGGTGAAAAGGCTTACTGCTTACAAAACACAAGAAGATAGAAGTGCTGTTGTTTGTTTTGGGAACCTTGTTGGTCAGGAATTGACCTGAGTTTAAATAATTGCTTGGACAAACAGATGTTTTGTATTACGCTATAGATTTTCTGTACAAAGCTCTCCTGCATTAAAAATGTTTATTTGCTGCTAAATAAAAGTGCAGGGCAAACCTGCCTAGACTATACTTTATTGTCTTGTGAATTATTTACCACAGCCATATACGCACACTAGCCAGCAAAAAGAAACAACTAAACTGTCATGTTGGATCCAAACTGCCATGCTAGGGCACGTCTGTAAAGTGTTGTCCCTTACTTAAAACTATCCTCAGCTATAGGGCATATGTAGAAATGTACAAACTAAAGCTGGCCATGCTGCCAGATTCCTTTATACACAAATAAGGTGGATGTAGGAATCCCCCCCCCCCCCTTGCATTCTAAAAGCTGCATCCAACATCCAAACATGTCTTTTCGATGTGGACTGCTTATCAAAATTATTTTCTGTATAGCCAGCTTAAGAGGATGCTCATTTTGAGCAAGCTAGAAGTACAGACATTCCCAGCAAAATGTTTTAACATCTTGAATATTTATTACGGTGTTTATTTAGCGCCAACAATTTAACCAGCACTTTACATATATGCAGTGATGGCTGGTGCTCAATATTTGGGCGGGGGGGGGCAGCAAACACTAGCCCCCCCCAGGTGCTTGAACTGGAAGGTGGCAATCCATGGCCTTACCTCATGCTATGGTAGAGGTGCAGGGAGGAGGTTTGCGGAAGGACGAGCCGGGCCGTTGCTCCTCCTCCCAGCCAAACAGGGGGCGGGTCCTGAGACCTGATTGGCCGGGAGTCCTGATTGGCCAGGAGGAGCAACAGGAAGACATTAGTGAATATTAATTTTCTAATGTCACACAAATGGGTGGGCTTGGGACGCAGTGCTCAGGGCCCCAAGCCCACCCTCTGTGAAGCCAATTAGAGCCTCAAGCTCTATTACGTGCTTTAAAAAAAAAAAACACACACTGAAATCCATGAGTCCGACACCCTGCATGTAGATTAGTGGCCAGGCACATGGATTAGGGGGGTGGCGCCCCTAATGGGCAGGTCGCCACTGCATATATGTAGTGTACATTTACATCAGTCTCTGTCCTCAAGCTTACAATCTAAGGTCCCTAACTCACATTCATACATATTAGGGTCAACTTAGGAGCCAATTAACCTACCAGCGTGTCTTTGGAGCGTGGGAAGAAAACCCAGTACCAAAAGGAAACTCACACAGGCACAGGGAGAGCGTGCAAACTACAGGCAGGTAGTGCTGTGATATTGCCCAGGAGACAGAGACTGCTAATACTTCTACTTTGTACTATTGCAGTTGTGGAACAGAATTTTCAGACTTACCTGGACAATAAATTTATAAATGGAAAGATCAGGGGAGGGATTTTTACGGTGCGTGTATACAGATTGATGCAAAGGAGGAATAGATACAATAATAGAAAAACATTTAATTTATTACAATGCACTTAAAATGACACATAATGGTGTATTGTACAACCATCTACATATACTGGTTACACAAAATAAGGGGTCCCGGAGGCAAGAAGATTGAGGTGTTTATAATCATTTATCCCGACATGTTTCGCAATAGCTTCTTCAGGGGATATACAAGCCCCCGTCGAATCTAACATCCAATGCACAAAACACCAGCCTCGATGTAATGGGGAGTGTGCATGACCCTGCATCCAATACTGGACGCTCAGCAGAAGAGGGCACAGACGGAGGTAAGTTGGTGAAAAGCATTGTATTGGGCTAAACTGTGACCAAAAGAATATTGGAGAAGTAAACAGCAGTTAAAGGGTATATTCCAGCTGGTCTGAGATATGTAGCTCAAAGGGTCAGAATTTGCACCAGTAAACCACTGACACATTAACCATTTATTTTAATCCGCTGTAACGTCAGGTATGGACAAAGTTCCTCCGTGGCAGGTGCTTTCGACAACATGCTGTCTGACCTTTCTTTAGGAATCATTGATTCTGGTAAATGGTAAGTCATTTTGCAAATCAGAAACCTACATGAACATTTTGACATAACCCACAATTCTCTAGGGCATATATATATTAGCTATCTGTATATAGACTTCAGCTATTCCAAAAAAATCAAAGTCTGCTTGCATACATTTTAAAACAGAATGCAATGTAAACAGCTCAACACACATGCAACAAAATGCACATACTAAATTTTGCTTAATGAAGGCTTTTTTTTTACAGGTACAATAGAACATGTGTATGTGTGTGATTATTTTCTTGAAGTTCCTACAGTGGGGAAAATAATTATTTGATCCCCTGCAGATTTTGTAAGTTTGCCCACTTACAAAGAAATGAAGGGTCTATGATTTTTATCATAGGTGTATTTTAACTGAGACAGAATATCAACCAAAAATCCACAAAAAAAACACATAAAACTAATTCTATAAATTAAGTTGCAGTTCAGTGAGTAAAATAAGTATTTGATCCCCAAGCAAAACATAACTTAGTACTTGGTGGAGAAACCCTTGTTGGCAAGCACAGCAGTAAGACGTTTTGTTGTAGTTGGTTACCAGGTTTGCACACATCTCAGAAGGTATTTTGATCCACTATTTACAGATCTTCTCTAAATCCTTAAGGTTTCTTGACTGTCTCTTGGCAACTTGAAGTTTAAGCTCCCTCCATAAATTTTCTATAGGATTATGGTCTGGAGAATTGCTAGGCTACTCCATGACCTTAAAGCGGTTCTTCACCCTAAAGGGGAAGCTCCGCTAATCTGATCCCTCCCCCCCTCCGGTGCCACAATCGGCACCTTTCAGGGGGGAGGGGGGTGCAGTTACCTGGATAATCCAGGTATCTGCACCCACTTCCGGGCAGACCGCCGCAGACGCCCCCGTTGTGTTCTGGGAAACACACAGTTCCCAGAGACACAGCGGGGGACCATAAGAGACGCGCAGCGCGACTCGCGCATGCGCAGTAGGGAACCGGGCAGTGAAGCTGTAATGCTTCACTTCTCGATTCCCTGACAGAGGATGGCGGCGGGGGCAGCAGCGAGACGAGCGATCGCTCGTCATCTGCCGCCGACATCGCTGGACCCTGGGACAGGTAAGTGTGATTTTATTAAAAGTCAGCAGCTGCAATATTAGTAGCTGCTGGCTTTTAATATTTTTTTTTTAGGTGCAGAACCGCTTTAATGTGCTTCTTCTTAAGCCACTTCTTTGTTTTGGGTCATTGCCATGCTGGAAGACCCTTCCACAACCCATCTTTAGTGTTCTGGCTGAGGGAAGAACATTCTCATCCAAGATTTTACAATACATGGCCCTGTCCATTGGCCCCCTCAATGTGGCAAAATTGGCCTGTACCTTTGGCAGAGAAACAGCCCTAAAATATCATGTTTCCAACTCCCTGCTTGACTTTAGGGATGGTATTCTTAAGGTCAAAGTGAGCATTTTTCTTCTTCCAAACTCGGCGAGCTAATGCCAAAGAGCTCAATTTTGATTTCATCTGACCACAGCACTTTCTCCCAATCCTTCTCTGAATCATTTAGATGTTCATTGGCATGACTGTACATGTACCTTCTTGGAAGGGAACTCGCCATGTTTGGTGGAAAAACAAATGCTGACTATGACCCTAAGAACACCACCCCTACAGTCAAGCACAGAGGTGGAAATAAGCTGTTTCTCTGCTAAAGGTACAGACTTTGCTGCATTGAATGGACATTCGATGGGGTCATGTATTGTAAAATATTGGATGAGGACCTTCTTCCCTAAGCCAAAATACTGAAGATGGGTCATGGATCGGTTTTCCAGCATGAAAATTACCCATGCCCATGACTTTACTCCTATAGAAAATTTATGGAGGGTGCTGAAACTTAGAGTTGCCAAGAAACCTTAAGGATTTAGAGAAGATTTGTAAAAAAGAGTGGACCGAAATCCCTCTTGAGAGATGCAAACCTGGTCACTAACAACAAATGTCTTACCTCTGTGCTTGCCAACAAGGGTTTCTCCACTAAGTACTAAGTTATGTTTTGCTTGGGGATCAAATACTTATTTTACTCACTGAACTGCAACTAAATTTACAACATTTGTTTTATGTGGGGGTTTTTTCTGGATTGTTGGTTGATAGTCTGTCTCTACCATTGAAAATATACCTATGATAAAAGTTATAGACCTTTCACTTCTTTGCAAGTGGGCAAACTTACAAAATCGGCATCATGCAGGGATAAAATAATTATTTTCCCCACTGTGTTTAACCCTTTTGCTGCCATTTACTCTAATAGTGTATGGGTTCTGTATATGTAGTAGAAGTGAATCAGAAATTTGAGCCACAGATTTAAATTTACACACAAACTACTGTCCTGCCACCATTACTACCCCAACTGCATGTCCTGGGACTCATGGAAAACATCTCAAGTAGAACTGCACTTCACTGATTTCCTTTGCAGAAAATAAACCAGGATACGCTGCAAGATTTAGCGGGCCAACATTTTTGACAGAGTGTGAACTATAAAATTGAAATAATTTTAATAAATTAATTCTGAACTAAATAATTAGGACATATGCCTCTTTTTACTCAAATATAATCTGTGAGCTGCCAAGGGGCCAAGGTTTTTTGGAAACCTACAGCCTGGTCTCAAACAGATAGTAGGCAGCCTTTAACACCAAGGATGAGTATTGTGTGTGACTTGTGCTATGCCCTTCAAATTGTTAAGACCCGCCACTCACCCAGAGGGCATAAAAAAAATGGAAAAAAAAGCCCATTTCAGACTACCTCTATAAAAATTTATGATGGTGATGTTGATTTTCTTTATTATTGCAGCAGAGTACTGTTTCCATGTCAGGATAGTCCTGAAAACACGTAATTAAAATCACCTCATTGTAAAGCTAAAGAAATGTAACTGAAATGACACTTCTGACTTTCTTTTCAGCTGTGGCTTTTTCCTGAACAATGACCAGGGAGACTGTAGCTGGCCATACACTATACAATCTCTGTACAGTGTTCTTTTTATCTACCGAAATAGGAGATAAACTCATAGGAGGATACTGCTAAACAGTTCATTCAGCTTGTATCAAGTCTGGCATGTACTTGTACTGCATAGGTAATGGTATATCAAAAGGAGATTGTACAATCAGATTGTATTGTGTATGGTTGTATTTAGAATGGGTGCAGCTCGGTGTCCTTGGCGGAACTCCACTGGCTGCCCAGAGTGCCTACTCTAGAGTTACTTAAACATCCTACTATTGGCACGACCTGGAAGATGTGAGTAACCCCTTACCTTTGTCTCTACTCCCTATTCTTGACCAACCTGACTTCCCCCCGCTACACAGGACAAACTGTTTCTTTGGCTTAAACAGGCCAAAAAATGGTGCAGATGACACTTTTTGTGCCACACTGCCTGGTTGTTATCCACTAAACTGGCAAATTCACAGGAGCTTTCTTTTCTAGGTGCTCTGCAGATACTACAGATTACCCATTTTCTACGTTCCTTACCTGACCCGACAAAATTCTCCTGCAAATGAATGCCTTTTGAACAGGAAAGTCAGGGGGAGTGCCTGATAGACACTTTTTTCCCATGACCTACAAATGGCTTCTAACAGGAGCCTCTACATCACCTATAAACTACATAGACCACTGGGAACAAGAGCTGGGAACCACTTTGTCATAGGCAGCCCCTACGTAAATACTACATCCTTCAGAGCCTTCATATGTAACAGGCACCAAGAATCAGGGTATGAGGTTGTAACTTGCTGGTACTGCTCTTTTGCATTCTATATACCCCACAGAGTTAGAGACATGCTGGAGGCACAAACAAGGCAGAAGCGACTTTTTATATATGTTCTGGTCCTGTTACTCTTTGGATACTTTTTGGACCCAGGTCCATAAAATATTCCTAAAATTTTCTGACCGAGAACACCCTGAAACGCCAGAATTTTTCCTCCCACATCACAATCCAATTCCAACATCGGCCTATAAAAAGTTGCTGTTGCACCACCTGGTTAAAATGGCACAGTCCTGCATACTGGCACTGTGGAAGTCAGACCCACAATACAACAATGGTTCAGAAGGGTTGAGGATATCAGGGAGATAGAGAGTCTCACAAGTTCTTTCAAGAATACACACACTAAATTCAGAAACGCATGGCTTTATTTGATTGAGTTTGCATGCACTGCTGACTTTAAATGATTATTGGCTGTCTAAACAGGCTGCTGTCTGGGATATGTTGATAGTGAGTCAGCAAGATTGGGAGCCTCTCCTCGATACCATTAAATTGAGCACAGGAGGGTCCCTCTTTCTCTGACCCCATCCGTATGCACTCTGGCTGGCAGTACCTCTCTTCCCCCTTCCCTTTTTTATTTTTTATTTTTTTATAATGAATTCTTTGCCCTCTAATCTTCTAAACTCTATTTCCCTGGACATCGAATATTATCGTATGGTAGATGTATATTGTCTCCCCCTATTGTTATGAGCACTAGAACCCTGAATGTCAATACTTCCTGTTTTTTACTATATTGGGAAAGTCCTGGCAGGATTTTGCATGTGGCCCTATCTTCTAATGTCATGTACACACGATCGGACTATCTGGCTGACTTAGTACGGTGAACCTAGTCCGGCGGAACACCCGCTGAGGTCCTCCGGACTTTCCAAACGAGCGGACCTGCCCACACATGACCGGACTTTTGAAATGAACGGACTTGCCCACACACGGAGGAAAGTCCGTTCATTTTGAACGCGGCTCCAGGTAGAGAGAACTAGTGAAGGAGGTCAATGTCGCCGCCTCCATGGGCGAGATTGACACCTCGCTGGCCCCGTCACCTGGTATGGACTTAAAGGGGAAGCCTTATACTACAGCGTGGGGTCCCCCCCAAAGTCCATATAAGACCCTTATCCGAGCACGCAGACCGGCCGATCAGGAAAGGGGATGGGCATGAGCGAGGGCCCCCCCTCCTGAGCTGTACCAGGCCGCGTGCCCTCAACATGGGAGGTGCTTTGAGGAAGGGGGGGCCCTGCAGCCCCGCCACCTCAAAGCACCTTGTCCCCATGTTGATGAGGACAAGGGCCTCTTCCTGACAACCCTGGCCGTTGCTTGTCAGTGTTCTGCGGGCGGGGGGCTTATCGGAATCTTTAATAAGGGGGGCCCCCAGATACCGGTCCCCCACCCTATGTGAATGAGTATTGGGGGTACCATGTACCCCTACCCATTCACCTGGTGAAAAAAATCCTAAAGAAAAAAACACAACACGTTTTTAAAATAATTTATTGCACAGCTCCGGTGGTCTTCCGTCTTGGGGGGTCTTCTCTCCATACTCCTCCTCTATCTTCTGCTAGCTCTTTTACTAGTGGAGGAGCCCAGCCTTCTTCTTCGTCGCCGCCATCCGGGGGTCTTCTTCCGACTTCGGGGGTCTTGTCCCCCTCTTCGGTTCTTCTTGACGGGCCTCTGCTATCTTCCTATAGCTCTTTTACTAGCGGTGGCCCGGTCTTCTGTCTCCGCTGCCTCTTCTTCCGACTTCGGGGGTCTTGTCCCCCTCTTCAGTTCTTCTTGCTGGGCCTCCGCTATTTTCCTATAGCTCTTTTACTAGCGGTAGCCCGGTCTTCTGTCGCTGTCGCCTTCTCTTCTCTTCTTCCTTGAGATGTTGACTCAACGCTCTCTCCGGCCGGGGGCCAGGGACGTGTTGTGCGGTGACTTATATAGAGACAAAGGGGCGGGGTCACGGGTGATGTCACATGGTGACCCACCCCCTTATGGTGTCACAGTCCCAGCATCCTCTGGAACTGTGACATCATAAGGGGCGGGGACATCACCTTGTGACCCCGCCCCTTGTCCCTATATAAGTTACCGGGCAGTAAAAGAGCTAGCAGAAGATAGCGGAGGAGTCCGGCTGGAAGACCATCGGAGCTGTGCAATAAATTATTTTAAAAACGTGTTGTTTTTTTCTTTAGGCTTTTTTTCACCAGGTGAATGGGTAGGGGTGCATGGTACCCCAATACTCATTCACATAGCTGGGGGCCCTCTTATTAAAAGGGGCTCCCGGATTCCGATAAGCCCCCCGCCCGCAGACCCGGACAACCAAGGGCCAGGGTTGTTGGGAAGAGACCCTTGTCCTCATCAACATGGGGGGTCTTTGGGGTGGCGGGGCCGCAGCACCCCCCTTCCCAAAGCACCCCCCATGTTGAGGGCACACGGTCTGGTACAGCTCAGGAGGGGGGGCGCTCGCTCGTCCCCACCCCCTTTCCTGATCGGCCGGGCTGCGTGCTTGGATAAGGGTCTTATATGGACTTTGGGGGGGACCCCACACCATTTTTTCAGCGTAGGGCTTCCCCTTTAAGTCCATACCAGGTAACGGGGCCAGCGAGGTGTCAATCTCGCCCATGGAGGCAGCGTCATTGACTTCCTGCGCTAGTCCCGTCTTCCTGGAGCCGCGTTCAAAATGAGCGGACTCTTCTCCGTGTGAGCAAGTCCGTTCATTTTAAAAGTCCGGCGGACTAGCACACAGACGACCGGATTGTCCGCCGGACTGGCGAGACTTTTGGGGAAAAAAAGATCAGTCCGCCGGACAATCCGCCCGTGTGTGGGCTCCCGCGGACTGATCGTGTGTACGTGGCATAACAGGGCTATGTGTAAATCCAGTATCGTATGATAGCTTTCAAACGACTCTTTGTGTACACAATTGGGCCCATTTTACTTGTTTTATCTGTTCTCTTGTGCTTCTTTTCTATATTGAATTGTGAATTGAGCTAATGCAGCTTTGTGACCTAAAGGGTCCACAGAGATTCTTAGGATTTTCCAACATTTGCAAAAGATGTCTAACGTATTTTCCTATCATAAAATACTCCCATAAAGTGTTACTACGCCCAGGACCCTGCATTCACTATATCTGGTCTCCCACAGTACACAGAACATGGAAATGCAATTGTTTTAGCCAATATAAACTGCTAAATACATTTTATCATCAGCAGTATATAG
Source organism: Lithobates pipiens (assembly GCF_037356315.1). Taxonomy (NCBI): domain Eukaryota; kingdom Metazoa; phylum Chordata; class Amphibia; order Anura; family Ranidae; genus Lithobates; species Lithobates pipiens. Next base: position 297,460,202 of record NW_027507758.1, read on the forward strand.
CAGTCTTATGACTTCTATGAGTGTGGTTAAAGCTTGTAGGAGGAGTTTTCAAGTTTTTAATATGCATTAAACTGAGCATATGCAGAGTGCCTCCAAGGCTCTGTACTATAAGCAGATGAATTGGGGACAGTAAAAGTAGGGGAGAATCAGAAAAGACAGGATCAAACAGCCTTTTTACACAATGCACAGGATTAATCCCTTAGGTTCCACAGTGAGTTTAACAAGCATGCTTACTGCAAATACAGACTGATTTTACTGTTGTGAGTTTAGTAACTCTTTAAACATTATTATCCTGAAGGTCAAACTTTGGGCTTCAAATTTTTTCAGTCTACCTCTACATTCCCTGAAGATTCCTCAGCATGCGTTTTCTGTTGTTTGTTTTTTTTTTAATACCTTTTCCAAAGTTTTCAAGCCAGTCACTTGGTTCTGCAGGGTCCTCCTCTTCCTCACCACTTCTCCTAATTGGGCAGTCCTCACGGAGGCAAACTGACTCTTATGTTCTGCACCTGGGAATTTTTTTTTAATCAGGTGCTTTTTTTAAGGTTTTAAAATTATTACAGAAAAAGTAACAAAAGGAGAACTGTCCAGCAGGTACAATTGAACAATACTCTACTATGCCTCCACACCACTTCTCAACCCCCAGAAAACTCCACTGATGTATCATATTGTTAGAAGTATAAATTTGCTTGTATCCCCTCATATATCACATAAAGTAGATTACATCTTATCAATTCAACAAATATTTAGAATTCAACAAATATTTTATCATATAAGTTTACCAAAGTGATTTGTCTATTTACAGCTGAAGTGCTAATGCAAGAACATCAACGTGCCTGTGTTGAAATTACCATAAAAAAGTTGTACGTTTCTGAGTAGGAATAATTAATACTACTGGGACTACTACTGATGCTTCCGACCAGTCTTCGTCTGTGAGACAGCCAACTTTTCCTGCATGGCAAAGTATTACTGTGTACATTTTGGGTATGAGCATTTTCTAAGCATTGGAAATTAGATCCTGCTTGGTTCTACAGTAGCAACGTGAGTTAGTAGGGGGGTTTCAATGTATTTCCACATTTTTAAACTGCAACTGAAGAGCATGCCATAATTGTAAGTATTGGAAGAATTTCTGTTTTGATAATTTATGTACCTCCTGTAGGGATTGAAATGTTTTAAAATTCCATCTTAATTAAAAATATGGAATTCCTCCACGTTATAGTTTCTTAACATTTACTGTATATACCGGTAATTGTGATCATCCCAAATTACTCAGTACTTTATAAACTGCATGGTGTGTGTCACTACTATCCAGAGTTTTCCCTGCATTTTTAGAGTGGGTAGGTTGGATGGATCGAACTGTCCCACCCCAAGCATTTCCAACTAACATTCTTGTGAAAATGGGAGTCTTTGTATTGGGTCCATGAGATTTATTGTTCCCCATCATGCCATGTGTTGCATCTGGGAGGCCAACACCTGGGGACATTTATAAAATAAAAATAACACATAGGGGGTTAATGCAAATCCAATTTGAACTGCAAGTGCACTTAGAAGTAAAGTCGCTGTAGATCTGAGGGGGGCATGCAAGGAAAATAAAAAACAGCATTTTAGCTTGCACATGATTGGATGGTAAAATAAGCAGAGCTTCCACTCATTTTAGATCTACCCCTTAGATTGAGAGCAAGTGCACTTGCAGTGCAAAGTGGATTGGCATTTTGTAAATAACCTCCATAATCTTTAGGAGTACCAGCCCTATTATCTGGCCCTTACGGACTCTAAAGTGCACATTCAGCTCTGTTGTATTTCAGGTACATGCTCGTGTACGATGCATGCTCATTAGTTAATTAATGCATTAGAGGCAGGCATTGGTGCCATCCTATTCCTGTATTTAGAAATTCCAGTGCAGCCTCCATTTTTCTACCTTCTGTTACTGCAGGTTGTTGCCTACTGAGTTAAAATGCAATATTAGTAACCAAGAGTTATTGACTGTTTTTTAGGAGTGTGCTGCTCGCCCTAAAATGGTATTTTGTTGCATGTATTTTATCACCAGGATCCAATAAAATTTAAGTTTCTCTCTTTCTCTCATAAAGCTTTTGGGAGTCTGAATACCCATAAACAAATAAGGACCAATATTTGCTTGCCAGTCATATTGTTTCTGTGATCTTCCAAATCTATTCTTGCAGCTTAGTCCAAAGCTCCCTTTATAAACCATTTATACACTTTGTACCTGTTATACCCTACTCCAGCTGTTTGAACAACGTTATTAAAGCAAAGGTGTGGATCACACTGGAATTGTGGCCTTCCCTAGAAGATTAACGCAAAGCTTTATCATTCAATAACCATTTTTAAGTTCCATGGCATCCCAAAGAATAACTGAGGTGTCAATTTTATTTTCCTTAATACAGAGAAGAAAGACTAGATAGAAAGTAGTAATCAGTTCCAAGAGCAATTCTTAACCACTACAGCCCCGGACCAATAAACACCTTAAGGACCAGAGGTCTTTTTCCAATTTCGCACTGCGCTGCTTTAACTGGTAATTTCGCGGTCATGCAATATTGCACCCAAGCGAAATTTGCGTCCTTTTCTTCCCACAAATAGAGCTTTCTTTTGATGGTATTTGATTGCCTCTGCGATTTTTATTTTTTGCGATATAAATGGAAAAAGAGCGAAAATTTTGAAAAAAAAAAGATATTTTCTTCTTTTTGTTATAAGAAAAATCGAATAAACTAAATTTTAGTCATACATTGAGGGCAAAATGTATTCAGCCACATGTCTTTAGTAAAAAAAATGTCAATAAGCGTATATTTTTTGGTTTGCGCAAAAGTTATAGCGTCTACAAACGAGAGTACATTTTCTGGAATTTACACAGTTTTTAATTTATGACTGCCTATCTCATTTCTTGAGGTGCTAAAATGGCAGGGCAGTACAAACCCCCCCCCCCCAAATGACCCCATTTTGGAAAGTAGACACCCCAAGGAAATTTCTGAGAGGCATGCTGTGCCCATTGAATATTTTTTTTTTGTCCTAAGGGATTGAATAATGACAAAAAAAAAAAATTTACAAAAAGTTGTCACTAAATGATATATTGCTCACACATGCCATGGTTATATGTGGAATTGCACCCCAAAATATATTCCGCTACTTCTCCCGAGTATGGAGATACCACATGTGTGGGACTTTTTGGGAGTCTAGACATGCACGGCACCCCGAAAACCAATCACCACCTTCAGGATTTCTAAGGGTGCAAATTTTTGATTTTACTCCTCACTACCTATCACAGTTTCGAAGGCCATAAAATGCCAAAATAGCACAAAACCCCCCAAAATGACCCCATTTTGGAAAGTAGACACCCCAAGCTATTTACTGAGAGGCATGTTGAGTCCATGGAATATTTTATATTTTGCCACAAGTTGCGGGAATATTACAAACTTTTTTTTTTTGCACAAAGTTGTCACTAAATGATATATTGCTCACCCATGCTATGGGCATATGTGAACTGACACCCCAAAATACATTCTGCTGCTTCTCCTGAGTACAGGGATACCACATGTGGGGGACTTTTTGGGAGCCTAGCCGCGTACGGAACCCCGAAATCCAAGCACCGCCTTCAGGATTTCTAAGGGCATACATTTTTTATTTTACTCCTCACTACCTATCACTACCTATCACAGTTTTGAAGGCCATAAAATGCCAAGATGGCACAAACCCCCCCCAAATGACCCCATTTTGGAAAGTAGACACCCCAAGCTATTTGCTGAGGGCCATGTTGAGACCATTGAATATTTTTTTTTGTCCCAAGGGATTGAATAATGACAAAAAATTAAAAAAAATGTTACAAAAAGTTGTCACTAAATGATATATTGCTCACACATGCCATGGTTATATGTGGAATTGCACCCCAAAATATATTCCGCTACTTCTCCCGAGTATGGGGATACCACATGTGTGGGACTTTTTGGGAGTCTAGTCGCGCACGGCACCCCGAAAACCAATCACCACCTTCAGGATTTCTAAGGGTGCAAATTTTTGATTTCACTCCTCACTACCTATCACAGTTTCGAAGGCCATAAAATGCCAAAATAGCACAAAACCCCCCAAAATGACCCCATTTTGGAAAGTAGACACCCCAAGCTATTTACTGAGAGGCATGTTGAGTCCATGGAATATTTTATATTTTGCCACAAGTTGCGGGAATATTACAAACTTTTTTTTTTTGCACAAAGTTGTCACTAAATGATATATTGCTCACACATGCTATGGGCATAAGTCAAATTACAACCCAAAATAAATTCTGCTGCTTCTCCCGAGTACGGGGATACCACATGTGGGGGACTTTTTGGGAGCCTAGCCACGTACGGGACCCCGAAAACCAAGCACTGCCTTCCGGATTTAAATATAAAATGCTACCAAAAAAACTGTTAGCGATCGCAGGGATCAGGCCTGACTCTGCGATCGCTGCAGTTATGTGTTTAGTGTTTTGTAAGTGACAGTGATCGATCGATACTGCACTTGGGTGGGCTGGGCAGAGGGGCAAAACGCAGGTGCTAGCAGGTATCTGGGCTGATTCCGCTAACAATGCGTTTTTTTGGAACCCTGAACTGCTGGGGACGCTAGTATAGATCTGATCAGATCAGATATTGATCTGTTCAGATTCTATACCACTACAGGAGGTTTATGCTTTGCGTGTGGGTGTTAGCGGTACTGGCACTAACCTAGCGCTGCCTGGGGCGACGCAGACCCTGACCCTAAAACCTAATTGATATCACCCGCCGGGTGATCAGGGGGTTAAACCTTTATTGGGTAATAAATGGTGGGTGCCCTGATGCTATAAAAAGCAAACTAACCAGAGTCACCCGTAACACTTATACGGTGATCAGTGGTGAAAGGGTTAACTAGGGGCAATCAGGGGGTTCAAATTTTTATTAAGTAGTATATGGGGGTCCCTGGCGCTATATAAAAACCTGACGGGGAACCTAAATAACTAACTGGCTAACCAGCGTCACCAGTGACACTTATACTGTGATCGCTGGTAAAAGGGTTAACTAGGGGCAATCAGGGGGTTAAAACCATTATTGGGTAGTATATGGGGGTACCTACCTACCGCAAACCAACCACGGGAACTGTTTAAACTGGTTAATCAATCAATGAATCCGGTGTGCCTAGAACCCCCAGAAAGCGAATCCCAGGATTACTGTGACAAACTGTCGGATTTTTTCATTGATAAAGTCAAAACCATCAGGGAAACAATTTTTCAGAAGAAAACATCCAACCTCAGCCAGCAAATACATAAAGAGGATGTCTGCACCAACATACCGCAACCGCCAAAATTTTCACTATCCCCAATTACCGTAGACACCGCAAAAAACATCATTAATAAACTGCGTGACAGTACCTCACCTATTGACATCATCCCCACAAAACTACTGAAAGAATGCTCCGACATCGTGGCTCCAACCATAACCCACCTCATAAACCGATCATTCCACGAAGGGATTGTTCCCAGCATCCTCAAACAAGGCATCGTCAAACCTCTACTCAAGAAACCAAACCTGGACCCTCAGGATCCAAACAACCGTAGGCCGATTACAAGCCTCAACACCATTTCTAAGATCATAGAGAAAGCTGTAGTACATCAGCTACAACTTCACCTGGATACTCACAAACTCCTGGACCCGCTGCAATCAGGCTTCCGCCCGGGTCATGGAACAGAAACAGCTCTCCTCAAGATTTGGGATGACGCCCTCGAAGCAGCAGATGACGGAGAGCCGTGTCTCCTCGTACTGCTAGACCTAAGTGCAGCGTTTGATACAGTAGATCACAATACTCTACTCGTCCGCCTCACAGAAGTAGCCGGAGTCCAAGACATAGATCTCCAATGGTTCGCGTCCTTCCTAGGAAATCGGTCACAGACAGTGAAACTAGGAAAATTCCTCTCCGAAACTCGGGCAGTCACCTGCGGAGTCCCTCAAGGCTCTCCGTTGTCACCCGTTCTCTTCAACATTTACATTCGCCCACTCCTTCAAATCATCAGATGCTCAGATCTCTGCTTCCACTCTTACGCTGACGACACGCAACTTTATTTCCGGATCAATGGAAAAAAAGATCACCAACAACAACTTGAAAACTGCCTCAAATCAATAGAGGACTGGATGACCACCAACTCCCTCCAGCTGAACCAATCAAAGACAGAGCTTCTTATCTTACACCCAAATCATAAGCCCGCAACCAAAACCTCCTGGTCTCCACCAACCATCTTTGGGCAGACTATCTCCCCAAAGACCAAAGCGAAGAGTCTCGGGGGTTATTTTAGACGCACAAATGTCAATGGATGCGCAAATAGGATCTGTAGTCAGTCGATCTCACCATCTGCTGCGCATGCTTCGCAGACTCATCCCTTTTATCCCAAAGAATGACAAAGCAGTGGTAGTTGGAACAATCATTAATTCACGACTGGACTACGCAAACTCGCTTTACATAGGATTACCACAATATCAACTTGCGCGATTACAACTGATCCAAAACACGGCAGCAAGGCTGATAACAGGAAGAAAACCCTGGGAATCCATTTCTCCTTCACTGAGGAGCTTACATTGGCTAACCGTAAAAAATCGGATCACGTTCAAGACCCTTTGCCTCACCCACAAATGCGTGCATAGAGAAGCTCCGCAATACCTAATGGAGAAAATAAATCATTACACACCAAACCGCAGTCTTCCATCAGCCAACAAAAACCTCCTCCTCGTGCCCAAAGCCCGGTCCCGATCGGACCCCCCACCCGCTGGAAGGCAGGCACGTACATGTACGTGCTTGTGCCTGCCTGTGCCATTGTGATGATGTACAATGGCAATACGGCGGTCCTTAAGTGGTTAAAGAGGGAGTCCACCTACAAAAAAATTATTAAAAGCCAGCAGCTACAAATACTGCAACTGCTGACTTTTAATAAATTAACACTTACCTTTCCCAGGGTCCAGCGATGTTGGCAGCCAAAGCCGAGCAATCGCTCGGTTTTCGGCTGCTGCCGCTGCCATTCTTATTGAGAGAATCAGGAAGTGAAGCGTGCAGCTTCACTTCCCGGTTCCCTACTGCACATTTGCGAGTCGCGATGCGTGTCGTAAGTGGTCCCCGATATCTCCTGGGACCTGTGTGTTTCCCAGGAGACAGTGGGGGGGAGTGCGGGAAGGGGCGTGACTATCTGCACCCCCTCCCCCCTGAAAGGTGCCAATTGTGGCACTGAAGGGGGGGGGATCCGATGAGCGGAAGTTCCACTTTTGGGTGGAACTCCGCTTTAATGCACACTCGTGCCCTGATTTACAGATACAGTCTATATCTTATGTATATTTACTGATTGCCAGTGCCTTGGCCCATACCCCATTGTTGAGGAAATAATTTTGAACCTTATGAAATTGCCTTGCCCACTTTATGAAAATTCTCAAAACCTACCTATCTCCCGTGTGAAGCTGCAGTTAGCAACTGCACTACTGATCTGCTCCACTATTCCTAACAATGGGTTGGTTTACTAAAACTGGAGAGTGCAAAATCTGGTGCAGGTCTGCATAGAAACCAATCAGCTTCTAGATTTTTTTTTTTTGTCAAAGCTTAATTGAATTCAAAAATCACTACCAACATGACCAACGCAAAACGGAAACCTGTAACAACGCACTGGACCAGATCGCATAAAAAACTGTACTCCGAAGCCTTCAAAACCACTCTGTCCAAAAAAATATCTACAATAACCTTAAACCACTCTACGGAGGAAACACTCAACTCCCTGAACAAGGCATTACTGCAATCAGCAGACTCGGTAGCACCAAAACGCAGGGCTCTCATCAGGAAGAAAAATGCTGGATGGTTTAATAGCTCCCTCTCCGTACTAAAGCAAGAACGCAGAAGAGCGGAAAGAACATGGAGAAGAAATCCCACCGAGGAAAACCTATTTAACTACAAAGGTCTGACAGAGAATTATCGGAAAGCAATCTTCAAAGCCAAAAAGGACCACTTCTCATATACAATCTCAACGGCCGCAAACCAACCACAGGAACTGTTTAAACTGGTTAATCAATCAATGAATCCGGTGTGCCTAGAACCCCCAGAAAGCGAATCCCAGGATTACTGTGACAAACTGTCGGATTTTTTCATCGATAAAGTCAAAACCATCAGGGAAACAATTTGTCAGAAGAAAACATCCAACCTCAGCCAGCAAATACATAAAGAGGATGTCCGCACCAACATACCGCAACCGCCAAAATTTTCACTATCCCCAATTACCGTAGACACCGCAAAAAACATCATTAATAAACTGCGTGACAGTACCTCACCTATTGACATCATCCCCACAAAACTACTGAAAGAATGCTCTGACATCGTGGCTCCAACCATAACCCACCTCATAAACCGATCATTCCACGAAGGGATTGTTCCCAGCATCCTCAAACAAGGCATCGTCAAACCTCTACTCAAGAAACCAAACCTGGACCCTCAGGATCCAAACAACCGTAGGCCGATTACAAGCCTCAACACCATTTCTAAGATCATGGAGAAAGCTGTAGTACATCAGCTACAACTTCACCTGGATACTCACAAACTCCTGGACCCGCTGCAATCAGGCTTCCGCCCGGGTCATGGAACAGAAACGGCTCTCCTCAAGATTTGGGATGACGCCCTCGAAGCAGCAGATGACGGAGAGCCGTGTCTCCTCGTACTGCTAGACCTAAGTGCAGCGTTTGATACAGTAGATCACAATACTCTACTCGTCCGCCTCACAGAAGTAGCCGGAGTCCAAGACATAGATCTCCAATGGTTCGCGTCCTTCCTAGGAAATCGGTCACAGACAGTGAAACTAGGAAAATTCCTCTCCAAAACTCGGGCAGTCACCTGCGGAGTCCCTCAAGGCTCTCCGTTGTCACCCGTTCTCTTCAACATTTACATTCGCCCACTCCTTCAAATCATCAGATGCTCAGATCTCTGCTTCCACTCTTACGCTGACGACACGCAACTTTATTTCCGGATCAATGGAAAAAAAGATCACCAACAACAACTTGAAAACTGCCTCAAATCAATAGAGGACTGGATGACCACCAACTCCCTCCAGCTGAACCAATCAAAGACAGAGCTTCTTATCTTACACCCAAATCATAAGCCCGCAACCAAAACCTCCTGGTCTCCACCAACCGTCTTTGGGCAGACTATCTCCCCAAAGACCAAAGCGAAGAGTCTCGGGGTTATTTTAGACGCACAAATGTCAATGGATGCGCAAATAGGATCTGTAGTCAGTCGATCTCACCATCTGCTGCGAATGCTTCGCAGACTCATCCCTTTTATCCCAAAGAATGACAAAGCAGTGGTAGTTGGAACAATCATTAATTCACGACTGGACTACGCAAACTCGCTTTACATAGGATTACCACAATATCAACTTGCGCGATTACAACTGATCCAAAACACGGCGGCAAGGCTGATAACAGGAAAAAAACCCTGGGAATCAATTTCTCCTTCACTGAAGAGCTTACATTGGCTAACCGTAAAAAATCGGATCACGTTCAAGACCCTTTGCCTCACCCACAAATGCGTGCATAGAGAAGCTCCGCAATACCTAATGGAGAAAATAAATCATTACACACCAAACCGCAGTCTTCGATCAGCCAACAAAAACCTCCTCCTCGTGCCCAAAGCCCGGTATAAATCCAAGGGTGATCGGAGATTCGCTGTCCAAGGGCCTCGGCTATGGAATGCTCTACCAATCAACATCCGCCTGGAAGAAAATCACCTGGCTTTTAGGAAAAAACTCAAGACCTTCCTCTTTTAGCAGATGATCAAAGCTCGCCACAGCGCCGAGAGGCGATTCAGTTCGCATTGTGCGCTATATAAGTATTTCATTCATTCATTCATTCAACAAGCTGGAGTTAGAAGCTGATTGGCTACCATGCACAGCTGCACCAGATTTTGCACTCTCCAGTTTTAGTGAATCAACACCAGTATGCGGTAACACAAAATCAGTCAAATTTTGGACTAATTTTCCAAAACTTCACAGCAGTACATAACTGACTGGAAAGGGTATAGACCAAAGCAGTGGTACTTTGCCCACATGAGTAGTGATGGGCAAATCTGCCCAGGTTTGATTTTCCAAGGGTTTGAGAAGAATTTTAAAAGTGCCCCGCTAGCGGCCGAAAAGGGGTTAAAAGCCGTGCTTTGCTGGCGCTCCCCATTCAGTTCAATGGGCAAGCGCAATTTCTAAAGTACCCCAAAGAAGCTGCTAGCAGGACTTTTTTTTACGTCCTGCCATCACACCGCTCCAGTGTGGAAGCCCTCAGGCTTTCAAATTGGAGTGACAGGAGAGGCGCTATTTTTAGTGCTACAGCGCCAGTAAAGCACCTCAGTGTGAAAGGGGTCTTAGAGGCAAATCCCATTAACCCCTTCACGTGGACCTAACTGGCCTGTGCTTTTTCATGGGGTTGCATATTTGCGTATCTCCCTTTGTGCTAGGAGAGCACCACATGGTGTGCTCCCAGCTCAGAGGCCAGGGTCTCATGGAGAGCCCCGGGCACCATACTAATGATTAGGATCCATAACTCCTGATTCCAGGTCTCCTGTTTGCTGTAATAGCCTCTGATTGGCTATCACATTGATCAGTCACTGTGAAGAATGCCCCCATGTTTTTTCTCTGTGAATGGAGGAGAGGAATGCATTGTATCTCTCCCTCTCTCCTTGCAGAGTACAAAAAAAAAGTGTAAAAAATAAATGATAAAAAAATAAAATACAAAAAATACCCGGGTCAAGGTTTGATCCAGGCCAGTGCCATGGTTAGTGTTTGGGTGAAGGTCAGGGTCAGTATTTTTTTTTTTTTATTAGTATCCGTGTCAGTGTGTTTTAGGTAGGATATAAAAAAAAACGCTATTGTTTTTGTGCTGTACAAACAACAACGAACGTACAGTGTGTGGTATCATCGCAATTGTCAGGAGCAGGAAAATTTATTTTGGGTTGATCTTTGATGGTAGGTTATAATAGTAGCAAGAAATATGTAGCTAAATAAAAAAAAAAAGATGTATTTTTACTAATTTGGGTCAGTTTTCTTTTGATAATAAAAAAAAAAATCAGGAGATATCCGTTACCATTTACCACCAAATGAAAGTCCAAATTTGTCTTGAAAACAACGCAGTATAATCCACCTAAATGCACACAGTAGTTTTGATGATATGTACAGTTTTACTAACATGTCAAAGTTGCAAAATTAGTATTTGTTTTACCATTGGGCACGAAGGGGTTACAGTGTTGGGGGGGGGGGGGTTTCTTCTTCTATGTTGTGTACCAATGAAAAAAATTTGCTGCAGTGGGCAAAGGGTCTTTTTTTTTATGCTTCTTCGAGGGCCTTTAAATATCATGCTACGCGTTGTTATGCAATAGTAAGATTTTCATAGACCGATACTCTGACAGTGCATATTTGACTGTGGGTTTGATTTTTTTTCTTTTACAGTTTGGCTTACAACAGTAGCATCACAATCTGGGTAAATTTAGTTTTGAAAAAAATACCTTTTTTTTTTTTCTACCCATAGTTAGCTTTAGCGTAGACATACCTTTTTTCATCAAACGGCAATAGACCCACTACTCACTTGCGTGTGGATTCCTGTGGCTGTCCCTGTTCTTGTTGATATAAAACTGTTCTGCTGCAGTTCTATCAAGCTCTCATCAAGAATTAAAAGACCACAGATGATACAGCAGTGTAAATGTGGCCAGCAGAAAGACATTTTAAATAAGGGAGAACTGTCTGGAATTAACTAGAGAAAAGAAGAGACAGGTGTTTTACAACATGAATAAGGAGACCACAGATGTCACAGTAGTGTACAATTGGACAGCAGCAGGATAAAATAAAATGAACAGCAGGACTAGGCCCCAATTTACCAGAGACAAAGAGCACAGGCTAAGGCTATACTACAAGAATTAAGATTCTGCAAAGGCTATACTAGTGTAAAAGGAGTAGTCAAAGATCACCTGGCTATGGCTAAGCATAGCAAAGCTGCAGGTACACTGCACAGCACCCGTGGTGTGGGTAAGCAGCAGCACATCAGTCTGAAAGCAGCTCTATACTATTATACTATGCATTGCTTCACACTGACCTGAACATCTCTTCTCTCCTGCTGCTGGCACCACTTTGGAGACCGCTAGCTGGGATAAGAGGTGGAATGCAGTTGGTATTATTCCACATGGGACAGGAGCCAGCACTACAGAGCAGGCATCGGCTATGCGGCTCTTCCTCCCTGCTAAAGCTCCAACTTTACAAGTACTGTAGTCCCTCTGCATTGCACTCTGTTTGATGCTTTGGTATAGAGGGCCAGCAAGCCCAGACAGCGATCTACAAGTCACCTGGCCACGATCTACCTACAGGTTGCTGATCCTCCAACCCCCCCCGATGTGGGATAAGAAAAATGTACTGGAGGCAAAGAGTACAGGTAGGTATTTTAATACAAGAATTATAAGACTGCAGGTGATAAAGCAGTGTAAAATTGGACAGCAGCAGAACTGTTTTAATAAGAAACAATAGGCCCAACTGGTACAGTATATGCCTAAAAAAAACGAAAACTTATTGTGTTGGAGGAAAGGTCACACATTAATTTATAAAAAATATAATTGTTTATTACAAAAACAACAAAAAAATATTGTAAAACCATAAAGAAGTACTCATATTGGGCAATTTTGGCCATACAGTGAAACTACAAATAAACTCTTTGCTATATGTTTCATGAGGTCATAGGTATATGCCCAACTTTGAGTTGGGTTGAATGTGAGTGATATTAGGTGGTTTAGATACACGCTGTTATTGCATTTTGTTTTTTTCTTTCCAGTGATGCAGAGGTGTGCTGTGTACAAAAGGCAGCTACAAAAAACAGATGGACAGTAACAATGCTATGCTTTGAGCACCCCAAACATAAAAAAAGGCCCTCTTAACATATGAACCCACAAACGAAAATAAAACCCAAAATATAGTTTCCTAACTTACTCTAATTTTTTCCTATGTAATTTATCAACTTTCCCTACAACAGCTTCCATGAAGCTGCACATAAATTGTGAATCTCAAACCCACAGAATTTTCTGCAGATCCATAGTGTTGATGGACCCGAACCTGTGAGAAGAATTTGTTAACATTAGGGGAGTTCATGTGGGACATTCACCTGCTAGCTGGTCATCTAGCAGTCGACTATCTGCTCCTCGTTTTTCTGTTGGTCCCTTACTTTCTCCATATAGGCTAAATTCACCTTTTGGGAAAAATAATATCTGCACATATTTTTGCAGAAACAAAATGTGCAGTTATTATTTTTTCTTGCATGGAAAACAGTGCACCCACAATTGGTGAATACTGCATACATGTCCTCTGGCTTTCAGTCAGTACCTCTTCAGGCTTTTGGTTTGAAAGCTGGAGAACATGTCAATGGACTATGAGAGCACCCATTGAAAGTACAAGTTTGTCTGCCGTGGTTGATCCAGTACTTGTAGTTTTCTAATTCACAGGAATCTGTGAATGAGTGATTCAGTTGTGTGGGTGAAGCCCCACACAGCCAAGCTATTTTTAAAAAGTGACAGCAGGTGTGGGGAGAAGAACCCCCTGTCTGCTGTCATAGGGATAGGGGAAAGGAGCTGTTCCATGTTCCACCCTAAATATGAGTGGAACATGGAACATGTTTCAAAGGTGAAATTATCCTTTAGGCACCCACGCAGTATCTGTGTACAATGCCCTCTTACATGCACAAATATGCCTATTTTTAGTAAAAAAATTATACTCAGCAGAGGATACAACTTACCACCCCAGAAGATTGTCTACAGTCTTTAAACAGGTTATAGTGGGAAGAGTAGTTTGATCCATTTAGGAATAATGGTAGGGATATCCTGCCACCTTTTCAAGTCCTGATTAGAGAAAAACAATATGTGATTCAGCTTGCAAATAGCTATGCAAATCTGAAGTAACATTTATAGGTCAATTTGTCTTTTAAATTAAATATGGCAAGAAACATTGATGGTATGAAAAAAAATGTATGTTCACATTATGATTTGCACATCTTTGTTTTGTGCTACTGTGTGACAAGTATTAGAATAAGCGATTTTATATTGGGACAATAGCGACCTCTAGTGGTAATAAAACTAACTTTAAAAACAGTACAGTTTAATAGCAAGCTGCAGCAACAACAGGTTTGAATGATCACTTGTTTAAACTTATTTTAAACATGAAAATATAAAGCCTAACATGCATATATTGAACAAACCATAATCAAGAAATATCCACCCAAAAAATGTGAATTGCTCTTAAAGGGGTAAGATCAAACATATTGTATTATGCTTTTTGATTTTCATTGCTGGCAGTAGAACCCTGGTTTAAGTTAAGGTCATTAAATTGCTTTTAATGACCAACATTTTTATACATTTGGATTTATTTATAAGGGTAAAGGAGCATAGGTCCAGTTTATTGGAGGCTGGAATCAAAATGTCACTGCTTTTCCTTAATTTTTGTTACATTATTCTTGGTTTTTCATTAAATTAATAGTATCTCTGTGTGATTTTGGTATTTTTAGGGGAGGGGGACCCTTTTTTAACAAATGCTGTCAATTTATAAATGAATGAAATTATTTAATCACCTGTTTTCACCTTGAAATACTTACATTTTTACCATTCTTAACCAGGCAAAGTCCATTACTTTAGTTAAAGTCCAAGAAGATGCTTTACTAAAGCATATCTATGGTCAGAATAGTCAAAATGAATAGCTTCACATCACACTAGTGTCGTGTTTCCACAGCAGGATGGTGTGAACAGGGCCTAATAAGGGGGAAAAGTTCCCCCTTCCTCTGTTGTCAGTCTGTAACAATGGGTTTAATGATGCAGGAACCCGGTGGTGATCGCGATTGCTGGCACACAGAGAACCGGGATCTGTGTGTGTAAACACAAAGTTTCCGGTTCTCTGAGGGGAGAACAGACAGATCGTCTGTTCATACAGAGTATGAACAGAGATCTGTCATCTCCCCTGCACAGTCCTCTCCTCCCTTCAGTTAGAACACACACTAGGGAACACATTAACCCCTTGATCGCCCCCTAGTGTTAACCCCTCCACTGCCAGTGACATTTTTACAATAATCAATGCATTGATCGCTGTATTAATGCCAATGGTCTCAATAATGTTTCAAAATTGTCTGATGTGTCCGCCATAATGTCGCAGTCCTAATAAAAATCGCAAATAGCTGCCATTACTAGTATTATAATAAAAATGCCATAAAACTATACCCTATTTTGTAGATGCTATAACTTTTGCACAAACCAATCAATATACGCTTCTTGCGATTTTTTTTTTTTTTTTTACCAAAAATATGCAGAATAATACATATTGGCCTAAACTGAGGAAAAAAATCATTTTTTAGTATATTTTTGGGGGAAATTTATTATAGTATATTTATTATAGCAAAATGCAAAAAATAATGCGTTTTTTTCAAAATTGTTTTTCTTTTTTAGTTTAGAGTGCAAAAAATAAAAACCGCAAGTGGTGATCAAATACCACCAAAAGAAAACTCTATTTGTGTGGAAAAAAGGATGTAAATTTTGTTTGGGTACTACCTTCCCTCCATACAGATCTATCAATGGTGACCCTGATCTTTGATAGATCATCCACAATATCTGTGAATTTAGACACTGTTCAGAGGTGTATCTAGGTCTCCAGTGCCCTTGTCGAGAATCTGTATCGGCACCCCACTCATTTAGTGCAGAGGTGGCTTCACTCTGTTTGGCTGTATGAGACAGCCGAGACTTTTTCAGAGCCGTGGTGTGGCCACGAGAGAAGGGGATTGTTGCGGCCGGGTCCTGGGTGTGCCGATGGGTGTGATGTCACTCGGGTGCGGCTCGCAACCCCCCCTTGCAAAGCCAGGCTCTCCATGTCTGCATTAGCTGCTGCTGCCTGTCAATGCTCCCGCGCTCTGTGACACTGCTAAAACCCGCCCGCTGTCTCCGCTTGACACCGCCTGACACCCCCCCTAGTGGTTGGCACTTGGGCGGCCCGCCCCCCACTTAGTACTCCACTGGGCCAGCCCACTAGCCCAGCACCAAGCAGCAGTGCTCAGCACCGCTAGCCCACCACTGCTGTGCCCGTGCTGAAGTGAAGAACACTTGGCCTGCGCCCCTGGTTGGCGCTGGTCTCATTCCTGATGACTGGGAAAATCTGTCCCCTTGTTTATTGAAGCCTTTAGGTGTACCACTAAATGAGAAAAATGAATCTTTTTAAAGGCAAATAACACTGATAGAAAAATAGATCAATTATACATTTTTTTTGTGCCCCAAAACCAATTAAAGGTATGCCATTTAACAAAAAGTTTAACTCCTTTCCTTGCTGAAAGTTTGTTGCTCGCATGTTTTTCCACACAGCCTGAAGTTCTTAATTAGAGAAAAAAAAGTTCTCTTTCAAGAATGAGGAACCTTTCTGGTACAATTTATTTATCTGAGCCACCAACTCCACAGAGCTGCATACTTGGGAATTGCGTGGATGCTTGACATTACCACTCCACTTGTTTTGTATGCTGGTTCAGATTGCTAGCATTTGTTCTTATTCTGCTCTTATGGAAGCTGCACAATTTAAATTCTCATATTCTGTTTATATAATGTCATTTACAGTATCGGGTATTATTCTTGGTGTATGGGACACTGTAATTTTGTTGTCAAAATCTGAATCAGGGGGGTGTGGCACCTTCAGCTCTCTCTGCTGCAAATCTGCTCTTCTATCCTGAAAACGTACCCTGAAGATCCTCAAACAAACCCAGCCAGCTGTCGGAAGGTCCCCCGCACACTACCTTGCTAACACCGCCACAATTACAGCCTGATGTCCACCACAAGATGACATAACACGGCCCGGACCGCGGATGCCATGACAAAATGGCGCCCAGACACAGCGCACCGCCAAGGTGCTACACTAGCAGGCAGCGGAGAAGCTATTCTCCAGATCCCTCTCCACAGATCCTGCAATCTCATCCGAAACACTAGAGGATTCGTCCGGAGGTGTATCTGAGGCAGATAACACAGTGCCCCTGGATGATGCCGGTGGATTAATGTTTGCCTGGGACGCAGTAAGTACGCCAGAGGGCTGCTCCACTAGGCCTCAAGTTCCCACCAGCCCCACCGCTGATAATGAACGCTCACTTAGCGATATTTACACGGCAGTAAACACATGTAATGCCTCCCTGTCATCCCTTACAGTGGAAATAAAAGGGGTAAAAGCCAAAATCACCTTCTTGAGGCAAGACACCCAAAAGTTAAGGGAAAGAACCTCCGCACTAGAGGGGAGTGTCAGATCCATAGAAGATGACATGGTGCCCATGAAGAGAGAGCTCGCATAGAGGAGCTGGAGAACAGAATGAGAAGGAACAATATCAGAGCCATAGGGTTACCTGAAAGAATAAAAGGAAAGAACCCAGTAGAGTTCATTGAAAAATGGCTGATAGCTGCTTTTGGCAAAGATGCATTTATCCCCATGTTTTCAGTGGAGCCTGCACACAGAGTTCCATCTTGGCCTCTGCAACCGGAGCCCCTCCAAGACCCCTTCTATTTAAGCTCCTTCATTATAAGGGCAGGGATGCTATTTTGCACAATGCCAGGATCAAACCAGAGGCTCTAAAATTTGACAATACTAAAATATCCTTTTTTCCAGACTTCTCTGCTGTACTACAGCGACAATGCACAAAATTTATGGATGTAAAACGACATCTCAGGTCTCTTGACTTGAAATATGCAATTCTATACCCCGCCCGCCTGCGGGTAGAAGCGCTGGGCTCAGGTCCTTCAGGTTCTTGGAGAAAGAATGTATTTTTGTTATGCTCAACCCCTACACTCCTCAGCTACAGTGAACTGCTAATCAATGATATCCTTGTTATTAGCAATATTTTACTACAATGTCCAGGATAACTAGAATGTTATCATGGAATATCCGGGGTCTGAATAATCCTGTTAAACGTCTGGCTGTGCTCCACATCCGCGTTAATACGCTTGATTGTGCGATCTGTTTGCAGGAGACTCAGTTTCCCCCGACCTCCACTCCTCTATTTGCTGTGAGGCAGTTTTGCCATCAATATCATGCTACCCACTAAGTGTACTCGAGGGGAGTGAGTCTCCCAGTGAAACGTAATACGCAGTTTTCCGCTATGGAAGTAAAAATTAATCCAGATGGCTGTTACATTTTTCTGATGTGTTCCCTTTTATGGGATTAAATGTATATTAGCAGGGTTGTATATTCCTCCTCCATTCTCAACTGGCACCCTCAAAAACTTGGCAGACTTTGTCACGCTTTCCGGGCATGCCAGTCCTGGTTATAGGGGACTTTAATAACTACATTGACCACAACAGGGACAAGTTGCATGCCCGGACAGTAGATAATTCTCAGAGGTGACATGGTCCCACCTAGTTTGCTCACCTAATAGCAGAAATGGGGCTAGTTGATGTCTGGAGAATGCGTAATCAAGAAGCTAGGGTGTATTCATGCCAGTCGGCCTCGATAGGGGGCTTATCTAGAACTGATATGGGGTTTGAAACAGGATCTCTCCCTGCCTCCATGAATGAGGCCCTTTATAATAGTACTGCTAAAACCTGGCAAAGATGCTTTATTACCGGACTCGTATAGGCCCATATCACTACTAACCTTTGATGTCAAGTTGTTGGCCAGGGTTCTGGCGAATAGATTGGCCAAATGTATTCAACAAGTGATCCACATGGATCAATCCAGTTTCATACCGACAAGATCCACATCACAGAATCTGCGTAGATTATTTCTTAATTTACAGATCCCCACTGACAACCCTGGTAATAGGGCTGTCTTCTCTTTGGACGCTGCCAAAGTGTTTGATAGCGTCGAATGGCCCTATCTTTGGGAGGTGTTGGCTAGATTTGGAGTAGGTACAGCTTTTATAAGGTGGGTTCAGATGCTCTATAGCTCCCCATCAGCAAGAATGTGCATTAATGGTGATGTGTCTGATTCCTTTAGGCTCTACATGGGCACGCGACAAGGGTGCCCGTTGTCGCCCCTGTTGTTTGCCCTGGAACCCCTGGCTATACATATTAGGGGACAGAACATCACGGGATTTATACGGGGACCCAGACAAGATGTAATTTCCCTGTACGCGGACGAAACCCTGATCTACTTGGGAGACACGGACAGTTCTTTGAAGAATGTGATGAGCTTGATAGCTGACTTTGGAAAGCTGTAGGGTTTCAGCATAAACTGGAACAAGTCGGTACTTATGCCCCTTGACCCCTAATTGTGTCCCCTACCTGAATTTGATGAGGATATAGTGGTAATTGAGGAATTTCGCTACTTAGACGTACAAGTGACACCAGACCCTACTCAATACCTTGTGCTGAATTTGGTCCCACTACTTAAAAAATGTAAACTGAAATGCTCCGCATGGAAAAAACTACCTCTTACAGTTACCGGGAGGGTCAACCTAACTAAAATTATATGGGCCCCACAACTCCTGTATATATTACACAATTCCCCTATATGGATAACACATAAGCGGTTCACTAAAATAAGACGCACAGTTTAGAGACTTAATTAGGGGTAACAAATCTGCACGGATTCACCTAAACTCCTTACAACTAGCGAAAGATCAAGGAGGCATGGCAGTGTCGCACGCCAGGTACTATTTCGTAGCATCTCAGATACAACACCTAGGTAATTAGGGGAGTGTAGATATATCAGAGTTTAGATATATCAGATATATCAGACCCTTATTTTGAAGCAGGATTCACAAACTTACCAAATACTCTCCCTACAATTATATTACTGAATATGCTATGGAAGTACATCAGATCTCTCCTTAAAATAAGGGGAGTATGTTCCTTCACTCCCATATGGAGAAATATATACTTTAAAGAACTTTTCAAACTTGAGGATTTTTGCCCCTGGGAGGAGGCATTCATTACATTACACAACTGTTTACTGGGGACATACTAAAATCCTTCGCAGATATCAGAGAGGAATTTTCCCTTCACAGGCACCAATTTTACAAATACCTCCAATTGAGGCATGCAATCCAATGTGAGGGTAGGATTTCTCCACTCAACGGTGCATCCATTGATGAATGATGTACTGCTGACAGATGAGAGGAAGGGTATGATCTCCAGGATATATGCTAGATTGACCAATTCCACACATGAGTAAACTTCCTTGCAGAAAGGGTTGGGAACGAGACCTTGGGCCTATTGATGGAGACACCTGGGAAATATGTCTGACATCTGCACCTTTAGTGTCAGTTTCCTCATTGCAGAGGTTATCCCATCTATACTTACTACATAGGGTTTATAGAACCCCAGCTAGACTACACAAATGGGGATTTAGAGAAATGCCACTATACCCGAAATGCAATAGCCACAATGGTGATCTGTTACACATGATGTGGAGGTGTCCAAAGCTGTTCAGATACTGGCAGTATGTCCTCAACACGATTTCTCAAGTATACCAGTTCCCAGTCCTACAAGATCCGGTTGAGTGCCTGCTCGGTGCCCTGGAGACACCCTCGTTATCACCCAATGAGCACATTGCTGTGCTACGATTATTATATATAGCTTGCAAAGCAATTGCGAGATATTGGACTACCTCTTAGACCTTTAGTGCGTGAGAAACGTACTTACCAACATCGTAATGTCCTTAAAATTTTTTACTTAATGTGGCAACCATGGTTGGATACCCTAGGACTAGACCCAACCCAATTAGTGTTGGACAGATTATAAAAAATGTATTGTGAGACATAGGGGTTTGGGGATGCTATATTCCAAAATATGGCATATACCCGGGGGGGGGGGGGGGGGGCTGCGGGAGGTGCCGTGGTGGATGTATTAAGCATCTGATAAGTTAGGTGGTTTAGACAACCATATGCCTTCAGCAGGGGTGTAGGGTTATATCTCTATTAGTTCTTTTGTTATATCCAAATCCATGTTTGACAATCGATTATTAATGTACTCAGTATACACAGGTCAATAAATGCTTATATAATTAATCATGACCAGTAGCACAGTATAATATTTGATTTACATGCTGATAGTAGCCCATGTTATTATATAACTGTACAGCTATAATCTGACACATTACAAATGTTGTGGCTCTGATCTACCTTGCTGCACATGTCTTTTGTCTGTATGCATGCTTACTGTTTTTTTTTTCTCTTTATTTTTACAATAAACTTGTTTTTGATTTTTGTAAAAATCTGAATTGGGCTTGTGCATAAAATGTGAACTTTCTATTCAATCCTATGGAGGTCTTCTATTTGGCTTGAGCACATGGCACAAAATCTCCTTGATATTCCAACACAAACTCCATAACGCCCCATACACACGGAAAATGTTCGATTGGAGCCTTTTGTCGGAAATTCCAACCGTGTGTAGGCTCCATCGGAATTTCCGTTGCACAAAATGGGAGATCTGGTTCTCAAATTTTTTGACAACAAAATCCGTTTGCGTAAATTACCATTGTGTTTACACAATTCCGATGCACAAAGTGCCACGCATGCTCGGAGTCAAGCAGAAGAGCCTCACTAGCTATTGAACTTCAATTTTCTTGGCTCATCATACGTGTTGTACTTCACCGTGTTCTTGATGTTTGGAATTTCCGACAACATTGTGTGACTGTGTGTATGCATGACAAGTTTGAGCCAACATCCGTTGGAAAAAATCCTATGGATTTTGTTGTCAGAATGTGCGATAGTGTGTATGTAGCATAAGACCTCAAATGCATGTTTCCTAGCCACAGTGGAGAAGACTTATTTCTCATAGAACAAATAGGATGAATACAATTAGCCAGCAGATTAAACCGATTATAGAGGAAATCTCTAACCTTTCAGTCCATATTCCTTTATCATGGTTAGAGATACTGAAGAAAAATAAGAGATGAGGATAATCTTATTGGTATGAAATTGGGAAAGTTCAAACGTGATCTTGACGATTATAGTTCAAATAAGGTTTTCTCATGGAACAAAAAGACTATACCTACATCCTCTAATTTTCCCATTCACCATCAGCATATTCCTAAAACACATTTTCCTATTCATCCTAATCCTCCCTTTCCCCATCCCCTTCTCCCTCCTCCTCGGCCTTTGATGAGCCTTCTCCCGTCAGTCATTAACACATCCCTTTCCAGATCAACTACATGCGATCAAAAAGAGAGATCGCACTAGTAGCAGGAATAATGAACTAATTAGTGCCTTGAATCAATTTTATAATAGATCCCCTACTCTACATCTTGCATGTATAGAAAAACCCAGAAATTCGGTTGAAAGTTATTCTATCAATACCGGCCAAGCTGATTTATCTCTTCCTCCTACTGCTATGGCAAATGCATTGTCGGAACCCATGGATCATTTGGAAGAGGACATTTCATCCTCTCACACTATACCATCTGTTGCCCTTACCAATATTGCACAGTCTTCAGCTGGCTGTCTTACACCATCCACTTCCTCTTTTTTAGTGCCCAGTCCTCCCCCAACCTCAAATCCCAGAAAAAGAAAACTCACAGAAGAGGTTGTAGGGGAGGACGAAATAGAAAGCAGAAACAATCTGTTGAAACACCAAAAACAATAAAAATCTTTAATTTGTCTTCAGGCATTTTAACCAATGCGGATACTTCACTATTGAGCCATGGTCTCAATTTTGCTCCAATTAATATACCCAACCCCTTTGTCCTTTTTAAGGACTTAAATGGCTATATACGTAAACTTACTTTAAAGAGACATTATCATATTAAACAAGAAAAAGATAAAAATACTGTAAGTAATACAAATGTTGTATCTTCCACCGATTTGGTCACAGTGTTACCGGATTTTGAACTAGAGTATTCTGATTTCGACATAGACGATTTGGACATATCAAACAATGATGAGATGACTCTCCGAATGCTTACTCAACAACTAACCTCATCTCCCCCAATTGTCCACTCAACATTAAGACCTAAGTCTATTTTCTTTCCCACCCAATCTAAAGGCCCCTTTATAGAGAGCTTCTATAGAGTAGTCTATGCAGATCTACTAAAATTATGTAACTCTGCCGTAACATCGAAATCCAATAATTTGTCACCTTCAAAAATCAATGCACTTGATCAGTTAATACACGCAGAAGACTTGGTGATAAAGTCAGCAGATAAAGGAGGTGGTCTAGTACTTCAGAATAGGTCTGACTATCTTAAAGAGTCTTATAGACTCCTCTCAGATAAAGCAACTTATACTAAACTGACTAGGGATCCCACAATAGAATATGCCAAGGAAGCTGATCTCTAAAGCCCTTCAAGAAGGTATTATTACAAAAATAGAAAGTTCCTTCCTGAAAAAAACATTTTACCAAATTCAATTTTTTTATCATCTGCCCAAGATCCACAAAGGCCTGGAAAATCCCCCAGGAAGGCCAATTGTAGCAGCTATGGATAGTGTGACAACAGGGTTCAATCTGTACAATTTTTGCAACCAATTGTGTTACAATTACAATCATACAACCGCGACAGAACACACCTACTAGAACTCTTATTCGTCGTCATATAGATGGGAACCATCTTATGTGTGGCTCTTGTTTGATGTATGCTCTTTGTAGACCTCAATCCCCCATTGTTTTGGACTGATGGCATTGGAACAATTTCTATCCATGGACCCTATAATTAACATGCGTCAAGCAGGTTACATATTAGATGCTGTGAGATTTTGCTTGACCCACAATTATTTCACGTTTGGTGAGTTTTACCAACAAATACATGGCACAGCCATGGGAGCAAATTTTGCTCCCTCGTACGCCAACCTGGCCATGGGCTTTTGGGAACAAAATTACATTTATCAAAATAATCCTTTTTCTGCCAACTTAATTTACTTTGGAAGGTACATTGATGATATAATTATCATCTGGGATGGTACTCCGGACCATATCATCTCATTTGTTCAGCATTGTAATGATAACCCTTATGGATTATCATTTACTTCAGTTGACAATCCTGTGTCCATGGCCTTTTTAGATCTAGAATTAGGACACGATGCACATATTATCACGTCCCAGGACTACAATAAACCTACAGCGGGCAACTCCTACTTACACTACAAGAGCTGCCATTACCTTAAATGGATTACAAATATTCCTAAAGGGCAATTCTGTTACCACTTTCCACAATAAATATAAAAATATGGAAAAGATACTATGTAAACATTGGGGTATCCTATAACAGGATCCTCACCTAAAGACAATACTTCTGGCCCATCCCAAAGTTACTTATCGTAGGGCCCCCACTTTAAAAAGCAAAAATTGCTCAGAGTAAACTTAAGCCAACTGCAGTTTCCCCTCCTGTGCCGTTACTAATACCCCTGACAGGCATGTATCAATGCTGAAATGTTTTATGCAAAACTTGTGAGTTTGTCCATCATGGACAAAAATATTTTACAACCAAAGGTAAAAACATACATGCTGAAAGAATTTTTTAATTGCTCGTCTGATTTTTGTTGTCTATGGCCTGAGTTGTCCATTTGGCCTAATGTATTTAGGTCAGACGATTAGGGCCTTGAGACAGAGGTTTGGCGAGCATAGGAGACTTATTGAGGGGGGCACCAACCCCCACAGTATCCCCAGACATTTTTCCAAGGTTTATCGGGGTTCCACAGCTGGCCTAAAAGTTTTTGTTATCGAACAGATTCCTAGGTCCCTACCACCTGCTGAAAGATTCAAAAAGCTCTGCGCACGTGAAACCTTTTGGATCTATACCTTGGATTCACTTTCGCCAGGAGGGATTAACGAAAACATCAAGGTCGCTACCATTCTTTAACAGGTTAAAAATTATAATGATCCTGTTAAATGGGCCTATGGGTCCTTTCGGTTTCATATATTTTTTACTGGCCTTCAAATTTAAGTCTAAAGCTTATTTAATGTCTTTACATATATCTGCAGGTTGTTTTTCTCTTCCCCTCTTGATCTGCTCTGTTTATCATCTTTTCATTTTTGTAGTATAATTATAATAACATATAGTGTTTCCCCCCCCTTTTTTTTCTCCTCCCCCATCCCCCCCCTTTTTTCCTCCCTTCCTCCTCTCCCCTCCCCTATAATTGTAATGCACTTTCTGTGAAATGGCGGCATGTATATGTCTGTTTGCCCAATCACATTGTTTTCCGTTCCGGTCACTCCCCCTTTGTTAGAACTTTTATTGTAAGAATTCTCATCCAATTGCAGCTTGAGGAAGGAGCGCGGCTACCACGTCATTGTAGCCCGTACGCTCACAAAACACATCGCATTCCAATGTCATCTCTCCACGTTTGCTGCTCACCATGCTCCAAGTCTTGTTTTGAGTCTATCTCCACCACGGCCGGCAGTTCCATCGTGCAGTGTATACAACTGATTGCCTTTAGAGCGCAGCAGAGATGAAGAGCCTCTGATGAAAACTGAAGATCTCCACCTGATGGATGATTCCCAAACTTACATGCTTATGATGATTATACCAAATGTGAGTTGCCTATGCATTTATAACTTATAAAATAAAATTGTGTGTTAAGTCTACACCCAGAGGCACCCTCTCCTTGTTTTTTTAAGACTTAGGGGAGGACCCTTGCTGGAGAAAGCAAGGAGGAAGGCTCATTTGTCAGAAGGGCCTGGTGAATTGCTTGGAGGACGCATTGAGTTTAGGAAATGTGCTTACAGTGTCGTTGGGTGGCCTAAAGGTTCCGGCACTGTGAAGCGAGATCTGGACAGTCTGTAAGTGATATGCTTGGCATCTGGGACCCCTAACCCTCACCACCTTGACTGTTCTATAAATCATTAAAAAGACAAAAGTGACTGGAGCACAATGTTCTACACATTCCCTCATTTTAGCCATGGACCCAGTCCTGGGGTGAAATGCTGGCCCGCTGCCTGCCTCTGGAGGTGCCACTATGTCTCTGGGGAGTCGGGGTGCAGAAACATGCATTTCTGGGCATCAGGGGGTGCAGAAACACACATGGGGCAAATATAATGCACTTTTTTTTAACATTCCGAGAATGTCTCCAGTACAGGGCGTATTAAGAGAGATCCTGGATCTACCTCCCACCACGTCATTTGAAATTGATAGAGTGCACAGAGCCCTCAGATCCCCTTCATAGCAGGGTTTCCCTTTAATCTTCAAGCTGAGAGAAATGGAAAATCTGCAACCTTGCACACTAACGATGACCACTGATATTCCTCCTCAGTCTGCAGCTCAAACCTGGTTCCCTGCACGACCTCAACAGCACTCCAGGAGTCGTAAGCGCTCATCACAGGGTGCCCGCCCTGCCCAAGAGCTGAAAAAATCTGGGATACTTAGGCACTCTCTTGGACAACAGCCCAGTGACCCTCTGTGGCCCTTCCCATGTTGCTCTTTCTTGCAGATGATTTCTTCCAGCATAATGTGATTCCCTTCCTGGCATAGCATAATAGAAAACCAATCATAGTTCTTTCTGCCATGCCATGGACTCATTCCTCCACCAGACCTAGCAAGCACACACTCAGGGATGGAATAATAATTAACTAGGTTAATTACAGAAAGCACCTGTGTCCAATAAACACTTATTGCAGGGCAGGACCAGAATATATGATTAAAGTCACTTGGGAGATGACCATAGTGCCAACATTCCAAAGAATGAAAAGACCCCATCTTATGTAGTCAATAGGCACTATGTACAATCTTGAACTGAATAAGATGATCTTTAAGGGAAACAAAAACTGTGAACGGAAAGTCCCATATGTCCTCCCAGTCTAACTTGGAAACATCAATGGACCAGCGTTGATGAAGCACCAATAGCTCGGGAGAACCCTGAGGAGATGTGCATAAAGAGTGGAGGGGGGTTTCTCCAAACAGTCATACCACAAGATTCTTTCAAAGTCCGAGGACACCAGCTGAACCTCACCAGAGGAGAATTGACTCTTGAAAGCATGGGAGAGCTGCAGATACCAAAAAAAATATGAGGAGGGGACGTTATGATCGGAGACAACATAGTTAAAGGGATGCAGTGAAAGGTCGGACGTGACATCTTTTACTAAACTGATGTTAAATTTGGTCAAGGCTATGGAATCTGGAAGCTTAAAGTGAGGTATAGTGGGATTATTCCATAAAGGTGAGTTTGGGGAATTTGCAAAACGTAAATATCGTTCATAGGCAAGGCACACCCTCCAGGCCCAAAGAGTAGTAAGCATAGAGGGAGTACATAAGGGGCTCTAGGACCGTGGAAAGGTAAGCATTTAAGGGCCTCCACTGAGCACATCACTGCAGCTTTCAGTACCATGGACGGATTAGACAAATCCAGATTGAGCCACCAGGCAGCAGTAACTAACTGGGTACCTATAAAGTATTTATAGCAGTCAGGCAACGCCAGGCCACCCTGCGAGGTGGGCCGCATCAAGGTAGACAGCTTAAAATGAGGAGGATGTGGACCCCAAAGAAAAGTGGAGAACATTCCATGTATGTGTGTAAAAAAAGACTCGGGGATCCATTTCAGGGAATTGTGAAACAAGTAATTAAGTTTAGGAAGA
The DNA here is from genome assembly GCF_037356315.1 of Lithobates pipiens. Lineage (NCBI taxonomy): Eukaryota > Metazoa > Chordata > Amphibia > Anura > Ranidae > Lithobates > Lithobates pipiens. The sequence goes on from NW_027507758.1 coordinate 297,487,688, forward strand.
AATTTAATTTTTTGACCTAGAAGGGACAGAGAAAGGTTCTCCCATGCTTTCAGTTTAGTCTTGACAGTCTGAACAACAGGGGTTAGATTCAAAAGAGTATAGCTGGTGATCTTATGAGGGACTTTTACCCCCAAATACCCTGTTTTCTCGAAAATAAGACCTAGCGTGATTGTCGGTGATGGCTGCAGTATAAGCCCTACCCCCCAAATAAGCCCTAGTTAAAGTCCTTGTAGGTCTTATTTTCAGGGTAGGGCTTATTTTCGGGAAAACAGGGTAGGGCTTATTTGGGAGGTAGGGCTTATATTGCAGCCATTACTGACACTCACGCTAGGTATTATTTTTGGAGAAACAGGATAAGTAAATTCATCCGTCCATTGCAGATATGGTGGCGTGCCACTACTAGCAGCTGGGTCAATAGCAAATAACAAGGATTTGGACCAAGTCACCTCTGAAAACAAATTCAGGTTCTGTAGTGCACCCAACAGGGAGGAACCAGCAGTACATCGTTAATTGTAGAACTAAATGGGATTGTAAAATCTGATTTTATAGTGTATGGTCGCCTTAAGACGCTGCAGTCACCAATCAAACATTGATGTAATCACATATAATGCAGGACCAATAGCCCTCCATTGTGCATGAGAATGGTGATCGCTCACAACCCAAAGTGCCCAGAAGAAGAGGAGGGCACTGAAGCCTGCTGGAGCAAGGTATAAGGGCTCATTAAGAATGGTGATCAGAGGCTGCTGCTGGCAAAGATCTGTGATTCCCACCGATGGGTATGTAAGCAGTATGCGTAAATAGCCACAGCCAGCAACAAATCAATGGCAGGTGTCACCACTGTTCACATGCAACTACTTAGTGATCAGAGACTCTGTCCCTTGACACAGATAGTTTGTGTCCAGGGACGGTGTTTTTGGTTTTAGGTAGTTGACCAGTTTGTATGTGCCCATAGCACACACTGTTGCTTTATACAGATGCAGTGAACACAGCAACCTATTTTACCAGATCGTCCATTTGAATACCTCTGGTATGTATAGCATGTAATTACTGTACCTCCTGGACTTAATGAGCATTTAGCATTTACACTGTAGGTAATTACCAGAACTCAGCTTTAAAACATTTCTTGTAATGCTACTTGAGCCCGCATTTATGCTAGTGTAAATGCGGCAAAGTGTGCAAAATCCAGTGGTTTTGTCTGTGTTAAGGAAACGCTTGACAAACACAAGATGTTTTTGAGGTGCCATTCATTGCTAATGACACCCAAAATACCTGAACACGTTTTGCAATTTTGTGTTAGTAAAATTTTACATATCATTACAACTACATAGTGTATCCAGATGACTTATACAGTTGTGCTCATATGTTTACATACCCTGGCAGAATATATGATTTATTGGCCATTTTTCAGAGAATATGAATGATAATACAAAAACTTTTCATAGCAAAAAAAGAAAATACCCCTTCATTGGGACTTTGTAGACAACAACCGCACATAAATATATTTCTTGTATATACATAAAATCATTCGATCACAAGGTGATCGTAAGTTTAAAAAGACATAGCAAAAAATATACATAAATGGTGGAACATTTTCCATGTAAGACAAAATTATGACTGCATATACTCTAATCAAATACCACTGACGAAGTTGCTTGAACCAGAAATGAACCAGAAATGCGTTGGGTATCGGAGACCACTCTGTACCGGAGAAAAAAATGAATCTTTTGTCATGCAAATCATGTAACCTGTCGTGTTTTTTGTCTTTTCTTTTTTAATTTTTTGTATATTTTTTGCTATGTCTTTTTAAACTTACGATCGCCTTATGATCAAACGTTTTTATGTATACACAATAAATATATTTCCTAATCTATTTATATGTGGTTGTTGCCTACAAAGTCCCAACGAAGGGGGATTTTCTTTTTTTTTTTTTTTGCTATATAATAGGGATGTGACAACAACACACTGGTCTGATATAGTGAAATCCCCTCTTTGGAAAAGCATTTCTTTCACTCATGGTTAGTGTTTGACTGAAGCCATTTATTATCAATCAAATGTGTTTACTCTTTTCAAATCATAATGACAACAGAAACTACCCAAATGACCCTGATCAAAAGTTTACATACCCTGGTGATTATGGCCTGATAACATGCACACAAGTTGGCACAAAGGGATTTGAATGGCTATTAAAGGTAACCATTGTCATCTGTGATCTGTTTGCTTATAACTGGTGTGTGTGTATAAAAGGTCAATGAGTTTCTGGACTCTTGACAGACCCTTGCATCTCTCATCCAGTGCTGCACTGACCTTCCTGGATTTGGAGTCATGGGGAAAGCAAAATAACTGTCAAAGGATCTGTGGTAAAGGGCAGTTGAACTGTATAAAACAGGAAAGGGATATAAAAAGATATCCAAGGATCTGACAATGCCAATCAGCAGTGTTCAAACTCTAATCAAGAAGTGGAAAATGAGGGGTTCTGTTGAAACCAAACCACGGTGAGGTAGACCAACTAAAATTTTAGCCACAACAGCCAGAAAAATAGTTTGGGATGAAAAAAACCCACAAATAACTTCAGGTGAAATACAGGACTCTCCGAAAACATGTGGTGTGGGTGTTTCAAGATGCACAATAAGGAGGCACTTGAAGAAAGATGGGCTGCATGGTTGAGTCCCAGAAGAAATCCATTACTATGCAAATGCTACAAACTATCCCGCTTATAATACACCAAACAGCACAGAGACAAGCCTCAAACCTTCTGGCACAAAGTCATTTGGCGTGATAAGACCAAAAATTTGCTTTTTGGCCACAACCATAAATACTACATTTAGAGAGGAGTCAACAAGGCCTATGATGAAAGGTACACCATTCCTACTATGAAACACAAGGGTGGATCACTAATGTTTTGGGGATGTGTGAGCTACAAAGGCACAGAAAAATTGGTCAAAATTGATGAAAAGATGAATGCAGCATGTTATCAAAAAATACTGGAGAAACATTTGCACTCATTAGCCAGGAAGCTGTGCATGGGACGTACCTGGACATTCCAACATGACAATGATCCAAAACACGAGGCCAAGTCGACTTGTCATTGGCTCCAGCAGAATGAAGTGAGGATTCTGGAGTGGTCATCTCAACTCAGTAGCACCTGAACCGGACTGAATAGGGCTCTTTTTAAAAAGGGACCACAGCCAACCTGCAGATTTGTGAACCCGGCTCCATAAAGAAGGCTGCTGGTTCATATGTAATGCGAATTGGATGCAGTTCAAAAGATATTTAGTTTTGCCTATACCAGTGATGCGAACCTTGGCACCCCAGATGTTTTGGAACTATATTTCCCATGATGCTCATGCACTCTGCAGTGTAGTTGAGCATCATGGGAAATGTAATTCCAAAACATCTGGGGTGCCAAGGTTCGCCATCACCGGCCTGTACTGTGTGTGAACGGAGCCTAATGGTAATGAACATTTCCTGTTTTTTTTTTAATCAAAGGAAAACTGGCAAGGAGTGAAGAGAAGTTAAGTAATCAAACTCCAAAAATATGGCAACAATAGGGAAGAGTTTCAGTCCTCTGAAAATCGAATACAATAGTTATGAAAGTGAACATACCGCCACCCCTGGAGTGTTTTTTTTTTTTTGTTATTGTTGTGTGATATTGTTTTAATGTGTAGTGATGAACAGAAGTGAGACAATGCAATGAACTCTATGTAAATGACAGAAGAACAATGGATTGATTTTTTTTTGGTTAAGAACACAGGGTATCATCTGACTTTACATAGTAATATATATAAATGTATATGTATTTGTATACATTTATAATGAGAAGAAAAGAAAGTTTGGGACTTTAAATTAGGCAGGAACCAAAGGGGTAACTGCCTCCAGCTCTATCATTGATTAAAATTCAGAGCAAGTGGTGGGACTTTATTTGAAGCACTCAAGGAAGTCAAGTGACTGGGAAATACTGTTTAGTCATGTTGTATAATCTAACATACAACTAAATGGGTATATAACCTCCAAAAGCATTTCATCACTTACAACATAAGTTACATAGTAGTCCGCAATCATTGAAACAGTTATAGAACAAACAATGGATACACTTTTATAAACATCGGTAAATTAAAAACAAAACTAAATATAACAAAAAAAATGAAAAGGGGAGAAAAAGAAAAGAAAAAGAAATAAGCATGATTCGTGTACTGAATGATTATAGACATGAATAAAACCGTAGAGAATATGAATTGGTCCATGATAGTAAGCATAAACCATTGAAAATACTCTCGTGTGCCCGCCAATGGGAGGCGCTTAGACGGGTGTGGCGTGCCACGTAAACGCATCGCGATGTCAACATGTGGAGATGGTGCGTCCACCCATCCCACCTCTAAAGGGGGGGTGAGGGGGAGGGGAAGGATGTGCTGCACATCACAGTGTTCGAGAAACCGAGACAAACAAATCGGCAACGCCAATAATGCACACACAGATGCGCCAATGCAGACATAGGACATGCCAGCCTGGATAAAACAATTCAAAAAGGATATAAGGGAATACGTGATTCTCTATAATGTTGGGGAAAAAAGAAACCGAAAAATTATTTTTAAACATTAAACAAAAAATACATGACAGGGCCATGGAAATCCATGGCCGTTAGCAAGTTTAACCACTTAAGGACCGCCGCATGGCAATGTACGTCGGCACAATGGCACCGTCAGGCACAAGCACGTACATGTACGTGCTTGCCTTCCAGCGGGTGGGGGGTGCGATCGGACCAAAAACAGCAAATTCTCCTGCGCTCTGGTTTCTTGGTCTTTTAAATGTGATATATACAGTTTGGAATGGTGTAGTCACTAAGTCTTGCAGCCCTCCTTTAGAACATTGGGTGTTCAAATACTAAAAAGAGAAAATACAAAGAAGGGGAAGGCGCACTGACCTAGTGCATTACCATAAAACAGCTTTATTTCAAATTGAATCAAATAGCAAAATGGCTACTCACAAACGAGTATTGATCACAGGCAAAATCAATACAAATAAATCCATCGCACCAAACGTTTGGCGACTCCAGACCAGATGTCCGAGGAATTTGGTGAATACCTCTACGGAAATTGCTAACGCGTTTCAGGAGTGACCCCCTTTCTTCAAAACCAAAAAGGGCAATGGAATGGGTGCGATCGGACCCCCTCCCGCTGGCTGTGGCGGTCCGTTTCGCTTCAGTAGCGATCCGGGATGAGGGGATGGCCATTGGTTTCTGGCCATCCCCTCTCGATCGCTCCTGGTGAATGAGAAGCTTTACCCGCCTGTGTAGTGTAAACACAGGCGGGGAGGAAGTGATGTCATTCTCCTCGGGGCGGTCTTTTTGACCGGACTGCAAGGGGAACACATAGTAAGTGCACCAAACACTACACTGACATGTAGGTACACATAGGCACACAAATCACCCCCCGATATTTAACCCTTTCACCAGTGATCACCGTATAAGTGTTACGGGTGACTCTGGTTAGTTAGTTTGCTTTTTATAGCATCAGGGCACCCACCATTTATTACCCAATAAAGGTTTAAACCCCTGATCACCCGGCGGGTGATATCAATTAGGTTTTTTTTTTGCAAATATAATTTTTATTAATCTCACACATATGGGGTAAAGCCCCAAAACATAAAGTAACAACTGAAACAATGAAGGTCGCAGCCTCCCAAACATGTCTTACAATTACAGATGTTGCAGCGAATAACTTTTCAGTTTAACTTAAATGGTAGTTCGACCTCGTAAACATTGCTTTCACTGTCAAATCTGGCAGAGAGGCCTGTGCCACTCCGTGATCATCTACTACTCCGAGGTCTAGTCTAGCAACCTAGGCTAAGGCCATTGTGAGCAGGTTTGGGGCCACAGACAAGACAAAAAGTAAGAGTGCAGATAAGAAAAGAACAGAAGAGAGGGGGGGTGATAGGGGAAGGGAAGGGGAACAGGGGAGGAAGAGAGGGAGGGAGAAGAGGGGGGGGAGGAAGGGGTGGGGAAGGGAAGGAGGGATGGGGACGGGAGAAGGGAGTGGGGAATGGGGGTGGGGTCGGCGTTCCCTGCACGAACTTCTGCAAACTGGCATGCTATCAACTAGTGTCTGAAAAGGGCCTTGCCCTCATCTGAGTACACAAGCTCATTCCAAAGAGACCAGGTCTTTCGATAGATTTCCTGCCGATCTTGGGCTGTCAGTATCAAATCCTCCATTTTATTGATATCTTCCACCTTCCGTAGCCACATTGCCATGGTCGGAGGAGTTTGTTGCTTCCAGAGTAGAGGGATACAAGGCTTGGCTGCATTTGTGAGGTGGCGCAGTATCGATCGTGTGTATTTCCTAGTGGGCAGGGTCGATACGTGTAGTAGGAAGAACGCCGGGTCATTCGGGATTTGCCACTCCGTGAATTTTTGAGATATGTTTCGGACCGCTGTCCAGAACTCCGTTAGCTTGGGGCAGGACCAAAAGATATGTAGGATTGTACCTCTATCTTCACTACAGCGCCAACAATGTTCAGGCGTGTCAGGGAAGATAAGGTGGAGGCGACTAGGTGTCAGGTACCACCTCATAAGGATTTTATAATTCGTCTCTTGTATTTTTGTGCATAGTGAGGACTTCAGGGCGAACCGCAAAATATTATTAATTTGGGTTTGCGTAAAGGTGCGACCTAAGTCTACTTCCCATTTCGCGAGACTTGCGATGCAGGGTGGTTGTGTTGGCGTGTTTAGTAGTAAGTACATTTTAGAAAGGATTCGGGGGATTGGTTCCGTGTCAGAAAAGTATTCTTCAAATGCAGTTATCGGTCTAGCATAGTCTGATGGGTTAGGGATGGACTGAAGAAAGTGGTGCAAATGTGCAGCGTTCCAGAAATCCAGGCGATAGAGACCGATAGGGTCCATAAGGTCTGGTATAGAAACCCAGCCACCACATGTTACAAACTGAGAGGCCACAGTGAGGTTGGAGTCTCGTAATGGCCGGTACTGTGTGGTCGGCAGACCCGGTGGAAACCTAGGGTTACCTAGGACCGGTGTCAATGGCGACGTCTTAGTTGTCAGGGAGTGTTGTAGTGCTGTCTTCTCGCCCTGGCAGAGGGTGTTTCCTATAAGAGGGTGGGTTTTCGTTTCCCGCGGTAACGCATCTCTGCACCAGATTGCAGTCTTTAGTGGGACAGAGCACTGGTGTTGCTCAATTTGGGCCCATAATTTAGTGTCCAGATTGCGACTCCAATCAATCATCCTACTCAAATTTGAAGCGCGATAGTACTGTTTGATGTCTGGTAGCGCCAAACCTCCGTAATGTTTTGGCAGAGAGAGTTGAGACCGTGGTATCCGAGGCTGCTTTTGTGCCCAAACAAAATGGGTAAACAGTGCCTGTACCTGCTTAAAGTATGCAGGGGGGATTTTAATCGGTAGGGTTTGAAATAGATATAAAAATGTGGGTAGAATGCACATTTTCAGTAGATTACACCTACCGAACTAGGAATGAATCCCTTTGTGCCATGAGTCCAAAAGAAACCTCACCTTCGTTAACAGAGGGGGAAAATTGTGTGCATACAGGCCCGATAGGTCAGGTGGGATGTTAGTCCCTAGGTAGGTCAGGGTGGTCATCGTCCACTTGAAATGGAAGCTAGATTGTAGAGTGGGAAGTAAGCACGGCGGTATCAATATCCCCATAGCTTCTGATTTGGTAAAGTTTATCTTCAGGTTAGATAACTTCCCATAGTTCTCAAACTCTTTAAGCAGATTTGGTAGTGAGACTCCTGGGTTGGTCAATGTGAAAAGCATATCGTCAGCATAGGCCGAGAGCTTGTGTTGTGATCGCCCGACAACCACCCCTTGTATATCAGGGTTCAGTCTGACCGTGGCCAGAAAGGGTTCTAGAGATAGTGCAAACAGGAGAGGGGACAGTGGGCATCCCTGTCGCGTCCCGTTGGTTATCGGGAAGGAATTCGATAGGGTCCCATTAATTTTAACTTGGGCCGTCGGATTGGAGTACACTCCAGCTATCCGAGCAATCATCCGTTCTCCCAATCCCACATGTCGGAGCACTGTAAACATAAATGACCAGTTCACACGGTCAAAGGCCTTCTGGGCATCGGTGTTTAACAGGACACACGGGGTTCCTGCTTTTCTCACCACATGGATCAGGTTGAGCACTTTCGTGGTACTATCACGGGCCTCTCTAGATGGAATGAATCCTACTTGATCTAGATGTATTAGCTGTTGGAGGTGGTCTGCTAATCTGGTAGCTAAGATCTTAGTGTAAATTTTGAGGTCTATATTTAGGAGAGATATCGGTCTGTAGCTACTGCAAGATGCTGGGTCCTTCCCCTCTTTATGTATTACTGAGATATGGGCACTCAGGGAGTCTTTAGGGAACTCTCCGCCGGTCCCTATGGCATTAAACAATTTAAGCATGGGTTGTCCTAATAGGTCAGATAATTTTTTATAGTATTGCAGGGTATAGCCGTCAGGTCCCGGAGCTTTCCCTGGCTTCATCGACCCTACGGCTCTGTGAATCTCCGCCAAGGTTATGGGGGATTCTGAGCCCACGTACACACGGTCGGAGATTTTGCCAACCAAATCCGTCGGATTTTGCCCGTCGGATTTAGTCCGATGGATTGTGTCCGAAACTGTTGCATACACATGGTCGGGCCAAGTTGGCGAAAAATCCGATCTTTCAGAACGTGATGACGTAATTTCGTTACGATGGGACTACATTTAGGCTAGGAGCCAATAGCTTTGATGTAGGAATTTGATCTGAGCATGCGTGGCACTTGGTCTGATGAAAATGCTCTACACATGATCGGATTAGGTCCGTCCGGCCCAGTTGGTCGGGAAATATTTCCAACATGTTGGAAAATTGGGTCGGACGGAGATTTGGACGGAATCAGTCTGATGCATACCACACACAGTCGGATTATCTGACGACACGGTCCGATAAGACTCATTCCGACAGATTCTCCGACCGTGTGTACAAGGGCTTACTCCTCTCTGGCGTCTGGGGAGATGGAAGGCAATTGGGACGACTCAATGTAAGTAGTCAAGGCCGTCTGGGGTGGGGGGGTGCGTCCGGAGGTTGTATAGGTCTGAATAGAAATTACTGAATTCTCATGTAATGGGCATGGGCATGTCAACTTTTCGACCTCCCGGTGCAATAATGTGGGGGATATATGTCAAAAGTCTACGCTCTCTGACCGGTCTTACCAGCAGTTTCCCGCATTTATCACCCGCTTCATAAGTCATCTTACGACAGGATTGTATGGCTGCCTTAGCTCTATAGTGAAGGATGTCTGTAATTTGTTTCCTCGTAGTTTGTAAGTCGGTTTCAGAGGACTGTGTGGGGGCGTGTTTGTGTCTGGCCTCTATTACGTGCAGTTTCTCTAATAGCTGGTCCAGCTGTTTAGTGCGTTCTCGTTTAATCCGCGCCCCGTGCTTAATAAGGACACCTCTCACTACTGTCTTGTGGGCTTCCCACAGAACTCCCGGTGCACAGCCCGGGAGATCATTTTCTTGGAAATAGTAACGCAATGTCGCGGTTACATCGTTAAGTACTTCAGGAGTTTGTAATAGACTTTCATTGAGGCGCCAGAATCTATGCGTCGAGGAGGGTACGTCAGATAGTTTATAAGTGAGGAATATCGGCGCGTGGTCTGACCAGGTCCTGTCCCCAATGGAGGAACGCTCTACCGCATGTAGTTGGGAGTGGGGGATCATAAAGTAGTCAATTCGGGTATAGACCTTGTGCATGGGGGAGTAAAACGTGTAGTCCCGTTCTCCGGAGTGTTGGAGCCTCCAGACATCAATAAGTTTTGTGAGCTGTGTAGTGTCTTCGCAATGCGCTTAAGCTGGCTGACCGGCATGGAGGTCTTACCAGTCGAAGTGTCCACAGATGGAATCAATGGGGTATTAAAGTCTCCCCCGAGCAGTAGTTGCCCAACTTTAAATTCCTGTAGCTTTTCCATAGTTCTCTCCAGAAAAGTGGCTTGAAGTTCGTTAGGGGCGTATATAGTCGCTAGAATTACTTGGACAGTGCCAAGAAGTCCTTTTAGAAAAACATAACGGCCAGAGGGATCAATCAAGGAACCCTGACATTGCCACGGGAGTTTGCTAGAGAGAAGTATGGAGACCCCTTTTGATTTAGTTAGTGGGTTGACCGAATGGTACGTCCACGGATAATGTCTATTGCGTAGATATGGTATTGCATTGGGTTTGAAATGTGTCTCCTGTATAAAAGCGACATCTGTGTGAAATCTTTTTAGGTCAGCTAGTAGGATACGTCGTTTTTCCGGTGTATTAAGGCCTTTCGCATTAAGCGACAGGATGTTGATATGTGATAGTGCCATAATCAAGCAGGGAAAAAGGAGGGGGGGTGGGGGCACAGAAGGGGATGAAGAGGGTCGGTGAGGAGGGAGGGGGGGTTGGGAGGAAGGAAGGTAAGGGGAAGGTAGGGGGGGGAAGACTTGGAAGGGGGGTGTAGAGTGAAGAGTGTAAGAAAAGAGAGAAAGAGAGAGAGGAAATAAAAAAGAGGGAAAAGAAAGGAAAAGAAAAAGGGAAAGGGGGAAAAAAGAAACGAGAAACAGTTGTACGGGACTGGGCCTACTGCCCTTTGTCTCCTAGTAAAGTAATTACGAGCATAAAGTGCCTTGGGGGCTAAACCATACCCCCTAGCGAGATATGCTAACCTATTGTGGGGGGTGAATCGGACAGGGATCTGGGGATATCAATTAGGTTTTAAGGTCAGGGTCTGCATCGCCCGGGCAGCGCTAGGTTAGTGCCAGTACCGCTAACACCCACGCGCAAAGCATACTCCTCCCGTAGTGGTATAGTATCTGAACAGATCAATATCTGATCTGATCAGATCTATACTAGTGTCCCCAGCAGTTTAGGGTTCCAAAAAAACGCATTGTTAGTGAGATCAGCCCAGATACCTGCTAGCACCTGCATTTTGCCCCTCCGCCCAGCCCACCCAAGTGCAGTATCGATCGATCACTGTCACTTACAAAACACTAAACACATAACTGCAGCGTTCGCAGTTTCAGGCCTGATCCCTGCGATCGCTAACAGTTTTTTTTGGTAGCGTTTATATTTAAATCCTGAATGCGCTGCTTGGTTTTCGGGGGGCCCGTACGCGGCTAAGCTCCCAAAAAGTCCCCCATATGTGGTATCCCCGTACTCGGGAGAAGCAGCAGAATTTATTTTGGGGTGTAATTTCACTTATGCCCATAGCATGTGTGAGCAATATATAATTTAGTGACAACTTTGTGCAAAAAAAAATAAAATTTTTTAATATTCCTGCAACTTGTGGCAAAATATAAAATATTTCATGGACTCAACATGCCTCTCAGTAAATAGCTTGGGGTGTCTACTTTCCAAAATGGGGTCATTTGCGGGGGTTTTGTGCTATTTTGGCATTTTATGGCCTTCGAAACTATGATAGGTAGTGAGGAGTGAAATCAAAAATGTGCACCCTTAGAAATCCTGAAGGCAGTGATTGGTTTTTGGGGTGCCGTACGTGGCTAGGCTCCCAAAAAGTCCCACACATGTGGTATCCCTGTACTCAAAAGAAGCAGCAGAATATATTTTGGGGTGCAATTCCACATATAACGATGGCATGTGTGAGCAATATATCATTTAGTGACAACTTTTTGTAAACTTTTTTTTTTTTGTGTCATTATACAATCACTTAGGACAAAAAAAAATATTCAATGGGCTCAACATGCCCCTCAGCAATTTCCTTGGGGTATCTACTTTCCAAAATGGGGTCATTGGGGGGGGGGGTTGTACTGCCTTGCCATTTTAGCACCTCAAGAAATGAGATAGGCAGTCATAAATTAAAAGCTGTGTAAATTCCAGAAAATGTACTCTAGTTTGTAGACGCTATAACTTTTGCACAAACCAATAAATATACGCTTAATGACATTTTTTTTTACTAAAGACATGTGGCTAAATACATTTTTGCCTAAATGTATGACTAAAATTTAGTTTATTCGATTTTTCTTATAACAAAAAGTAGAAAATATCTTTTTTTTTTTAATCTTCTGTCTTTTTCCTTTTATATCGTAAAAAATAAATATTGCAGAGGCAATCAAATACCATCAAAAGAAAGCTCTATTTATGGGAAGAAAAGGACGCAAATTTTGTTTGGGTACAGCATTGCATGACCGCACAATTACCAGTTAAAGCAGTGCAGTGCGAAATTGTAAAAAGACCTCTGGTCCTTAGGCTGACAATTGGTCCGGGGCTTAAGTGGTTAAGACGGCTTTATAATAGACTGCTGCCTTGTGCTTCCATCCCTAATTGGTTCATATTCTAATAACTTAAAATTTAATTCTATATTATATATATTTTTTTTTCTTCCATTCCTCTTTTTCCTTTACACCCTTTATCACTCACCGTTCACCTCACTCATTATTTTCACCTTTATAATCATTTTATATTCTACATTATTCACCTTTCTTTCTCATGCATTTACCTTGTATCTTAGGTTTTTCTTCAGGTTCACTCCTTTTCCTATCACAGGGTTGTCCATTTACACACACATGGCCCACGAATTGTCTATGCTGGTTGCTATCACCCTTTTGGAGACCGCGGTGCCTGGAGATGAGACCTTGCGATTTTTTGGCGACTTTCGATGCTGCACTGCCACTGCACAGATGCAGATGTAGGTTCAATATGCAACCTGGTAACAAACCTTTATATACAATTTTTTTCTTTTATTTGCCTAACCAAAATCAATTACTCTTTTGACCATTTAGAATTAATATTTTTTTGTTTTTAGATATTTTCTATGGTTTATGCTTCTAATGAGCAGCTATAAGGCAACACGTCAAGCCTTACATTTTACTACCATTCTACCATGGACCAATATATATTCTCTACGGTTTTATTAATGTCTATAATCATTCAGTATATGAATTATGCTTATTTATTTTTATTTTATTTATTTTTCTGTTATATTTAGTTTTGTTTTTAATTTACCTATGTTTATAAAAGTGTATCCATTGTTTGTTCTATAACTGTTTCAATGATTGCGGACTACTATGTAACTTATGTTGTAAATGATCAAATGCTTTTGGAGGTTATATACCCATTTAGTTGTATGTTAGATTATACAACATGACTAAACAGTATTTCCCAATCACTTGACTTCCTTTTGTGCTGCTGTGTGCTTCATATAAAGTCCCATCACTTGCTTTCAATTTTAAATATCTGTATAAATTGTTCATAAAATTAATAAAAAGAGATTGAAAACAAAGGAAAACTGGCACAAAATAGTAAAAAAAAAGAAAAAAAAAGTTTTAAAATTCACTGTATATTTGTAATCCTGCCAAAAATACACTAGCCCTTGACTCTGACCATGGCCTTTGACCCTAACTCTGACCTACATCAAACCCTGACCTGCATTACAAAGCAGCAGCTGGTGTGCAATGCGGTGGGGCCGAGTTCAACGGATTCAAGTTTCTTTTTTTTTACCAAACTTTACAGAAGACTCATAAAGTTCAGTTGCCAGCCGTGCAGTGTGAGGCAGTGGATTACCTTGCACTCGGTTGAGCTGATAAAAGTAGTGCATGCAGTGCTGTTTTTCAGTGCACCATTCTCGTACACTACCGCAACACATTGGTGTGAATCGGGTACATAGGTGATAAAGCATACTGCTTTGTCCATGCTGTGGGACTGTGGTAGAACAGCCATCTAATGCAGTCCCAACACATCTGGTGTGAACCAGCCCTTTATTTTTATTTTACTAGACACAGTTCTTTGTTTAAAATGATCTCCCCTAGCAAGGAGAAAAAGATACAAATGTATTATATAATGTATCTGGTAGGTAATACAATGTATCTTATTCTCCATTTCCAAGAGGTGAAAACAACACAGAGGTGAGCTGTACAGTGACTAAGACCCCTTTCACACCGAAGCATTGTTAAAACAGTCGTTTATCGGCCGCAACGGTGCTTATCGGGTGCTAGCGGGTCGCTTTTTTTAAGGTCGCGTAATAACATGATCTTAAAAAAAAGACCCGTTTTGGGGCAATTTCTAATCGCTTTGGAAGTGCTGCCCATTCATTTCAATGGGCAGGGGTGTTTTTGGAGTGCTTTTTACAGTGCTTTAATGACACCCCAAAGATGCTTTTTCTAACACCCCACAAGCACTGCGCCCCAGAGTAAAAGAACCCATTCAAATGGGAGGCAGTTTTCAGGTGCTATTTTTAGTGCTAAAACGCCTGAAAACTGCCTCAGTGTGAAAGGGGTCTTACTGTAATAGCCTTCGCTAGGTTCACACATATGCAGCTCTGCTAGCGACATTTTGCACAGGAGTGGGCTGCCATGCCTCCTGAAATGCAGGAAAAAGGTCCCTGCAGCATTCTATATATGGTAGCCCACACAGGAACCTGCAAGTGCAGTGCAGTTCCCAGTGCGGAAGTGTATTCCAATGTGTGCAGCATGCCATTAGGATTAATGGCACGCGTATCTAGTGAGTTTTTCTGTGTAAGTGGTCGCGGCGGGACCCACTCACACACATATGAACCTAGTTTTCAGGCATGTTTTGTGTTTTTTTTCATGTGCTTTTTTTAAGTGATTTTAATGCATTTTGCTTTTTTGTTTTGGCCAATGGCAAGCTATATGTTGATGTGTTTTTTATGTGAGTCAGTTGAAGTCTATGAAGCCAAAATTACACCATGCTGTGTATAAAAAAAAGTCCCTGCACCTTTCCAAAAAACACATAGCAGGAAACTGCATAGATGTAAACAGGGACTTAGAGGCTATCAGAGTGATCAGGAACAGAGCCTCTTGATTGTTGGTAGCAGACCTGGGTCTCTGTCCCTTTGCTGGGAATGTGCTGTGCAGCGTTCTCTCACAGCATTGCATATATGCAGACCCATGGACAAGAACCCACTTCTACGTTTATATGTACACTCCACAGGAAGGGATTCATTATCAATGTGCAATTTGATCAAAACTATAGAATTAGCAAACAATCGAAAAGCTATAACTTCCCTTCCAATTGATTCAGATTGAGTTTGATCAGCCAGGATGGAGAATTATTGATCAATGATCATCAGCAGCACAGGAATGCTTTGATCAATTGAAATAAAATGGTATTGGACAGATTATGAGATTACATTATGGGGCAAAAAAAAGAGATGCAATTGATAATTTAGTCATAAACTGTAATCAGAGCTTAAAGTGACTGTAAAGTCTCCTTTAACCACCTTCAGACCGGACCATTTTGCTGGTAAATGACCAGAGGTCTTTTTACAATTTGGCACTGCGCTGCTTTAACTGGTAATTGCGCGGTCATGCAATGTTGTACCCAAACAAAATTTGCGTCCTTTTCTTCCCACAAATAGAGCTTTCTTTTGATGGCATTTGATTGCCTCTGCGATTTTTATTTTTTGCGATATAAACGTAAAAAGACTGCACATTTTGAAAAAAAATGATATTTTCTACTTTTTGTTATTAGAAAAATCCAATAAACTCAATTTTAGTCATACATTTAGGCCAAAATGTATTCAGCCACATGTCTTTGGTAAAAAAAAAGTCAATAACTGTATATTTATTGGTTTGCGCAAAAGTTGTCACATCTACAAACTAAGGTACGTTTTCTGGAATTTACGCAGCTTTTAGTTTACGACTGCCTATCTCATTTCTTGAGGTGCTAAAATGGCAGGGCAGTACAAAACCCCCCCAAATGACCCCATTTTGGAAAGTAGACACCCTGAGGAAATTGATAAGTGGCATGTTGAGCCCATTGAATATTTTATTTTTTTGCCTCAAGCGATTGAATAATGACAAAAAAAAATTTATTTATTTTTTTTACACAAAGTTGTCACTAAATGATATATTGCTCACACATGCTATGGGCATATGTGAAATGACACCCCAAAATAAATTCTGCTGCTTCTCCTGAGTATGGGGATACCACATATGTGGGACTTTTTGGGAGCCTAGCCGCGTACGGGGCCCCGAAAACCAAGCACCGCCTTCAGGCTTTCTAAGGGCGTAAATTTTTGATTTCACGCCTCACTACCTATTACAGTTTTGAAGGCCATAAAATGCCAAGATGGCACAAAACCCCCACAAATGACCCCATTTTAGAAAGTAGACACCCCAAGCTATTTGCTGAGAGGCATTTTGAGTCCATGGAATATTTTATATTTTGCCACAAGTTGCGGGAAAATTACAAACTTTAATTTTTTTTTTTTCACAAAGTTGTCACTAAATGATATATTGCTCACACATGCTATGGGCATATGTGAAATGACACCCCAAAATAAATTCTGCTGCTTCTCCTGAGTACGGGGATACCACATATGTGGGACTTTTTGGGAGCCTAGCCGCGTACGGGGCCCCGAAAGCCAAGAACCGCCTTCAGGTTTTCTAAGGGCGTAAATATTTGACTTCACTCCTCACTACCTATTACAGTTTTGAAGGCCATAAAATGCCAAGATGGCACAAAACCTCCACAAATTACCCCATTTTAGAAAGTAGACACCCCAAGCTATTTGCTGAGAGGCATGTTGAGTCCATGGAATATTTTATATTTTGCCACAAGTTGCGGGAAAATTACAAACTTTTTTTATTTTTATTTTTTTTCACAAAGTTGTCACTAAATGATATATTGCTCACGCATGCCATGGGCATATGTGAAATGACACCCCAAAATAAATTCTGCTGCTTCTCCTGAGTACGGGGATACCACATATGTGGGACTTTTTGGGAGCCTAGCCGCGTACGGGGCCCCGAAAACCAAGCACCGCCTTCAGGCTTTCTAAGGGCGTTACAGTTTTGAAGGCCATAAAATGCCAAGATGGCACAAACCCCCCCAAATGACCCCATTTTGGAAAGTAGACACCCCTAAATTTAGGGGTACACTAGTGAGACTAGGTAATAAATGGCGGGTGCCCTGAAACTATAAAAAAAATAACTAACCAACCAGCGTCACCTGTAACAGTTATATGGTGATCACTGGTGAAAGGGTTAACTAGGGGGCAATCAGGGGGCTTTATGCGGTAGTATATGGGGGTCCCTGGCGCTATAAAAAGCTGCGGCGAACCTAAATACCTACCTGCCTAACTAGCGTCACCTGTGACACTAATACAGCGATCAGAAAAACGATCGCTTATTAGGCTGGGTTCACACTGGAGCGATGCGGGAACGCCACGAATCCGCGGCGGGTTCCCGCATCGCATGCCTCCCGGCGGCAGTTCACACTGCCCTATGCAAACTGCTGGGAGTGTCAGTGAAATGTTAATGACACCCCCAGATCAGTTCGCATATCGCAGTGCGATCTGCAAACTCGGATCGCATGGTGTGAACACCCATGCGATCCGATTCTGCTGTGGACCAAAAAAAGGGTCCCGTGCGAGTTTGCGGCGGGTGCGGCGGGTGCGACACGAATTCAGCCATACTATCTGTATGGCTGAACTCGAATCGCACAGAGATCGGATGTGATTTGCACTGCAGTGCGGTGCGAATCACATCCGTTCTCATAAACCGCTGCAATGTGAACCCAGCCTTAGTGACACTGGCGACGGGGGGTGATCACGGGGTTAAACCTTTATTGGGGGGGTTAGGGGGGTACCTTAGAACTAAAGGGGGCTAACCCTAACTGCCCTAACAGTTATTACAGTCACAAATGACACCCGCCGGGTGATCAGGGGGTTAAACCTTTATTAGGTAATAAATGGCGGGTGCCCTGAAACTATAAAAAAATAACTAACCAACCAGCGTCACCTGTAACAGTTATATGGTGATCACTGGTGAAAGGGTTAACTAGGGGGCAATCAGGGGGCTTTATGCGGTAGTATATGGGGGTCCCTGGCGCTATAAAAAGCTGCGGCGAACCTAAATACCTACCTGCCTAACTAGCGTCACCTGTGACACTAATACTGCGATCAGAAAAATGATCGCTTATTAGGCTGGGTTCACACTGGAGCGATGCGGAAATGCCACGAATCCGCGGCGGGTTCCCGCATCGCATGCCTCCCGGCGGCAGTTCACACTGCCCTATGCGAACTGCTGGGAGTGTCAGTGAAATGTTACTGACACCCCCAGATCAGTTCGCATATCGCAGTGCGATCTGCAAACTCGGATCGCATGGTGTGAACACCCATGCGATCCGATTCTGCTGCGGGCCAAAAAAAGGGTCCCGTGCGAATTTGCGGCGGGTGTGGCGGGTGCGGCGAATGGCTGAACTCGAATCGCACAGAGATCGGATGTGATTTGCACTGCAGTGCGGTGCGAATCACATTCGTTCTCATAAACCGCTGCAATGTGAACCCTGCCTTAGTGACACTGGCGACGGGGGGTGATCACGGGGTTAAACCTTTATTGGGGGGGTTAGGGGGGCACATTAGAACTAAAGGGGGCTAACCCTAACTGCCCTAACAGTTATTACAGTCACAAATGACACCAATGCAAAAAAAAAAAAAAAAAAGCAATTGGTGTCACTGTGACTGGGGGGGCAGGGGTAATTGGGGGGTGATCGGGGGGTAAAGGGGGGGTGTGAGTGTGCCTGGCATGTTCTACTGTGTAGTGTAGTGCTTGTGCAACTCACCGATGCTCTCTCCTCGGTGCCGGAACGAAAACTACCGACACGGAGGAGAGAATACATCACTTCCTCTCCTGTGTTTACATTACAGGAGAGGAAGTGATGTCACCGGACATTTTCATTCGCCGGGAGCGATCGCGAGGGGGTGGCCATGAATGAATGGCCGTCCCCTCGTCCGGGATCGCTTCCGAACGAATACCGACCGCCGCAGGCACCGGGCGGGGGCCCGATCGGGCCCCCGACCCGCGGGAGGCAAGGGACGTACATGTAAGCCCTTATGCCTGCCCGTGCCATTCTGCCGACGTACATCGGCGTGCGGCGGTCGGCAAGTGGCTGCTACACACAGAAAGTTTTTTATCTTATTGCATAGAATGCATTAAGATAAAAAACCTTCTGCCTTTACAACGTCTTTAACCACTTGCTTACTGGGCACTTAAACCCCCCTCAGTCCCAGACCAATTTTCAGCTTTCAGCGCTGATGCACTTTGAATGATAATTGCGCGGGCATACAACACTGTACCCAAATGAAATTTTTATCATTTTTTTTCCCACAAATAGAGCTTTCCTTTGGTGGTATTTAACCACTTAAGGACCAGGCCTCTTTTTCGGACTTGGTGTTTCCATGTTTAAAACAGTTTTTTTTTGCTAGAAAATTACTTAGAACCCCCAAACATTTTATATTGTTTTTTTTCTAACACCCTAGAGAATAAAATGGCGGTCTTCGAAATACTTTTTTTCACACCGTATTTGCGCAGCGGTCTTAGAAGCGCACTTTTTTTGGAAAAAATTCACTTTTTTGAATAAAAAAATAAGACAACAGTAAAATTAGCCCAATTTTTTTTTATACTGTGAAAGATAATGGTATGCCGAGTAAATTGATACCCAACATGTCACGCTTCAAAATTGCGCCCGCTCGTGGAATGGCGTCAAACTTTTAGCCTCAAAAATCTCCATAAGCGACATTTAAAAAATTCTACAGGTTGCATTTTTTGCGTTACAGAGGAGGTCTAGGGCTAGAATTATTTCTCTCGCTCTACCAATCGCGGCGATACCTCACATATGTGGTTTGACCACCGTTTTCATATGCGGGCGCTACTCACGTATGCGCTCGCTTCTGTGCGCAAGCTCGTCGTAACGGGGTGTTTTTAAAAAAAAAAATTTTTTTTTATTTATTTTCATTTATTTTATTTATTTTTACACTTTTAAAAAAAATAAAATAAAATGGATCACTTTTATTCCTATTACAAGGAATGTAAACATCCCTTGTAATAGAAAAAAGCATGACAGGTCCTCTTAAATATGAGATCTGGGGTCAAAAAGACCTCAGATCTCATATTTGGGCTAAAATGCAACAAAAAAAAAAAAAAAAAAGAAAATCTGACATTTAAAAAAAAAATATACCTTTAAGAGGTATGGGCGGAAGTGACGTTTTGACGTCGCTTCCACCCTCCTATGGTATAGAGACGAGTGGGGGCCATCTTAGCCTCACTTGTCTCTATGCCCAGCAGACGGAAGGACCCGATCGCCTCGGCCGCTACCGACGGCTCCGGTAAGCGGCGGAAGGTGCGGGAGGGCGGCGGGAGAGGGGGTGGCACCTCTCCCGCCGCCGATAGCGGTGATCTCGCGGCGAATCCGCCACGGAGACCACCGTTATCGTACAGCCGACCGCCGCCTGAAGAGATGGATATCTCGGTTGTGGCAGCAGCTGCTGCCGTTACCGAGATATCCCTCTTCAAAAAATGGACGTACATCGTCGTGCGGCGGTCGGCAAGTGGTTAATTACAGCTGGGAGTTTTATTTTTTGCTAAACAAACAAAAAAAGATGCAAAAAAAAAAAAAATCATGTTTAATAGTTTGTTATAAAATGTCCAAGATCCCTGGACTGACACCTGGCTCAGCCCCTCAGCGAGACACTGAAAACCTGAGCCGGCCACCTCTGTCCCCTCCACAGTCCAGCGTTCCAGTGAGAGAGGAGAGGGCAGAGCATAGAGCTGTGACTGACAGTCACCAGCTCTCTGCTTGTGGAGCTGTGAAAATTGAGCAATTGGTGTTGTTCGATCGCTCGGTTCTCAGTGTAGAGGCGCTGGGGGACAGATGCAGCTTCGGACCGATGCTGCATCCACCTAGGTAACTTTAAAGTGGTTGTATGCTCAATTTTTTAACTTTTACCTACAGGAAAGCCTATAATAAGGCTTACCTGTAGGTAAAAAAATATCTCCTAAACCTGTACGGTTTAGGAGATATTCCCCTCGGTATGCGCCGCTGACTGCAGCGGCGCATGCGCACAAGGGGGTTCTCGCCGGACTGAAATCTCCCGCGCGCATGCGCGGGAGTGACGATATCGCGGCTCCGGCCACTCACAGCGCCGGAGCCGCGATACCCGGAAGAAACGCAGAGGGAGCATGTCAGCTCCCTTGGCGTGGATCAGGCCAGATGTCGGGGCCTCGTTCTAAGGTAAGTATTTATAAAAAAAAACATACTTCTCTTTTTAAAAAATGCCAGTTCCCTTGGCAGAAAAAAAAAACGCTCATGAAGAGCAGTTTTTGTACATTTGTGTGTCCTGTTATTTTCTGCCAGAAAGTTCCAATCAGAAACGCCTCTAAATGTGCATGGACACATAGGATAACATTGATCAGCTTCTACAGGGAAAACATAAAAATCCTGTAGAAGCAGCGATTTTTAAGCCAGGGTGTATGGAGCTTAAGGACATTATTCCACTGCATAGTTTGGTGTCATCTGCAAAGACCTAAATGTTACTTTTGATCCGAGACCCTATATCAGGGGTCTCAAATGGGTGGCCCTCCAGCTGTTGCGAAACTACAAGTTCCATCATGCCTCTGCCTATGGGAGTCATGCTTGCAACTGTCAGCCTTGCAATGCATTATGGGACTTGTAGTTTTACAACAGCTGGAGGGCCACCAGCTTGAGACCCCTGCCCTATATCATTTATAAACATATAATAAACTAAGGGTCCCAACCATAGGTATGCACAGCCTATTGCATTAGGGTGTACACCTCAAAGCTCAAACACATGCATGTGTATATATATTTTGACGGTGTCAGTAGAGCAGTGGGCGGTGTCAGTAGCTTTTATTTTTTAATTATTTTTTTTAGGAGCACTGTTAGGGGGCTTTGCTGAAATAGCAGGGGTTTAAACAGGAGGAATCTGCCCCACACAGGGTGATTAGGGTGTACCCAGACCTATGGTCCCAACACTGAACCTTAGACCATTCAGAGCAAGGCCCAGTACACATGATCGGAAATTTGGCCAGCAAAAGACCGATGAGAGCTTTTGGTCGGAAAATGCGACCCTGTGTATGCTCCATCTGACTTTTGCTCTCCCGCCAGGAAAAGATTGCTAGCAGGTTCTCAATTTTTCGGTCGGAAAAAGTTCTGATCAGAAATTCCGATCTTCTGTACCAATTTCAACACGTAAAATTCCTACGCACGCTCGGAAACAATTCAATGCATGCTCGGAAGCATTGAACTTAGTTTTATTGGCTCATCGTAGTGTTGTACGTCACTGCGTTCTTGATGGTCGAAAGTTCAGCAAACTTTTGTGTGACCGTGTATGCAAGCCAAGCTTGAGCGGAAACCATCCAAGTTTTTTTCCAACGGAAATTCCACTCGTGTTTACGGGGCATAAGAATCATTAACCACTACTCCCTGAATTCTGTCTTTTCCTATCCATTTACAAACTGATTTTTTCCAAGCCAATCACTGATTCAGATCCACATCCCTGGGTGTGTCATATTAACTGAATGTGTTGCCGATAAGGATGAGCTCAGGCGTGTTCGCATGGTACACGTGCAGAGCCCGCCAGGATGATGCGCAGCGCTAATCACAAGCAGTGAGACATTGCCCCAATGCGCGGCTGCAGAGATTGGGCAATGTCTCACTGCCGGTGATTAGCGCTGCGCCGACTTCCTGGCGGGCTCTGCACGTGGACCATGCAAACATGCCGGAGCTCCTCCCTAGTTGTCGACTATAGATTGATTATTCTCTTTGGAAAAGTTTGATCAGACAAGAAATTGATCCTTTATTGAAGTGTGTATGGCCATCATTAGGGAGATATACCCCTCTACTTTTCATGTTTACTAATATCCCCAGGAGTGAGCAAAAAGCCCAAATTGTGGGCTGTCAGCAGAAGAGGAATAGAAAAGGAATATGTCATTTGGGACACCAGTTCTAGTGACTTTCCTCTCACTTCCATCAGAAGTGAAGGGCAATCTCCCCAATGAGATACAGATGGCACAAAGAAGGTTCTAGCCCTCCCTCACTCTGTGCCTTCAGTCACACTTTGTGGTGAGTCCTGTGAATAGAGTCATGTGAGGGCCCCGTGTGTGCCTCCCCCCGCCGTGGCACTGTGTAACGTCTAGTGGCGAGAGGGCAGGGGGCTGTTCCCACCGCAGCCTCCTCTGTCTCCTGTGTCCTTCTGCGGAAATGACACATGCGGAGTCCCGTCACGTCACGCGAGAACGCACGGACACGCAGCACACAAAGGCACCGAGACACGCCGGGAGAGGAGCCGTGTACAGAGCGTGCCCTGGGCGGGAGGGAGCGTGTGGGGGGCCACTCAGGAACATTGCTGGATTCCTAGCACACGGCTCTATGCGAGGTAAGCGTATGCCAACGACTGCTCCACACTGTGCGGGCACCGGGCACTCCCTCACCACCCACACTGTGTCATTGTCACAACTTCACTGCTTACTGGGGACTACTGAGGAGAGCACTGCGCGCCCATTGTCACGGCCGACGTCTGCTGTCATCGTGACGTCACGGCCCGCCGAACCGAGGGGAGTGATCATGTGACTAGCAGAGCCTTCACTCTAGCATACATCCATTTATCAATCTCAGTGTACAATCGCTGCACTTAGACTCGGTGTACAATTGCTGCACTTAGTCTCGTTGTGTGCGATCGCTGAAATTAGTCTCGTTGTGTACGATCGCTGCACTTAGTCTCGTTGTGTACAATCGCTGCACTTAGTCTCGTTGTGTACAATCGCTGCACTTAGTCTCGTTGTGTGCGATCGCTGCACTTAGTCTCGTTGTGTGCGATCGCTGAAATTAGTCTCGTTGTGTGCGATCGCTGAAATTAGTCTCGTTGTGTACGATTGCTGCACTTAGTCTCGTTGTGTACAATCGCTGCACTTAGTCTCGTTGTGTGCGATCACTGCACTTAGTCTCGT
The DNA here is from genome assembly GCF_037356315.1 of Lithobates pipiens. Lineage (NCBI taxonomy): Eukaryota > Metazoa > Chordata > Amphibia > Anura > Ranidae > Lithobates > Lithobates pipiens. The sequence continues at coordinate 297,511,424 of NW_027507758.1, forward strand.
TGTGTACGATCGCTGCACTTAGTCTCGTTGTGTACAATCGCTGCACTTAGTCTCGTGCGATCGCTGCACTTAGACTCGGTGTGCGATCGCTGCACTTAGACTCGGTGTGCGATCGCTGCACTTAGACTCGGTGTGCGATCGCTGCACTTAGACTCGGTGTGCGATCGCTGCACTTAGACTCGGTGTGCGATCGCTGCACTTAGTCTCGTTGTGTACGATCGCTGCACTTAGTCTCGTGTACGATCGCTGCCCTTAGTCTTGGTGTATGATCGCTGCCCTTAGTCTTGGTGTATGATCGCTGCACTTAGTCTTGGTGTATGATTGCTTCTTTCAGCAATCTCTGTGTATGATCGCTATAGTTAACAATCTCAATGTTAAATCGCTATAGGGTGAAAGTTTATTAAAGAATTAAAATGCACACTTACGTGTTAATAAAACAAAACCGGCTTTACGAACATTCGTGGCTTCGAAATGGCATTCCTACAAGCTTGTAAAGTAACAGTCCTGACCATCCAATTTGGAAAGCGTGTCTGATGACGTCACCATCATGGGCCTCACCCTACACGTTTCATCAGAGATAGCAAATCACCAACCTTTACTTTTTTCTTCTATCGTCTTATGTTTTTTCCTTTAAGTTTGGTTTAAGTTTTTTTTGTTTTTGTTTTTTACATTTTTGAAAGTTTATTATGTAAATTATGCAGGAAATATTTTTAGTTCTAGTTTTCTTGCACAGTCTTTGTGCCACGCAGATGCCCAGTGCGACGAGCAGCAATAAGACAGACTTTGCGACCAGCTGGAGCTAGCTCCAGATAGTTGAAGGTTTGCCAATGTGCTGATGGTTACCACCAACGAAGGGATGTTCTACAGGCTTCCTAGCCACACCACGGACACGTGGCCAGCAGTTTGCCTTAGCCTTATATTTGTGGTAGGCACGACCTGCCTTCAGGATGGACATATCAATACGTCCACCACCAGCAACGACTCCAACAATTGTTGAGCAGTGTTTGTCTGGGTGTTATTTTATTTACCTTTTTCTTCATATTGTTCTACATAGTTATATGGAAATCAAAGGCAGCCTTAAAGCTTGGGGCACGCTGGATTAACATGTATTTTTCTGTACTTGCAGCGTTTTTTTATTTTTATTTTTTTTAAGAGGCAAAACTGAGGGAAATTGAAACACACTCACTGGCCACTTTATTAGGTACACCTTGCTAGTACCGGGTTGGACCCCCTTTTGCCTTCAGAACTGCCTTAATTCTTTGTGGCATAGATTCAATAAGGTGTTGGAAACATTTCTCAGTTTTTGGTCCATATTGACATGATGGCATCACACAGTTACTGCAGATTTGTCAGTTGCACATCTTTGATGCAAAATCTCCCGTTCCACCACATCCCAAAGGTTCTCTATTGGATTGAGATCTGGTGACTGCGGAGGCCAATGAAGTACAGGGAACTCGTTGTCATGTTCAAGAACCCAGTTTGAGATGATTTGGGCTTTGTGACATGGTGCATTATCCTGCTGGAAGGAGCCATCAGAAGATGTGTACACTGTAGCCATAAAGGGATGGACATGGTCAGCAACAATACTCTGGTAGGCCTCCAGAAGATTTACCCCTCTTCATGACTAGGCCCTTTTCTGCAATACTGCACTGTGTTATTTTAACTCAGAATTGTGCAGTCGTGCCATGTTGTACCCAAATACAATTGATGTCCCCCCCCCCCCCAATAGAGCTTTCTTTTGGTAGTATTTGTTCACCTCTGCAAGTTTTTATTTTTTGCGCTTTAAACAAAAAAATACTACCAATTTTGAAAAGGAAAATTTATTTTTGTTTACAATATCCAATAAAAGAAAAATAGAAAAATCTAATGTATTTCTCAGTTTAGGCCAATATGTATTCTGCTACATATTTTTGGAAAAAAAAATCCCAATAAGCGTATATTGATTGGTTTGCGCAAAAGATATAGCATCTGCAAATTATAATATATTTTTTATATATAAAAAAAAAAAAATTAACTAGTAATGGCGGCGATTAGCGACTTGTAGCAGGACTGCTATTATGCGGTGGACAGTCAGACACTAAGACCCCTTTCACACTGGGGCGTTTTTCAGGCGTTTTTCAAGCACTTTAGCATTAAAAAAAGCGAATGTGAAGCGCTTGAAAGAAGCCTCATCTGCAATCCCAATGTGAAAGCCAGAGTGCTTTAAGAGCCCTTTCACAATGTCCGCTCCTGAAAAACGCTCGTAAAGCTCCGCTTAAACTAGCAGCGCTTTACCAGCGTTTTTCGAGCGCTATTGGGGTGCTTTTAACCCCTGCTAGTGGCCAGATAAAGGGTTGAAAGCGCCCACAAAACGCTGCCAAAAGTGTTTTTCAGGCGCTTCCCATTGATTTCAATGGGAAGGGGTGCTTTAGGAGCGGTTTATTCACCGCTCCAAAAGCGCTGCAAAGAAGCTGCTTGTAGGACTTTTTATGCCCTGCCAACGCAGTGCCTCAGTATGAAAGCACTCGGCTTTTTCATTGGGATTGCAGTTGCGGCTTCTTTCAGGCGCTTTTTTTAAAGCTAAAGCGTCTAAAAAATGCCCCAGTGTGAAAGCACTCAGGCTTTTACATTGGGATTGAAGTTGCAGCTTCTTTCAAGTGCTTTACATGCACTTTTTTAACGCTAAAGCGCCTGAAAAACACCCCAGTGACACTATTACAGTGATCATTGCTAAATGTATGCACTGTCAATGTACTAATGACACTGGCTGGGAAAAGGTTAAACATCAGGGGCGATCAAAGGATTAACTGTGTGCCTAACCAGTGTTTTAGTATACTCTGGGAGGTGCTTTTACTAGGGGAAGGCATGGATCCATGTCCCTGCTTTGCAGGAACACAGGATCCATGCCTTCCCTACTGACAGAGTGGCGATCTGCCTCTGTTTTGGATAATCGGCAGTGCTGGCGACATGCACACCCCAAACTGGGAAGTCTCAGATCACATACTAGGTACGTGATCTGGCACAGCACTGCCACCGCCAATCAGTGCCACCTGCCACCACCTACCAGTGCCACCACCAATCAGTGCCACCGCCAATCAGTGCCATCTGCCAGTGACAACTAGTGCCACCGCCAACCAGGGCCACCTGCCACTTCCAAACCAGTGCCACCTGCCAATCAGTGCCACATGCCAGTGTCACCTGCCAGTTCCAAACCAGTGTCACCTGCCAGTTCCAAACCAGTGTCACCTGCCAATGCCAACCAGTGTCACCTGCCAATGCCACCTGCCAGTGCCTGCCACCGCCAACCAGTGCCACCGCCAATCAGTGCCAACCAGTGCCACTGCCAATCAGTGCCACCTGCCACTACCAATCAGTGCAACGTGCCACCTGCCAGTGCCACCACCAATCAGTGGCACCTGCCAGTGCCACTGCCAATCAGTGCCAACTAGTGCCAGTGCCACCTGCCAACACCAACCAGTGCCACTGCCAATCAGTGCCATCTGCCAGTGACAACTAGTGCCACCGCCAACCAGGGCCACCTGCCATCACCAACCAGGGCCACCTGCCACTTCCAAACCAGTGCCACCTGCCGATCAGTGCCACCGCCAGTGTCACCTGCCAGTTCCAACCAGTGCCACCTGCCAGTTCCAACCAGTGCCACCTGCCAGTGCCAGCCAGTTCCATCTGTTGCCAGCCTTACTCTTTCTGGTCAGCCCATAACCCTGATGTAACAGCGTTTCATTGGAGTTATTGACTGGGTGCTCCATTGTGAGTTAGGGATAGGGGGTGAAAATGAGTGGCCTTACCCCGGGAGCTGACAATCCATACCACTCTAAAAAAAACAAAAAAAAACTGGCTCCTAAATTCAAAGCAAATTTGTCAACTATATATATATATATATTATTCCACCACATGAATGTTGATTGGCATCAAATGGCAATGGAACAACATTTCTAAAAAAATCTTCAAGATAAACATATCCAGAAGGAATGGAGGAGAATCTTGTGAGGAAACAGCCACCAATTGTATGAAGGCTTACAAAAGATAGTAGACTTAACAGGCATATACCACTTAAGTCAACCAGGCTTGTAGTGATAAATGCGATCAACGATCCAGATAACCACGATCACATTAGGACCTATGAATGGCACTGGTCAGCAGGTTGTTACCATAAACAGGCAAGTAGGTTCAGATGAAAAGAGGGACGGCCAGAGAAATTTCATATATCCACATGTTGAAACCAAGAAATGAAACAAAGTTCCACATACCGTGATCTTGTTTAGGGAAAAAAAAAATATATATATATATATATATATATATATATATATATATATATATATATATAATATATAATTTTTTTATTTTTTTTTAAGGATAACATTGAACACTCACATGTCGTGAAGCAATCAAAGGCTTATCGAACATAAGATGGCACAGTAGTGATGGCAGTACTCGAGCTGACGCGTTTCGTCTGTATAGACATAATCTCCGGAAGGTTTACCCCCCCCCCTTCACGACCAGCCCATTATCTGCAATACAGCACTGTTACTTTAACTGACAATTGCGCAGTCGTGCTACAGTGTACCCAAATAAAATTGATGTCTCCCCCACAAATGGAGCTTTATTTTGATGGTATTTGATCACCTCTGCGTTTATTTTTTGCGCTATTAAATAAAAAAAAAACTATTTTGAAAAAAAAGAAGCAATATTTTTTTACTTTCTGCTATAAAACACATCCATTGAAAAAACGAATTTCTTCATGAATTTAGGCCAATTCTGCTATATCTATTTGGTAAACAAAAACCCAATAAGCTTATATTGATTGGGCTGTGCAAAAGTTATAGCGTCTACAATCTATGGGGTATTTTTATTGAATTTTTTTTTTTTTTTTTTACTAGTAATGGCGGTGATCAGCGACTTATAGCAGGACTGCGGCAGACAAATCAGAAGCTTAGCTTAGGTTCACACTGATGCGGGTTTAAAATTGCGCGAAGTTCAGCTGAACTTGCATGACTTCAAACCCAGGTGTTTTTCCGATTTGGGAGCGATTTCAGAGACATCTGTGTGGGTTCCTGCCCCCGAAGTTGCCAAAAGTAGCGCAGGAACTACTTTTGGGAATCAGTGTGGCACCACAATGTTGGCGTTAAGCCGATTTGGACGGTGCCATAGCCGGCGATTTGACATGTCAAAATGGCCCAATGTGAAGTGACGCTTTTAAACGTTTTTTTTTTTTTTTGGGGGGGACCAGTGACACCAATACAGTGATTAATGCAAAAAAAAAAAAAAAAAAATATGCACTCTCACTGTACTAATGGCTGTACTGTAGTGGCAGGGAATGGCTTAACATCAGGGGCCGATCAAAGGGTTAAATGTGTTCCTAGGGAGTGTGCTATGTAACTGTGTGTAGGGTGCTTTAACTGTGGGAAGACAGAGATCCATGTTCCTGCTTAGCAGAAATATACGATCTCTGTCTTCCCTACTAACAGAACAGCAATCTGCCTTGTTTACATAGGCAGACTCCATTCTGCCTCTGTCGGGAACAATCAGTGAGTCCTGGCAGAAATTGGGTCCACCGGATCCGCTGATTGGCTTCCGCTGTGTCCAATCACAGCGGGTCGTGGGAAGCGCATGTGCTCGCACCAGACCCAGAACTGTAAAATCACGTACGTGATTTTGTGCAGAGGAGACGCAGCCCTGCAGTAAATGTATGTGGGGCGATCGGCAAGAGGTACTAAGGAGCCTAAAGTGCGCCAAATATACCACAAATATATACCACACCATTTCACCACCACCACCAGCCTGAACTGTTGATACAAGATAGATCCATGCTTTCATGTTGTTTACGCCAAATTCTGACCCTCCCATCTGATTGTTGCAGCTGAAATCGAGTCTCATTATACCAGGCTACATTTTTCCAATCTTCTTTGTCGAATTTTGGTGAGCCTGTGCGAATTTCCTATTCTTAGCTGACAGGAGTGGCACCCGGTGTGGTCATCTGCTGCCATAAACCGTCTGCTTTAAAGTTTGATGTGTTGGGTGTTCATTATTATTATGTATACCTTGGTTGTAACAAGTGGTTATTTGAGTTACTGTTGCCTTTCTATTATCTCAAACCAGCCTGCCCATTCTCCCCTGACCTTTGACATCAACAAAGCATTTTCATCAGACAACTGCCACTCACTGGATATTTTCTCTTTTTCGGACCATTCTCTGTAAACCCTAGAGATGGTTGACTGTGTGAAAATCCCAGTAGATCTGCAGTTTTTGAAATACTCAGACCAGCCCATGTGGCAAAAGCGGGGTTCCACCCTAAAGTGGAACTTCCGCTCATCGGAACACTCCCCCCCCCCCCCCCCCCCCCCTCGGTGTCACAGTTGGCACCTTTCAGGGGGGAGGGGGGTGCAGATACCTGTCTGCCTGCACTTCCGGGCATAGACTCCCGTGGGAGTCTATGCCTCTTCCTGTCCCTGCACGCTGTCTGCTGCGACACACGGGTCCCAGAGACAGTGCGGACCATTCGTATTACGCTGCACTTCCTGATTCTCTCACCTAGAACGGCGGCGGCAGCAGCCGAGAGCCGAGCGATCGATCGGCCTCGGCTGCTGACATCGCTGGATCCTGGGACAGGTGAGTGTCCATTTATTAAAAGTCAGCAGCTGCAGTATTTATAGCTGCTGGCTTTTAATAGTTTTTTTTCCAGTGAAATCCCTCTTTAAATCTCCTTTCTTCCCCATTCTGACGCTCAGTTTGAAATTCAGCAAGTCGTCTTCACCACGTCTAGATGCCTAAATGCATTGAGTTGCTGCCATGTGATTGGCTGATAGCAATTTTTGCTACCAATCAATTGAACAGATGTACCTAATAAAGTGGCCAGTGAGTGTATATCACAGGGATGTACTGAATTTTTATTGTTTTTTTTTTTTCTATTCTGACTGGGGGGGGGGGAGGGGTACACTTTAAGGGGCCCATTTCACACTTATTTGTTGCAGTGAAGCACAAAACCTACATTTCTGCATCACAGTGCCATTAATTTTGAATGGCATTCTAACGTACTAAGGCAATGTACCTTAACCACTTAAGGACCGGAAGGATTTACCCCATTAATGACCAGGCAATTTTTTGCGATACAGCACTGTGTCGGTTTAACTGATTGCGCGGTTGTGAGACACTGTACTGTACCCAAACAAATAGAGCTTTCTTTTGGTGGTATTTGATCACCTCCTGCGGTTTTTATTTTTTGTGCTATAAACAAAAAAAGACAGAATTTAAAAAAAAAAATTTTTTTTTTACTTTTTTCTATAATAAATATCCGAAAAACAAATAATAAAAAAAACAAAACAAATTTCTTCATCAGTTTAGGCCAATCTGTACTCTTCTACATATTTTTGGTAAAAAAAATGTCAATGAGCATATATTGATTGGTTTGGGCAAAAGTTATAGCGTCTACAAAATAGGGGATAGATTTCTGGCATTTTTATTTTTTTTACTAGTAATGGTGGTGATCAGCAATTTTTACACTCTTTTGAGACAAGTGACATTTATTACAGTGATCAGAGCTAAAAATATCCAATGATCACTGTATAAATAACACTAGGGGGCGATCAAGGGGTTAATTGTGTCCTAGGGAGGTGTTTCTAACTGTGAGGGGAGTGAACTGACTGGGAATAGAGAGAGATCGCTGTTCCTAATCACACTGTACTCCCCTGACTAAAGGGGGAGTACTGCTTTGTTTACACTGGCAGATCCCCATTCTGCCTCTCAGGAGCAACTGCTGGTGGCTGGCGAACATCGGCGCGTGGTACGTCATTTCACCCAATAGGGCCACCCTGCCTCAGTATATATGCGGTGGGCGGTCCTTAAGATTAATGCAGCGCATGGTAAAGCTTGACATAATGGGTTTCATTGAGGCTGCATTCACACCTGAGCGTTTTCAGCTCATAAAATGCTCAGAAAACGCCCAACAAGCAAAATCCCATTCATTTCAATGGCACCTTTTCACATCTGAGCTCAAAAACAAACATGAGCTTCTTTTAGGCGGATTACAGGCGTGTGTTTTTTTTTTTTTTACACTGGTGACCTGTACAAAATTGCAGCAAAAACGTGCGACTTTGAAACGCTCAGACGTGAATGCAGCCTGACTAAAACTGAAGAGTGTAAAATCTGGTACAGCTGTGCATGGTAGACAATCCGCTTCTAAGCCCTGGTTCACATTGAATTAATTTGAAGTAGCGAGATTTCAAAGTAGCGAGGTCAGCGCGATTTCAGGTGCTACTTGATAGACATCTATGTGGCTTCATACACACGTCTACTGAAGTAGCATCTGAAAGCTGCAAAAGTAATGCAGGAACTACTTTTGCAGATCGGTGCTTCTTAGTAAAATCGGTGTCGCACCGATTGGAACAGTGCCATTGCCGCCAATAGGCTGCAACTTGTCATGCGATTCGATCTCTCAAAATGCATGACAAATTGCTCCAATGTGAACCAAGGCTCACTTCAGCTTGTTCAGTTAAATTTGATAAACAAACCTGGTAGCAGATTGGTTTCTATACACAGCTGCACCAGATTTTGGAACTCCAAAGGAAAAGGGACGGTTATTTTAACCAGTTTAGAACCTAGGATGTACTTCATTACCCCTTTCAAGTCCTTTGCTCCTCAGTTCCCACAAATGCTACCCAATACCTGCTGTCAGTTTGACGCCTGGGGTCCTGCTTTGTGAGTCATGGCTGCTCTCGGCTTATTCAACTTTGATCTGCAAAAATAGCTATTTCCTAGCTGTGTCTGCTAAAATGTTTTTAAGCACGTGCCCACTGGGCACTTATACCCCCTTCCTAACTACACCAATTTTTAGCTTTTGGTGCTCTCACATTTTGAACGACAATCAATCGTGCAACACTGTACCCATATGAAATTTTTGTTCTTTTTTTCACACAAATAGCGCTTTATTTTGGTGATAGTGAAGAGGGGATGTGTTCCTTTCCTCCAATCAGCTCTCACACACTAACTGCAGCCTCTCTGCCCCCTCCTCTGTGATACAGATGGAGAAGGATTTTAACACAATTGTGGCTTTTTGAAGGGGTGTAGCAAAGAGAGGCCTGAAGATAAACAAGTGAAACCCATGTAGGAAGATTTGTTTAATCTCTTTATTAAAGTGGTTCTAAAGGCAGATTTTTTTTTTTTTAATAGTAACCACTTGCCGACTGCACTATAGCCAAAAGATGACTGCAGCACGGTTTTCCATTTCTAGGAGAGCGTCCACAGACATCCTCCCAGAACCCCGCCCCCTGCGCACTCCCTGGATCAGCAATGGTTCCACGTGCACATACTAAGGGACAAAGACCCGCTGATGGGATGGATGGTCAGCAGCTTGGAAACGCGTAGCAAGCTGCCCCCCTCCATCCAGTGACGTGTACCTTCTCCCTGTCAGCAGCTTGTGCGGGTGCCTTTGTACATGCCTTCCACTCTGTGCCACTGTAACTGGAGCACAGTTTTTGTCAGATGTCTACACGATATAGTGTTGTTTTTAATACTTGCTAATCCTTGCACCCTGTACTGTTCTCTTCCAAGCTGAAGGATACAAACTGACTATGCTAAACACAGGTCAGCTTCTGTGCTTTGTGTGGTCAGCTTGCAACAAGAAAGAAGGGTGACTGGCAGGATCAACTAGGTACTTCAGATGGAAGAAGTACATGAAAATGACAGAAACTATGATTTATGAAATACACATATGTGAACACACACACATAGAAAATATTTAGGGTAACATACACTTAAAAGAAAAGTGTGGAGTTTTTTTTTTTTATCATACTTACCTAGGTGGAGGCAGCATCGTTCCGATGCTGCATCTGTCCCCTACCGCCTCTAACACTGAGAACCGAGCAATCAAATACCATGATCACTCGGTTCTCAGGGCTCTCCGAGCAGAGAGCTGGTACCTGTCATTCAGCAGCCCTCTGCTCTGCCCCCCCCCCCCCCCCCCGCTGCACTCACTGGAGCGCTGTGAAGAGGGCAAGAGTGGCCAGCTCAGGCTCCCAGCAGCTCGCTAATAGGCTGAGTCAAGTGCTAGTCCAAGCATGTGGGTGGATCCTGACCATATGGTCGTGATCCTTCCAGAGCCTGGACCAGCTCCCTGACATCAGCCTACAGCAGGGTCCAGCCCACTTTCGGCTGAAAGGGGGTCACAGGCGTGCAGAACAAACTTCACTCGCGTGAACTACAGGAGAAGGACAGCCAAATAAGCTTTGGCTGTCCTTCTCCTTTAAGGCTCCATGCACACTAGCGTTTTTTTTTAAGCTCTTAGAAGCTATTATGAGCATTTTTTTTCCTGCTCCTAGAACCTCATAGTGTTTATCCTATTTGTCCATGCACAGTATTTTATGCTAAAAGCATTTTCAAGCTTCAGCCTTTAGGAGCAGAGAAAAAATGTTTTTGGGAGTGTTTTCCCGGCAGAAAAAACCCTAAATGCTGATAACGACCCGAGCGTCCCACACGATTAGCCCCCCCCCCCCCCCCCCACCTGCTTTAGCCCAAGCTATTGAAGATTAACTAGCAGAATGTGACCTCCCAGCACTTTCCCCCATGGCCTTAGCCAGTCTCAACTCCCCTATTGCAGAGGAGGAGGTAGAGGACACAATCAGCCCTCCTGAACAACAAGGCCCCAGGACCAGACGGCCTCTACCTCTACTACAAAACCTTTATGCAGATCTTACTCCCCCGAATTACATCCCTATTTAACTCCTTCATGCACAATACACCCATCCCGAGGGATATGCAAAGATCTTTTTTAACAATGATCCCCAAACCTGGGAAGGACCATACACTGTGCTCTAATTACAGGCCGATCGCTCTCCTGAATTCAGATCTAAAAATTTTTACTAAGCTACTGGCTAACAGATTAAATCATTTCATGCCTTCATTAATACACAAGGACCAAGTGGAGTTCATCCCCAGTCGACAGGCAGGGGATAACACCAGGAGAGTGGTAGAACTTGTGGAGGTGGCGAACAGGAACAAGGCGGAAGCTCTCCTCCTCAGCTTAGACGCAGAAAAAGCCTTTGATAGGCTGGGCTGGCCCTACCTGTTTGCCACCCTCCGGAGGGCGGGAGTGGAAGGTTCTTTTCTCCAAGCCGTTTCCCACTTATACTCATCCCCTTTGACCCTAGTATGGACTCAGTTTGCCTTCTCTCCCACATTACCCATAACTAATGGGACTCTGCAGGGTTGTCCCCCTATCCCCTCTTCTCTATGCACTGTGCATTGAACCCCTTGCTGCCCATATAAGACAGAATCCAAACATCCATGGTATCCTGAGCTGTACGAGGGACTTAAAGCAGGGCTTGACAAATTTGCTTGGAATCTAGGAGCCAGCTAAAAAAGTTAGGAGCCAGGTCGGTAACGGCGATCCGGACCTGTCCCTGGCCTGACATGGAGACGAGTGAGTAGAAGATAGCGCAGCCCCCCCCCCCCCCCCACCTGTCTCCAAGTCATTGCCCATAGCTCTTAGAGGGACATTTTATTTATTTATTTATTTATTTTCAAATGACAATTTTTTTTAAATTGCATTTTAGTGTAAATATGAGATCTGAGGTCTCTCTGACTCCAGATCTCATATTTAAGAGGACCTGTCATGCTTTTTTTCTATTACAAGGGATGATTACAGTCCTTGTAATAAGAATAAAAGTGACACAATTATTTTATTTTTTTTAAAAAGAACAGTGAAAAAAATAAAAATAAAAGTCAAAGTAAGAAAATAAAAATTAATTTTAAATGCGCCCTGTCCCGCCCGCATATGAAAGCGGTGTTCAAACCACACATGTGAGGTATCGCCGTGATCGGTAGAGCGAGAGCAATAATTCTAGCCCTAGACCTCCTCTGTAACTCAAAATGTGCAACCTGTAGAATTTTTTAAACGTCACCTATGGAGATTTTGAAGGGTAAAAGTTTGTCGCCATTCCATGAGCGGGCGCAATTTTGAGCCATGACATGTTGGGTATCAATTTACTCGGCGTAACATTATCTTTCACAATATAAAAAAAAATTGGGCTAGCTTTACTGTTGTCTTATTTTTTATTAAATAAATTATTTTTCCCCAAAAAAGTGCGCCTGTAAGTCCACTGCGCAAATACGGTGTGACAGACAGTATTGCAACGACCACCATTTTATTCTCTAGAGTGTTAGAATAAAAAATATATATAATGTTTAGGGGTTCTAAATAAAGGGAAGGAGATAGGCAGACAATAAAAAACAGGCAGGGGAAGCTCCATTAGCATTGCTGGTTGTCAGACCAACGGCTACCACAAGAGGGCGCCAGATTCCAGAAGGAATCATAGGACCGCAGAAGGCCTCAAAGCCGCGGCCTCAATTACCGGCCGCCGGCGGAACGGAACGACACGATCACGCCGGGGGGGGGGGGTGGGGTCCACAGAGACAGGATACCCCCAGCTGTGCTGCCCCAGGCGCCAGGTCACTAATTCTAGTCGCAAATGCGACCTGGCGCCCGGGTTTTGTCGAGCCCTGCTTTAAAGTATCCCTGTTTGCGGATGATGTCCTATTAACCCTGACCCAGCCGCAAATCTCTACCAAATCTTCATGAGGAATTGGATAAATATAGTACCCTCTCGGGCTACAAAATCAATAGCTCTAAGACTGAAGCCCTCCCTCTTAATATGGTCCCGCAGACACTGTCAGCCCTCTCCCACTCATTTAACTATTCATGGAAGTCATCCTTTCTGAAATACCTAGGGGTACACCTTACGCGAACCTATGAGACCTTATACAAGGCTAACTTCCCTCAGCTATTCACAGATATTAGGGCCTCCCTCACCAAATGGAAAACCTTAAAGCTGTGCCTTTTTGGCGGTTTAGCGACCATTGAGATGGCGATCCTTCCCAGACTTCTTTACATTTTTGAGACACTTCCCATCCCTATCCCAACAGCGCAGCTTAGGACACTCCAGGGTGATCTCATAAAGTTCTTTTGGAATTATAAGAGGCACCGGATCGCCAAATCCATATTATACGCCCCCTGAAATCAAGGGGGACTTGCCTTCCCCAATATAGCCAAATACTATCTGGCAGCAGAATTACGCCCAATCGCATTCTGGAGTACACTACACGCCTATAATCGCTGTACTCAAATCGAAAAGCTGTGGCTAGCCCCAACGCATCCTAACTCCATGTTATGGAGTACGGATATTAGGTCCCAATTGCTAGGACCAATAGCACTTGTCCGCACATTGTGGCGATGTGCCAAAAAGGTATACCCGCTAACTTCCTTAGCCTCCCTGGCCACCTCCTTTTTGTTTACCCCCAATGTCCCAGATAGCTTGACATCACAAATGTCCCAACACTGGTTTAATAGGGCCCTGTTCCGATATGGCCAGTTGGTAGACATTAGGATTAGGACGCTAAGATCATTCCAAGAATTGAAGGATTCCTTCGATCTGCCTAGGCAAGCTTTCTTTAGCTACCTGCAAATCCGTAATTTTGCACAGTCTTTTACGCCAAACCTGCAATTCTCCCCCTTAACGAAGTTCGAGAAAATGTGCCTGGAGGGCTCATCCCCTAAGGGCATGCACCTACCAAATCCTGATAGTAGACTTCTCACTGATGGGACCGCGGCATGCCTATATGGATAAATGGGAGCGGGATTTGGGGGAGACCATACCTTTGAAGACATGGCAGCAGGTGTGGTCACGGGCATCTAAAAGCTCCATGTGCACTTTTTTTATATAAGGAAAACCAATACAAGGTTATGCTTCATTGGTATGAAACCCCGGAACTACTCCATTCTATTTACCCTTCCGCCGACTCCCGCTGCTGGCGTTGCCGCAGAGCAGTAGGAACGCTGTTCCATATTTACTGGACTTGTCCACAGGTCATGCCCCTATTGGGAAACAGTCCAAGCCTTATTACAAACCGTTTTTGAGGTGCAAATACCATTGGACCCCAAAATGTTCCTATTGGGCCTCCCTCCTACCTCATTCTCAAGATCCTCCTAAAAAGTTCTAGCCCAGGTGCTGACAGCCGGGCGACGCTTAATAAAATGGGGAGGGAAAAAAGGGAAACCCCTTCATTGGTTGGTTGAGTTGCATACCAGAATCAGAGACGTCAAACGGATGGAATATATGACAGCCTCCCTAAACCATACTCTCGACAAACATAACAAGATATGGGAACTTTGGGATAGGTTGGAGGCCCCCAAATCCAGCTGATCCAGAGTGGACTCCCATTTTTTTGGGGGTCATGGGGGCTCGAGGTCGGACGGGTGTCCTTTATTCTCCTACTCTCTCCCTCTCTACCTATTCCGTAATCTTCCTCTTGTCTTGTGTCTGTACATACTAATCTTCGTGTCTTTACCTACTTCCTCCACCTCTCCTCCTCCCCTTTCATATTAACATAAGTCACATAACTGATTAATAATTGGGTCAGTGGTATAACGCAGGTCTTGAATCCCGCTTTAAATATGCCTAGGTAGTGGTGTAATGTTTAAGTTAATGTATTGTCGTTTATCACGTTTCTGTTACATAACCCACGGATCTCTAGAGTCGGGACTGTATGTCTATGCCATTGAATGGAAGTATAGGTGGTCTGTTCGGTATATACCACACACCATGTTAAGTAACGTAGCTTGTGACTACCTTTCATTACTTATTGTAATGTATTATAGAATTACATATTTCAGATAACATTAATAAGAGATGATATACAAATAGTACTCAGACCATTAACACAGTTCACAATACATATAATAGTAATCGAGATAATATGCAAAAAGCAAGATAAAAAATGGTACATTCTTATGATGAGAAAAAAGTCCTTATGTTCACCTCAAACGGCATAGGGGTATAGCAAGGGTATAAAAAATAACTGCAAGACCGATGGCCTCTGGGCCTGTTGGGTATATATATCACAATGAGACTTAAGAAAATCTTGGTACAGTAAGTGGAGACACGGCATCCAACAGCTAAATGAATAAAGTTATTCGAGAAATAAGAAAAAATAAAACTAGTTATAGAAAGACAAAGTTAGGGGTTAAGTACAGAACCTCCATAACCAAGGCTTTACTTACTATGGTTTGATGTATAGTGGTGTAAAAGTGGGGCCCTACAGGTGATCCAGGCAATTGACTCCAACCGGGAGCTGAGGTAGGTGACCCCGCGGATTTGGAAGGGGCGAGACCCGGGGCAGGTACCGAAAACCAGGACATCCTAGGAGTGGAGTGAGGGAACATTTTGTGAATGGGAATTGGGGGGAATGGAGGGGGATTGAAAAGGGAGGAAAAGGCGTAGAGCTGTTGGATCCCGTGTCTCCACTTACTGTACCAAGATTTTCTTAAGTCTCATTGTGCATATTATCTCAATTACTATTGTATGTATTGTGAACTGTGTTAATGGTCTGAGTACTATTTGTAGAGGTCGACCAATATGGGTTTTTCTCTGGCCGATGCCGATATTTAGAAATCATGGCGGCCGATGGCCGATATATGATGCAGATTTTTTTGGGCCGATATGTTAGGCCGATTTTTTTTTTTTTATCCCCCTTCATCTCATAAAGCCTAACAGACACCTTTCCCACTGGGGCGTATTTTTTTTAGGCGCTTTTGGGCTAAAAATAGCGCCTGTAAAATGCCTGCAAAATCGGCTCCCCTGCAGTCTGTGTGAAAGACAGAGTGCTTTCACACTGAGGCGATGCAAGCAGCACGTTTGGCGTGGTGTATACCGCTTCTCCACCACTTCTGCCCATTGATATTAATGGGCACCACTGCCCAAGCCAGGGCTCGACAACCCGGTCGCCAGGTCGCATTGGCGACTAGAAATAGCGACCTCGCGCCTGGGGCAGCACAGCTGGGGGTATCCTGTGTCTGTGGACCCCCCCAGCGTGATCGCGTCGGGCCGTTCCGCCGGCGGCCGAAAATTTAGGCCGCGGCTTTGAGGCCTTCTGCGGTCCTATGATTCCTTATGGAATCTGGCGCCCTCTTGTGGTCGCCGTTGGTATGACAAACCAGCAATGTTAATGAAGATTCCTCTGCCTGTATTATATTACCTGCCTCTTCTTCCCTTTATTTAGAACCCCCTAAACATTATATATATTTTTTATTCTAACACCGTAGAGAATAAAATGGTGGTTGTTGCAATACTGTCTGTCACACCGTATTTGTGCAGCGGACTTACAAGCGCACTTTTGTTGGGAAAAATAATTTAGTTAATAAAAAAATAAGACAACAGTAAAGTTAGCCCAATTATTTTTTATATTGTGAAAGATAATGTTACGCCGAGTAAATTGATACCCAACATGTCACGCTTCAAAATTGAACCCGCTCATGGAATGGCGACAAACCTTTACCCTTTAAAATCTGCATAGGCGACGTTTAAAAAAATTCTACAGGTTGCACGTTTTGAGTTACAGAGGAGGTCTGGGGTAGAATTATTGCTCTCGCTCTACCGATCACAGGGCTACCTACTATGTGTGGTTCGAACACCGATTTTATATGCGGGCAGGACAGGGCGCGTTTAAAAATTATTATTTTTTCTGCTTTATTTTAACTTTTTTTTTTTCCACTGTTCTTTTAAAAAAAATGTTGTGTCACTTTTATTCTTATTACAAGGAATGTAAAAATCCCTTGTAATAGAAAAAGCATGACAGGTCCTCTTAAATATGAGATCTGGGGTCAGAGAGACCTCGGATCTCATATTTACACTAAAATGCAATTGAAAAAAAAATTGTCATTTGAAAAAAAATAAATAAAATGTCCCTCTAAGAGCTATGGGCAATGACTTTGAGACGGGGGGGGGGGGGGGGGGGGCGGCGACGGCGCTGCTATCTTCCCCTCACTCGTCTTCATGTCAGGCCAGGGACAGGTCCGGATCGTCGTCACGGACCTGGCTCCTAACTTTTTAAGCTGGCTCCTAGATTCCAAGCAAATTTGTCAACCCCTGGCCCAAGCGCATGCAATGCGATTTGGCAGCGGTGCTTCACGGCCGCATTTAACCTCTTCTTCGGCCGCTAGCTAGGATTATATGCGCCCCACTAGCAGCCGAATAGCACCGCTAAAATTATGGTAAAGCACTGCTAAAACTAGCAACATTTTACCATCAATGTCTGCCCGCTCCAGTGTGCAAGCAGCCTATAAAATAAAAACAAGTACTCAAAACTTTTGGACGGAAAAAAAAAAAATGGACTAACTTTACTGTTTTCGTTTTTTTTTTTTTTTTTTTTTTTAAATCGTTTAGTGTATTTTTTTTCCCCCAAAAAAATGCATTTTAAAGACCTCTGCGCAAATGCCGTGTGACATAAAATGTTGCAACAACCGCTATTTTATTCCCTAGGATCTCTGCTAAAAAAATATATATACTTTTTGGGGGGTCTGAGTGATTTTCTGGCAGAAAATACAGGACTTTTACTTGTAAGCAACAAGTGTCAGAAAAGATTTAGTCTTTAAATGGTTAAACTGAGAACTCTACACACTGAGATGAATTCATTCATTCAAGTGTAAACATTGTATCTTTCTGTTCTTTTCTTGGCAGACTGCCCAGAGAGGAGGAAAGACTTTCTATGAAGACTCAGGTAACTTACACTGACTTCTATTACAGAAGTCATTTCCAAGTCCCGCTGTTCTAAATCGGCCTTTTTATCAGCTCAATCGGCCGATGCCGATTAATTAAAAAACTGCAAATATCGGCCGATATATCGGTCGACCTCTAACTATTTGTATATCATCTCTTATTAATGTTATCTGAAATATGTGATTCTATAATACATTGCTTTAACCCCTTCCCACCGAGCGTACGCAGATCTGCGTACTTGGCTTCCGGGGGTTATACCGGGATGATGCCCGCACCTGCAGGCATCATCCCGGTACCGTTTTTTTCAGCGGACGATTGGCTATCCAGCCATAACAACCGAAGCAGCTAAAAGCCGCTCGGCTGTTATGCTGGAGGAGCGGGAGGGGACGTCCCCCCTCCCGCCGCTGTTACCGGTGCTCCCGCTCGATCGGGAGCACTGATTCAAGATCCGGCGCCTCAGGCTGCTGGGGAGGAACTGGAACGAAGCTGTAATCGGCTTTGTTCCAGTATCCTAATCATAAACGTGCTAGCGAAGCAAAGAAAGCGCATACGGAAGTTGCACCCGCATATGTAAACGGTGTTCAAATCACACATGTGAGGTATCACCGCGATCGTCAGAGTGAGAGCAATAATTCTAGCACTAGACCTCCTCTGGCACTCTAACATGGTAACCGTAAAAAAAATTTTTAAAGCGTTGCCTATTGAGATTTTTAGGTACCGTACTTTGTCGTCAATCCACGAGTGTGTGCAATTATGAAGTGTGACATGTTTGGTATCTATTTATTCGGCGTAACATTATCTTTCACATTATGCAAAAAAATTGGGCTAATTTTACTGTTTCATTTTTTTTAATTCATGAAAGTGTCCCTTTTCCCAAAAAGTTGCGTTTTAAAACACCGCTGCGCAAATACCGTGTGACATAAAATATTGCAACAATCGCCGTTTTATTCTCAAGAGTCTCTGCTAAAAAAAAAATATATATATATATATATATATATATATATATATATAGATATATATCTATATATATAGATATATATAGATATAGATATATCTATATCTATATATATATATATCTATATAATGTTTGGGGGGGTTCCAAGTAATTTTCTAGCAAAAAATATGGATTTTAACTTGTAAACACCAAATGCCAAAAATAGGCTTAGTCATGAAAGGGTTAATAAAATAATAATAATAAAAAATTCTTTATGTTCATCCATTACTTCTCTGCTGCCATATGCTTCATATAAAGTCCCACTCGCTCTTCTGTATAAATATGCTGTGTTCTGTATATTTATATATTTTTTTTCCTAAATGCTACTAAAACACTCCTAACAGCTTTTTTCAAGGGTTTTCTTTTTCTTTTCTTCATGCACTGCATTTGGTGCAGTTTTTTGATATGCATTCACTTGTATATTGATTGCCAATGTGCTCCATTTTTGTATTCAACTGTGAGTCCGAGGAATTCCAATATGAGTATTCACAAATAGGATAAGAATTCAAATTATGAACTGGTTTTGTTCCCAAACTGACAATAGTAAATCAGTCTTCGCTCATTATTTATTTTTATTTTTTTAACCTATTTTGTCATTTTGATGTACCTCAAGAAAAGTCCCATGGGCAATTCTGATAGTATTCTTCCACTGCAGTTCATACAGCATTCCAAGCCACTGAATGTGTTTTTGAAGGAAATAGTTTGTTTGGACCAGCTTGGTCCAAACAGACTATTTAATGTTCACAAAAACCTGGAGTGATGCCGTGTACACATGATCAGAATTTCGGCCAGCAAAAGACCGATGAGAGCTTTTCATCAGAAAATGTGTATGCTCCATCGGAATTTAGCTGCCCGAATTCCCGCCAGCAAAAATTTGAGAGCACGTTCTCAATTTTTCTGACAGAAAATTCCGATTGTGTGCTCAGATTCAACTACGAGATGGAAGCCATTGGCTACTGGCTATTTTTCTAGTCCCATCGTACGTCAATGCGTTCTTGGCGGTTGGAATTTGGTGTGACTGTATGTATGCAAGACGGCTTGAGCAAAATCCTGTAGGCATTCCGTTGAGAAAACCATCAGAGCTTTTTTCGACCAAAATTCTGATCGTGTGTATGCGGCATTAGTCTTTCAGTGGACCTCCAGTCAATATTTATAGGTTTGTGTGTGTGAAAGATTGTCTGTTTTTGTTGGGGATTTTTTGCACTTCCCATCCTGAGAAAACACAGTGAATTGGTGTGAACCATACTTCCTGTTTTCCCGCCTTGATTTCATTCTTTATATATTCCTTTGAAGAATTGACTAGGAGCTGGTCACTAGCTTCCTTTTGGATTAATACAAAAGAAAAGAAAAACACCACGCTAATTCAATAATGAATACAAAAAATAGTGAAACTGCAATATTCCTGTGAAAAACACAGCCAAGCTGCTGACACACAAACAAACCAAGTTCAAATTACCATATATACATAAGTGCAGCGCTTAAAGGTACCCATATCCATAAGTGAAAATATGCATTTAAAAAAACAAACAAATGATATTGGTGAAAAAGTCCACTAAATTCAAAAAATAAGTATAGACAGTCCCAAAATTAATCTTTATGGATCTCAAAGTGGTACTTCTGGGACTTTTTGAAGTTTTCAGATGGTATTCTTGGCAGAATAGTTTGCAACCTTCTCAGACCTCAGAACCTCTTGGAAGTAGATTTTAAACAGATTAAAGAAAGTTAGGTACTCTTACCAGATGGGTTGGACACATCCACCTAATAGTAGTGTGTCGTACGAGCTTATGGGGGGGCTCCAGCCACATGCCCCAATACACTAACCGAATGATGTTTTCCCCTCAGGATTCCTTGCGATCTCCAGATGGAAAAGGTGGATGAAGTTTCTGAACTGTGGATCACTGTAGGACTTGGTACCAGAATTCTCATAAGGATTCACCATAGGGGGGACAAAGCATAGAAAACGCCTCGCATGGTGAACTACAACCAATGATGGTTTATTGAAAAAATTCAAATTAAAACCGGACTAATAGTCTATAAAAATCACGTGATACATAAAAACAAAGTAATTGCAATGTGGGGAGCAACAAAATGCTGGCCCTACGTGTTTTGACCTCTAAGTCATCAACAGGGGCAAGATGAACAAACCATTATCCGCGTAAAATGTATAAGCCTGCCATCCAACATTTTGTCCGCGGAAAATCCGACAACAATTGTCTGATGAAGCATAAAAACGGTCAGATTTTAGGCCAACAGTCTGTCACCACACAATTCCCGTCGGAAAATCTGATCGTGTGTACAAAGCTTTAGGGTGTTATTCATCTTGTCTGATTTTTTTTTAAATTTATTTATTTATTTATTTTTTTACCAATTCAGATGCTATTAATTTTTTTTTGTTATACTTTAAGGTCATAACTATGGCTTCCTACCACAAAACATTGTCTTGAATGTAAAAGTGATTGATACAATTTGGTGGTTCAGTGTGCAAAACTTTGCAATCATTTCTGTTACAGCAAAACATGGATTTTTTTTTTTTTATTCTTTAACAGGTGAGGAAAACAATGAACGCAGCTGAATTTCGAGATGAAAATGATGATAAAGGTACCATATGTGTCTAAATTACCTAGACCTTTTTTTAATTTTGCACGAGCTGTTATTGTGTTTTTGATGGTAAAAATGCATCACTGATCTATGGTCGTTTTTGTCATCCTTAAAGTAAAAGTTGTGACAGTGGATTCATCAAGTGAAGAAGTTCGCCTGCGACGTTTGCGTGTACCATATGCAGGCAAAGTGGATCCAGAATGTACTGTTAACTGTCACTCCAATAAACGGAAACAAGCTTCTCTTATGTCTAATGGGTCCAGTGGGGAAGCAGAAAATCTTACAACTTTTAAAAAAAGGCGACTCGCTCAAGAGGTAAATTTTAACAGAATGTCTTTTACCTTTTGTACTCCTAACAAGTGTATGGAAACACTTTTGGTATGTAACCTAGAGAATGTGAAAAATAGTTATTTAAAGCAATATTAAATTCTTTTTTTTTATTTTTAATTGGGCTCCCAGAGGGTTTATACCATATTGTGGCAGTATGTACCATATATTGGAAATATAGGTGGGAGGCAATAATGTTACTGTTTTGTGTGCCACATCCAAAATCGTAAACCAAAAAATTGGGGGACCCCTAGTGGTGGACTTTTTAGGCACATGCAATAAATATCTTATTTATAGAATACAAAAAGATTTTTTTATTAAAGAGATCTATTAAGAATACATATAAAATAAGGAATGTACAAACACATTGGTAATCAATATACACACTAGTTGCTCAAGATACCCTATGCGTTTCGGAGAGACTGAATCTCCTTCTTCAGGGGTGTATACAGATATGTGAAACAGGTATATTCAAAACAGTGTGTTTGATAGACATTCCATAGGGCTAATAATTAAAAACATAACAGGAAACTGGGATAGATGTTACCGATGGCTGTTTTCTCTTTCGGATACTTCTCGTGTGGGTGCCCCGGCAAAAACGGCCAAAGAAATTGCAAGATGGAACAAAGAGACCAACCTCCTAATACAGGTGGAAAAATGGGGGAGAAAAAGAACCCCCCCCCCCCCGCCCAGGGAGAACACTGGGGCAAGTCAGTCGGTCCTGAGACCCAGCAGATATTGCAACTATATAATTAGCCGGCAAGGCAGTTCCTTTGCACTGTGTATGTCCACCCATCCATCCCGGCATCCAGCATCCAAATACACGGGCTTTCACACTGGAGACAGTGGAGCAGCTGTTTGAGGGCAGATTGCAGGCGCTATTTTTAACGCTATAACGCCTGCAAAATGCCCTCGGTGTGAAAGGGGTCTTGGGGTCTCTTCTGTTTTAAAAGCCCCACCTGTCAGCTATTTTTAGAAAATTTAATTTAATTACTTCTATACAGAGCACTTTTCTGCCGAGGCCATATTTCAGCTTTCAGCACTGTCGCACTTTGATTGCGCGGTCATGAAACACTGTACCCAATTTTTTTTTTTTTTTTTTTTTTTTTAACGTTTCCTTCACACAAATAGAGCTTTCTTTTGGTGGTCTGTAATCACTGCTGGGTTTTTTTTTTTTTTGTTTTTTTTTAGGAAAAAAAGACCAAAAATTTTGAAAGAAACATTTTTTTTTTTCCTTTTGTAAAGTAAATTCTTTGTAAATAAGTAATTTTCTCCTTCAATGATGGGCACTGATGAGGAGGCACTAATATGCTGCACTGACTGGCATCACTAATGGACACTGATAGACACTGATTGGTGTCACTGATGGACTCTGATGGGTTTCAATGATGGGCACTGCTGGGACTTTACTGTAATCAGGGCACTGATGATCAGTGCCCTGATTACCTGTCGTGGTCTCCCCTGCAAGATGCCGCTGATCGGCTCTCCTCACCACACAATCTGCATTTACATGTGACCAGCTGTGATTGGACACAGCCGATCACATGGTTAAAGACCTGCATCATCGGCTCTTTACAGAGATCGAGGTCGTGCCTTGTCCTAGGAACACGGCAAAATCACTCAACCGCACTCCGCGCAAGTGCGCAAGAGCGGCCGTTCTGGGGTGCCCTCATATGACATCATCCCAGGACAAAAGCTGCAACCCCTCCTCCATCATTTGAGGGTGGGTGGGTTGCAAGTGGTTAATGCCAGTTTGAGGGATGTTGAATGAATAAATGGAACCTAAAAGATATTTGTCTATATAAAATGTACAAACTCTAAGGCCGCGTACACACGCGGGGACTGTTCGCCCAACTTTGTCCGCTGAACAGTGTTTCGGCGGACAGTCCGCCCGTGTGCAACAGTCTGCTGAACAAAGTTTTTCGGAAATTCCGAAAAACTGTCCGCTGAAACTTGGTTTCAGCGAACAGTCCCCTCGTGTGTAGGCTTGTTCGTCAAACTAAGTTCCGCGCATGCTCAGAAAGGATTTACACGCCGAAAGTTGTAATGCAGTGTATGGGACGTCGTATTTTCCGTCCCGTCGTACGTGCCGCTCACGTCATTGCGCACGGTTTCAGCAAACTGTTCGTTCGTCGTGTGTGGGCAAGTCCGTCCATGCTAATTTTGAGCGGACTGTTCGCTGAAACTGTTTGACGGACAAAGTTGAGCGAACAGTCCCCGCGTGTGTACGCGGCCTAACAAGTGTTTGTACGTCTCTTAGCCACTTTACCTCTCTTACCTTGTCACCCCCTATGGAGAAGATCAATTTTACATTTCTGCTATGTACCTGTTTATTCAGAGTGTTTCAGCCGTCCGAGACTCTCACTCCTGATTAGCTGAGACAGCAACGGCACCATTGGCTCCCACATCTGTCAATCAAAGTCAGTCAGCCAATCGTAAGAGGGGGTGGAGCCAGGCCTCAGCTCCGTGTCTGAGTGGACACAGGGAGCTCTGACTTGGCTCGGGTGCCCCCATAGCAAGCTTCTTTCTGTGGGGGCACTCAACAGGAGGGAGGGACCCGAGAAGAGGAGGATCCGGGCTGCTCTGTGCAAATCCACTGCAATAGAAGAGATAAGTATAACATGTTTGTTATTTTTATTTAAAAAAATGAGACTTTACAATCACTTTAAGGTAAAAAAAAAAGTCCCTGTATTTGTAGCACTCCCTCACCCCCTGTATACTTACCTGAGCCTGAAGTCAATCCAGCGCTGTGCCCATCTGCAACAGCTCTCTCCTCTTTCTCTGTTCATAGCCATTGGCTTCTGCTGCTGTCAATCAAATTCTGTATGCAGAGAACAGGGGGCAGAGCTGAGATACACTGTGTGTGTCAATAGACACACACGTCCTGGTTCGGGAACGAGCCCACAGATGTGCCCTCATGGGAAGTGCCTTCCTTTTCATGGCAGACAAGAGACCAGGAGGAGCTAAGAATGCTGGTAAGGGACCCAAGAAGATGGGGTTCAGGGCTGCTCTGTGCAATACCACTGCACAGAGCAGGTAAGTATGTTTATTATTTCATTTAAAAAAAATAACGCTTTAAGCAAATTTTCAAGCCTAATAAGGTACATTTTATCACGTGTGTAAATACAGAATTTGAGTTAAACCACTGAAAAGTATTTTCCGATTCAGACCATTCCTAAAGTATATCTAAAGGCACATTGTTTTAGCAATGAATAAATTGGGGGAGTGTTGAAATTCCCTGTTAAGATTTGTATTGCTGTCTGTGCCCCTGCTGGGGAGATTTGTTCTTTCTGTTTGCCCTGGTGATCTTCAGAAAGGGAGGGAGTATACATCATTTTACAGTTATCACCAGCAGGACAATGGCCCTCACTTTGGAGAGACTTCCCTTTATTTCTGTTATGTCTCATGGACAGGTAGCACAAGAATATTTCCCCAACAATACAGACCGCAAAAAAAAAACTCAGTGATTTTAACCATTCACTGCCCTGTGCAAACCTAGATAAGGGACTTCAACCAGAGTGTGTATACATTTATCCTAAAAGAACATCAATAGCTGTCACTTTTGGTAGCTAAATGTCCAGCTATGTGTAGAAACTTTTCACCACAAAACTGTTACTGATAATCGTTTTCTATAAAACAAGTATTGAACGGTTCTAATTTACAATATAGTTTGATGGTTCAAGGGAATAGGTTTGATCTTTATGAAATGATGTAGTCCTTGCAAATCACCATGGTACCATTCTAGAAGTATATATGGTTTATGCTAAGATGTTAAAAAGGCCAGTCTTTTTAACAACTAGAACACTTCTATAAACAAGTTTCTTAGTGCAAGTGCATTCTATAATCTGTATAATACAACCCAAAATAATTCTGGACAGTAAAATAATACTTGGAGTGTAAAGTCCCATACACACTATCAGATTTTCTGCTGATTTTTGTCTTCAGATTTACCAAAACCATGTAGTCCAAGGGCCTGCCTGATTGCATACAAACTGAAACTTCAAAGGTTTGACCTCATATTATATGGTTTTGGTAAATCTGGAGGAAAAACTCTGATAGCGTGTATGGGGCTTTACAGTAGCAATCTTTTTTGTTTATTGGTGCTTCAGTACTAATTCAAATATGCAGGTTTTGATATCCAACCAATTAATTAGCAGAACAAGGAACTGTTCAATATCAGGACCATTAACATGAGCCTCCGGGGTTTTAATTTAAATAAAAAATCAATTGGAGACTACAGAATTACAAAAACATTTTATTATATATAACATTTAAAAAAGAAAATCAAGTACTATAATCGAAAAAACAACAACCATCTTCCATCACCATTAAAAAGACAACGTTGTCCCATTACATACTATACGTGTACACATCATACATACATTCATACACCCCACAATAAGGAATTAATGCTGACTAGTGTAATCGTAAATCTGGGGGGGGCTGTAAAAAGGCTCTCCCAAATGGCACCAAACAGGATCACGGTGCTACATTGCAGGGGCCATTTATCAATATTCAATATTTCGAAATTCCTGCCTGCTTTTTAATTATTATTCTGGAATAGACCAGCATTTATAATTAGGCGGGAGACATCTCCTATTCCTGACTATCATATAGTGTTACTGTATGGTTGTCACAGTGCTGTTATTTGCTATTTTGGGCTTTATGCAGCTGTAGAGATGGGTTTCCATCCATGATGGTAATGAGAATGACCCCTGCAATATATTACAATGACCCCATCCATGTGATGCCGTTTCGGAGACCGTCCTTACAGCCCCCCAGAATTCTGATTATGCTAGTCGGCATTTATTTCGTATTGTGAGGTGTATGAATGTGCATATGACGTCTAGATGTATTTTTATTGCCGATGGACGGTGGTTGGTTTTTTTTCTGTTTATAGTACCTGATTTTTTTTTTTTTATGTATAATAAACACTTTTGAAATTTTTACAATTCTGTAGTCTCTAATTGATTTTTAGTTTTATTAAAGCTCCGGAGGCTCATATTATTGGTCCTTATATTGAGAAGTTCTTTGTTCTGCCAATTAGTTGGTTGGTTTCGGTTTTTTTGACCATTAAGCCCAACTATCTGGATTTTAGTGAATGGGCAGGTAACATGGGTTGTGTTCATCCTATTTACATGGGTTCCCTTATTTTTTGTATATTAGGTTTTGATGTCCTCAGCTACTACAGGTGCATACTCTATTTTATTTATACTTTATACTTTTGTGTTTTAGGGCCTGCCTTCAGGTTTGAAAAACAGGGATTCTGCATGCTCTGCCCTGGCAAATATTGAGTTAAGTACCAGTTCTGAACACAGTACTGAATCCCCAGGTGAAGAAGACACAGTGAGCGAATTTGCCACATCTTACAAAAAACCTCTGTATGGAATTTCACACAAGATTACAGAAAAAAAACATTCTGTTACATCTGACCTGTTGGCATCTTTTGAAATTCATGAGAAGGTAAATCAGTGTAGCTCTTCAGGAGTTCGGATGTTCAACGATCTTCGTAAACGTGAAACAGGCTCCAGTTCCGTAACTTCACCAGTCAGTGAGGAGTCAAACCTTTACACTTTAATACAAAAAATGTTTTTCACACTCAACACTCTCAATTCTAATATGTCTCAGCTTCATAGTAAAGTTGACCTTTTGTCCCTTGAGGTAAGCAGAATAAAGAAAAAAGTCAGCCCTAATGAAATGGTGGCAGAATTTCATCCACCTCCTGAGTATCAGCTTACTACCACTGAACTTAAACAAGCAATGGACCAGAGCACCTCAGCTGGTGACTTGGCATGTCGGTTGCTGGTTCAACTGTTCCCTGAGCTTTTCGGAAGCAGTGCTTTGTCCAGGAGCTGTAGTACATGTGGCTACGTCAACAAGATTAAATTAGAATCCCTTCATCTCCAGCTCATAAGAAACTATGTGGAGGCATGCTATCCCTCTGTTCAGAACAATGCAGTTTGGCAGGTTGAAGTCTTGCCTCAAGTAAATGATTTCTTCAATCGTTTTTGGGCTGAGAGAGAGATGGAAAGCAGCCATCATGCTATGCAGGCCTCCCCCTTCTTTGAAAATCAACCATGTCAGAATTCTCATTTTGTTGAAAGTAAAGAACAAGAGGAAAACGCCACTTTAGAAAGAGCCAACCCTATGGTTTCAGAATATGCTATTAATGTGAAGGACCTCAATGAATGTTTAGAGGAGGCTTCTAATCCAGGAGAATTTGCAGTATTTTTGCTTCATAGATTATTTCCAGAAATATTTAACCAAAGAAAACTTGGTGAAAGGAATTTTGGAGACCCTGAGAATTTTACTGTCGATCCTCACCGACTGCATCTGATCCGTCAGTACACAGAGATATACTTTCCAGAAATACAGGAAGATGATATTTGGCTGCAACAGTGCGTGCAAAGAATAAATGATGAGTTGGAGAGTCTGTTCATGGATGGTAGTGAGTGTGACGAGATGAGAGATGACTGTTACGAATCCGGTCTACCTGATGACCTGTCTATTGTAAAGGTAGAAGATGACACTGATAATGACATGGAAAAACCAGGAAGAAAGTCCAAAAAGATTTGGCTTGTTCCTTTTGATTTTGATAAAATTGACATTCCAGCCCCTGACTTTGAGGTTCCTTTTCCACAATTCTTGCTCAGCAAAGAGCAACTTAAAAATATATACGAGACTAGCTTGTCTATTGGTAATTTTTCCTCTCGCCTTCTAGTGCATTTGTTCCCTGAACTTTTCACACATGAGAATTTGAGAAAACAATACAACTGCAGTGGTTCACTGGGTAAGAAACAGCTAGATCCAGTTCGTGTAAAACTTATCAGGCATTATGTTCAAGTACTTTACCCGAGGGCAAAAAATGATAGAGTTTGGACTTTGGAGTTTGTGGGGAAACTGGATGAGAGATGTCGACGGAGGGATACAGAACAAAGAAGATCTTACCAGCAGCAAAGAAAGGTGTATGTACCCTTGCCTGAGAGAAGAGACTTTGTGTCTTTCGAGTTGAGCTCTGAAACATACAGAGATCTTATAGAAGGACCACCTCTGCCTCCTGAACGTAGCACAAAAGACTTCTGTAAAATACCTTTGGATAAGATTGTCATTCCATCTCCTGATTTCCCTGTGCCTTCAATTTACTTACTTAGTGACAAAGAAATAAGAGACATTGTTCAACAGAGCCTTTCTGTTGGGAATTTTGCTGCCAGGCTATTAGTAAGACTCTTTCCAGAACTGTTTACTCCAGAAAATCTAAGGCTGCAGTACAACCACTCAGGTGCATGCAACAAGAAGCAGCTGGATCCCATAAGACTAAGATTGATCCGCCACTATGTGGAAGCCGTATACCCTGTAGATAAAATGGAGGAAGTATGGCATTATGAATGTATTCCAAGCATTGATGAAAGGTGCAGGCGCCCAAATAGAAAAAAATGTGACATACTTAAAAAAGCTACAAAAAAGTCAAGTTAATAACTGCTGAAAATTTAGTAAATGATAGTAAATTATTTTATTTGTCTTTATAGAGATTTATAGTGCTGCTTTTACCTATTTTTCTTTTCTGAATATTACTTGTAAAAGAGTATAGAAAAATAGTTTGTTAGAATGTGAGACTGCGTATTTGCACTCCCTTAAAACATTTCCGTGTGTTTAATATTAACTGCATTTCTCAAGAGAAGTTTGTTAAATTTTGTACATTTCATTTTTTTTTTTTATAGTTCATTTCAGTATGCTTGTTACATTTCATTTTTCTAGGTATACTATTTTTGCTGCTTGTAAAGTGGTGTGGAACCCAACATTAGTAATGGGTTACCAATATTTTTGTAAAAAATTGATGTAGAACTTCCTACATAAAAACAAACAACACTAGTTGGTATAGTCTATTCTTAACTTAAACCACAATGAGAGTTATTTGTGTATTAATCAGTATAGTCTATTAAAGCGGTATTAAACTCAAAAACGAAATTAATATATTTCAGCTTATCAATCCTCATATGTGGTGACAGTATTCATTTTTTTTGTTTTGCCCTTTTTTCCTTTATTTTCAACTGGTGAGTGCTTTCAAAGCTGACAGTCAAACAGTCATTCCACACGCTGCATACCCCATGAGCAATTGTTAGCTTTGACAATTTCTCTGTGGGATAGTTCATGTGGGTTTGGGATCATGTCCAAACAAGCATGAGCTAGTTACTGCTGGTGATCTAGGCAGTAACACGCTTCCTGCCTTAGGTTGTCTTCCACTCTGGATGGAGGCACAACCGATACACCTTTGGCCAACAGCATTGATAATCTGGGTCGAGGGTAGTTTTTGGAGCTTGACTAACAAACAAAAGTCTGACTCCTGCTGACACTTTTTAAAGGCTAAGTTCACCTTTAAATAAATAAACACACATGATTTTTGCATGTGAAAATTTTGCATTTATTATTATTCGTTTACAGGAGCATTGGGGTGCTAAATACAGATGTAAATAAATAAAACTAAATACATTTTACCAAAGGTGATCCTTTTAAGCAGTTACAGAAAGCACTAGTCAGCAATAGCTGATCATTGTAACCACCTCTGTCACTTTTTTCTACACAGCTTGGTCTGATGAAAAATAGACATACTTGCATGATCAAAAGATGGGGAAAAAAGGGGCAAAAATCCTTAAAAAAAAAGGAAAAACAAACAAATGCAGGAACCACATCTAAGAATTGGCAAATTGCAATATAATAAATGTGGGGGTTAATACAGCTTTATTGTTTTCTCTGTTCCTTTTAACAAATTGTTATACTGTAAAACACATTCCTTAGACGTCACTTTTATTGTACGTTGGTAAATACTGCATGTCAGCTCAAGGCCTTGGGGTTGATTTACTAATTTAACAGAAACTGTTCACCTAGCTTGATAAATTGGATAAAGCTAGCTACACTACTTCAATCAAGCAATAATGTCACACCAGAAATCTTGTGTGTATTTTTCTCCACGCAATTGGTATTCAATGTGAATACAAGGTTGTGCTTATTCACATTTTACAACGTTGACACACTTTTAAAAGTGAATATTCACTCTGCTATGTGAACAGCATGTCATTATTTAGTAATTCAGTCCAGTTGTTTTCTGTGTAGTATATTCAAAACTTTTCATGAAGTTTGCCATATGGCTGTGCGGGTAACTGGGAACTAGTTTTCCAACAGTAAGAATGGCTCCTCCACCAAAATGACACCTGTATGTTGGTTATGCAGGGCAACATAACAGGATGTCTTTACATTTTCCTTTTGATGCCCTCGAGGTTGTCATGCTTACAGCAGGGGGTTGCTGATGATGTAGTTAGCGACTTGCCATATTTTTATTTTTGCTTACAAAAGTAAAAAAAGTTGTTTTCTTTATATTTATTTGATACGCAGAAGTTGATTGTTTAATTTGTTGGAGTTAACAGGATAACGGGTCATAATTTTCCTAAAAGGTTACTCCACCCAAATGCAGATTTATACTATATCTTGATTTGTGGAATATGAGGAGTGGACACCGTGCCTATCTTGAGGTGCTCTCACACTTGTGTGCTAATAATTTGACTTCCTTCTTGAAGGAGACTTTTCTCCTCTACATCAACAAACTGGAATTCCTAAATACAGCACTGACTAGGACCAAAAGCAATTAAGCCGCCCATTCACAAAATGAGGGTATTTGTTGACTTTCATTTTCATCATGAAAACAGTCACGAGGATGATTTGAACCAGCATCTACCGCTTTGAAAATGTAGTATGGTTCTTATGCAAAGACATTTTTTCATCCTCTTTTTACTTTAAACCGTAACTCCACTTTTGTTGAGAAAAAAAGCATTCCCCTCCTGGGTGATATATGTACATTTCAAGGATTATAACAACCTTTGTTGCAGATTCCTACCTTTTTGTTACTCTGAAGAATTTACTGGTTGTTCCTCTGTGCTGAGTGGGTCTAATGGGAGTGGTTTTGTATTTATCAGCTGTGGCAGCTGCAGAGCACTAATGAGGAAAGCTGCTGGGCCTGCAGCCCTTTTAGCCATGATTTCCTTTTGGAATTATCTCGCCAAAAATGACGTTTGTTGCAGGGGGATGCCTGAAATCTGACTTGAATCTAAG
Source organism: Lithobates pipiens (assembly GCF_037356315.1). Taxonomy (NCBI): domain Eukaryota; kingdom Metazoa; phylum Chordata; class Amphibia; order Anura; family Ranidae; genus Lithobates; species Lithobates pipiens. Next base: position 297,542,984 of record NW_027507758.1, read on the forward strand.
GCAGACTTCTGGGAAAATTGGTGAGCCAATCGCACAAGCTGTAAACAATGTTTCTGGGGAGTGGTCAGTACACATTCTGTGTACAGAACACCTCCAGGTAGCCATATTGCATTGCATTTTCAGAAAATTGCAGCGGCTGCAGATTGAAAAGGAAATGTCCTTTTTTTAAAACGTTGAATTACAATATGACTTGTGTCGCAATTGTATACGCCATATTGTTTTTTTCTTTGTTTGCTACTTATTTTCCCCACGAAAGTGGAGTTACCTTTTAAACATTTTTGTTTAGAATTGACATTAAAGCTTACTTAAAGTAAGTGGGCCCAGTCTATGCACAGAAAAGTATTGACATACTTGAATAATGAGTTAAAGTATTTTAAAACAAGCCCTTGTTTACCTCTAGTTATAGGCATATACATTTAGAACAGAGGCATTTTATATGAAAGCAAAATCTTGGCAGCTTGCCAGTCCTCTGACAGTGTATCTAAGGACTCGGATGGATGCTGAGACCTGTCCTCCATGCTGAGCTTCTTTTTGCTGCGTCTGCATCCACTTCAGAGCTGCATGCAGTCATGCCACGGAAGAGGGTGCAGACACAGTGGGTGCGATGTCAAGCTCCTGCAGACATATCCTCCAGCTTTCTTGCCCATACCGCTGTACAGGCCTTCTGTTAGAAAGCTGAAAGACATGTCTGCGGTCTACAAGAGCGGTCATCCGCACCCTCACAGTCCATTGAGAGTTAAAAGTTGTCTGCCGTGGTGGCAGATGGAACGTGTCGTTTTCTCATCCACAGTGTGAGTAAGTGATGCAGCTGTGCTGGGCTAAAATGTGTCAGCAGGTGTAAGGAGAGGATCGCCTGCTGTCAAAGGGATGGAGGGGTCTGGGGGTGTGGGGAGAGGTGCTGTAGCATGTTACACCTTAAATATGTGCATAAGGTATAAAATGCTCAGAAAGGTGAACCTATCCTTTAAAGCTCACTTGCCGCTCGTTAAGAATAATGTAAGTAGTTTTAATGTCCATAGTCTTGGCATGGGTGCACTTTAAAATATATGCAAAACAAGCATCAATACTTTAAGGTATGAATGTCACGTTCAAGCATGTGTACCCTTCTATAAATCCCTTGCCAAGAATATTGTCTCTTCTACACTGCATACCTGACATCTTTCTAAGGCCTGCTAGTCAATAGATTTTAATGTGCTAATAGCCCAAAATATTTGGCTGATATTCTGCCTGGATATCTTTTTAGGTAACTCATCACTTGGTTCCTGGCACAGGTAGGTGATTTCCATCTGATATTGCTCTGGTACCTTATTTTTAGATACTCTAATGGTATCGGCAATAACTGATGTGGTCTGTGTCCACCTTACAACATTTGCATGTCCATACTCCACGCAAGTGTTTTCTACTATTTCGAGCAAATATAAACGAAAACACATAACTGGTATTGCCTTCTGCAGTGGACATGTATTTTCTGTTAATGCATGTGTTTACGAAATTATGCTGACAGCTACATAAAGGTCCATCAACTCTACTAGTTCAACCTTGTATGAAAGATTTTGAAATGACGGTATGTACTGTAGCTAGCTTTTAAAATAAAGTAGCAGCTAGTAAGTGCTATCAAAGTGTATGTTTTTAAGGTTTAAGATGTACATTTCAAACACTCGGGTGTTTTCTCATCTGTTGAAAGCAGATTGTGTTTTTAACCCTTTTCTACTTAGGTTCTTCTAAGTTTTCGTTTTTTTACTTGCAGACAATTCAGTTCGGCTAACATCGTTCGCAGGTAGCACTAGTTAAAAAGAACATTATGTAGGCTGCCATTGCAGATTTAGCCTTTTGAAAACGCTAAATGCTGTTCTGTTGTGGAGATCCATTGTCCTCAGGATAGGAGTTCCAACTTCACTTTTATCCAGTTTTGCCGCAAGCAACTCAAATTATGTAAACCGGAGAGAGCCTAGCAACCAGCATTTTCAGAAAGAGGTCGGCAATTGTACTAGCAAGCAGATATAAATAAACAGTGACCACTAGGTGTTTTTTTTTTTAAGGGCATTTTAATAAAAAATTTATTTACGATCTAACTGATAAATTAGCTGATGTCTATTGACATCTTTTAAGTTTCTATTTCACAGTACAAGCGACTGTCAACAAGAAAAACATTTGATTGCAAGCCACTATGCAAAAGAAAAGGTATTAAACCTTCCAAACCTGACTCATCTTTGCTCCCTTACAGAGTTACAACAGCCAAAAAATCTGAAGCATTGAAACCACAATGCACACCAGGGAGTGTCAGCAGACTCGGAAGTGTTTTTAAATGCTTAAGATTCTTTGGCAACCACAGTTGTTAGAAAAGAAGAGGTTCTATTTTTCAAATTTCAAGGTGGTTTTCTTAAAATCTTTAGAGATGCTTTAAGTCATCAGAGAGAGCAATGATAAGCAGCCAGTAGTATGTATCTGCTGTAGATCTACAGGTCCCAGCAAGATCTACCAACACTGTCTTGCCTTATATTTTGTTGAATGTTTGAACTCAATCATTTAGAACAGGTTCTATATGTTTTTGACCATATATGTGTGTTAGTCAGGTGTTCACAAATTTTTGGCCATATAGTCTATATCTTACAGGAGTCTCCAATTTTCTAAACAAAGGGTCAGTTTACTGTTCTTCAAACTTTAGAGGGAGCTGGACTGTGGCCAGTGGGAGAAGAAAATGACCTGGTGTCAAAAGGAGTAAACCGTTCCCCATCTTTGGTATTAGGGAGAATAGTGCCCCATCGTTGTCAGTGGGAGGAATAGTGACACATCATTGAGGTCAGTGGGAGAAAAGTGTATCATTGTTGGTGTCAGTGAGAGGATTAGTACCCCATTATTGGTGTCAGTAGGAGGAATAGACACCACTTGCTGTTGACAGTGGGGGGGAAATAATAAAAGCAAGCAAAAGGCCACAACCGGACCCTCGGTCTCAGTTTGGAGACCACTGTCTTGGTTGCATTTTATGGAAATGTTACACAACAAATATCCGCTATTCATGCTTTATGAAATAAATGAAAAATCAGACATGAGGGATTGCTATAGGATGCCACATTTATCTTCAATGCTCTTGTACTTTTATTTTTGAATAACTTCATAAGGCTAATGCACTGGCATTTCATTGGTTCAACAATACAATGTTAAATGTCTACTTTTGGTGCTTTATTTTTATATGCTATTGTAGCACAAATAGGGTGTTACATTTAAATTTACATAAAATGTTAATAAAGCAAAACTATTTGTTTCATTGTTCCTTAGGGACAAGCTGGGCTGTGCATAAGTGTTCTTTCCTTTATTATTTTGCATGTAAAAACTGAAATAATAATGTATTTAATTGAGATTTTCCCATTTTTATTTACACACCATTCTTAAAGTGGAAGTAAACCCATCGATTTAAACAGTTAAAAAAAAGCGGCATGCCAGGAATGCTAACTGCACATTGGCTGTGCTCTCAGCCAAACTATCAAACCATCCAATGGCTGGTATCATAACGAATCACATGTGCAGCACCATAGCAGTTGAAGATTAAACAGAGGCAAAGATGGCAGCTTCCTTGGCTGAAAACGATAGGGGGGTTTACTTCCACTTTAACACCTTAACAGTACAACATTTTTTTTTTTTTCTTGTGCAGACATTTTTGAGTTACATAAGTATTCACTCCTCAGTCAATACTTCTTAGAAACCACCTTCATTTGCAACTATTGTTGAGTGTCTCTGTGAGCTTTGTGCATCTGGATGTTTTTTCCAGCTCTAATTTTGGCTGGGGACAGTTCATCTTTAAGATTCTCAAATGGATTGTCCTGGGTAGTGATGGTTTCATTAGAAGACATTAACAGGGAATGTGCGTCTGTACTGTGCAGGGATTAAAGAGCCTTAGCTATCCCAGGGGAATGCCAAGTATTGTTATCTTAACCTTGGTGAGCACACCAGAAGTCATGTAGGATGAGAATTTTTATTTATTTTTTTCATTTTTTTTTCTCTAACAGGTCTATTTTTAAAAATGTTCTTGTGATCGTCTACACCATCTAGTGGCCATATGGTAGTTTCCTGAAATACCTCATCAGGAATTTGTTTTATCAATAAAAATGTTTTGCCTGGGAACCTTGCCAGCACAGCACAGCACTTCTATTCTTCCTAGCAGTTAGCAGCAGAATTGTCAACCTGCCACTTGCTCTCGCTTGAGTTGGCTGTTGGGCTGCCTATTAGGTCTATCAGTGGCTTGTTAATAATTGTCTTATGGTCTCTTCCGTCTCAGATGTGGATCCTCTGCAGTTCTTTTATACCTACCTTTGACCTCTTTGCTTCTCTGATGATGTGCCATATTCTAACAGTTTAATAGCAGACACGCTGGTGCTTCTGGGGGATGTTCAAAGATATATATATATATATATATATATATATATATACACACTGGAGATCAAAATTAGAGAACAATTTATGAACACTTGATTTTTTTAGAAATAATGTATGTGTGTATATGTAAATAATGTCTTTATCCCTCAAAATTTGATGTAATTGTTGTGGCTATGCCATGCTAATAGAGCAGGGTTTTTCAAAATAACCAAGGCACTTTAACAAAAAAAACTTTCATTTTGTAGAAAAAAAACAATGATCAAAATTAGAGAACAGCAATGACTGTAGCACAGAGAAAGATTACAACTAAAATTTCTGAAGGTTACAATAATTAGTAGGAAGTGTACAGGCCCTTGTTTTGAATGACTTCAGCACATCTGCAACCACAGGACATCACTACTGCTCTGGTGTGATTTTGTTCCGCTCTTCCACAGTTCGGTGACTGTAGTGGGTTTCTTGGCCATAACTTTGTTGCCAAGGATTTTCCAGAGGTTTTCTATTGGGTTTAGATCAGGACTCTGGACTGGCCATTTCATTATTTCAGCTTCAAGAATCTGCTTTACTTGTTTTACTGTGTAACAGGGGGCATTGTCGTGCATGAAAATTGCTGGCTGATTGGGTGATGAACGCAGGGAAGGAACCGCATGTTGTCGAAGAAGGTTCTGATAAACATTTGCATTCACTCTGCCATGTAGCTGTATAAGAGGCCCAACTCCTGCTGCAGAAAACATCCCCCAAACCATGACGCTTCCCCCTCCACCTTTCACTTACTTCATTTGGGTTCAGTCTTTCCCCAGTTTGATGACAAAATGAATGTTTCCCATCTGACCCAAATAAATTAAACTTGCTTTCATCACTAAAGTGAACTTTGGACCAGTTCTCCTCTGTCCACACAACATGCGCCTCAGCAAAGGTTAGTCTAGCCTTTTGATTATTTTTGTAGTGTGGGCTTTCAGTTCAAATTCTCTTAAGCAGAGGGACACTGTATGACAAGACAGATCCTTACACAGTTCATCTCTGAACTGGTGAGCAATCACAGCTGCAGTGTTGAACCTATTACCCATTGAGATTTTCTGCATTATCCTGGCCTCTCTTGCATTTGTCTTTTGTGGATGACCAGCCTTGTTGGGGGACTTGAATGAGTTTGTGACGATGTAAAGATGCAATATTCTAGAAATCATAGATTTGGAATGACAAACGTCTCTTGCTATGGCTGAAAGGGTCATCCTTTTGGACTTCATCTGGATAACATGCTGATAACAAAGTGAGGGTTTCAGTCACTTTAAAACGGCTCGCTATCTTGCAAAGTCAGTGAAAACTGGAAAGTTAGGCTGCCAGTTAAATAGGGTTTGTCAGATAATTAAAGGAATTAGCACAAGGTGCCAGATTAACACCAATAACTGAGAGGTATCTGAATAGGATTCTCTAATTTTGATCAATGTGATTTTTCAAATCTCATTGAAGTTTTTTTTATTATGTGCTTTCAAAATAGAAGTAACTCATAAAAATATGCTTAACAAAACTGCCCTTCTACTCCTGTTTAGATGATTTCAAATAGTACTAAGCAGTGAGCTTGAAGTTTAGGAAACTGTAGGTTGTTGGTTTGTATTCTAGTTTTGATCTCCACTGTGTCAGGGTTCTGTGATGTAAAAAAATTAGACAAAGATAAATCATTTCCAAACTTTTTCCACCTTTTAATGTGACCTATAAACTGTACAACTCAGTTGAAAAACAAACTGAAATCTTTTAGGGGAGAAAAATAAAATAATGTGGTTGCATAAGTGTGCACACCCTCTTAAAACTGGGGATGTAGCTGTGTTCAGAATTAATTCAAACTCATGTTAAATAGGAGTCAGTATACACCTGTCATCAATTACCCCTGATTTACCCCAAATAAAGTTCAACTGCTTCAGTAGGTCTTTCCTGACATTTTCTTAGTCGCATCCTACAGCAAAAGCCATGGTCTGCAGAGAGCTTTCAAAGCATCAGAGGGATCTCATTGTTAAAAGGTATCAGTCAGGAGAAGGGTACAAAAGAATTTCCAAGGAGATATACCCTGGAACAGAGTCATCAAGTGGAAAATATGACACAACAGTGACATTACCAAGAACTGGACAGTCCTCCAAAATTTATGAAAAAACCTAGAAGAAAACAGATCACGGAGGCTGCCAAGAGGCCTACAGCAACATTAAAGAAGCTGCAGGAATATCTGGCAAGTACTGACTGTGTGGTACATGGGACAACAATCTCCCATAGTCTTCATATATTGGGGCTATGGGGGTAAAGTGGCAAGATGGAAGCATTTTCTTACCAAGAAAAACATCCACCCTGGGCTAAATTTTGAAAAAACACATCTGAAGTCTCCCAAAAGCATGTGCGGGAAAAGTGTTATGGCCTGATGATACCAAAGTTGAACTTTTTGGCCATGTTTGGCGCAAAAACACTACACATCACCAAAAAAACACCATACCCACAGTGAAGCATGGCGGTGGCAGCATCATGCTTTGGGGCTGTTTTTATTCAGCTGGAACAAGAAGGAATTATGAACAGTTCCAAATACCAGTCAATATTGGCACAGAACCTTCAGGCTTCTGCTAGAAAGCTGAACACGAAGAACGACTTCATCTTTCAGCAGGACGACACAAAGCATACATCCAAATTAACAAAGGAATAGCTTTACCAGCAGAAGATAAAAGTTTTGGAATGGCCCAGCCAGACCTGATTCCATTGAAAATCTGTGAGGTGATCTGAAGAAGGCTGTGCATAGAACACGCCCTCGCAATCTGACTGATTTGGAATGTTTTTTTGCAAAGAAGAGTGGGCAAATATTCCCAAGTCGAGATGTGCCATACTGATGGACTCAAACCCAAAAAGACTGAGTGCTGTAATAAAATCAAATGGTGCTTCAACAAAGTATTATTTAAGGGTGTGCAAACATATTTTATTTTTACTTCCCTCCACCTAAAAGATTTCAGTTTCTTGTTCAACTGAGTTGTACAGTTTATAGGCCACAATAAAGGTGGAATAAAATCTTGAAAGACTTTAATTTTGACAAATTTTTTTACATCACAGAAACCTGACATTTTAACAGTGGTGTGTGTAGACTTTTTATATGCTGTGTGTGTGCGGGGAGAACAAGTACTTAATACACTGCCAATGGTGCAGGTTTTCCTACTTACAAAGCATGTAGAGGTCTGTAATTTTTATTATAGGTACTCTTCAACTGTGAGACAGAATCTAAAACAAAAATCCAGAAAACCACATTGTATGATTTTTAAATAACTAATTTGCATTTTATTGCATGACATAAATATTCACCTACCAACCAGTAAGAATTCCGGCTCTAACAGACCTGTATTTTTTTTCTTTAACCACTTCAGCCCCAGAAGGATTTACCCCCTTCCTGACCAGAGCACTTTATGCGATTCGGCACTGCGTCGCTTTAACTGACCATTGCATGGTCATGCGACGTGGCTCCCAAAAAAAATAGAGCTTTCTTTTGGTGGTATTTGATCACCTCTGCGGTTTTTATTTTTTTCGGTATGAACAAAAAAAAAGATAATTTTGAAAAAACTCAGTATTTTTTACTTTTTTGCTATAATAAATATCCCCCAAAAAGATATATAAAAAAAACTTTTTACCTCAGTTTGGGGCCGATACGTATTCTCCTACATATTTTTGGTAAAAAAAAAAGAAAAACGCAATAAGCGTTTATTGATTGGTTTGCGCAAAAGTTGTAGCGTCTACAAAAGAGGGGATGGTTTTATGGCATTTTTATTAATTTTTTTTTTACTAGCAATGGCGATCAGCGATTTTTATCGTGACTTCTACATTATTGCGGAAACATATCGGACAATTTTTATAAATTTTTGGGACCATTGGCATTAATACAGCAATCAATGCTATAAAATTGCATTGATTACTGTAAAAATGTCACTGGCAGTGAAGGGGTTAACCACTAGGGGGCGGGGAGGGGTTAAGTGCGTCCTGGGGGAGTGATTCTGTCTGAGGGATGGGCTAGCAGTGACAGACACTGCTCCCGATGACAGTGTGACAGGGAGCAGACGATCAGTGTCCTGTCACTAGGCAGAACGGGGAGATGCTGTTTACATCGGCATCTACCCGTTCTTTAACTCCGTGACACGACCGTGGGTATCCCAGCGGCGATCAAGTCCGCGGGCACAGTCACGGAACTCGTGCATGCATGGCGGGAAATTCAAAGTAACGTACGGGTACATTACTTTGCCCAGCCATGCCATTCTGCCGACCCATATTTGCGGACAGAGGTCGGAAAGTGCTTAAGGAGCCCTCCTGTTCTCCACTCTAACTGTACCTGTTTGAACTTGTTACCTGTATAAAAGACACCTGTCCACATACTCAGACTTCAACCTCTCAACAATGGCCAAGACCAGAGAGCTGTGTAAGGACATCAGGGATAAAATTGTAGACCTGCACAAGGCTAGGATGGGCTACAGGACAATAGGAAAGCAGCTTGGTGAGAAGGTAACAACTGTTTGTGCAATTATTAGAAAATGGAAGAAGTTCAAGATTACGGTCAGTCTCCCTTGGTCTGGGGCTCCATGCAAGGCCTCACCTCGTGGGGTATCAGTGATCATGAGGAAGGTGAGGGCTCAGCCCAGAACTACATGGCAGGACCTGGTCAATGACCTGAAGAGAGTAGGGACCATAGACTAAGAAAACCATTAGTAACACACTACACTACGCAGTTATGGATTAAAATTCTGAAGCGCACGCAAGGTCTGCTTACTCAAGCCAGCACATTTCCAGGCCTGTCTGAAGTTTGCCAATGACCATCTGGATGATCCACAGGAGGAATGGGAGAAGGTTGTGTGGTCTGATGAGACAAAAACAATAGAGGTTTTTGGTCTAAACTCCACTTGCCGTGTTTGGAGGAAGAAGGCTGAGTACAACCCCAAGAACATCCCAACCGTGAAGCACAGAAGATGAAACATCCTTCTTTGGGGTTGCTTTTCTGCAAAGGGGACAGGATGACTGCACTGTATTGAAGGGAGAATGGATGGGGCCATGTATCGTGAGATCTTGGCTAACAACCTCCTTCCCTCAGTAAGAGCATTAAAGATTGGTCGTGGCTGGGTCTTCCAGCATGACAACGACCCAAAACACACAGCCAGGGCAACTAAGGAGTGGCTCCGTAAGAAGCCTCTCAAGGTCCTGGATTGGCCTAGCCAGTCTCCAGACCTGAACCCAATAGAAAATCTTTGGAAGGAGCTGAAAGTCCGTATTGCCCAGCGACAGCCCTGAAACCTGAAGGATCTGTATGGAGGAGTGGGCCAAAATCCCTGCTGCAGTGTGTGCAACCTGGTCAAAACTACAGGAAATATATGATCTCTGTAATTGCAAACAAAGGTTTCTGTGCCAAATATTAAATTCTGCTTTTCTGATGTATCAAATACTTATGTCATGCAATAAAATGCAAATCAATTACTTTAAAATCACACAATGTGATTTTTTTGAATTTTTGTTTTAGATTCCATCTCTCACAATTGTAGGAAAACCTGTACAAACGGCAATGTATCACATACTTGTTCTCCCCACTGTATAGAATATATATGTATGTATATATAAAACCTTTTTTTTCCTTTTTTTGCCCATTGCCTTTACAGGTTATTATTGATGACTTGTTAACAGCTCTTTCATTTCTTTATATTCCTATATTAGGTATAGTCGTCTTAAATTCTGGGACTTTCTGAACCCAGGTGTATTTATTTTGAGATCATGTAAAACTAACACAGGTAAAATCCATTCAGTTTTATTAGATTGGTGTCATTAAATCCATTAGAATTCCAAATGGCTGCACTCCTTAATATAGGAAAGTCCAGAAGGAGTGAATAGATATGTAAAGCATTGCCCAGGCTAGACTGTTAGCAGTCCCCTAGCCATGCCATGGTGGCTAAGATTACTACTGATTTACCGTTTTGTGGGGTTTTTGTTTTGTTTTTTTAAATTTTAGCTACTGCTGTGGTTTTAAACCCCAAGGGGAGATTTAATGCATACATTTTATTAGTGGCAGCTTATTCATTAAATTGTCTGACATCAGCGACAGGTGTGGAATCTGTATAATGCTGTAAATCTCAGGTTAGTTATTTGATATTTAGATATATATGCCCCTAAATATTTTCTTTAGAAACTGTAAATTTTGTATTTACTAACACAAGTTTTCCTTTACGAATAATGCACCAGTTTTCATTGCCAAAAATTAGGGTAAAGTAAACACATTTTATCAATAAACCTGCTTTGTGTGTTTTTAATAGTTGCGTTGGTTGTATACATTTCTACAGCTAGATACATACAGAAAAAAACACATCGAAAATGTCAATCTTTGGAGATGATGGTTAAAAAACAAAACAAAAAAACTTTGCACTTAGATAATGCTAAATACAATCCTATCTGTGAATTGCTTAGTGATTGTAAAGGGAAAAATATATAAAAAAAAAAAAAAAAGCTGTGAACAACATGTTCTAATTACCCTCTCTGTGCAATGGTTTTGCACAGAGCACCCCCTATCCTCCTCTATTCTGATCTCCCCCTGGTGGTTCTGGCTACAGCCCCCACCCCTTGCTATGGGGCACTCATGCAGACTCGTTACCGAGTAAGGATGAGCTCCGTGGTGTTCGCAATCGCAGAGCCCACCAGGAATTTGGCACTTTCCCAATCTCTGCAGCCGCGCATCGGGACAATGTCTCGCTGCCTGTGATTAGCTCAGCTCAGTGCCGACCTTCTGGCGGGCTCTGCATGTGGGGTGTGTGAACACGCCGGAGCTCATTCTTATTAACGAGCTGTGTTCTGTGTGGCTCAACCCAGCCCCTACTCTCTGCTTACTAGCTGTGATTGACAGCAACAGGAGCCGTTGGCCTTCCCTGCTACCTCTGGGCCAGTGAGGAGAGAGTGAGGGTGCAGGGATGCTGCTCTCATGCACAGCACTGGATCGAGTTCAGGCAAGTATAAGGGCCTGTACACAGAAGGTTTCTTACCTTATTACATAGATTGCATTAGGGTAAAAAAAAACTCCTGCCTTTAGAACCACACAATCGGATTTTCCGAGACATGTGTGATGACAGGCTGTTGGCGGAAAATCCGACTGTGTGCATGCTCCATTGGACAATTGTCGGATTTTCCGCAAAAAAATGTTGGGTAGCCAGTTTTAAAATTTTCTGAGGACAAATTTTCCGAGCATGTGTAGACAAGTCTGTCGGACAAAAGTCCAAAAGTACAAAACACGCATAAGCAAGGAATGAGCCAAAAGCAGACGGTCTTGTAAACTAGCATTCATAAATGGAGAATTAACATTTGTGATGTGGCAAATTACGAAATCTCAAAAGGCAGAGCATATTCTCTTCTCCTTTAATGATATAATAATGAAGCTGCTTTGCTGGTGATACTGATGGAGTTATTGCAAATGAATTTAATTTTCAAAGGCTTTTTTTTCTAGTGATAATATTATTCTTGATTTCTTTTTTTGGGCAACACCATTATCCTGCAGTTTTTAAGATCAAAGATACAACTATGTTGGTGTCCCTTGCCAATTTGACATTGTATTTTTTTTTTTTATGTAACTGCCTACTTCCAAACTACCATTTGAAGTAAAACACATAGCCAAGTATTATTCTCCACATTTTTTTTATTGTGCATTAAAAAAAGAAAACAAATAAAATTAGACATGCTATCTGCCAATAGAACTTAACCAAAAAGTGCATTCTATGCATCCAAAAATATAGAAAATATACCAAATCAAATCATTATTCAACACAAAAAATAATGTCAAAGCAATAACTCCAAGGCCAATAATAAATAACGCGTTATCTCCTCCGATTCCGCAACATGGCTGGTTGACAAACAGCCGTTCAGAAACTAACTGAAAAGCACGAATCAACACTCGACAAACTTCTACTAATACAAAATTAGCAGAAGGAGCCCAAAGGGTGGCGCTAAAGCTCTGAAAAACCATGTAGTAGGGTACTACACTCGTGATTGTTGGCCAACAATTGTGCTGTGTGTATGCAAGACAAGTTTGGGCCAATGGCTTTCGGACAAAAGTCCACGGTTTTGTTGGCCAACAATCCGATCTTGTGTATGAGGCTTTACACTCCACAAACCAAACTGTATACAAGTTGGACAAGGAAATAATGCAAAGGAAACTGTTGCAAAGCATTCAGTAACCCTCAAGTAGCTTTGTTAAAGCATTTCGCTACCAGGCCAATATGCTCCACTTTTAAAGCGGTAGTAAAGTCTCTAAAAGATACACTATTTAAACAATATTAGAATGTAAATATTAATTTACAATAAAATGGGCACTAAGGGTATGCCCAAAATTCATTCTTACTGTAATTATTCCTTTACATCTCAAAACGCTCATCCTGGATATTAGACGGCACCATAGTACTTGTGGTCTTCCGCGTCTGTCTCCGAATTTACTTCCGCCTGCAGTAGCTATTCTTCTCCCTAATCCCGCACATCGCAGTAATAGGGGTATCCAAGCCTCTTCGTTTCCGGTTACTACGCTGACGTCGACACTAGAAAATGACGGAGCTCTGGCATAGACTCTACGTTTTTCCGGCAGGGTCCCTGCTTGCCAGAAAAATAGGACATATGGTGCATGCCCGGCTGACAGCATTAGCCAGAAAAATAGAGGCAAGGCAAACAGGTAAGGAGAAATTGATATAGGGCAACTATTTTAAAAACCTGCAATTGTCACTTTAAAGAAAAGTCATCAGAATGGGTATATAACTGCTTTAACATCAGCTGGTCAGATAATATTTGCAATACCCCCCCAAACCATACATTTTCTGAAAGCACATGACTGGTGGAATAAAACGATAAATTGTGCATTTATAATTTTTTTCTCAGGAAACTGCAGAGCAATGCACCTACGATCAGTGGATCAAGGGTGCATTTCAGGATCCTACAGACACTTACTACAGAATTCTGCCCATACCTCCATAAGAGCTGTTTGAAAGCTGTAGGAAGTGTCCGTGAACTTTGAGATAGCTCAACGGTGCCCTGGCAGTTCACTGAGAACTACAAGCCGTCTGCCACGGTGACTGGCGATATTTGTGGTTCATTAATTTATAGACACCTGTGAATGAATGACATGGCTGTGTGGGTGGAGAAAATCTGACAGAGATTGGGATCCCCACCCTCTGTCACTGGGTAGATGGAATCGGGGGCATGCAGAGACAGGTGCTGGAGCATTATACATTACACCCTAAATATGGGTGTAACATGCTCCAAAAGATGAACTTATTCTTTAGGCATGGTAATTTTTGGCAAACTAGCTCACATCACCAATGAAATGTACAAACAATTACACATAAATAACCAGCTTAACACCCAAAAAAACAGTGCCTTTTCTACATTACATAAAGTGTATTTAAATTTTTTCCGGTCAAATTTCAGAAAACCCCCACTATTTATCCTTATGTGTTCACATTCATGGAGCATATCTCTTACCCTTTAGATGTTTCTTAGAAGGTGTCATGGCAGAGTGCAAGCATTTCCGAACAAGTTCAGGTTGAGCCTGTCCCAACAGAAAGGCCTAGGACAAGCTGAGCTTCCTCTCATTAACATACCTAGAAGAAGGCGAGCTTCTAAATCTTTGTTTGTTAGGAGTGGTGATTTGTTAGATAGTGTTCGAATCTAGTTTAGAGCTGATAATGTTATCTGCCAGTACAACTCAGACGAGGTTACCTAACCTTTTGACAATGGCTGCACGCAAATATGCTGCCCCGATTGTAACAGCCAATCACGGTGGTCACGTGATCATAACTCCTGGCATCCTAAACCCCTTTAAGGACCAGGAGGCGCCGGCTTCAAAGGGTTAAGGCAAAGATAGCTCCTCAGCCCCCTCACAAAGGGAACCAAGTAGTATTTTTCAGTAATGGAATTATGAGAAAAGAGCACCAAAAAAGGGTAAGCACAAATCTTTATTTTTTTTAAATTATGCAATGTGAATGAACACATGCAAACAAATATAAAAGAAGGTGCTATCCTAATTTGACTGCAAAAGTGAGAATACACTTTAAAAGACAACTGCACCCTTTAGTACAGTTTTTCTTTAATTAAACCCATCACCCTGGGTTCCTGCAATAAGCACTGTGAAGCCCCACCCAGCGCCACACAGCATTTGCTTGAAAAAAAAATAGGATCTTTTGTACTCACCGTAAAATCCTTTTCTCTGTAATTCACCGACGGACACAGCTCCTCTCTTAGCCATTGTGTTGTTTGCCCTATTACTAGGAGATACTAGGCATTAGTTGTAACACAACACTCAGAACTCTTAGTTCCGTCCAGGGGGCGGTCCCTTGGGCAAAAACCCTCCAGTCTGCCAGACAGACCTCAGTACGTCAACAAGCAGTATAACGTAAAGATAAAAAGGAGGGGCGGGTGCTGTGTCCGTCTGTGAATTACAGAGAAAAGGATTTTACGATGAGTACAAAAAATCCTATTTTCTCTTATATTCACCGACCGACACAGCTCCTCTCTTAGCCATTGGGATGTCCCCAAGCAGTGCCAAACGAGGGGTGGGAAAACAGCATAGAAACTTCATCCACCATGGCAAGTGGGAACTAGTGAAACTTTACCCACAAAAAACAACAGTGCGTGGAAAAAAACACCACAAAAACCAGGGTACCCTCAACAGGAGTGACTACCCAAAACCGCACCAAAAACTGCGGAATGTAATGCAACGCATTAACTTAACGGTACTGTGTTTTTATCGAAAAATCAGGAAAAAAAAAAGGAAATACATATTGCATATTCAATTGCAACTATACAGCCGCCTGCAAAACTTTGCGGCCAAAACAGGCATCAGCCGATGCACTGACGTCTACCTTGTAGAACTTGGTAAACGTGTGGACAGATGACCAGGCCACCGGTTTACACACTTGAGCGACAGACACTTGGTGTCGGAAGGCCCAAGACGTTCAGATTGCTCTTGTGGAGTGGGCCGTGACCAGAAAGGGAGGCACCTGCCCCTTCAAGGCGTAGGCTTGTACTACAATCTGTCTGATCACCTGGAAATGGTGGCCGACGAGACCCCCCATGACCTTCTTGGGACCAGCCACCGAAACAGTGAGTCTGACTTCCGAAAGGGAGCAGAGGCCGACAAATATACCTTCAGAGCCCGAACCACGTCCAGAGCGTGAAGGTATATTTGGGTGCTTCGGCTTAGGACACAGAGATGGTAATACAATGTCCTCATTATATGAAAAGCCGAGACCACTTTCAGTAGAAAAGACGGTTGCGGACGCAACACCACTTATCCTTGTGGATAACCAGATAAGGCGACTTGCAGGCCAAGGCCACCAGTTTCAAAACCCTCCTGGCCGATGTGATGGCCACTAGAAAGACCACTTTCTGGGAAAGACTCAACAGGGGAATCTCCCTGATATTTTCAGATGGCGGTTTTTGAAGCGCCGACAACACCAGGTTCAAATCCCATGGGGGTAACGGTGGACGCCCCGGAGGGACTACATGTCGTACCCCCTGCACGAAGGTACTCACTAATGAGTGAGATGCCAGGGGTCGCTGAAAAAAAAGACAGCAAAGGCTGAAATTTGACCATTAATGGTGCTTAGCGACAATTTCTGGTCTACTCCTTGCTGAAGAAACAGCAGGATCCTGGATATCAAAAAGGAGCGCGGATACCATCCTTTCTCCTCACACATGGAGATGTAGGCCTTCCAGGTACGATGGTATATCTTCCGGGAAGAAAATTTCCGTACTCTCAACATAGTTGGGATCACCGAGTCCGAAAGACCCCGGTTCCTGAACACCTGGCTCTCAATAGCCATGCCATTAAAACCAGCGATGGAGGTAAGGGTAAAGCAGGATGGAGAATCAGACCCTGAGACAGAAGGTCCTATCGCAATGGCAGTCGCCAGGGAGCGGCTGCCACCAGACGCACCAGGTCTGCGTACCAAGGACGCTGAGGCCAATCTGGGGCAACCGTTATCACTGGGATCCCCTCAACTTCCACTCTGTGAAGCAGGCATGGTAACAGTTTCAGTGGAGAAAAGGCGTAGATCAGCTGGTACTGATCCCACGGAGCCACCAGCGCATCTGACACGTCTGCCCACAAATCTCTTGTCCTGGACACGAATCTTGGCACCTTCCAATTGAGATGGGAGGCCAGAAGATCCACGTCTGGTGTGCCCCACTTCAGGCACAGTAACCTGAATATCTCCGGATGCAATGCCCATTCTCCTGGGTCCAGCATCTGTCGACTCAGATAGTCCGCCTGACAGTTCTCCACTCCCGGGCTGTAAGTGGCCGACAGGGCCGGTACGTGTTGCTCTGCCCACCGAAGTATGTGAGCGACCTCCCGTGCAGCGGCTGAGCTTCTTGTTCCCCCTTGATGATTGACATATGCCACAGCAGTGGCATTGTCTGACTGGATCCTGATCGGATGCCCTTGCAGTCTCATCAACCATGTGGAGAGGCACAGCCTGATCGCTCTCAATTCGAGCAGATTGATCGGCAACTTAGATTCTTCTGTCGACCAGAGGCCCTGAGCCGACTGAACCCCCATCACTCCACCCCAGCCGGATAGATTGGCGTCCGTAGTGATCACTTTCCACTTCAGGAGGTAGGAACGATTTTCCGGACTGAATCACCGGGGACCTCAACCAACAGATCAGTGAGTCTCTCACTGACTGGTTCACCTGGATTTGCCAATTCCAGGGACAACTGAGATTTGTCCCATTTTGTCAAAATCTCCTTCTTCTGGACTCTGGTGTGGAACTGGGATTAAGGTACTGCCTCGAAGGAGGCTACCATGAGTCCCAGTACTCGCATGCAAAAGTGGAGCGACTACCACTTGCGGTTCATCAGTAGTTTGACCGCGGATCTGAGAGTCTGCAATTTGTCCGAAGGGAGAAAAACTCTTGCTTCCCTGTAGTCCAAACGGCAAGCCTAGGTACTCCAGATGCTGGGTTGGTACAATCACTGACTTCTTTAGGTTCAACAGCCACCCAAATTCTTGCAGGGTCTGCATGGTGATCACCACATCCTCCTCTAATTCTGAGGTGGAAGATGCCCTCAGGAGGATATCGTCTAGGTATCCCACGATCGCGATCCCACGTTGCCATAGAAACGCCAAAACTGGAGCCAATACCTTGATAAAGACTTGGGAGGGCTGGTGCCAGACCAAAAGGAAGAGCCACAAACTGGCAGTGGGCTCCCCCGACTGCAAACCGCAGAATTTTTTGATGCCGAAGGCATATGGGTATGTGCAGGTATGCATCCTGGATGTCTAAGGACGCCAGGGAGTCCCCTTAATGGAGTGCAGCGACTACTGAGCGAACTGATTCCATTCTGAACCTCTGCACTTTTACAAAGTGATTGAGGGCTTTTAGGTCCAAGATTGGACGAACCCCTTCCTTCTTGGGAACCACAAACAGATTTGAGTATAATCCCTGGAAGCGGTCTGATTCCGGAACAACCAACCCACGATTCAGCAGGTCCCTTACTGCCCCCAAGAGGGCCTCCCGGCCAGCCGGGGATACGGGTATGCTGGAGGGGAAGAATCTGTTTGGCGGCCAAGAGAGAAACTCCTATCTTGTAGCCTGTGGAAATCAGATTGCAGACCCATTGGTCGGATAACCGAGAGGACCACCAGGCTGCAAACTCCCGAAGGCGGCCCCCCACCCAAGACATGGGTGGGGGCAAACCTTTATGCGGTAGCACTTTTATTCGCAGGCTTGCAGTTCCAGGGACATTTTTGACCATCCGTGGTCGTCCTATTGGGCTGGGAACGTTTTGTCGAGTCTCCAGGCGGACGAAAAAGCTGTATTGTGAGCAGAAAAAGAGTGCCCTTGCCTACGGCGTGGCTCCTTAGCCTTCCTGGCCTGTGGGAGTAGGGTACTCTTACCACCGGTGGCATTTTTAATAATGTCATCCAAGGAGGCTCCAAAGAGCTGGTCGCCAAGGAAAGGAAGATCAGTCAGGGCTTTTTTGGATGCCTGGTCAGAAGACCAGTATTTTAGCCAAATCAAGTGGCTCAGCACCACAGCTGACACTGAAGCCCTGGATAACAGAGGGAGAGTATCCAGGGCTGCGTCACAGACTTACTTAAGGCCTTGCACTAGTTGGTCTGCTATTTCCACACAGACAGGAGAAGTTTGTTGCCCTCCCAATTCGCGGTGAAAAAGTTTTTCCCACTCAGTCAGTATCTTCGACACAAGTGCGGATGCCAGTACTGGTCGCACGGCTGACCCCACAACCGTAAACAAGGAACGAGCCACTGCCTCGACCTTCTTGTCCTTGGGATCCTTGAATGCAGGAGTCCCCTCAACCGGGATCGTGGTTACTTTATTTAACCTGGATACTGGGGGGTCCACGACCGGAGGAGCCCACCATTTTTTGAGAAGGCTCTCCTCAAAAGGGTAATGCACCGCCATGTATTTGGGGACCGAAAAGGTCCGTTGCGGGTGACCTCATTCCTTGTAAATGAACTTGTCAAAATAAGTCAGATACAGGAACACTTTAGGTGAACGTTCTGGCTTGCGGGACCCATAAGGGACCGGTACATCAGCAGAGGGATCTGCTGGCTCCTGAATCTTCAGGGTATCACGCACAGCTGTGATAAGTGCTCCAACAAGAGCTTTGTCGCGCACGGACCCGGACGGGGACTCATCCTTACTGTCCGAACGGTCCTGGTCAGCGTCGTCTGACAAGACAGCAGGAGTCACCAGCCTCAGCAGGACCAGAGTCTGCGTCAGAGCTCTCCCCAGAGGACGGGGGGGGGGGGCGGGGCAGCTTTAGTGCACCTTTCTTCCCACGCACCGCCTCCATCTTGGCAATGAATGAATTGAGCACCGCTGTCTGGGTGTCCATGGGCACTGAGCAGTCTGCAGGTGACCCAGTTGCATTTGCCTGGATTTTGGGGGAAGAAACACCAGTTTCTGAAGCCATGCTGACCCTACCCGTCTGCCACCCGAAGGGGGACTTAGGACAGTGACAGTCCCACCCTCCTTGCTGCCACTGGCTGAGGGGCTCTTTCACCACCCTGAGGAGTTCTGTGCTATCCCACAAGCAGTGCCTGTAGTCCCTGTGGGCTCCCAAAACAAAAGCTGTGTCCGTGGCAGCCGCTGCAAATAGCGATAAACCGCTCTAAAATGTGCTCAGGCTTCAATAAAATGGCCGCCCAGCTTCCAGTACAAAGACAAAAAAAAACACAGGGAAAATGGCTGTGAGAGCACATGCTGCTGCTAGAGAAACACTGAAAAAACATGTTCAGGCTTCCAGAAAATGGCCCCCAGTGTCCTGTATAGGAGATCACTAGGAAGCCCAGGAAAGCATGCTGCCCTTGCCGACACCAAAAATGGCCGCCAAGCAGCTCCATGAGGTACAGGAAGAAAGCGATGGCAGTGAACACAGCGCTGTACAAGACATCAGAAAAACCTCACAGACACTTTCCAGGGGCATGAAGAACAGGACCCAGGACACCGCTAGGAAGCGCAGCCCCCCAACCCAGGTGAGAGCCCCTGTATAGGCACACACACACACCGCTCAGCAGCCACATGCAGCATCTCCCCAGAGAGGGGGGAGGGAAGATAGGGACAGGGGAGAGAAGAAAGGGAGAGCTGTACTTACCAGTCCTGAAGATCTGGGAGACATTCCAGCACAGACCCACTCACTGATCAGTACAGGGTGGCTGCTGGCCCGGCCTACTGTGACGTAGACATCAGTAGCCTGGTCATATGTATGCCCCGGAGCATAAAAGCTCACCGACCACCTCTGGAGCTGAGGTTTCGTCGTGGCTTGTCGATTGTGTAGCTGCGGCCTGCACACACTCGATGGCCGGACTGGGGAGACTACAAGGATAAGGGTATCCAGCCTGTCACCCAGCCGGCTGTTGATAGTAGATCACAGGATTATTCATCTTGCGCAAAAATCACGCTTCTGCATAAAAAAGCACGGACGATGAGCCCGCAGGGTTCCTAGGTCCTTCTCCTTCACTAGGCAAAATAAAAGTGAGGTCTGTCTGGCAGACTGGAGGGTTGTTGCCCAAGGGACCACCCCCTGGGTGGAACTAAGAGTTCTGAGTGTTGTGTTACAACTAATGCCTAGTAATAGGGCAAACAACCCAGCGGCTAAAGAGGAGCTGTGTCGGTCGGTGAATATAAGAGAAACATTTGTTGCAGACTGTCTCCTTACTGCGCCATGTACCTATTCATTTATATAAATGAGCTGTACTCAGTAGCGTCTAGCTATCCAGCAGCATATGGCTCCCCAGTGAATGTCATAGGAATCAGAAATTATGTTACACAGCGGGCTACAGTCAGAGTGTGGGGCATTAATTACACTACAACTATACTAAAAGATATAGTTGTCTTTTAAAACGTGTGTATCTAGTGCTTCTTCATCAGATGCTCAGAGCAAGTTAAAGGGTAAGCTGCCATTTTTATTTAAGTTATATTAACTGAATAGGAGCCCATATAAAAGTAGTTGTTATCCAAACATAGCTACAGAAGAGGAAATCCATTTAAACCTTAACACCCTCTAATGAAAACCTGACTCTTAACCTAATCCTAACACCCAATCCTCTCCGCCTAAACCTCAGACTTAACTCTTAGCTCTGATGATAAACCTAACTATCCCTTAGACCCCTTTCACACTGGGGCGTTTTTCAGGCTCTTTAGCGTTAAAAAAAGTGCCTGTAAAGCGCTTGAAAGAAGCTGCAACTGCAATACCAATGTAATTGAATGAAAAAAAGAAAAAAGAAAAGAGAACTCTACGTGTGTACCTAGCCTAAAGCCTGGTACACACTGACAGCTTTGATTGGAGCCGCTGTACTGACGATCTGATGTTAGTACAGTGATCTCCCCTGCTGTTCTTTTGTGTTCTGACAGGAGGACGGCCCCCTTGCCAGAACACCCCGCTGATCAGGAGCCGGCTGGCTGCTGGTTTTCCAGGATGCTCGGCCGCCTTCCATCAGACCGTCTGCCTTACACACGGGCTGAAAATTGAACTGGCTGATGTTGCCCGACATGCAGCCAGTGTGTACTAGGCTTAAGATTTTTAGGAACTGGTTAAGAAGGGTTATGTACTTTGCCAAAGATATAGGAGGTTTATTTACTAAAGCTGGAGAGTGCAAAAATCAGGCTCACTTCTGTATAGAAATCAATCAGCTTCAGGTTTTATTGCCAAAGCTTATTTGAACAAGCCGAGGTTAGAAGCTGATTGGTTTCTATGCAGAAGTGAGCCTGATTTTGCATACTCCAGCTTTAGTAAATAAACCCCATAGGCTTTATGATGTGTATACAATAGGAGCAACTTTAACATTTATCATATGTAAATGTAAAAACATTGTCTACTTAACTATAAGAGCCAAAAGAAAAACTCTAGCCGCAAAATCTGAACACTTTTTAGTAGTCTTGATAATTTATCATGCAGGCGCACACAGTAAAAATGTTTTTTATTATTATTTTCTTATGAAAATGTCAGATCTAGGTACATAATGTTCACAATGGAGAAGGTGGTTCTGTAGCCTTTGGAAATTCTGGAGACTTTGGAATGGCCAGTTTTTTCCATCGCCTCAGCACAACTTTGTATTTGTCTGTTGATGTTTTTTCTTTTTGTACTTCCTTTAGCATAGTTCTCATAACTGTTGTAGTTTCAGCTTCACGGTTTTCTTCTACAATTAAATCCAAAATGTCTCCAACTTTAACCTAAAAGGCAGATGTGTTTTAAGGAAGAATCATCTAAAAAAAACACAAAAGATCTGAGATCTGTTCCAAAAAAAAAAAAAAAAAACTGATTTGTTTTGCAATCTTTAACCATAAAGTTTTGTTTTGGGCTAAAGGACATATGTAAATGAACCTTTGGCACAGTACTCACAGACAAATCTTAAATATACAGATATATCTTAAAAATCTGCTTAACCCCCCCCATAGAAAAATTGTTTCTACTAGTGTTAAATTAAGCACTCCCATACAGATATCTCCTCAATATTTTTAGACTGAAGGGACAATGATTTGGGGACGAGAATAATATGTACACATAATGTACAGTTAAAATGTCTGATTGGAAACGAACCATTGCGCCTCATACATCTTTACATACACTGTCTGATAGCTCTGTCTGAGTAACTACAGTTTTTAACATTTGTGTTTGGTTAGAACTCAGAGGTACAAGTTTATTACCCCCAGGAGGCCTTAATCGACTTTCATTTTCGGGACCATTTTACAATAAATAATATCAACCCGACCACCTATTTTCTAGTCATATAACCCCATACAAAGAAGTCCTACCGCTCTACTTTTCTTCCACAGCTTTTCTCCATTCAGACGAAGCTTGCCACTGTAAAATGCGTCTTCCACTTTGCTTATATATATAAAAAAAATTAAGAGTCCACGTCATTTATACTTGTTAGATTTTACTTAAAGTGTAAAGTTCACCTTTACAGAAAAATCTGTAAGGTGAACTTACACAGGTCCCCCTCCTCATGACCCTCCGCCCCCCCCCCCCACCTAGACCGCGGCAATCTCCGGTTCTAAACCCACGCCAGGAGACCGGGGCTTAGAAATCCTCTCTGCAGCCATGCTTCTTCTACATAGCTGACAGGGCGGGCTATTGCTGATTGGTCGGCGCCGCCCATGTGACACCACTGACAAATTAAATTGCTCCAAAATCTCAATCCTGACGAGGGACATTTTGGACATTCAGCTCAGAAGATTTCTAAGCTCTGGACTCCTGATGCGTATATACCAGGGCTTACAACCGGAGATTGCTGTGGCAGTCCGGTTTAGCAGGACTGGGAGGGGGGGGGGGGGGGCAAGGAGGGGGACCTGTGTAAGTTTACCTTACAGATTTTTCTGTAAAGGTGAACTTACCCTTTAAAATGAAGATACATTGCAGAAACAAAAACAATATTATCTACTTTTGTAACTTAAAGGTAAAACATATGATAAACCTAACACTAGTAACAATTACACTGTTCTGTATAAATAATATTTTTGCTAAAAAGAACACAAGAACATATAACAATCAGCCATAACATTATGACCGCACACCATAACGCGTCGAGGCATGGACTCCACCAGTGCTCTGAATGCATGTTGTGGCATCTGCCACCAGTAGCGGACCCTTTAACCACTTCCTGCCCGCAATGTACTGTGTGAAGGTGTAGGCAAAACAATGTACTTGTATGTCACAGCCCAGGCTTAGGGTGCGTGAATGCACACCTCCTGAACGGTGGTTGTACACAGAGGAAGCCTGTCAGCAAGTCCCTGCCAATGACTCACGGCAAGGACTTGCCGATTGGCTGTGCACATTCACAACACAGAGCTCTGTACAGAGAGAGTGATCTCCGTGTTGAGAAACTTTGAGTCCCATTAGTAAAAACAACACAGTTTACACACATTACACAGAGTTAGGCACACATTTAACCCCTTGATCGCCCTAGAGGGGCAGGAGTCAAAGGGACCATTCTTGTGCTGGGAGGATCTGAGAAGAAGTTGATTATATCTCGGCTCTCCAAACCCCTAGGGGAAAATAAAGAGCAGCTAACCCATGCAGTGCGGGCACAGCATCACTTCATGGGAAAATAATAATAATAATCACCTGGCGTTCAGCTTGAAGTCCTGCAAGTTGTGGGGTCTCCATGGATTTTTCCCACACATCTCACAAATGCTTGATTGAATTCAGGTCAGGAGGTCAAAACCTCAAACTCGTTGTGTTCCTCAAACTATTCTTGAATTGATCAGAACATCTTCTTCCATTGCTCTGTGGGCCAGTTCTGATGCTCACATGCCATTGTACTCTTTTGGCTGTGAGCACGGATCAGCATGGGTGCCATGACTGGTTTGTGGCTACGCAGCCCTATACACAAACTGTACCGCACAAGTATGTTACCCCAATATTTAATATTCCTGATTTGTTCCTGTTGTACCATGTACTCGTATGAAAAAAAATATCCTGTTCTCTTTGTATTACTTCCTTTGTGAGAAATCCCTGGAGATCCTGCCAGTCCCACTGCTTTCCTATTTCAAACTGACCACACTAAGCACGAGAGCCCACTCATCCAAAATAAGTCTAAATATAATTTTTTTATCTCACACACACACACACACACACACGTTTTGCCTTTCGTTTCAATTTTAAACTGAAGGGTTTGTTTTACAAGGTGAGGGTTCATATATGGTTTAACCGATTCCGGATTAGGTCGATCGGATTAGCCCACACCCGATCGGATTATCCGATAGACTGATTCCGTCTGACCTAGTCTGCCAGAAAGTCCGGTTATGTGTACGCGGCATTACCCATCTTTTCTGCTTTGAACACATCAAGTTCAAGAACAACAAGTTCATTTGCTGCCTAATATATCCCACCCACTTTCAGATGCCATGGTAAAAATAATGTTATTCACTTTACCGGTCAGTGGTCATAAAAAAGGTATGGCCGATTGTTGTGCATTATCAAACTAAAAAAAAAAAATGTTTTCTAAATTCACATATTACAGACAAAGTGCACTCACGGTTCATTCAGATATACTCTGTGACAAACCTGTGTTGCATAAAGGCAGCCAAATTGGACCTGCACTATTGTTTTTGATGCAGCTCCTCACAATGTATGGTAGCATGCTAGCCTTCATTGGGGTGCCTTTCAGAAGCACAACACAGCAATCTACATGAGCTCCTAAAACTAAACTCCAGACAGGTAAAAAAACAAGTATAGTATGTATATCAGTGCAATTAGCGGTTTTCCTTGAGTTCAGGGCATTTATATAGCGGCAACAGTTTGCGCATCGCTTTACAAAACAAAGGCAGACTTTATGGTTACAATGCAATTTGGTACAAGAGGAATCAAAATAAACATTTCCTCCCCTATGTGTAAAATGCTACTTAATACCGGTAGCAGGCAACACAATGTACCATGCCCAGAAGAACATCCTTTGTGCTGTCCGTGACCCTTTCCGGAACTGAAAAAGTTTGTAGTGTAATTGTCAATTATTGTCTGGGCAGCTACTGTGAGGTAGGCCTCCAGAGCGAACTTAAAGTGACCCATTGCTATAAACGGATATATTGAAGGGTCACTTGACCACCAACCTCCCCAGCTGCATGTACTCACCTATTCTTGCTCTGGCACTCACCAGATAAATAATGACAATTCATATATCTTCCAATTTTTTTTACATTCTGTGATTTAACAGAACCAAATCTGTCTGAAAGCTGATCTGTAGCCACTTAAATGCAGAATTTACATTCTGATGTCCCATTATAATGTAAAAAGTTAACTACTTTTTCCAGGAATCTTCCAGGACAGCTAACAGAGATAGGCTCCTCCCACCTAGCACAGGAAACAGATGATCCGCATTATAAAAGTGGAATGAGCATTTATTCCTAAAGTTGGTATCAAGGATGCAGTTTTGTATGCCTCTGCAATAGCGGACTTCATCCACCTTGCGATTGTATTTTTAGTTGCCCTTTTACCCTTGTTTGAACCCACAAACAAGCTGATGGAACATCGCCATTCCTTGGTGCTCTCTATGTAGGGTATAAAGCATCTCCTGACATCTATTTTATTAAATGCAACCTCCTTGTCATTTTTAGGATCTCCACAAAATGAAGGTATCACAATCTCTTCTGATCTATGGAAGTTAGACAGTATTTTGGGGAGAAACGCCGGGTCCAGAGAGAGGATAAATTTTGTCTTGCAAAATGATCCAGAATGGCTCAACTACTGAGCACGCCTGTATCTCACTAACGCTCCTAGCAGAGACTAGAGCCACTAAAAATCACAGTTTTCAAGGTTAGGAGCTTTATGGGCAGTTCCTCTAGTGGCTCAATGGTGATTTGCAAAGAATTTGCAACACTGTGGATAAGTCCCAGGAAGGGAACCTCCTCGACTTGGGGACCTGCTTACGACTAATGGATGTATGAAATCTCTTGACAAAGGGCTCTGCTGCTAGCCTTTGATTTAAAAAGCTAGACAGAGCCGATACCTTCGCCTTGAGGGTACTGACCGCAAGATTTAGTTCTGCTCCAACTTGGAGGAAATCTAGGTCCGCCGGGATCTTGGCTCCTGAAAAGGTTATTGAGCATGTTGCCAGGCCCCAAATGTTTTCCAGATTTTATTTTAAATTGCGTTAGTGGACAGTTTCCGGCTGCTAAGGATGGTATTGATTACATTTGTTGATAGCCCTCTGCGCTCTAACAGCTCCCTCTCAGGAGGCAGGCCATCAGAAAAAGAGAGCTCATGTCTGGATGATTCACCTTTCCCTGATATGAGGTCTGTCCTGTAAGGCAGTCTCCAAGGCTCAGTGATGCCGAGTCCTCGTAGTCCTGAGAACCAAGAACTCCTTGGCCAGAATGGTGCAATCAGGATAACTTTCGTGCTCAACACTCTTATCTTCCAGCTGATCTTTGGAATGAGGGCAAAAAGGTGGAAACGTCCACCAGGCTTGCTTCCCAGGATTGGGATAGGGCATCTAGGCTCGGACTGAGATGACCTCTCTGTAGGGAGAAAAATTGTTCCACCTGCCTGTTCTGCCTTTTAGCAAAAAGGTCCATCTGTGGGAGTCCCCACTTCTGCACTGTTTGAACACTGTTTCGATTCAAGTGCCATTCTGTCTGAGACAAAACCTCCCTGCTTAGGAAATCCGCCATACCCCTTTTAAGTGAATTGAAGACAGGGATAGAAGATTTGCCTGACTTCTTCTGCTATCCTCATAAAGGCCTGCCACTCTCGTACCTTCCTGCTTGTTGATGTAGCTTACATTGGCAATATTGTCCGAAAGGACCTGCACGCGTCTTCCCCTCAGAAAGGATGAACCACCGCTCCAAAGTAGTCCTCGAGGACTGAAGCTCTGTCTCCTATTGATGAGCCCCAGGTGCTGACCATTACACACACCAAGAGCAAACAAGCAGGACAAAACTCTGGATAGCCGCACACTGGAAAAAGACTTGAAATCTCATCTTTAATTAAAACAACGTGGGTCACATCAAAACAAGATAAAAAAAATCCACAGCAAAAGAATAACAGGGTACAGGAAAACCGACGCGTTTCGCACCGTAATCAGTGCTTACTAACGTGTGACCCACATTGTTTTAATTAAAGATGGAATTTCAAGTCTTTTTCCAGTGTGCGGCTATCCAGAGTTTTGTCCTGCTTGTTTGCTCATGGTCTTCCCCTCAGAGTCGGACCAAAGGCTACTAGAGCCTTTAGAACTGCTCTCAGCTCCCTTGCATTGGAGGAAAGGGTGGCTTCCTGCCAGCTCCAGACCCCTTGAGCCATCTGTGTGCCTAAGTGGGTTCCCCACCCCCGATCGCTGGTGTCCGTAGTAACAGAGGGTT
Source organism: Lithobates pipiens (assembly GCF_037356315.1). Taxonomy (NCBI): domain Eukaryota; kingdom Metazoa; phylum Chordata; class Amphibia; order Anura; family Ranidae; genus Lithobates; species Lithobates pipiens. The sequence continues at coordinate 297,570,691 of NW_027507758.1, forward strand.
TTGTTGGGAACAAATTCGACCTGCAGAGAGATTTGCGGGGATCAACCACCACTTGATTGAGAGTTTTACTTCCGGTGGGATCTCTGTTTGCCTTGGAAGAGATTCCTTCCTTCCATCCCAGAGAGAAAGCATGAACACCTGAAGTGCTTGAGTATGGATTTGGGCCCACTGGTCTCCTGGGATGGCTGCTGTCATCAAACCAAGGACCCTCATTATACCTTGAATTGAGGTAACTGTACATGCGCAGAGGCTGCTCACCTCTGCAATTATTGCTGCCACTTTTTCTTTAGTCAGAAAAAGTTTGTATATAGTTGAGTCTATTAAGTATCCTAGGAATACTATACTTTGAGTAGGTACTAACTGTGACGTCTCCTGATTTACCAGCCACCCCAGCTGCTGAAGGTGTCTAATAGTTCTGCTCAGGTTATGTTTCACTTTGTCTGCTGAGTCTGCAAAGATCAGCAGGTCGCCCAGATAGGGAATTTTGTGAACCCCCTTCGATCTCAGGGTCCACAGAGCTTCTGCCAGAATCTTTGTGAAGATGCATGGTGCTTACGCCAATCCGAAGAGCAGAGCATTGAACTGAAAATAGTGGGTCTTGAACCCATTCTTCACTGCAAACCTGAGATATTGCTTGGACTTCTTTCGAATGGGGACATGAAGATAGGCGTCTCTTAGGTCTAATGAGACCATGAAGACCCCGGGGGTTAACAAATCTCTGGTGGTGTATATTGACTCCATTTTGAAGCGTATCACCTTCTCCTTCAGCATACTTTGTAGGAGGGAAGACATAGCTGTTGATTTTTCCACGTCTTTCGGGAGAATTGTTGGGTGAAATTTTTGAGGGGGGCACCCCACTAGCCCTATCCTCTACCCTGACTTCAGATCGAGGATAAAACTGTTGCTGGAAATAGCCTGCCACTGTGGGAGGAATGACCCCAACCTTCCTCCCACATGGCCGGAGTCACTGGGAGGGTTTGAAAAGGAACCCCTCCTGTACTGCCACCCTCTTTTCTGGTCTTGCGTAGCTGCAAAACCTTTGTTATGCTGCCGTCCATCCCCCTGATGGTTCCTTTCTCCTGACTGCTCTAAGGGACGAAAATTCCTTTTTTTGTTGTTGTTTTTGGGGAAAGGAAACCTTTTTATCGGCCAACCTCTCTAGAACAGATTCTAGCTCTTTACCAAAGGGAAAAATCTCTAGAAAAGAGGAGGGAACAGAGTCTGGTTTTTGACAATGTGTTACCTCCCCAGGACTTCAGCCAGATAGCCCTCTTGGCTTCATTAATCAATGCTGTAGACCTGGCCAAGAACTTTACAGACTCCATGGACGCATCTGCTATATAGGCTACTGCCTTACTTAGAGCTGGAAAAGCATCCAAAATCACTTCCCTGATAGGGAAGCGTCTAGTCTGGGACACTTTTCCCACAACTTTGTATCCCCCTGCTTGAAGGGAAATTTCTTCAGATTTTCTTTGGAAGAAGATGCTCTTCTCTGGATTCTTCCATTCCTAAAGTACTGTCTCTTTTAGGGACATATCCATCGGAAAGGTTCTGGTCTCCTTAGGCTGAAGGCCTGCATATAAAAGGTCATGTACAGACAACTCCTGGTTTTCTGCTTCTTCCAGCTCCAGGGTGTCATAAATAGCGTTTAACAACTCCTCTGTTTCCTCTGAAGTAAAAATAAATCTTTGGACCCTGCTGGGTTTTTCTTCATTAAGCTCCCCTTCAGTACTCCCTGCTGGTGGGCTGCCTATGCCTGAGCCAGGACTATCGGCCTAACACCAGTACTAGTTCCAGAAGTACAGGGTATAGGTTCGGCAAGAGCTTCCTGCTCCCTGGGTTTAAAGGACTGCAAAGTCTGTTTCCTCTCCTTCTTGAGTCCATAAAACCATTGAGGACAGGTCCTGCCTCTCCCTTGATGAGTTTATCTATACAGGCCTGCCATGCATTTTTCTTCCAACCATAAGGAATTTTCTTAGTGCACATTGGGCACCTTTTTCTGGGTGTCTATGTCTTGCTATCTTTGGGCTCATGGGCTTTGTCCTGCAATAATTCAGATGACAAATGCCAGCACAATTATCAAGACACCCAGTGGAACACAATTCTAATCTAATGCCCCATACACACGATCAGAAATTCCGACAGAAAAAACTTGGATGTTTTTTCCAAAGGAATTCCGCTCAAGCATGCGTCAAATTGTTTCCGAGCATGCATAGGAATTTTGCGTGTCGGAATTTGTACAGACGATCGGAATTTTTTCCGACTGAACAATAGAGAACCTGCTCTCAATCTTTTGCTGGCTGGAATTCAGCCAGCAAAAGTCCGATGGAGCATACACATGGTCGGAATTTCTGACCAAAAGCTCACATCCAACTTTTGTTGGAAGAATTTCTGATCGTGTGTATTGGGCTTAAGGTTCTTTAAAGTACCCACATCTGGAGTCTATGCTAGTATGTCCGACACCTGTCCACCATAAGCATAAACAAAACAAGCTCTGTAAAAAACGCACCACTGTGCCCCCACCACAGGAGGATAAGAAAAGGAAAAGAGCCGCCTGCCCCCTATTTTCTTACCCTATGGCCTGATTCAACCGATTGCGCCTCCAGACCTGCTTCCACAGATCCCGGCATCTCCATACTGCTCCTGGAAGCCTTCGGTGCTATCTTCCTATCCAGGCCCCTATTTAAAGAGGTGTGGAGAATATGATAGATAACAATTGTGCTGTGCTAGAGGGCGGTGTTGGATCCACAGCGCCGCCCTCCATCACAGCATGCTTGTTATCTTTTAATTACCTTTGCTAGGACTTCATTTCCCGGTGTCCATTATTCCGTACCCCCAGCGCGGTCCGCAAGCTGAGTATAGAGAAGCCCTGAAGCATGGGGATCTCTGCAAGACAAGCAGCAAAGAGCACCTGGACCAGGCGGTGGCCCGTAACTCTACCAGGACGACACCCTGCAGTGCCATTCCGGATGGACCCCACTGGGCCACCACCTCCACACCTAACCGGTACCTTGCTGAGGCTACAACCACAAATCGGGAGAGGGGGTCCTTTATCTTCACCCCAGACTGCTTTTCCAGGTCTATGGGTGGCCCAAAATGGCTCATACCACAGAAGTATTGCCCCATGTTACACTGGGTATGGATGCCGGGAGGCCCCTGCCACCTAGCACAAAAGCCGAACAAAAAAAAATAAAACATTCTCTGGAGCTCCTGTCTGGCCGGAGGAAACACAAATAGTGAGGGGCTAATGCATGTGTGGTACTTTTTATAATATGGATCATGTGTTTCCTGTGCTAGGTGGGAGGAGCCTATCTCTGTAAGCCGTCCTGGAAGACGACTTAGGAAAAATGGGCATGCTTAGCTCTTCCAAGCATTATAAAGCTTCAGCCTGATAAACCACTGACTTTAGCCAGCTATACATGGAACACAATTTGGCTGGTTTAGAATTTGCATTCAAGTTTTGATCCATGTATGGGCAGGGTGGTTGTACAGAAGTTTATCTACCAATCGACTTTTGTACAACTGCCCTGTTGGAAAAAAAATTCTCGATCAGCTTCACCAGCTATAGCTGGCAGCGCTGATCAGTGTATTCTGACAGTGGGGAAGTTTCCCTGCTGTTAGAATACAAAACGCACAGTGGGAGAATTCTCCCATCCACATCAAATATGATGAAGTCTTTTATAAAAAAAAAAAATTAAAAAAGTAATGTCGGTCAACTTGGTTGCTGGTTTAATGAAAAAAAAAACTTGAATCATTTATGGGCTGCCTTAATTTATGTTGAAGTTGGTTAGCTCTGAAAAAAATAACTCAACATGGCTCAGAATATCTCCCATTACAAAGTGTGTGTCTACTTGTTGATTTACAGTTCTATTTCATATTGGAGCTTTATATGTTTTCTAAATTCATACAATTGAGTTGTTTTTTGTCTTTACATTATATTATCAGAAATGGTGACTTACTTCCGTGACATGTCTAATCCAGCAGTAAAGATGACATCAAAGCGAAAGGATTGCACAGCCTTTTCTACATCTTTATAGTCCTTGGGGATGGTGGGATCTTCCACTGGTTCATCGTCATAGTCGCTATCTTCTGGATCAATCTCTTTTTCATCTTCATCCTCATCCTCATCCGTGGCATCTGGTGTATTCTTTTTTTTACTTTTCTTACTTTTGTGCCGGACATTATTATATAAACAGATAGTTCCTGGGGGTATAGCCAGTAAATTGCCAGAAACCGCATGGAACAAACCATTGACTGTCTGGCTATAGTTTGTTAAATACTGTGACAGGTGTCTTTGATGTGTCCAACATGTACTGCATTGGAAAGTACTGTATGTAAACAAACCAGATTTTTGACAGCTCCGTGAATAAAAATGCAGGTTACTGAAGACCCTTAGGGATAATCTGACTCCAATCATTGCATAGCCTGCATTCAAACTGAGGAAAAAGAAGAAAGGAACAAAGTCAATGTAACCAAGTATTCTATAATGCTGTATATACATATACTTCTTTATCACTGCAGCATAAATCCCAGCGGAAAAACAGTGATCATGCAAACCAGTACTGTAAGAGGTATTATTCTGCAGAAGATTCCATTATAAATGAGGCAAAAGAACAGAATGTGTTGTATGATCACTATTACAGCTTGGTAATGATACTTAGATGATGGCATATCTAATTTATGCACAAAAGGTGGATCGTTATTTGGGACAAATACCAGCACAAAAAGGCAAAACATATTTATTTAAATCACCACACTGACTAGTTCATTCATAGTAATCAAATGTGCATCTGATACAATTACTTAATATAACTGTAAATTCACCAGCACCAATCTAATCATTTTCAACCACAAAAGGAAACAAATTATCAGTAATGATTGGATATGATCAGAAACACTTGTATTAATAATTGTATGGCCATCATAAGGCCTCATGCACACTGGGCGTTTTTACATGCTGCTATTTTGGGCGTCAGATTTTTATTTATTTTTTTAACTGTCTCTAAAATCCCCTGCATGTTATCCTATACGTCAAATGCACAAAGACTTTTAATCAGCAATTTTTTGGCAAGAGTTTACTGGTAGGAAAAAAAAAAAAACCCTCCCCCAGTGCGTTCTGGAGCAACGATGCTTTTGCAGAAAAAAAAGAAAAAAACGCTGACAGCAACTGAAATTCGCCCTTTTTTAGCGGAGGACACCAGTGTCCTTAACAACCAGTGATTAGCTGGTTGTTTAGCAGCAGGCCGGGAAGATGGTCACCACATCCTTAACAACAGATGAGTTATCAGCCATCAGCGGGGTTCCCTGCTGATAGCTGAATGTAAAAAAACAACATTGGCGGAAATAAATGGGGGGGGGGGGGGGGGAATGGCGCAAGGGTCTGCCAACAATCTATACCAGGCCCTTTGAGTTTGGTATAGATTTTAAGGGGAACCTCATGTCAAAAAATTTTTTTTTTTTAAAAATGGCATGGGGTCTCCCCAAAATCGATACCAAAACCTTATCTGAGCAAGCAGCCTGGCAGGCCAGGGAGGGGGGGGGGGGTGAGCCCCCCAAACCATACCAGGCCACATGCCCTCAACATGTGAGGTGCGCTTCTTTCCCAAAACCCTGGCCGGTGGTTGTGGGAGTCTGTGTTAACAAGAGGGCTCCCAGATCCTGGCCCTTCCCATGTGAAATCAATAGGTATTACTACTACCCCTACTGAGTAAAAAAAAAAAAACTAAATGAAAACACCACGCAAGTTTTTGATAAGTTCTCTAAAAAAAAAATATATATATATATATATATATATATGTATACGCAGATGACTTATTATTATATATAACAAATCCATAGGTGACAATACCAAATCTAATCCAGGAATTTCATCGTTTTGCTATATTGAGTAACTTTAAAGTAAACTGTGAGAAATTAGTAGCATTAGATATTAGGGGTGCACCGAATGGGTTTTTTGGTGCCGAAACCGATACCGAAAATGAAAAATACACTAGGCCGAAAACCGAAACCGATACCGAAACAGCACCGATACCGAAAATGACTGTTTTTAAAAAATATTTTTATACAGGAGGTGGTCAGAGACTGGGGACATGGTGCAGGAGGTGGTCAGAGACTGGGGACATGGTGCAGGAGGTGGTCAGAGACTGGGGACATGGTGCAGGAGGTGGTCAGAGACTGGGGACATGGTACAGGAGATGGTCAGAGACTGGGGACATGGTACAGGAGGTGGTCAGAGACTGGGGACATGGTGCAGGAGGTGGTCAGAGACTGGGGACATGGTGCAGGAGGTGGTCAGAGACTGGGGACATGGTGCAGGAGGTGGTCAGAGACTGGGGACATGGTACAGGAGGTGGTCAGAGACTGGGGACATGGTACAGGAGGTGGTCAGAGACTGGGGACATGGTACAGGAGGTGGTCAGAGACTGGGGACATGGTACAGGAGGTGGCCAGAGACTGGGGACATGGTACAGGAGATGGTCAGAGACTGGGGACATGGTACAGGAGGTGGTCAGAGACTGGGGACATGGTACAGGAGGTGGTCAGAGACTGGGGACATGGTACAGGAGGTGGTCAGAGACTGGGGACATGGTACAGGAGGTGGTCAGAGACTGGGGACATGGTACAGGAGGTGGTCAGAGACTGGGGACGTGGTACAGGAGGTGGTCAGAGACTGGGGACATGGTACAGGAGGTGGTCAGAGACTGGGGACGTGGTACAGGAGGTGGTCAGAGACTGGGGACGTGGTACAGGAGGTGGTCAGAGACTGGGGACGTGGTACAGGAGGTGGTCAGAGACTGCGAACGTGGTACAGGAGGTGGTCAGAGACAGAGGACGTGGTACAGGAGGCATCCCCCATATTGCAGCCAGTGTGTCCCCCATATTGCAGCCAGTGTCCCCCCCATTTTGCAGCCAGTGTGTCCCCCATTTTGCAGCTAGCGTGTCCCTCATTGCAGCCAGCGTGTGTAGGGAAGAGAGCCGCCTCCGCCGCCTGTTTGATCACAGCGCCGGGAACATCACAGCTTTCATTTCAATAGCTGTGTGTTCCCGGCCGCACGCCGTCACACGCAGCCCCTCCCCCTTGTCCGGGCACTTAGATAGACAGATCATCCGCAGGATTGGACGGATGATCTGTCCATCAAAGTGCCCGGACAAGGGGGAGGGGCTGCGTGTGACGGCGTGCGGCCGGGAACACACAGCTATTGAAATGAAAGCTGTGATGTTCCCGGCGCTGTGATCAAACAAGCGGCGGAGGCAGCTCTCCTGCGCTATACACCCCCCATGATGGGCGTCACCAGGGGCGGAGCTCCGCCCCCACCCAGGCCACGCCCCATTTTCGGCTCCATTATCGGCCGTTTTTCTCTTTCGGCAAATTGCCGAAAAGGGCATTTTCGGCCGATATGTTTCGGCGGCCGAAATTTCGGTGCATCACTATTAGATATCACATTATCTGATTAAAAAAAAATAAAATAAAAAAAAATGATTAATTTTAACTGGTAAAGAAATGCTATCTAATATCTTGGAATAGATATTCCTAGAGATTTTGGGAAACTTCAAGAACTTAATTACCTTCCAATAATGCAAAAAAATAATAAAGACACTCCAACAATATGATAAGGCAGTATTTTCCTGGATGGGTAGGATAAACATTGTAAAAATGGATATATTGCCAAAAGTTTTATACATATTTCAGCCTATTCAAATATTCTGAACCAACTACGCAACGCCATTGGGATTTTTATATGGGCGCGTAAACCTGCTCGAATTAGAAGAGACATAAGTAGGTTAAAAAAGGATGATAGTTTAGCTCTCCCAGATCTTTCGATATATCTTAGGTCAGCATTTATATGTAGGATTGTGCACTGGTTCCACAACACAGATTGTAAGCAATGGGTGAAATTGGAGGAAGATGTCACAGCCCTAAAATTGAAATCATTACCATGGATAACTAGAGAACATCAGCCTGCTAGAGGGGATATGCCTTCTTTGGTTGTTTCCACATTGAAAGTTTGGAGCGGATTAAGGAAGAGAGGGACAGGGTCTACATATATAGGTCCAATGACCCCACTCTTCAGTAATCCAGAGTTTCAACCAGCAATGGAAGCCTCTTCTTAAAATGGCAGAGTAAAGACCACGTAAGGGTGGCCCAGACATTAGTGGGGAATAGACTCCCCCCACTGGACTTCCTGGGTCTGGAAAACAAGACCAACTGGATGCAATATCTGCAACTTCAAAAAGGTATATACAATCTTTGATGAAAAAAGCAATATTAGATAAACCTTTGACAGAGCTGGAACAAATTCTTTTAAAAGAACAAAGACCAACCCATGTCCTATCTATTATATATAAATACCTGATCTCAAAAACTAAGGAGCAGGAACTAACTTATATAATGAGGTTGGAAGAGGAGCATGGGAAGACTTTCCCCAGAGCAAAATGGGGAAAAGCCCCAATCAAGGATCAGAGCCCCACGGAGGACCCCTTGCCCAGGTAAACACATCGCACTACAGCCCAGTCATGTAGCATCCCTCACGGGGGGGGGGGGGGGAGGGAAAACAGAGACAGGGAGAGAAGAAAGAGAGAAGAGGGACCCCCTAATCGACCTCCTAGGGAATGCCCAGCTGCTCTGTCCTACCGAGACAGGGAGAGCTGTACTTACCATCCGGACGAGCTTGAGGCATCTCATCACAGACCCACACCCAAGCAGTAGGGGGTGGCTGTGAGCCACGGCGCACTGTGACAGACATCCGTAGTCCGGTCATATGTGTGCCCCGGAGCATTGCGCTCACCGGCCTCCCTCGGAGCCAGAGGGGCATGTCGTGGCCGACCCATCGCGTAGCTAGGGCCTGCACTCGCTCAATGGCCAGGCTGGGGGACTACAAGGATCTATATTATCCAGCCTGTCACCCAGCTGGCTGTTGATAGAAGATCACAGGATCTTAAAATCTTGCGCAAAAGGCAAACATCCAGAAAAAATCCCCAGGACCGATGGTCCCGGCAGAGAGCCTAAGTCCTTCTTCACTAGGTAGAAAAGAACTGAGCTGCAGGAAGCAGGCTGAGGGGTTATTGCCAGAGGGAGAGCCCCATGGGCAGAACTGTACAGTTGTTTTTCACATGTATTACATGTTCTGCCTAGTCCTCTCCTGAAGGTGGCGCAATAACCCTACGGTCAAGATTAATGGAGCTGTGTCCATTAATGAACGAAAGAGAAAAAAAGTTTTGCCCTTAGTTGTACTCTTTTGGCCCTAAGATAGCTCACAGGAGTGCAGTTCATTCTGTATTCAGCCGACAGCAGGCTAAAGTCAGCTGACATCACTCAATCATTCCAGACTCTGGGGGGTTCCTTGCTTTAATGTTGGGATCCAACCAGATGCCCGGACTGGCAAATGGATCAACCTCTCAAAGCGCTGTTGAGACCCTGAGCCTGCACATCTCACCCCCTCTACAGCCTATTGCTTCAATGAGCACTGGAGGGGCACAGCAGAGAGCCACTGACTGACAGTTACTGGCTCACCGAGAACTGAGCAGTCAATGGTCTTTGATCACTCAGTTCCCTGTCTTAGAGGTGGTGGGGGACAGATGCTGCAGCCAACTAGGGAAGCATGTGTTTGTTTATTGTTTTAACCCGAACTTCTTTTATGCATGTTTTGAAAATCTCAACTGGAACTGTTCAGCTGTGCCATAGATGGATTAAAAATCAGATGGTTCAGCAGGAACCCACTGAATTTTTTTAATCTCTGTCTGTTTGCATTTGAGGGGAGTTGATTCCTAAGTGAAAATGTCCAAATTGGGCCCAAAGTGTCAATATTTTTTGTGGCCACCATTATTTTACAGCACTGACTTAACCCTCTTAGGCATGGAGTTCACTAGAGCTTCACAGGTTGCCACTGGAGTCCTCTTCCACTCCTCCATGACAACAACACGGAGCTGGTGGATGTTAGAGACCTTGCGCTCCTCCGCCTTCCATTTGAGGATGCCCCCACAGATGCTCAATAGGGTTTAGGTCTGAAGACATGCTTGGCCAGTCCATCACCTTTACCCTCAGATTCTTTAGCAAGGCGGTGGTCGTCTTGGAGGCATGTTTGAGGTCCGTATGTTGGAATACTGCCCTGTGGCCCAGTCTCCAAAGGGATGAGATCATGCTCTGCTTCAGTATGTCACAGTACATGTTGGCATTCATGGTTCCCTCAAACTGTATCTCCCCAGTACAGGCAGCCCCAGAACATGACACTCCCACGACCATGCTTGACTGTAGGCAAGACACACTTGTCTTTGTACTCCTCACCTGGTTGCCGCCACACATGCTTGACACCATCTGAACCAAATAAGTTTATCTTGGTCTCATCAGACCTCAGGATATGGTTCCAGTAATCCATGTCCTTAGTCTGCTTGTCTTCAGCAGACAAGTGGTTGCACACTGACAGGCTGACCCCCCACCCCTTTAACATCTGCAGAAACGAGGGCAGCACTCATACGTCTATTTCCCAAAGACAACCTCTGGATATGATGCTGAGCACGTGCACTCAACTTCTTTGGTCGATCATGGCAAGGCCTGTCCTAAAAGAAACCCGTCCTGTTACACCGCTGTATGGTCTTGGCCACCATGCTGCAGCTCAGTTTCAGGGTCTTAGCAATCTTCTTATACCCTAGGCCATCTTAATGTAGAGCAACAATTCTTTTTTTTCAGATCCTCCACCTGAGGTGCCATGTTCAACTTCCAGTGACCAGTATGAGAAAGTGAGAGTGATAACACCAAATTTAAACACAACTGCTCCCTTTTCACACCTGAGACTTTGTAACACTGAGTCACATGACATCGTGGAGGGAAAATGGCTAATTTGGCCCAGTTTGGACATTTTTACTTAGGTGTATACTCACTTTTGTTGCCAGCGATTTAGACATGACTGTGTAGAGTTATTTTGAGGGAACAGCAAATTTACACTGTTAGACAAGCTGTACACGCAGTACATTACATTGTAGCAAAGTGTCATTTCTTCAGTGTTGTCACATGAAAAGATATAATAAAATAAAAATGTGAGGGGCGTACTCACATTTATGAGATACTGTATATATGCTATATAGTTTTTTTATTTGATCATTTTTTTCCCCCACAACGTAGAGAGTTACCCTTTAAAGCAGGGCTTGACAAATTTGCTTAGAATCTAGGAGCCAGCTGAAAAAGTTAGGAGCCAGTTATTTAAATCCTCTGCCCAGCGCCCAGAACTGCATGTCTGAGGCATCGGACAATAAGAATTGTTCATGCCTGATGCCAAGAGAAAAAGACAATATTTAAAAATTAAAAAAAAAAAACTTTTGTTTTGTTATAAGATTTTGCAAATACGTTTTTTTTCTCCTTCACTGATGTGCTTTGATAGGCTGCACTAATGGGCACTGATGGGGCGGCATTGAGGTTGGAACTGATGAGCACTGACAGGTGACACTGATGGGCACCAATAGGCAGCACTGAGGTGCCACTAATGGGAACTGGCAAGTGGCACTGATGGGCAGCACTGGCAGGTGGCACTGATGGGCAGCATGGGCAGGTGGCACTAATTGGCATTGGCAGGTGGCACTAACTGGCAGGTGGCACTAACTGTCAGGTGGCACTGGATTGCACTGGCAGGAAGCACTGCTTGGCACTGGCAGGTGGCACTAACTGGCAGGTGGCACTAACTGGCGTTGGCAGGTGGCACTGAAGTGCATTGGATGGCATTGGCAGGTGGAAATGGGTGGCACTGGCAGATGGCATTGGCATGTGGCAGTAACTGGCATTGGCAAGTGGCACTGGATTGCACTGGCAGGTGGCACTGATTGGCACTGGCAGGTAGCACTAACTGGCATTGGCAGGTGGCACTGGATTGCACTGGCAGGTGGCAATGGGTGGCACAGATTGGCAAGTGGCACTGGAAGGTATCACTGGTTGGCACTGGCAGATGGCATTGTCAGGTGGCACTGGATGGCACTGATAGGTGGCACTTACTGGCAAGTTGCACTAACTGGCATTGGCAGGTGGCACTGGATTTGCACTGGCAGGTGGCACTGGAAGGTGGCACTAACTGGCAGGTGGCATTAGCATGTGGCACTAACTGGCATTGGCAGGTGGCAATAACTGGCATTGGCAGGAGGCACTGGGTGGCACTGGCAGATGGCACTGGGTGGCACTGGCAGGTGGCAATGGTTGGCACTGGCAGGTGGCAATGGTTGGCAGGTGGCACTGACAGATGGCATTGGCAGGTGGCACTGGCATTGGCAGTTGGCACTGGATTGCACTGGCAGGTGGCACTGGACGGCACTGATTGGCACTGGCAAATGGCACTGGTTGGCACTGGCAGGTGGCACTAACTAGCAGGTGGCATTGGCAGATGGCCTTGGCAGGTGGCACTGACATTGGCAGGTGGCAATGGTTGTCATGTGGCACTGGCACGGGTTGGCACTGATTGGCAAGTGGCACTGGATTGCACTGGTTGGCACTGGCAAATGGCACTGGTTGGCACTGGCAGGTGGCACTAACTGGCATTGGCAGGTGTCACTAACTGGCATTGGCAGGTGGCACTGGATTGCACTGGCAGGTGGCACTGGATGGCACTGGCATTGGCAGGTGGCACTAACTGGCATTGGCAGGTGGCACTGGATGGCACTGGCAGGTTTCGCAGCCAATAGTGTAACTGTGAAACTGAATGCTCCCTGCAGTGCTGCACTGTGTGAAACTGTATGGAGAGAGAGGAGCTGACAAATTCAGCGTAATGTCAGAGGTGGGCGGGACCCGGCAGCTATCCAGCCAATGATTGGGCTGCTTAAGAAAGGGGAGGGGCCACATACACGTATCGGCCCGCCCAGATCCCATCGGCTGGTGTTGGAAAGCTGGGTCCCGCCCACCCCGACATTCAAACTCAATTTTGACAGCTCCTCTCTACACACAGTTTCACACACTGCGGCGCTGCTCTGCCAATAGTGTGTGGATAAGGGAGGAGGATGTCGGAGGCTGCTGAGCTGCTCTCTTCCTGCTCCATCCCGACTACCAGACAGTGCTGTGTGTCTGGAGGCACCTGTTAGTGACAAAAACCCAGGCGCCAGGACACAATTTCTAGTCGCAAAGGCGACCTGGCGCCTGGAATTTGTAGAGCCCTGCTTTAAAGTATATCTAAAGGAGATCAAATTATCTTGAACAGGATGATGTTAAATTTTTTTTCTCCAGTTAGTGGCAATTGTTAATTAACCCCCTAACTTCCCCAAGGGGTTAACAATTTTGTACAAAGTCGCATTTGTGGTCAGTCACAGTATTTATTAACCGCGGGTTCGCTATTAACCGCTATTACTGCATAAGCTGGCACCAATACTAGGTGTTAGTACTGCATAACTGGCACCAATACTAGGAGCTATTACTGCGTAAATGGGCACCAATACTAGGGGCTATTACTGCGTGAACTGGCACCAATACTAGGGGCTATTACTGCGTGAACTGGCACCAATACTAGGGGCTATTACTGCGTAAACTGGCACCAATACTAGGGGCTATTACTGCGTAAACTGGCACCAATACTAGGGGCTATTACTGCATAAACTGGCACCAATACTAGGGGCTATTACTGCGTAAACTGGCACCAATACTAGGGGCTATTACTGCGTAAACTGGCACCAATACTAGGGGCTATTACTGCGTAAACTGGCACCAATACTAGGGGCTATTACTGCGTAAACTGGCACCAATACTAGGGGCTATTACTGGGTAAACTGGCACCAATACTAGGGGCTATTACTGGGTAAACTGGCACCAATACTAGGGGCTATTACTGGGTAAACTGGCACCAATACTAGGGGCTATTACTGGGTAAACTGGCACCAATACTAGGGGCTATTACCGGGTAAACTGGCACCAATACTAGGGGCTATTACCGGGTAAACTGGCACCAATACTAGGGGCTATTACCGGGTAAACTGGCACCAATACTAGGGGCTATTACCGGGTAAACTGGCACCAATACTAGGGGCTATTACTGGGTAAACTGGCACCAATACTAGGGGCTATTACTGGGTAAACTGGCACCAATACTAGGGGCTATTACTGGGTAAACTGGCACCAATACTAGGGGCTATTACTGGGTAAACTGGCACCAATACTAGGGGCTATTACTGCGTAAACTGGCACCAACAATAGGGACTGTTACTACATAAACTGGCACCAATACTAAGGGTTTGTTCTGCGTAAACTGGCACCAATACTAGGGTCTATTACTATGTAAACTGGCACCAATACTAAGGGTTAGTACTGCTCAAACTGGCATACTAGAGGCCATTTCTGTGTAACAAAGAAAAGATATACCTGTGCTCAAATCCCAATAGCTTGTACATGTATTTGAACTATTAGGTCCTAAAGGGGTGTGACCACATATTAATAATACAAATTCTGGACGGACCCTCTGCACACTGCTACACCCTTTCCAGCAAACTATGCAATGAAAAACGGGGATATTCAGTTCACATGTATTGCAATACATGTTTAAGCTGACCAACTACATCAAAGTAATTCCTCTTCAGACCAGTCCTACACTACCTTGTAACTGCAAGTGCTAAGGTGGACACAATGCCAACATGGGGCATAAAGACCCAAAGTGGGGGAGAGATAGGTTCAGATCTGGTCACTGACCTGCACCAATACTAGGGGCTATTACTGCGTAAATGGGCACCGATACTAGGGACTATTACTGCGTAAACAGGCACCTATACTAGGGACTATTACTGCGTAAACAGGCACCTATACTAGGGGCTATTACTGCGTAAATGGGCACATATACTAGGGGCTATTACTGCGTAAATGGGCACCTATACTAGGGGCTATTACTGCGTAAACTGGCACCAATACTAGGGGCTATTACTGGGTAAACGGGCACCAATACTAGGAGCTATTACTGAGTAAACTGGCACCATTACTAGGGGCTATTGCTGCGTAAATGGGCACCGATACTAGGGGCTAGTACTGCGTGAAAACAAAATGCATCAAAAATGTGCATGCAGACATGCATCTTGAATGCAGTAGTGTGAATGGCTCCTCATGGCGATTGTACAATCAGATTGTAACACATCTGGGCATATTTAGAGAGCACAAGCCCTTCTGAGTGCTCCCTTTAGGATGTCCCCCTGGATGTGTTCCCAGCATAGCAGCCCAGACACCACTGGCAGGATGTCCTAGAGGCGAGTCCTGCCCACATGTCTAGCAGAAAAGAGTGCGTGCATGCTGGTCAGGTCAGTACAAACCATGCCTGTCCATCTACACACATGCGCAGTCTTATCTTCTACTGTCACCTCCTAAGGCAAAAATAGAAGTGCAGACTCCTTCTATAGAAAGTGACAAGTGTCACCCCTCCCCTACCGCACCATGACTGTCACCTCACACACAAGTAGAACTATGCAGGCCAGTTTTATAGCACTCTGCTTCACACACCTTATAGTTTACTTACCTATTTGTCAGCAAAGCACAAAACGCCGCTCACCCTTCACTCCTAGGCTGACCTCAGCCCAGCTCTGCGAACCAAGCCTCACTCTGAGATCTCGCCTTTCCTCTTCCGTCTGTCACTGTCTACCCTACCGCAAGCCAGGGTTGTGGGCGACACCTAGCGGCACACCTCGGTAGTACCGTTTCGTCTCAGCCACGTTAGGAAGGAGAACATGTGCCTGGTTTATTAGGATCCTAATAGAGGAGGGCTGGAATTCCTGTCCTTCTGCAGCTCAGTTTTAAATTAACATACTCTATGCAAACATGATAATAGTGAAAAAAACATTTTTGCTTGCACATAATTGGATGATGGCAGTCAGCAGAGTGTCCCCTTATGTACTTAGCTCTGTGCACTTTGTAATTGCGGTTGCTCCAGTCTACTTGCCTTTAGTAAATAAACCCTATTGCATTAAATAGTAAGATGTGTTATGCATGGGTGTATTTTTATGTAACTGAGTGTATATAAAGACATGGGAAGAAGATGAAAAAGAAAAAAAAAATATTTTAATATTTTATTGAACACTTTGATTTTTGTTCAGAGACTTGACACATTTTGCTCTATATTGTGAATGGTAGTTTATTTCTTCTGCGATAAAACCTTCTTGCTCTAACTTCCTCCTTGCAAGATAAACTCCAGTGTATTCACTCATCGGCCACTTTATTAGGTACACCTTGCTATTACTGCGTTGGGCCCCTACAGTATATGCCTTTAAAACTGCCTTCATTCTTTGTGGCATAGATTCAACAACATGTTGAAAACATTGCTCACAGTTTTTGGTCCGTATTGACATGATAGCATCACACAGTTGCTGCAGAACCATTATGCGAGTCTCCCGTTCCTCCACATCCCAAGGAGCTCTGTTGGATTAAGATCTGGCGACTGTGGAGGCCATTGGAATACAGAGAACTCATTGTCATGTTCAAAGAACCAGTGGTGAGATGATTTGAGCTTTGTGACATGGTGCATTATCCTGCTGGAATTAGCCATCAGAAGATGGGTACACTCAGTGCCAGAACAAGATCCTCCAGTGCCCAGGGAAAAGATGGCAAATTGCACTCCCCCCTTCATTATGTGGGGCCTTATAAGGAGGAGAGAGAGCACAGCCTGCACCTCTTCCTGACTCTCTCCTTTTTGTCTCACTGCTTCCAGCGCTGGGCTGACAGAAGTAGTGATGCTGCTGTCACTATACCTGTGAGCTCTATAGTAGGAGGATCTTGCGGCGCCTTCATCCCTACAATACACTTTGCGCCCCAAGCAGCCGCCCCTTGCGCCCAGGGCAGCCGACCCTTCTGCCCACCCCTTGTCCTGGCCCTGGGTACACCATACCTCCCAACTGTCACAGATTCGCCGGGACTTGCAAGCAAATCTCACTGTCCCACGAATCCATGCTGAATCCCGCAGCAGAGCCCAGTACGGGACAAGTTCCCGGACTCCACTAATCCTCCTGCATGGAGTGGCCACGCCGTACTGTAGCTCCAATGCAATACTCCCAACGCACACGTTCCTGCACAAACGACTGTATCTTAAATTGGGTGCTGAAATGACCGTCTGGAACCGACTGCAATCATGAGAAGGAAATGTCACTAGCACACCAAGATCTCCAAAATTTTAATCACATAGTATCAAAAAAATAAATAGAAGCAACGTTTCAGAGCCACGCAGGACCCCTTCATCAGGCATATGGCAAAGTGTGATACAAGCATTCCACTATTTTAAGAACCATTCACCAATCAGTGCAAAGAGGAAATAACCCCCAGCCCGCCCCTTGACATCAAATTACATAATATCCCATCCATAAACCTGCTTCCTATTTACATAAAACAGCCATCAGGCTGTCATAACCACTTTGGTCAAAGTGGATCAGTGTACTAGTATTCTGTTCATACTAAAATGAATCCTATTTGCACAGAGAACTAACATGCAATTGCAGCCTCATCAAACATGTCTGTTCCTTTCCTTAATTGTGTACCTCCACCTTGACCATTAGGGGCTTACCTTTCTACTCCAATCCAGCGACACGCTATGCACATGTGCCCTAGGGGTCCGGGGATCAATATGTCAATGCAGATGCGGCAGTCTGCAATTAGACAGGGAGAACTCTGGGGCTAAGTGAAAAGAAGAAGAAGAAGAAAAAAAAAAGATGAAAACCGAGTGTGAAAGTGAGTCATGGCCTATGCACCTTGAACATATGGAAAGTGAAAAAAAGCTGAAAATTCAAATAAAATATAAAATAAAGGAAAAGAGAAAGAAAAAAGAATAATAAAAAGAAAAAGAAAAATACTCAAGTTATAAGAAGGAAAAAAAATTGAAATGAATCTTCTGGGCCAATCACACATTATTCTATCACCAAAAACCACCAAATCAGCGTTTCTTCATCCAATAGATATATTCTCCCTTCAATGGATTTCCACCAATCACCCAAAAAGGAAATGACAATGTCATCGCACAACACGCTTTTATTAATAAATCCCCTTTAGAAGCTCCTCCCACAATCTATATGTTTCCACATTCCAGTGCCCAGACCGGTGTTCTGGCATATTCAGTCCGGCCATCATATAGTATCCGCCCAGTATTGCGCATGCGCAGCGCTTGCGCAGTACGGAGCAGAAGAAGCTTCGGAAAATCTCCGAAGATGAACGGCGCCTGCGCCGTGAGTCGAGGGGGCAGCCCCACCATCCAAGCAGACATAGGGCTGGGAAAATTAGAGGGCCCCTCGCGGGCTCGCTTCACTCGCCACGCCTCGGGCTCGGCCTCACTGTGCTCGGCTCTTTTATATTCCAACTCTATGTCCACTTGGATGGTGGGGCTAGAACCTGGACTCACAGCGCAGACGCCATTCATCTTCAGCTATTTTCGGAACCTGTGTGTGCTGTGTACTGCACATGCGCAGTACACAGCGGACACTATGCGATGGGGGACTGTATATGATAGGACCCCGGCACCAGCTCCATCAGCTGATATCTATCCATTAATATCCTCCAAGTAATTCCCTCAGCACCGCCTCCCACCATCTTCCCTCTCTATACAAACTATTCTTTTTTCACTCTCATTTCTCTCTTTTGGCTTTTCAATAAAATTACATTTAAATATAAAATGGCCCAATGAGTAAAACTGCTTGTCTTTGGCAGACTAAGCCCTTATACACACAGTCGGACATTCCGACAACAAAATCCGTCGGATTTTGTCAGACGGATTTTGTCCAAAACTTGTGTTGCATAAACACGGTCGGATAAAGTTGTCGGAAAATCCGATCGTACGCAACGTGATGACGTTATTTCGTTACGACGGAACTACGTTCAGACTAGTAGCCAATAGCTTTGGTGTAGGAATTTGATCTGAGCATGTGTGGCACTTTGTCCGATTGGAATTCTCTACACACAATCGGACAAAGTCCAATCGGATCATGTTGTCGGAAAGTTTTATAGCCCAGCTCTAAAACTTTGTCCGTCGGATATTCCTAGGGAAACAGTCCGATGGAGCCCACACACAGTCGGATTATCTGACAACACGGTCCGATCTGACATTTTCCGTCGGACAAGGGCTAAGATGTTCCTACGAGTCCAGCTTAATCCACATGC
Organism: Lithobates pipiens; assembly: GCF_037356315.1. Lineage (NCBI taxonomy): Eukaryota > Metazoa > Chordata > Amphibia > Anura > Ranidae > Lithobates > Lithobates pipiens. The sequence goes on from NW_027507758.1 coordinate 297,589,757, forward strand.
AGTGCAGCATAAGAACTGTTACATTGTACAGAAACATACAACAAGAAGCTGCAGTCCCACCACCTGTTAGAGGAATTAAGTGGTTAGCTCTTCTGCCTAGCAGCACCGGGGTCATCACTTCAATTCCCAACCACAGCGCCACCTGCCTGGAGTTTGCATGTTCTCCCTGCACCTGCGTGGGTTTCCTCCGGAGACTCCAATTTCCTCCCACACTGCAAAGACATGCAGGGGGGTACATTGGCCCTAGTATGTGTATGAATGTGAGTTAGGGAGCTTAGATTGTAAGCTCCTTAGGGGCAGGGGCTGTTGTGACTGCACAATATACAGGATCTATATATAAAGGTGGGGGGCTGACATATATACAGGATTAAGGGGAGGTTGAGTGCGTATACGTAAGGTGGCCGGTGTGTGGATTTGCCCATGAGCAAGCCCTGGGGAATGTTGGCGGTCAGGCTCAGGGGGGCCCAGGCCTAAAGCTGTGTAAGGGGCCCAGAAATTTCTGATGGTTGCCCTGCCAATGACTGACAGTCACCAGCTCTCTGCTCACTGAGCTATGAGAACCGAGCAATTAGCAGTGCTTGATCACTCAATTCTCAGAGTTAGAGCTGACAGGGGACAGATGCAGCATCAGTCCGATTCTGCATCCAGCTATGTAAGTATGATTCACAAACAAAAGTGAATCTCATACTTCTCTTTTAAGCCCCTGTCATGTTTGGGCTGACCCACTTTTTGGATTGGGCGCCGCAGGTCACTATCTCCCAAAAATGTCCCTCATTCTCAAGTTCAAAAGTTGGGAGGTGTAAATATGTATTCAAATCAGTCAAGCTTCATGGTATAGTTAAAAGAGAATAGTGGTCTCCTAATTTTAACCATAAACAGGGTTTCCCTATATTAAGGACACAACTGAAAATAAACATTTTCTAATAAAGTAAGGAGGTATAGGGTGATATACGTTTGTATTTATTTCAGATAAAGGTTTTTTTTTTTAACCCTTGACAGTTTTCTGCGATTTGATGACTTTGTATTGTGAAGGTGATTGCCACTACCTAACTTTCATGGGAGGAGGGCATGTTAGGGCATATATGAACCCCTACCAGTTCAATGCATCCAGTCAAGCCCACTGATAGTGGTGTACAGGTTGTCCACCTGTACCAGGCCCAAGCCTCATCGGGTCAATTGAGGGGAGCTGCCATATATGTCCCCATGATCTTTAGTGATAGCCCCAGGAATATTGTGGGAAACATTTCTAGTGGAACTCTCCATCACCCAGTAATTATACCAGATCATCAGATTGTTTATGATCAGCTTTAATTTCTCTATCTTCAATCACAACACTTGAGAAGCAGGTGTAGAAATACATTTTAAATAACATGTGAATCACTAGCAAGGTTCAACATTAAAAAAAAGCCAGCATAAGCATTTGTGTAAACAGGCCATCCTATGCTAACTCAATTTCAGGTGAACTTGTGGCCAGACATTTGGACATTTAAAAGAGGAGTGTGGGATTTAATAAAAATACAAACATTCATATTCATGGGTTTGATGCTGCATCTGTCCCCCCGCTGCCTATAATACCAAGGACCGAGTGATCAAAGACTGCTGATCACTCAGTTCTTGGTCTTCAGTGAGCAGGGAGCCAGTGACTGTCAGTCACAGGCTCTCGGCTCTGCCTCTCCAGTGCTCACTGGATTGCTGGGCTATGGAGGGGACGGAAAAGGCTGGCTTAGGCTCTCTGCTGCTGCCAAGGCATCTGGGTGGATCACAACATTAAAGTCGGGATCCCTGCAGAGCCTGGACCAGCTGAGTGAGGTCAGCCACTGTCAGCTGAACATGAGTCACAGGAGTGCAGAACTAAGTGCACTCCTGTGACATACAGAAGAAGTGGACCAATATGTTGTGGCCCTGATTCTTCTTTAAAGTGGGGTACCCCCTAAAAAAAAAAAATTAAAAGTCAGCAGCTACAAATACTGCAGCTGCTGGCTTTTAATAATCGGACACTTACCTGTCCCGGGTTCCAGCGATGCGGGGGAACGAAGCCCCCCCCTCGCTCCCCGCTCCGCTCGCGGCGCCGTCATGCATACTGTGGGCACCCGGCTGTGGCTTCACAGCCGGGCACCCACTGCGCATGCGCGAGCGGCGCAGGGCGCCGTGATACGCCGTACAGTCACCTGGGACACGTGACAGGTCCCAGGTGAATGTGCGGCGCGAGGGGAAGTGATGTCACCAGCCCGGGCAATGAAGAAGGCAGACTACGAGGGACCCCCTAGCAACCGGTATTTAGAGGTGAGTAAAAAATTTTTTTTTTGCCAATTATTTTTTTTTGATTTTTTTTAAGATTTTTAAGTGGTTTTATTTTTTGGGGGGCAACTCCACTTTAACTTATTATGCGCTCTCACATTTTGAAAATTGCGTGGTCATGCAGCACTGTACCCAAACAAAATCTTTATAAATTTTTTCCCACAAATAGAACTTTCTTTTGGTGGTATTTGATCACCTCTGTCATTTTTATTTTTTGAGCTACAAATAAAAAAAGACCGAAAATTTGGAGAAAAAAAGTTTTTCTTCGTATCTGTTACAAAACTTTCTAAATAAGTAAGTATTCTCCTTCACTGATGGGCACTGATGAGGCTACATTGACAAGCACTGATGAGGCAGTAGTGATTGCTACTGATGAGGTGGCACTTATATGCAGCACTAATAGGCATTGATAGGCGGCGCTGATAAGCAGCACTGGTAGGTGGCACTGATATACAGCACTGATGGGCACTGATAAGTGGCACTGATGGGCACTCATAGGTGGCACTGATGGGCACTCATAGGTGGCACTAATAGGTGTCACTGGAGAACACCTATAGGCAGCACTGATGGGTACTGATGGGCGGCACTGATAGATTGCACTAATAGGCAGCACTGATCAGAGGCGCTGGCAGGCATCACTGTTGGGCACAGAGTGCCATCCCTAATGGGCAATGATTGCCATCCCTGGTGGGCTTTAGTGGGCTTACCTGGTGGTCATGGATGGACATCCCTGGTGGTCCTGGGTAGGCATTCTCGGGGGGGCTGCACTGATAATCAATCAGTGCAGACCCCCCCTGTCAGGAGAGCAGCCGATCGGCTCTCCTCTACTCGCTTCAGTCGCGAGTAGAGGAAAACCCAATACATGGCTTTTCCTGTTTATATTGTGATCTATTGTGATTGGACACAGCTGATCACGTAATAAAGAGCCTCCATCAGACTGACACACCACAATCGCCACACTGGGTGCTCCTGCGGGCGAGCGATCTTGGCTTTTTCTGTTGGACGCCCAGTCAGGATAACTGAACCACTTCCTGGCCATCATTCTGCTATAGGCTGGGCAGGAAGTGTTTAAATGTTTTAGAAAAAATTAAGTTACAAAAATAAATATGAACAACTTTATCAGTGCCTATCAGTGCAGCCTCACCTGTGCCCATCAATGCAGCCTCACCTGTACCCATCAATGCAACCTCACCTGTGCCCATCAATGCAGTGTGACCAGTGCCCATCAATGCAGCCTGACCTGTGCCCATCTATGCAGCCTCACCTATGCCCATCAATGCAGCTTGACCTGTGCCCACCAATTCAGCCTCACCTGTGCCCATCAATTCAGCCTCACCTGTGCCCATCAATGTAGCATGACCAGTGCCCATCAATGCAGCCTGACCTGCGCCCAGCTATGCAGCCTCACTTGTGCCCATCAATGCAGCTTGACTTGTGCCCACCAATGCAGCCTCACTTGTGCCCATCAATGTAGCGTGACCAGTGCCAATGAATGCAGCATGACCAGTGCCCACCAATGCAGCCTAACCTGTGCCCATCATTGTAGCTTAACCAGTGCCCATCAATGCAGCCTTACCTGTGACCATCATCGCAGCCAGAGCTGGTACATAGGGGGGTGGAAGGGGCGGATGCCCTGGGCGGTACAATTTATAAGGGGTGGAGAGGCACAGTGAAGTGTCCTTCTAAAACAGCCATCAATAGTTTGCTGGGACCGCAGGTTTCCCCAGCAACCAGTGACGCTGCGTGCGTGCGCTCGCCCCCTGCTCCTCACCGCAGGTCTCGGAGTTGAGAGAAGACCAGCTCGCACTCACAGGCCATGAGTAGGGGTATGACATCACATGCGTGCCCCGTACCCTGTCCCCCTGCTACTCTTGCAGCTTCCGTCCCTTCGGTATTTCATTTGTACCCCCCTGCATTCAAGGTATGTGGGCAACATGTTAACTAGTGATCACTAATAGTGATGGACGAACTTCCGATGGGACGTTTCGCGAACACGGACCTCGTACGCGGCCCGCGTACGCGGCCGATAGTTCGCGAACCGTAACGTTCGCGGCGGGCCCCATTGACTTCAATAGGAGGCAAACTTTGCAAACCTACAGGTCAAATTTGCAGCCACAAAATAATTACTAGCTGTGCAAACATAGTCCCACCACATGGCCAATGACATAACACATGTATGAGGTGAATCTGGGATCGACAACTACAAGCATTCTTTTTTTATATGTGAAATTGTGACAATTCAGGACTGTGGAGCACATGAAGGCAATGGAGGAGAGGGAAGGTCAGGGTAGGCAAAGAAGAGGGTGCAGGAGATGATCACCAGCAGCGTGACATACAGCAATGACACCTGCACCATGATAGAGTCAGCTGACACCAGCACCGTGATAGAGAGCACTGACATCAGCAGCGTGACATACAGCAATGACACCTGCACCGTGATAGAGTGATCTGACACCAGCACCGTGATAGAGAGCACTGACATCAGCAGCATGACATAAAGCACTGACACCATCACCATGTTATACAGCACTGACACCAGCACCGTGATAGAGAGCACTGACATCAGCAGCGTGACATACAGCAATGACACCTGCACCGTGATAGAGTGATCTGACACCAGCACCGTGATAGAGAGCACTGACATCAGCAGCGTGACATAAAGCACTGACACCAGCACCATGATATACAGCACTGACACCAGCACCGTGATGGAGAGCTCTGACATCAGCAGTGTGACATACAGCAATGACACCTGCACTGTGATAGAGTGATCTGACACCAGCACCGTGATAGAGAGCCCTGACGTCAGCAGCGTGACATAAAGCACTGACACCAGCACCATGATATACAGCACTGACACCAGCACCATGATGGAGAGCACTGACATCAGCAGCATGATATACAGCAATGACACCTGCACCGTGATAGAGTGATCTGACATCAGCACCGTGATAGAGAGCACTGACATCAGCAGCGTGACATAAAGCACTGACACCAGCACCATGATATACAGCACTGACACCAGCACCGTGATAGAGAGCACTGACATCAGCAGCGTGACATAAAGCACTCACACCAGCACCGTGATATACAGCACTGACACCTGCACCGTAAGGAGCCCCAGGAGGAAGTCAGCATAGCACAGGGATGGTGGGAGCACCTCATAATGAGCATAGCACAGGGATGGTGGGAGCCCCTCATAATATGCACAGCAGAGGTACAGCCCCAGGAGGAAGTCAGCACAGCACAGGGATGGTGGGAGCCCCTCATAATAAGCAGCCCCAGGAGGAAGTCAGCACAGCACAGGAATGGTGGGAGCCCCTCATAATAAAGCCGCGTACACACGGGCGGACTGTATGGCCTACTTAGTCCGTCTAAACACATTTCAGCGGACAGTCCGCTCGTGTGTGGGCTTCAGCGGACTTTTTCAGCGTGCAGTCTGGCGTACTAAGTATTTCGGAATTTCCGTAATACTGTCCGTCATACTTTGGTTTCAGCGGACAATCCGCTCGTGAGTAGGCTAGTTCGACGGACTAAGAATGGCGCATGCTCAGAAAGGATTTACACGGCGGAAGGTTGCATTGCTGTGTATTGGACTTCCTATTTCTAGTCCCGTCGTACGTGCTGTACATGTCATCGCGCAAGCTTTCGACGGACTGTTTGTGCATCCGTGTGTGGTCAAGTCCGTTCATTCGAAAGTAGGACGGACTGTCCGTCGGATTGTATGACGGACTAAGTAGGCCATACAATCCGCCAGTGTGTACGTGGCTTAAGCAGCCCCAGGAGGAAGTCAGCACAGCACAGGGATGGTGGGAGCACCTCATAATGAGCATAGCACAGGGGTGGTGGGAGCCCCTCATAATATGCACAGCAGAGGTACAGCCCCAGGAGGAAGTCAGCACAGCACAGGGATGGTGGGAGCCCCTCATAATAAGCAGCCCCAGGAGGAAGTCAGCACAGCACAGGGATGGTGGGAGCCCCTCATAATAAGCAGCCGCAGGAGGATGTCAGCATAGCACAGGGATGGTGGGAGCCCCTCATAATGAGCATAGCACAGGGATGGTGGGAGCCCCTCATAATATGCACAGCAGAGGTACAGCCCCAAGAGGAAGTCAGCACAGGGATGGTGGGAGCCCCTCATAATAAGCAGCCCCAGGAGGATGTCAGCATAACACAGGGATGGTGGGAGCCCCTCATAATAAGCAGCCCCAGGAGGAAGTCAGCACAGCACAGGGATGGTAGGAGCCCCTCATAATGAGCATAGCACAGGGATGGTGGGAGCCCCTCATAATATGCACAGCAGAGGTACAGCCCCAGGAGGAAGTCAGCACAGCACAGGGATGGTGGGAGCCACTCATAATAAGCAGCCCCAGTAGAAATATGACACCACTCAACCTCTTCAAACAGGAGGGTACGGGCATATAGTACGGTGTGCTTTTGTCGGACAAGGAAGTGAGCCAAATGAAGAAAGAAGGTCTGTGTGCTCGATTAAAAAAATAGTTTCTAGACATATACATGGTCTACTGGTCACATGTGTTAAATTCCTCCGAGATCCATGCCTCATTCATTTTTAGAAATGTGAGGTAGTTAACACTGTCGTGAGCTAGGCGAGTCCGCTTATCGGTCATGATCCCCCCTGCTGCGCTGAACGTCCTTTCTGACAGGACACTGGACGAGGGGCAAGCCAACAGTTCGATTGCAAATTGGGCAAGCTCTGGCCAGAGGTCAAGCCTGCCCACCCAGTAGTCCAGGGGTTCATCACTCCTCAGAGCGTCCACATCGGCCGTTAACCCGATGTAGTCGGACACCTGACGGTCTAGGCGTTCCCTGATGCTGGATCCGGATGACACCTGTCGATGGGTCAGCTGAAAGAATGACCTCATATCAGAAGTCACCAACACATCTTCAAACCGGCCTCTTCTTGCAGGCGCTGTTGGATTGGTACTCGCAACTCCTTCTCTGGGAGTGGAAATTGCTCCTCTGCCAGCGCACGCAAAAGCAGAATGCAGCATTTCGCGAAGCAAGGCCTGGAAGTGCTCCATTCTGACAGCCCTCTGTGACGGCGGTAACATTTCCGCCATTTTGTGTTTGTACCGGGGGTCTAAGTACGTTGCCACCCAGTACTGGTCCTTGACCCTTATGCTTTTTATACGGGGGTCCCTGTTAAAACACTGGAGCATGAAGGCCCCCATTTACACTAAACTGGAAGCGGTGTGGTGGCCTGGCTCCTGCTCATCATCCAGGATAATGTCGTCCTCTTCATTCTCCTCTCCCCATCCACGCACAACAACAGGGATCCCAGAAAGGTTTAAAGCATGCTCTTCTTGCTCCTCCTCATCCGCCCCAGGACCATCCTCCTCTGACTCCTCTTCAGACTCCTGTTGTTCACTTGTCTCAGATAGAGTAGCCCCCCCTGGGAATTCATCCAGCATTGCGACTTCCTCATCTTCCGGCTCCTGCTCCTCCACAGCTTGATCAATGACACGACGCAATGCATGCTCCATAAAGAAGGCATAAGGTACCATGTCACTGATGGCGCCATGGCTGTGACTGACCAGTTTGGTGATCTCCTCAAATAGCCGCAGAAGTCTGCATGTGTCGCGCATGAGCAGCCACTGGCGCGGTGAAAAAACCCCCAGCTCCCCAGAACCTGTTCTGCCGCAGAGTTCATACAGGTAGACGTTAACTGCACGTTTCTGCTGAAGCAGCCTATCAAACATATAGAAGGTTGAGTTCCATCGCGTCAGGCAATCGCAAATAAGACGTCTGACTGGCAGATTGTGTCGCCGCTGAATGTTGGGAAAGGCGAGCCATGGCCGTGTAAGATCTTCTGAAATGGGCCGAGATTTTCCTTGCCTGCCGCAAGATGTCCTTGACCCCAGGGTATTTGACAAGGAATCGCTGCACGACCAAGTTTAAGACGTGTGCCATGCATAGCACGTGCGTGATTTTGCCCTGTTTCAATGCTCTAAGCAGATTGGCACCGTTGTCACACACCACTTTACCAACTGTCAAATTGAGCGGTGTTAGCCACTGATCTGCCTGTGAATGCAAAGCTGAAAGGAGTGCCGGGCCAGTGTGACTCTTGGCTTCCAGGCACAACAGACGCAGCACGGCATGGTATGGTAACGCCTCACCTGGCATGTTGAATAGGTTCTGGGGTGCTTGGGCGGTGCAGCGGAAGAGACGCTAGCAGCGGAAAAGGAGGAGTCAGCCGAGGAGGAGAGGGAGGAGGATGGAGTAGGAGGAGGAGGAGAAGAAGAGTCAGGCCTGCATGCAATCCGTGGCAGTAAAACCAAATCTACACGGGTGCCACGGGTTACATGCTTGACGGCCGTCAGAAGGTTCACCCAGTGGGCAGTAAAAGTGATATACCTTCCCTGTTTGCTAGACCACGTGTCTGTGGTCAGATGTATCTTGGCACCGACACTGTGTACCAGAGATACATTCACTTGCCGCTGAACATGGCCATATAGCTCTGGGATGCCCTTCTCTGTGAAATACTTCCTGGGACCTTCCATTGTGGTGTTCCAATGGCCACAAATTTGCGTAAGGCCTCCGAGTCCACCAGTTTATATGGCAGTAGTTGGTGGGCTATGAGTTCTGACAAGCCAGCCGTCAACCATTGGGCAAGAGGGTTATCCGGCGTCATCATTGTTTTACGCTCGAACATTAGGCCCACGGAAGCCTGCCTTTTTGCAGAAAAACGTGAGCTTGGCGTGATGGAAGGTGGAGTGGAGGACAATTGTGAGGAGAGAGGAGAAGGAGAAGTAGAAGACGAGGCTGGACGGTGAGAGCCTGGAGTGTGGCTTTGTGTGTTCCGTTGCTCCCACTCGGCTCGGTGATGGCTGCTCATGTGCCTTCTTAAGGCGGTCGTCCCTAGGTGAGTGTTGGGCTTACCGCGACTAATGCGTTGACTGCAAAGATTACAGATGGCAACGCTATTGTCAGCAGCGGACACGTTAAAAAAAGCCCACACTGCGGAGCCATGTGCCGGTGTCCTGGGAGCGCCAGATGTGACCGTACATGGTCGATGACTCGCTCCTGATACATTTGCAGTCTGCTTTGTCCCTCCTGTGCAATGTAAGTTATTCCTGCTTCTCCTCCCTATCTGCTGGTCCATATCTCCCTCTGAACTCCCCTCCTCTTCCTCTCTTGTGGGCACCCATGTGACATCACTAGACACGTCATCGTCGACGTCACCTTCTCCACCGCTATAAGTAGAGATCTCGGAGTAGGCAGAAACACCGGGGACCAACCTCCTCCTTGGGCTGATCTGGGTACTGTCGCCAGACTGCTGAGTAGCGGTTGTTGCTACCTCCTCTTCCTGATCCAATACCAAGAGTGGCTGCGCATCAGAAATGTCTTGATATGGATCTGAAAATAACTCCTGTGACTAAAGCGGAAGGTATGTGGTGGTGGTGGGGGTGGTGGTGTTGTTGGTGGTAGTGTCTTTGGGGGTGCACATAGCAGAGAGTGAAGAAGAGTGTGCAGATCGAGAGGATGAGGAGGGTGCAGAAGAGTAAGGCTGAGTGAGCCACTCAACCAAGTCTGGTGCGTCCTTTAAAGTAATTGAACGCACCTTCTGCAACTTCCCACTTTGGCTCAAGCCTGTTGCTCCTGCCCTACCCCTACCACCCCTGCGGAAGGGCCTGCCTCTTCCTCTGCCTGTCATTTTTTAAATGACCCTGTGACAAAACTCTCAGTCCCTATACCGATGAAGGACTGCTGCAGTATAGGGCAGCGGTCAGCAGTAGTGCACCTCAACCCTATGTATTGTGGACCTATACCAGTCCTTATAGAATGGCAGACTGTACCTCACTCAACCCTATGTACTGTAGTACCCTATACCTTACCAGTCCTCATAAGGACCTTTGTGGAACAAGTAGCTTGTGTGTGAGTGATTAGCAGACTGTACGTCAGTCCCTATACCGATGAAGGACTGCTGCAGTATAGGGCAGCGGTCAGCAGTAGTGCACCTCAACCCTATGTATTGTGGACCTATACCAGTCCTTATAGAATGGCAGACTGTACCTCACTCAACCCTATGTACTGTAGTACCCTATACCTTACCAGTCCTTATAAGGACCTTTGTGGAACAAGTAGGTTGTGTGTGAGTGATTAGCAGACTGTACGTCAGTCCCTATACCGATGAAGGACTGCTGCAGTATAGGGCAGCGGTCAGCAGTAGTGCACCTCAACCCTATGTATTGTGGATCTATACCAGTCCTTATAGAATGGCAGACTGTACCTCACTCAACCCTATGTACTGTAGTACCCTATACCTTACCAGTCCTTATAAGGACCTTTGTGGAACAAGTAGGTTGTGTGTGAGTGATTAGCAGACTGTACGTCAGTCCCTATACCGATGAAGGACTGCTGCAGTATAGGGCAGCGGTCAGCAGTAGTGCACCTCAACCCTATGTATTGTGGACCTATACCAGTCCTTATAGAATGGCAGACTGTACCTCACTCAACCCTATGTACTGTAGTACCCTAGACAGACCAAGTTACCAGTCCTTATAAGGACCTTTGTGGAACAAGTAGGTTGTGTGTGAGTGATTAGCAGACTGTACGTCAGTCCCTATACCAATGAAGGACTGCTGCAGTATAGGGCAGCGTTCAGCAGTAGTGCACCTCAACCCTATGTATTGTGGACCTATACCAGTCCTTATAGAATAGCAGACTGTACCTCACTCAACCCTATGTACTATAGCACCCTACACCAGGTTATTACCTTACCAGTCCTTATAAGGACCTTTGTAGATTGTGAATGATTAGCAGACTGCAGCAGAAGGGCAGCAGTCAAGTATAATATTCTTTCTATATTTGGAAGAAAGAATATTATACGTGTACAAGCCTATTACCATACCACTGATACCAGTCCTGAAAAGAACCTTTGTGGACCTAATATAGTAACAGCTACTGATTAAACTGACCCTCACTGCCTCACACACTGCTTCCTGCCTGTCCCTATATAAACTGACAAAACAGAGGCTACTGGAACAATAACTGGAATAGCACTTTTGTGGACCTGATAGTAACAGCTAATGACTAAACTGACTGTCCCTACAGCAGACACACCGTCCTGTCCCTTTCTCTAAACTGACAAAAGACACTCAGGCTGCTGCAACAATCAGTAGCACAGCAAACCTATATACACCTAACACCTATACCAGTCCTGAAAAGAACTTTTGTGTACCAAATAGCTAGCGATTTGGGTCACTGCAATCTCTCCCTGCTCCACACAGCAACCTCTCCCTATAGTGACAGAAGAAAGAATGTAAAATGGCCGCCGGATCGGGTGTATTTATAAGTTAGGGGGAATGTCCAAGTGTCCATTTGCTGTAATGTCTCAATTGGCTGTCCTGTACCCCATGATGGATGTGTCCTCATAGGTCAAAGTTCTTTTACACAGTAAACACGGAAGTCGAACGGGCGGACCGCGAACAGCCGAAAAATGCGCTGCGAAACGACCGCCGGCCAAACCGTTCGGCCTTCACTAGTGCCCATCATTGCAGCCTCACCTGTACCTATCATTGCAGCTTCACCTGTGCCAATCATGGCAGTGTGACCAGTGCAGAGGAAGAGAGAGGGCGGCTGGATCATCACAGAGCGGGGATTGCCCACCGTAACAGCTTATATTAGAAATGCCATCCGCTTGCGTTCACACACAGCTCCGCCTCCTGATCTGGTGCCTGTGACAGACAGAATGACGATCCAATGCTGGGATGTGTTCTGTCTGTCACAGGCATCGGGTCAGGAGGCGGGGCTGTTTGTGATGACGAGCAGACAACAATTGAAATGTAAGCTGTTACAGTGGGCAATCCCCACTCTGTTATCCAGCCAGCTCACCTCTTCCTCCACTCTCTCTTCTCCCGGGGGTGATCACTTGGAGAACAGCTCTCATTCAACCCTCATTCAATGGTGCTCGCCCCCCCACTCAGAGGCATCCCACGCTTGCCAGGAACCATTTTGCACTCACAAAAGTGGGCAAGTGGGCGAGTGGGAGATTTGAGGGCTGTTTTAAACTTGATGCATAGCCATTTTTTTTCTTACATTTGGATAAAGTATGGAAGGATTTTTTTTGTGTACCATTACTTATATTTCCCTTCACTTTCTGTCCCAGAGATAGAATAGTAAGTTTAAGGAAATCTCTCAAAGTGAGAACTCCCATCTAGGACAGTTGTCCCCAGAAGATTTGCCTCTATTGGAAGCCTGGATGTGACATCGCTTCCTCAAACTCAACCTATCCAAAACTGAGCTCATGATATTTCCTCCCCCACATTCCTCTTCTGCTGATTTATTTCTCAAAATCAACGGCTCAACTATCAATCCGCCCCCCCATGCCAAGGTCCTAGGTGCAATCCTGGACTCTAAACTATCCTTTTGGCCCCACATCCAGTAGCTGTCCAAAGCTTGCCACCTCAACCTCTGAAACATCCCCAAGATATGCCCCTTCCTAACTAATGACACCACAAAGCTTCTAATCCACTTCCTGGTCATCTCTCGTCTTGATTACTGCAACTCCCTCCTTATTGACTTACCTTTAAATAGGCTATCACCCCTTCAGTCCATCATGAACACTGCTGCAAGGCTCATCCACTTTACAAACTGCACGGCATCTGATACCCCTCTTTGCCAATCCCTCCATTGGCTGCCACTCAGCTGACAAATTCAATTCAAGATACTAACCAACTATCTCCAACTCTGTCCACTTTCAGATGATCCCTGAAAACACATCTCTCCAGAGAAGTCTATCTGGCCCCAGCCTAAAAACTATACTTTTATTTTCTCCATCAGCACATCCCCCCACAGTTAATACCTCTTGTATCTCTTGACCCTCCCTCTTAGATTGTAAGCTCTAAGAAGCAGGGCTCACTGATTCCTTATGTTTTAATGGGTATTGTAGCTTTACTGTCTACCCTCAAGTTTTAAAGTGCTGCGTAAACTGTCGGCACTATATAAAGCCTGTATAATAATACTCCTCTTCTTCTTGTTCTGAGAACAATGCTAACATGGATTTCCACTCACTTTGTTTCTCAATGATAATGGTCACCAGTCAAATAGAGGGGTGAATATACCGAATGGGGACACAGACAGATGGCCTAACTTTTCCCCAGTCTAACATTGAAAAATATGTTTTTACATAGAGGTACACTTTAAATCAAAATAATTAATGTGGAATACCCAGAGTATTTCACACCCAGGGTAGATCATTTTGTTACCAACTTTCTACAAAATGTTTCAGTAAGATTCTTGAAAAACATAATCAACTGCAGAAATTAAATACAGTCAGTAAAAATGATGGTGTCCTCTAACAGTGGTGGTCAGTACAGATATGAGCCTTTACATTGTTGATTAGTGTAAAATTGCCACTTTGCATCTCATCAGAGTGCCCCTTACATAAAATGTCCACATCAAAGTGCCCCCATACATCAACTTTCCCTCTCAGAGTGCACCTTCTCATCAATTGCCTCATTAGAATAATGCCCCTTACATCAAATATCCTCATCAAAGTGCCCCCTACACTACATGTTCCCATCAGAGTGTCCTCTTACATCACATCATATGTCCCCATCAGAGTGCCCCCTTGCATCAGATGTCCCCATCAGAGATCCACTTACATCAGTTGCCCCATCAGGGTACCTAAAGTCACATGGATTAGTGGGTGCACTCTCAGATATCTTGGGGTTGGGCACATCCCTCCCAGCACCCCCTAAATCCAGGACTGTAGGTGGGGGATCAATTCACCACTGCTCTCTGTTCAAGAGACCTCAGGAAGAACCCTAATTGAGAAACACTATGTAAAGTATTAAAGTAGACCTCACCCTAGCCTAGAGGCTAAACATTTTTTCCATTTTGAATAGAGTAAGGGAGGGTTATAACCCCTATAATGCTGTCAGCTTTATTTTTGCCATCTGTGTCTCACTGGGGATATTTCCCTTCACTTCCTGTCCCATAGCCAAAGCAGGAAGTGAAAGGAAAGCCATCCAAAGTGCTGGAATCCCTGGTTGTCACCAGTATAATGGGAACTAGAGTCACTATTGGAAGAGTTCCCCTCTGTTCCTATACTGGTAACAACCCAAAATTTGGAGTTTTCTTTCACTTCTCAATTTTTATAACATTAACCACTTCCCGACCAGCGCACGACGATGTACGTCGACAGAATGGCACGGGCAGGCATATTGGCGTACAGGTACGTCCAATATTCGATGCCGCCCTGCCATCGGGAGCGCGCCGCCGGCGGCGAGCTCCCGCGCTGGTCGGGACCCCCGTGAGTCCGGTCGCGGGACCCGCGGACTCGATCGCCGCGGGCATCCCCGCGATCGTCTCACGGAGCGGCCGAATAGAGCAAATGCTGTGTAAACAACATTTGTCTATTCTGCCTAGCAACTAGTGACGCTGATCTCTGCTCCATTTGATTGGAGCAGAGATCAGTGTACACTAAATGAAAGCCCAACCCCCCCACAGTTAGTAACACTCCCCTAGGAACACTTAACCCCTACACTGCCACCCACTGGTTAACCCTTTCACAGCCAGTGTCATTTACACAGGAATCACTGCATTTATATAGCAGTGATTACTGTATAAATGACAATGGTCCCAAAAATGTGTCAAAAATGTCCGATGGGTCCCCCACAATGTCGCAGTCACAATAAAAATCGCTGATCGCCGCCATTACTAGTAAAAAAAAAAATAATAAAAAATTATTAATAAAAATGCTATAAAACTATCCCTATTTTGTAAACGCTATAACTTTTGCGCAAACCAATCAATAATCGCTTATTGCGATTTTTTTTACCAAAAATATATAGAAGAATACGTATCGGCCTAAACTGAGGGAAAAAAATGTTTTTTTATATATTTTTGGGGGATATTTATTATAACAAAAAGTAAAAAATAATGCGTTTTTTTCAAAATTGTCGCTCTATTTTTGTTTATAGCGCAAAAAATAAAAACCGCAGGGGTGATCAAATACCACCAAAAGAAAGCTCTATTTGTGGGAAAAAAAGGACATCAATTTTGTTTGGGAGCCACGTCACACGACCGCGCAATTGTCAGTTAAAGCGACGCAGTGCCGAATCGCAAAAAGTGGTCTGGTCTTTGACCAGCAAATTGGTCCGGTCTGAAAGTGGTTAAACAGGACAAATAGAGAGTGTGAATGTCCCTAATGGACACAGACAGCAATAAAAATCTGACAGGTAATCTAATCCCTCTCTACTCAAAACTAAAAAAATAAAATAAAATATTTTTTTTTCCTTTAGTTATATTGTAATAATACCTGAAATGTCCATTTATATTTAATCATGTGATATTATTACATATTGTAACATCACTAACTTGAAATGATACATTTCACATGTGGTAAGTATTATGATGATCAATGACTGAAAATAACAGAGAGCCTCTTCAGTACTGAAAATATCCAGCAGATGGTAGTATAAATCTGCTCTCTAATCACAAAATATCAAGCAGTAATTTGAGCAGCATGATAAAAGCCAGTGCATCAGGACTACTAACTAGTGCATCTGTTCTAAAATAAGGAAAAGCTTATTATCAATTCAGTTATTTTTTGGCATCTTGTGGAAAGCATACCAGGTCATAACTCCCAACTGTCCCTCATTTTAAGGGACTGTTCCTTTTATGGAACCAAATCCCTCTGTCCCTCTTTCTTCCTCAGTTGTCTCTTTTGGCCTGATTTTAGAAGCTCTATAAAGAAATATATTGTTTAACTGTCAGCAGTAAGCGGATTGCTGCACTAGACCTTTGATTTAACCTTTAAATTCTATTTCTAATTTTGAAAAGCCAAACATAAGTAGTAATAAAAAAAAGTAATCCTTGTGGATCAGGTTACTGAAGCATGGCAGGGGTGTGCCACTTGCTTACTTCATTCTATAATGTGTCCTTTTTTCCCATCTCACAACGTTGAGAGGTTCGCAAGACGACTTGATTAAAATCCCGATTTTGACAGATCTAACTCAAGTTAATATGAACTTGCACTTAAAGTGATACTAAACACACAGGGGGTTATTTACTAAAACTGGAGACTGCAAAATCTGATGCAGCTCTGCATAGACACCAATCAGCTTCCAGGTTTTATTGCAAAAGCTTACATGAACAAGCCGAAGCTAGAAGCTGATTGGCTACCATGCACAGTTGCACCAGATTCCGAGTGCACCAGTTTTAGTAAATCTCCCCCACAGTATACATTGTCCCTTCTATTTCTGCATATGGATGACGGTGCTGTAATTATATATAAAAAAAAAAAAAAAAAAAGACACAGCTCTTTCCCAGCCTGTCTGCAGGGAAACATAAGCAGGAGGAGCCTCTAGTCCTCGGCTGCTAGTCACATGTTAAAAAAATCAGCCCTTGGAATACAGAGTAAAAATATAATATCAATAAACTGTTTTAAATTGTCATACATTTATATTTGAAATCACATTTTTATTATTTTGAGGAAATAACATGGTGTGGATGGATTTCTGCTTCACACTTCTCCAGCCTGTGTCTTAGAATAAGAGGGAGGTGAAGCCACCATTAATCTACATGTAATATCCCACCCCCATTGTTATTAGCTGGTTAGTGTGCATGGAGTAGGGGGGAGGGATTGGGCTGTCATTTACCACTGTGTATTTACCCCCATGTGTGACTTTATATTCACATGGGCTGCTCAGGATTGATAGGGAAGAAATGCTCAGCATAGAGACTCACTGAAAACTAAGCATGTGCAGAGCTGCCAACACAGCTGCAAAATCCCTAGCTGAACAGGGGACATGAACAGAAGGTGGAGAGCAGCAGGATCAGCCAGGTTTTTTTCACAATTCAGAAAACAAATCTCATAGTAACTGAGTATGAACAGCATATAATTGAGAGGTTTTTATAATGTAGGTTTAGTGACTCTGAGAGTTTAGCCCCTGCGTATGGGATTCTGCTATTTGTGTGGACGCCCGGAAGGAAAGCAACCTGCTTTCCAGGCATTTGTCCCTGGGTGTACCACTCTGTGCACCACTTAGCCCTGTACAGACACAGCTGCTTCCAGCCTCTCATACAGTGCCTTAAAAAAGTATTCATACCCCTTGACATTTGCCACATTTTCTCATGTTACAACCAAAAACGTAAATGTATTTTATTGGAATTTTATGTGATAGACCAACACAAAGTGGCACATCTTTGTGAATTGGAAGGAAAATGATAAATGATTTTCAAAATGTTTTACAAATAAATATGTGAAAAGTGTGGTGTGCATTTATATTCAGCCTCCCTGAGGCAATACTGTGTAGAACAACCTTTCACTGCAATTACAGCTGCAAGTCTTTTTGGGGATGTCTCTACCAGCTTTGCACATCTAGAGAGTAACATTTTTGCCCATTCTTCTTTGCAAAATAGCTCAAGTTCTGTCAGATTGGATGGAGAGCATCTGTGAGCAGAAATTTTCAAGTCTTGCCACAGATTCTCAATTGGATTTAAGTCTGGTCTTTGGGCCATTCTAACAAATTAATATGCTTTGATCTAAACCATTCCATTGTAGCTCTGGCTGTATGTTTAGGGCCGTTGTCCTGCTGAAAGGTAAACCTCCGCCACAGTTTCAAGTCTTTTGCAGGCTCTAACAGGTTTTATTTTAAGATTGCCCTGTTTGGCTCCATCCATTTTCCCATCAACTCTGACCAGCTTCCCTGTCCCTGTTGAAGAAAAGCATCCCCACAACATGATGCTGCCACTGCTGTGTTTAATGGTGGGAATGGTCTGTTCAGGGTGATGTGCAGTGTTAGTTTTTTGCAACACACAGCATTTTGCTTTTAGGCCAAAAAGTTAAATTTTGTTCTCATCTGGCCAGAGCACCTTCTTCCACATGTTTGCTGTGTCCCCCACATGGCTTCTGGCAAATTGCAAAAGGGACATCTTATGGCTTTCTTTCAACAATGTCTTTCTTCTTGCCACTTTTCCATAAAAGCCAGATTTGTGGAGTGCACGACTAATAGTTGTCCTGTGGACAGATTCTCCCACCTGAACTGTGGATCTCTGCAGCTCCTCCAGAGTTACCATGGGCCTCTTGGCTGCTTCTCTGATGACCATGTCTTGGTAGGTTATGTTGTGCCATACTCTTTCCATTTTTGGAGGATGGATTGAACAGTGCTCCATGAGATGTTAAAAGCTTCTCCACAACTTTATTCCTGACCTGTCTGGCGTGTTCCTTGTCGTCCATCATGCTGTTTGTTCACTAAGGTTCTCTAACAAACCTCTGAGGGCTTCACAGAACAGCTGTATTTATACTGAGATTAAATTACACACAGGGGGACTCTATTTACAAATTAGGTGACTTCTGAAGGCAATTGGTTCCACCAAATTTTGGTTAGGCACATCAGAGTAAAGCGGTCTAAATACAAATTCACGCCACACTTTTCACATATTTGTAGAACATTTTGAAAACCATTTATCATTTTCCTTTCACTTCACAATTATGTGCCACTTTGTGTTGGTCTATCTCATAAAATCCCAACAAAATACATTTTGGTTGTAACATGACAAAATGTGGAAAACTTGTATGAAAATGTTTTCAATGCACTGTAGGCTTTTACAGGCTGCTAGCAACAGGACTGGATGACACACCTGTATCTTCTACATGCATGAAAAAGCCTGGTACTCATGCACAGGGACTAAAAACCCAGTGTGCAAGGGGCCTAAGTTGAACTTAGTAAAAATAGAAATTAATTAAAGCGGTAGTAAACCCAGTTTCAAAAAACACTTACATTCCCGGCATGCCGGAAATGCTAACTTTCACATTGGTTGTGCTCTCAACCAAAATTTCAAACCATCCAATGGCTGGTTTCATAACTGATCACATGTGCAGCATTATGGCAGTTAAAGAATCATTAGAGGCCAAGATGGCAGCTTCCTTGACTGAAAATGATAGAAGGGTTTACTTCCACTTTAATACTGTGGGTTCCACAATACCAGCCTAGCCCTTATTTTTCGCCTGGTAATGTCTAAAAACATCAGACCTATTTTAAATCTTCTGTTAGCAGGCAATAATCTGATGTTCTCTGAAATCTTGATCTTGAGCCTGTGCCTCTGTACGGATTTCCAGTCAGCAAGGAAGAAATTATTTACACCTCTGCTCACCTTTCAGGACATCCAGCATTACACACAGAAAAAAGTATAGAAGTGAATAATTGGTAATAGGCTGCAGTCCCACTTAGATGCACAGTAAGGGCCTGTGTTGACTGATTTTTTTATTTATTTTTTGCTTCAAGAGGGTTTTGCATTGCTATACAAGTTTACAGGAATGAAAATCTCACTTGAAGCAGGTCGAATGTAGACTTGGAGGTCCATTGCAGGTCAAATGCACCCAGCAAAGAATTGTGAATTATCTCAGAAGCGTCTCAAACTGATGCTATACTGACACAAGCCCAGAGCCCATCAACAGAGCTCCTAATAGTCCTGATTGATCTGGCTGCAAGGGATCCTAGGAAAGTGGTATAAAACTGAGATTAACATGCAGTATACAGTAGTACCTTGGATTACGAGCAAAATCCGTTCCAGGAGAATGCTTGTAATCCAAAGCACTTGTATATCAATGCAAGTTTCTCCATAGGAATCAATGTAAACTCAGATAATTAGTTCATCAGCCACTGCTTGTCTATGCAGTACACACATGAAACACTCGGAAAAGCACAGAGACACTCCAGAACAGAGTGTTACCGAGTGTCTCCGAGCGTCACTGGCGCCCCCACCTCTGACCAAATGCAGCACTGCACACCCCAGAGGCTTGAATCCCACTTGTCTTGCCAGACAATATTCGCAAACCAGGATTAAAAAAAAAAAACAGCTCGTATTGAGAGACGCTCATAAACTCATTTTTTATATTTAAGCACAGTTGCAATGTTTTTCTGAATTGCATTAGCAGTCCACAGTAATAATTAATATATTCATTTAATTTCACTGCAAATTAAATGTGTGGTAAATCAACATATTCAGCAATTTAATAATAGCAAATATCATCACAACATTGTGTGCTAGTTAATCAGAATTGCCTAACTCTTCTAGAGAGTTCTGCTTCATGTCATGCTGTGCACCTAATTTAATGACTCACAATTTTTTTTTTTACCAGGAAGCTAACACTCACACTAATGTGACTCATAAACACGACTCAATAGTGAATTTACAGAAAACACAAAGTCAATGATAAATGTTAATGCTGACTTTTCCTCTACAAGCTTTTATTATGCATTTTGAAGACTCAGGATTTGATAAAGCAATGCTTTTTGATGATAAGCGTCTTATTTCTGTTAACCCTTTCCATCCAGTAAGAGCCGATCCAATAAAAGGTCATACCCCCAAAGGCGTTACCTGGGCTTCTCGGCCATGTGACCACTGTGCAGTGTTGCCAACCTAGCCGAGCGAAGTTTACTAACACAACACTAAAATTTACAGGCATAGCCTAGTTTTTACTGGAATTTACAAAAGGTACAAAATTACAGTTTTAAGTGAAAATTTTAGTATTTAGACTACAAACAAGTACAATATGGTATTATCAATGTGATTTAAGGTAGATATTAAGGCAAAAAACATATTTTTTTATTTTACTTTTTATATAGTAAGTAGCTCAGGGACAGGACAGGAGGGCAAGAAATTAGAATGGGCAGGCAAACACATGGAATTGACTTTCACAGTGACACTGACAGCAGTGACAGTCACAGACACAGACAAAAAGTCACAGTGACAGTCACAGACACAGACAAAGAGTCACAGTGACAGTCTCTCTCCACACCAGGTGGTTCCTTCAGTCCGCTCCAGTCCAAACAGCACTGACAGTCCTGCTCCTGGCTTGCCTTGCTCCCATCCCACAGACCTGCACACAAGACGCCGTTTGGCTCCCTTGAACTATAACATCACACGACACGCTCAGGCATTGCCTCCGCCAGACCCTCTTTGCTTTATTTTTACCTTATGATACTGTTAGTAAAACGTTTTGTTGTAGGGTGACGATGAACATTCACTCTGCTGTATCTATGGAGAAGCATCATCCTAGAAAAGTACCATTGAACATATTATTGATATGTGGGGGGGGGAGTTGTTCTCTAGTTCTGGGAGGGGCAAACAGATCAGGGCTGATCAGACTGTTTGAAATCTGACTACAGAGTGCACAGGACAGCAATTAATTTATGGAGGATTCAACAAGAATTGTTTTGCACTTACACAGTTGCCAGTACATGGACACTTTTTTGCTATGCCATAATAGAGAAAATGTTCTTTAATTAGGGGTGGGGCATTCATTTAAAATGGGTGTGGTCCTACAAGAAGCATATTGTAAGCTATTATAAAATTACATTTTCAAATACTGTATATACATGGGGATTTATCATAACAAAAACACCGCCAGGAGGGTATTATTCATTATATGATTATGCATTTGTTTAGCTAGCTA
Organism: Lithobates pipiens; assembly: GCF_037356315.1. NCBI lineage: Eukaryota > Metazoa > Chordata > Amphibia > Anura > Ranidae > Lithobates > Lithobates pipiens. Next base: position 297,611,484 of record NW_027507758.1, read on the forward strand.
CAACTAGGCCTCATGCACAAAAGTAGAAAAAAAAACACTTTTAGAGGTAATTTCATTATGATAGAGAACAGAAGGAGCAACCAGAGTTTTTCCAGAATACAGAAAATGAATCTCATAGTGACAGTGTGTGTGAACAGCATGTACATACAGCATTTATTGGTAGTTTTTTATAATGTGGGATTAGTGACACTTTAAGACTCCACTCTAGTCCCGAAGTGGCAAGGCGCAACCTGCTGGGTAGAGTAGAAACTACACATACCAACCTGTCAGATTGTCCACTTCTCCTCTCTGTAAGGCCATTTCCCTCACTGTCAAGCACTAAAGGATAGGGATCTGTTGAACCCAGTCATCCCTACTACGTCTAATGCCACGTACACACGACCGGACTTTCCATCAGAATAAACTCTTTCTGACGGAGTTCCGAGGGATTTCCGCTGAAACGGACTTGCCTACACACGATCACACCAAAGTCTGTTCCTTTAGAATGCGATAACGTATGACGGGACTAGAAAAGGAAGTTCAATAGCCAGTAGCCAAGCCCTTGCGTCATATTTGTTCCGTCGGAATAGCATACAGATGAACGGTTTTCCCGATAGGAATTGATTCAGTCAGAAAGATTTAAAACATTCTATTTCTAGGTCCATCAGAATTTCTGAAAAAAAAAGTCAGATGAAGCCCACACATGATCGGAATATCCGGGGAAATGATTCAGTCTGACCTTTTCTGCCGGAAAGTCCGGTCATGTGTACGCGGCATAAGAAACATAATACTACCTCCCAATAGATTTGTTTCTACACACAGTAGTCCTATTTGTATGTTATGAGTCTGAGTCTATCTGAGTCTGAGTCTATCTATGCTCTTTTTCTATTCAACACCCAGGTCTTTGGCATCAGTTCAATTCATCGTCAGTGCTTCAAGGCCTCGTGTGTTGCCCTCAATGGGATCCATTTTTTTTTTTATCCTAGTCTGCAATAATCAGGACCTAACAAAAGTAGTCCAAGGAAGAAAAAACGGTGAACTGATGACAGGGTTATAGCCGGTTCACACAGGGGCAACTCAGATCCGACTTCAGGTCGCCCCTAGTCGCCTCAGGTCAGACAACATGTAAAAATCAATGTAAGTGAATGAGAGCCGTCTTAATGCACACTACTGAAGTCGCTCCGACTTCAGAAAAGGTTCCTGTACTACTTCAATCCGACTTGTAGGCGACTGGTACCCGTTGATTTCAATGGAGGTCGCCTACAAGTCGGATCTCTGTCTATACGGAGGCGACTCTCACGGAATTATCAGCTCTGAGAGCCAGTTCACACAGGGGCGACACGACTTCCAGGATGACTTTGTGAGGCAACTTGGAGACGACTTGAACGCGACTTAGACATGACCTGGGGCGACTTACAACACGACTTTAAGTCGCCCCAGGCCAGGCGACTTTTGTCGTGGCCAATCGGAGAATGAGCTCTGAAGGGGGAACTCCACGCCAAATTTATGAAAAAAATTTGGCGTGGGTTCCCCCTCCGAGAGCATACCAGGCCCTTAGGTCTGGTATGGATTCTGAGGGGAACCCCCTATGCCGAAAAAACAGTGTGGGGGTCCCCCCCAGATCCATACCAGACCCTTATCCGAGCACGCTACCCGGCCGGCCAGGAAAGGGGGTGGGGACGAGCGAGCGCCCCCCCTCCTGAGCCATACCAGGTCGCGTGCCTTCAACATGGGGGGTGCATTGGGGAAGGACAAGGGCCTCTTCCCAACAACCCTGGCCGCTGGTTGTCGGGGTCTGCGGGCGGGGGGCTTATCGGAATCCGGGAGCCCCCTTTAATAAGGGGGCCCCCGGATACCGGCCCCCCACCCTATGTGAATGAGTATGGGGTACAATGTACCCCTACCCATTCACCTGTGAAAAAAAGTAAAAATAAAACACAACACACAAGGGTTAAAATAGTTTATTGCACAGCTCCGGAGGTCTTCTGTCCGTCTTCGGGGGTCTTCTCGCCGGACTCCTCCGCTATCTTCTGCTAGTTCTTTTGCTAGCGGAGGAGCCCGGCTTTCTTCTTCGCCGCCACCCTCTTCTTCCAACTTAGGGGGTCTTGTCCCCTTCTTCGGTTCTTCTTGCCGGGCCACCGCGCCTCCTTCTAGCTCTTTTACAAGCGGTGGTCCAGTCTTCTGTCGCCGCTGTCGCCGTCTTCTGTTCTTCTCTTCTTCTCTTCAGATGTTGCCACGTCGTTGCCTCCGGTCACAATGACCTATTATATAGGGATATCACCAGATGATGTCCCCGCCCATTATGATGTCACAGTCCCAGCATCCTTAGAATCCATACCAGACCTAAGGGCCTGGTATGCTCTCGGAGGGGGAACCCACGCCAAATTTTTTTCATAAATTTGGCGTGGAGTTCCCTCTTGAGAGCTGATAATTCCATGAGAGTCGCCTCCGTATAGATGGAGATCCGACTTGTAGGCGACCTCCATTGAAATCAATGGGTAACGGTCACCTACAAGTGGGATTGAAGTAGTACAGGAACCTTTTCTGAAGCCGGAGCGACTTCAGTAGCGTGCATTAAGACGGCTCTCATTCACTTACATTGATTTTTACATGTTGTTCGACCTAAGGTGAATAGGGGCGACCTGAAGTCGGATCTGAGTTGCCCCTGTGTGAATCGGCTCTGAAGGGGGAACTCCGCGCCAAATTTATGAAAAAAAATTGGCGTGGCTTCCCCTCTGAGAGCATACCAGGTCCTTAGGTCTGGTATGGATTCTAAGGGGAACCCCCTACGTCAAAAAAAGGGGTGGGGGTCGCCCCCCAGATACATACCAAACCCTTATCCGAGCACGCTACCTGGCCGGCCAGGAAAGGGGGTGGGGACGAGCGAGCGCCCCCCCTCCTGAGCTGTACCAGGCCGCGTGCCCTCAACATGGGGGGGTGCCTTGGGGAAGGGGGGGCGCGCGGCCCCCCCACCCCAAAGCACCTTGTCCCCATGATGATGAGGACAAGGGCCTCTTCCCGACAACCCTGGCCGTTGGTTGTCGGGGTCTGCGGGCGGGGGGCTTATCCGGCGGAGGAGCCCGGCTTTCTTCTTCGCCGCCGCCCTCTTCTTCCAACTTAGGGGGTCTTGTCCCCTTCTTCGGTTCTTCTTGCCGGGCCACCGCGCCTCCTTCTAGCTCTTTTACAAGCGGTGGTCCAGTCTTCTGTCGCCGCTGTCGCCGTCTTCTGTTCTTCTCTTCTTCTCTTCAGATGTTGCCACGTCGTTGCCTCCGGTCACAATGACCTATTATATAGGGATATCACCAGATGATGTCCCCGCCCATTATGATGTCACAGTCCCAGCATCCTTAGAATCCATACCAGACCTAAGGGCCTGGTATGCTCTCGGAGGGGGAACCCACGCCAAATTTTTTTCATAAATTTGGCGTGGAGTTCCCTCTTGAGAGCTGATAATTCCATGAGAGTCGCCTCCGTATAGATGGAGATCCGACTTGTAGGCGACCTCCATTGAAATCAATGGGTAACGGTCACCTACAAGTGGGATTGAAGTAGTACAGGAACCTTTTCTGAAGCCGGAGCGACTTCAGTAGCGTGCATTAAGACGGCTCTCATTCACTTACATTGATTTTTACATGTTGTTCGACCTAAGGTGAATAGGGGCGACCTGAAGTCGGATCTGAGTTGCCCCTGTGTGAATCGGCTCTGAAGGGGGAACTCCGCGCCAAATTTATGAAAAAAAATTGGCGTGGCTTCCCCTCTGAGAGCATACCAGGTCCTTAGGTCTGGTATGGATTCTAAGGGGAACCCCCTACGTCAAAAAAAGGGGTGGGGGTCGCCCCCCAGATACATACCAAACCCTTATCCGAGCACGCTACCTGGCCGGCCAGGAAAGGGGGTGGGGACGAGCGAGCGCCCCCCCTCCTGAGCTGTACCAGGCCGCGTGCCCTCAACATGGGGGGGTGCCTTGGGGAAGGGGGGGCGCGCGGCCCCCCCACCCCAAAGCACCTTGTCCCCATGATGATGAGGACAAGGGCCTCTTCCCGACAACCCTGGCCGTTGGTTGTCGGGGTCTGCGGGCGGGGGGCTTATCCGGCGGAGGAGCCCGGCTTTCTTCTTCGCCGCCGCCCTCTTCTTCCGACTTCGGGGGTCTTGTCCCCCTCTTCAGGGTTCTTGTCCCCACCTTCGGTTCTTCTTGCCGGGCCACCGGGCCTTCTTCTAGCTCTTTTACAGGTGGTGGCCCGGTCTTCTGTCGCCGCTGTCGCTGTCTTCTGTTCTTCTCTTCTTCTCTTCAGATGTTGCCTTGTCGCTGCTTCCGCTCACAATGGCAGGGAAGCGGCGCGCGGCGACTTATATAGGGACATCACAGGATGATGTCCCCACCCATTATGATGTCACAGTCCCAGAGGATGCTGGTGATTAGATGATTTTAGACACCCTTCTTCTAGTCCGCAATCACTAGTCCCAGGGCCATAGATACCAAGAATGCTGCTAAAAGGGTTTAGGAATCTCATTTAAATTATTTTCCAGATCCGAAGCAGGGGTAAGATTTCTCAAAAAAACCTTCCCACTCAAAAACAATGTACTGGAGAAAAAAATCTAAGTAAATCATCAAAATATCTATTCCCAGCTGAAGAAAGAGAAGAACTAATTAAAACTATATAAGCAATGGAGTAGATACCAATGGGGTAGGCAACCTTTTGAGCACAGTGTGCCAAAAAATGTTTTCAAAGAAACTGAGCGTGTTGATTTTATAACAAAAAAAGTCAACTTCACACTCTCAATCACGAAAAGGATTTTTTTATAAAGTAAATGCTGTAAACTACTTGAGTAGAAGTGAGAAATTAACATCCTGCACTTTCACGCCTCAGATCAGACCCAATTCCTGCAACTCCACACTTCAGATCAGCCCCAATTCCTGCAACTCCACACTTCAGAACAGCCCTAATTCATGCACTTTCACACCTCAGATCACTGTCCCCCCTGCAAATCTGCCCCATCACTGTAACCCCCTGCACATCTGCCCCACCACTGTAACCCCCTGCACATCTGCCCCACCACTGCAACCCCCTGCACATCTGCCCCACCACTGTACCACCCTGCTCTTCTGTCCCACCACTGTAACCCCCTGCTCATCTGCCCCACCAATGTACCCCCTTTCCCGTCTGCCCCACCACTGTAACCCCCTGCACATCTGCCTCACCATTGTAACTCCCTGCACTTCTGCTCCACCACATCTGCCCCACCACTGTACTACCCTGCACATCTGTCCCATCATTATAACCCCCTTTACATTTGCCCCACCACTGTACCACTCTGCTCTTCCATCCCACCACTGTAACCCCCTGCTTATCTACCCCACCAATGTTCCCCCTTTCTTAGCTGCCCCACCACTGTACCTTCCTGCACATCTGCCCCAACGCTGTAACCCCCTGCACATATGTCCCACCGATGTTCCCCTTTTCTCATCTGCATTGCACATCTGCTCCACCACCATATCTCCATGCTCTTCTGTCTCACTGCTGAACCATCTTCTCATCTGTCCTAGCACTGAACTTATCTGCTCATCTGCCCCACCACTGTAACCCCTTTCTCATCTGCCCCACCACTGTACCTCCTGCACATCTGTCCCACCTCTGTTCCTTCTGGTCTTCTGCCCCACCTCTGTCCCTCTGCTCTTTTGCCCAACTACTGAACCCCTCCTGCTCATCTTTCCCACCACTGTAACCCCCTGCTCATCTTTCCCACCACTGTAACCCCCTGCTCATCTGTCCCACCACTGTAACCCCCTGCTCATCTGCCCCATCACTGTACCCTCCTGCTTTTCTGTCCCACTGCTGAACCCCTTCTCATCCCTCCCACCACTGTACCTTCTACACATCTGCACCACCACTGTACCCACTTGCTCTTCTGTCCTACCACTGTAACCCCCCTGCTCATCTGCCCCATCAATGTACCCCTTTTCTCATCTGCCCCACCACTGTACCTCCCTGCACATCTGCTCCACTGCTGTATCCCTATGCTCTTCTGTCTCACTACTGGATCAGCTTCTCACCTGTCCTAACATTGAACCCTTCTGCTTATCTGCCCCACCACTGTAACCCACCTGCCTTACTAATGTACCTCTTGCACATCAGTCTCACCTCTGTACCCCCCTGCGCTTCTGCCCTGCCTCTGTTCCCCCTGCTCTCCTGCCCCACCACTGTATCCCCCTGCTTTTCTGTCCCACTGCTGAACCCCCTTCTCATGCCTCCCACCACTGTACCTCCTGCACATCTGCACCACCACTGTAAACCCTTGATATTCTGTCCCACCACTGTAACCCCGTGCTCATCTGCCCCATCAATGTACCCCTTTTTTCATCTGCCCCCTCCCCCCCCACTGTACCTTCCTGCACCTCTGCTCCACTGCCGTATCCCCATGCTCTTCTGTCTCGCTACTGAATCACCTTCTCATCTGCCACAACACTGAACCCCCCTGCTCATCTGCCCCATCACTGTACCCCCTGCTCTTCTGTCCCACTGCTGAACCACCTTCTGCACCACAGCAAACATTGGGTGTGATTTTCGCTGAATACTGGTTGTGGCTTAAAGGGATACAGAGTGCAGGAGTTCAGTAGTAAGTGACGCAAAGGTTCAGGAATATTTTCAACAAAGTTCCCAGAAGCTCAACAATAATTCCACAAACTGTCACCTGATTGTGGTTTTCTCAATCAGTGAAATCCCTTCTCTCTGAGATTGGTTGTGGCAACCAAGCGAGTCATCTTCCTCCAGATGGTGGACAGGGCTAGCAGGACTGTGATTGGCTTTAGCAGTGGCCAATGACAGTCCTCCTCCTCCTGGAAACAGGGACCCCCCCCCCAGAACTGCACCCAATGTCTTCCTCATCACAAAAGCTGACAATTGCAGCTACAGCAAAGTAATGTCGCATACACATGATCGGGCATTCCTACAACAAAATCCATGGGATTTTTTCTGATGGATGTTGGCTCAAACTTGTCTTGCATACACACGGTCACACAATGTTATCGGAAATTCTGAACATCAAGAACTCAGTGACGTACGACGAACCGAGAAAATTGAAGTTCAATAGCCAGTGCGGCTCTTCTGCTTGATTCCGAGCATGCATACATCTTTTTGCGTTGGAATTGTGTACACACGATCGGAATTTCCGACAACAGATTTTGCTTGTCGGAAATTTTGAGATCCGGATCTCAAATTTTGTGCGTTGGAAATTCCAATGAAAAATGTCTGATGGAGCCTACACGCGGTCAGAATTTCCGACAAAAAGCTACCAACGAACATTTTCCATCGGAAAATCCGACAGCGTGTACGCGTCATTAGACACATCTTTTACACTGTGCCTCCTCCTCAGTGCAGGTATGGCATGGGGAATTCTGAACTTGGAATGTATTAGTGTCTCATTGACACTTCCCTGCACTGCTCTGCTGATGGGGAGGGAGTCGAGTGCCAGCAAAAGAAGCTTCGCTATAACACTATACGCCTATGCGTAATTGTATAGAGTTTCATAGCAATACTTTGAAGTACTCTGCTCTGTCCCTTGGCTCTCTGCCAGAGGAAGCAGTTCACTCCTTATCACCCCATGTGGTACAGATTCTCCCTGTTTAGACCCCTGATATTCCACCAAAGGCCCCTAACGGGGTTCCTAAAAATGTGAAATAATGAATTAAAAAATAAATTTGTAAAAAATAATAAACAATTAAAACTACTGACACTGTCCACTGCCCTACTAACACCAATCATTGCCCTACTGACACTGTCCACTGCTTTACTGACACTGCCAGTATATGCACACATACAAGCATACAGTATGCGATTAAGCTTTGGGGTGCCTAATGCAATAGGCTGTGCAGACCTATGCAATTACTATAAAATTATTAATCATTAATAAGGCTTAAAAAATGAATACTATCTCCTGTGCATGTGTGGTATTTTTGTACTGAGGACAAATGAGAATGTCTGTTTTGTAGAAACAGTTGTAGCATAATTGGTGCATTCATACAAAAATCAACTGCGAAGTTATTAGCTTTTGAACCTACACATGTCAGAATAGAAAATTGTACTTTGATTATAGAGAGATAAAGTAGCCCTGGCCTTAGAGGACTTAAAATATATTTAGGCAGTGTAAACACCAACACCATTAATAAAAGTCTGATTGTAATCATTTGAAGTTTTCAGGCAGATATATAGAAATGAAAGTGGTTGTAAATCCCTACATATACCCAGTGAAAGGGCTGTCCTCAGGTAATACACAGAGATGAAATCCTCCTACATAAGTTGTACCTGTTTACCTGCTGTTTTCTCTTCTCTACATCGATTCAAAGTGCTAAATTTATAAAGCATGTCTGAGAGTTCAGAAAAAAGGGGGCAGAGAGCTGAAGTTTCACTTTGCAGAGCTCAGTGAGGAGAGCTCTAAGAGCTGATTGTAGGGAAGAGATTCACTGCCCCCTTCACACAGCACACAGGAACAGAGCAGAGACTGTCAATCAGCTGGAGCTCCCTCCCATGTCACAATTTTTCCCTTGGTGTAAAGAAAACATGTCAGAAGTGATTGATGCTGATAAGTGATTGATGCTGATTCATGCAGAGGAACAAAGCAGCAGACAGAAATGACACTTAGCGCTCCTAATTGAGACAAGTACACAGTGTAGAGCAGGGGTCTCAAATTCAAATTATCTGAGGGCCACAGGACAAATTTTCACATCCAATGGGGGCCGCATGCAATCTGTCCTTTCCCCCGGCATTGGTGTCAGCGGACGCACTATTAACCCCCAGCACTGGTGTCAGCGGACACAATATTAATCCCCAGCACTGGTGTCAGCAGACACAATATTAACCCCCAGCACTGGTGTCAGGGAAGCAATATTAACCCCCAGCATTGGTGTCAGCAGACACAATATTAACCCCCAGCAGAGGTGTCAGCGGACGCAATATTAAACCCCAGCATTGGTGTCAGCGGACGCACTATTAACCCCCAGCACTGGTGTCAGTGGACACAATATTAATCCCCAGCACTGGTGTCAGGGGACGCAATATTAACCCCCAGCATTGGTGTCAGTGGAAGCACTATTAACCCCCAGCACTGGTGTCAGCAGACGCAATATTAACCCCCAGCACAGGTGTCAGCGGACGCAATATTAAACCCCAGCATTGGTGTCAGCGGACGCACTATTAACCCCCAGCACTGGTGTCAGTGGACACAATATTAGGCCCCAGCACTGGTGTCAACGGATGCAATATTAACCCCCAGCACTGGTGTCAGCGGATGCAATATTAACCCCCAGCACTGGTGTCAGCGGATGCAATATTAACCCCCAGCACTGGTGTCAGTGGATGCAATATTAACCCCCAGCACTGTTGTCAGCGGACGCAATATTAATCCCCAGCACTGGTGTCAGCGGAAACAATATTAAACCCCAGCATTACCCCCTACACTCCACAAATACTCCCCCCGCTCCCCCCCCCCACACACACACTCCACAAATACCCCCTCTTCATACATTTCAACCCCAGTCACACAACTAAGGACTTTGCTCAGCCTCTGTGTGATGGCTTACTTACCTCTCCTCCTGCCAGTCAGCTGGTGGCCTGATCTTCTGCCTCCGAGTCCTCTCCTAGTGGCAGGGCACCCTGAGAACGGCACAATCTTCCACCCTGAGGTGGCAGCAGGACCCTGGATCTTGGGGCCAGTGTTCTGCGAGAAGTGCCCGCTATCAAATATTGCCCGGGACAAACTGCGTATGCGCCATATGTAATAGCACAACAGCTGATTTTATAATCAGCTGTTGTGTCGGCGAAATGGCGCCTGCGCACAATAGCCAACTGAAGACATTTTTCAGTCAGATTGTGCCTTGCGCTGCCGAGGAGTGTTCATGTAGGTGAGGAGCCAGATTTAACATGAAGGGTGTGGAGGTTTTCAATGATGGCTGGTGCTGCAAAGATGGGGGTGGAATTTTTAATGATGCCCAAACAAATCTGCTAAGCAAATCTTTATCTGCTATTCTTCCTGGAGGGCCTATTTAGCTAGCTAAATGGTTAAAATTCTGCCCCCATCTTTGCAGCAGTGGCCATCCTTGAAAACATCCACCCCCTTCATGTTAGATCAGCACTGGCCTTCAATGAAAACATCCACCCCCTTCATGTTAAATTCCTCCCCTTACCTACATGAATGTGCCTTGGCAAAATCTGACGGAAAAATGTCTTCAGTTGGCTATTGTGCGCAGGCGGCGTCTCGCCGACACAACCGCTGATCATAAAATCAGCTGTTGTGGTATTACGTACGGCACATGCACAGTTTGTCTGGGTGTTCTGTCAAGAAATGCCCCCATCGAATAGTGCCCAGGCTGAAGGGCGCATGTGCAATGCATACGCTGTACGTAACATCACAATCAGCTGTTGTGATGGCGATACGGCGCAGGTGTACAACAGCCGCTTGCACCGCCTCGCTGTCACAACAGCTGATGGTAAAATCAGCTGCTGTGATGTTACCTATGGCGCACGTGCCCTTCAGCCTGGGCATTTTTCGATGGGGGCATTTCTCGACAGAACAGGTGGGCGGTGCAATGGGTGGATCCTCCATCCCCTCTGCTCTCCTGTGTTGTGCACTCTGGAGCAGCAGCATGCGGGGGAGAGGAAACACAGAGAGAGAAAGCTCCCAGCCGCTGCCACCCGCCTAGGATCGGCTCTGCCTGCGGGCCATTTGTAACTGGTCTGCAGGCTGCAAATGACCCGCGGGCCGGTACTTTGAGACCCCTGCTATAGAGGGATATGCTTTGTTCATATTTAATGTCTGAGGTTTACAACCACTTTAAAGCTGGTCTGGTGGCTTATTTTTTGCCCCCCTTGGATATTTTGTTAATAGGTGTTATGCCATTTTTATTTTGTAAAAATATGTTTTTCCTAAAATATTGGCAGCCATTAGAGCCATCAGTCATCCTGATTTTCCAACCTGCACTATGAAAAGTAGATGTGGCACCTGCCAAGTTTCCATGGGAAGTGACCTATTTCTTTTCCTTTCAGTTTTGGACATGAATCCCTCGTTTCCTAAATGGTTAGCCTATATAGCTGGTGTACAAAAACACAGACAGATAGTTTTCTTTCTTTTTTTTTTTTTGAAAGATGAAACAGAATTGATTACTGGGGACAACTGCTCCCCAAGTACTACAATGTTCTTTAATCCTCTTTACTGGACCCTCCGCACAATGAACATCTCTTACACCACACACTGAAACGTGTTGCAAAGCACATAAATTATGTATATAATCATGTAGCAACTTCTATTAGTTACATTTGTCCCATGTTAAAAAAAATCCACTGTTAAATAAAATCTATCTATCTATCTATCTATCTATCTATCTATCTATCTATCTATCTATCTATCTATCTATCTATCTATCTATCTCACTTAATCTCTCCTGCTCCCCTTCTTTTATTTCTGTATCATAATCCATCTGTCTATTCATTCTTTATTTCCCTTTGTCTCTTTATTCTTTTTTTCCTTTCTTTTTTTTTTTCTTTTTTGTTTTTTTATACATATGGCTATATAATACGTTCAACAAAGGTCAAAAAATCCTCTGTAAACAAGGACAAAATAAATAAAAAGAACACAAAAGAGATAGATAGATAAACAGAAAAGTGGCTGGATGTATACGAAGCAAGCAGGAGGTAGAGGGAGGGGGAGTACCATGAAATGGTTGAGGGAGGGGATATGCTTATCAGTGGTGTGAAGGTCTCCTACATAGCACATAAAAACCCAACCCAAATCAGTCAACCTTCTCAACTGGACACAGCTTTTGTCGTGTGAATCAAGAAGAGCCATAGGCTAGTAACTATTATCCTAAAATCAGGGGGACACAGCAACAGCTCTAAGCAAGATGAGTCAAATCATTACCTTATGCCTAGGAATTGTCATACTGGCTTTGCTTATACCCAGTCAGGTGAGAATTTCTATTTATTATAAAAACATGAATTGAATGAGTGATTAAGTGATGCGATAGTATTTGCACAAATTACTTTTTATTTATTGAACTAGAACCCCCGCGTTTTTACACTTTTGCTTATGTAATGTCACTCGGGGGGTGTATATAATAAATAAAGATTGATGCTTTTTGCTGCGTTTCTCTTTTTGGCAGTAAAAGTATGTTATCACCTAGCCTTAACAATTTAATAAAAATTACTAAGCAGACATGACAGCAGTATATCACCAATATTGATCTTCATTGCCAATGATGTGGCATAATCATGATTTCTTTATTCTTTTGTGAATTATTTTTTCCTGATGTTTACTGCATCAACAATTTGTCATCCCTGAACACAGATTTCAAGCTGTAGTTAAGTGTACGGTTGTTTCCTAAGGAGTTTTTGGGAGTATTGTAACATTTTAAGCGTACTTTTATTATTCAACACTCCCACTGATGGATAGTACAACTTAATTTGAGAGTATTTCTTTAACGCAAATAGTAAATAAGTTATGCTTAATATATTTCCTTTAGTCTTATAAACGAAATAAAAGGCAATCAGCCAAGTTCAAGGGATCGCATTGGGTGTGCCCTAGCAAAAAATCGTATCTATTATGTTTTCCGATTATTGCCATCATGAGTTACGCAGACATTTTATATACAAACTGATTACAGTAACCAAACAGTTTTCAGCAGAACTATTTTATGTATATACGTTATGCATTCTATAATACTGCACATGTATTATGTTGGGAAGATACACTTACTGCTTGATGTGTGGTTTAAAAGCCTCCAGATATAAAGTGATTCATCAACAGAATGCAGAGCCAAAGAAGTATCACAACTTTGAATATTTTTTTTAGCTTGTGATGAACAATAATTTCATATAACAATAACATTTCAAGGCTAGTAGCAACTTGTTTGTCATCTGAAGACATGAAAGACCTAGACCCCAGAGGAACAATCTATAGATCAGGACCCCATAAAGAGATTTGAGTAATGCTTGGGGTGGCCAGTAAAATAAAATTATTGGAAAATGTACTGGAATGGTCAAATTACTACTCTGCAGTCAGTAAAGATCTTTAGGGGAAAGGATATAGCCTCAGTTGAAGTACTTGGGGAGATTTACCAAAGCTGGAGAGGGCAAAGTCTGGTGCAGCTTTGCATAGAAACCAATCAGCTTCCAAGTTTTCTTGTCAAAGCTTAATTGAACAAGCTGAAATTAGAAGCTGCATCAGATTTTGCACTGTCCAGTTTTAGTAAATCAGCCCCAATGTTTGTTAAGGAGGATAGTGTTTTGGAGACATCACGTTCCTCTACTTGTGTAGACTGGGACTAAGCCAGTGTAAGGTAATCAGAAGCCTCCACAAGTACACAAATACCATGAAGACCTCAGTGGTTCTATTTATAAACAATTGCACCCTCAATTTGCACAGACTTCACCCAACATTCACATTTTTGTAAATTAAGCTTATGTATATCCTGAGTGAATTTCTGGCAAAAACATCACTAAAAAGACTTCTAGATTTCCAACAACAGTACAATAGGGAAGCCAGCACAGAAACTATCCAAACTCAGCCACAAAGGCGTGGCTATACTATTTTCCTTAATGGTACTTATTCCATTGCTGTGGCCAACCTATCAGTGTCAGCCACCTAGATCACTAACCTAATACAGGCATACCCCATGAAGACTTCAGTGGTTCTATTTATAAACAATTGCACCCTCAATTTGCACAGACTTCACCCAACATTCACACAGTTTTGTAAATTAAGCTTATGTAGATCCTGGGTGAATTTTTGTCAAAAACATCACTAAAAGGACCCCTAGATTTCCAACAACAGTACAATAGGGAAGCCAGCACAGAAACTATGCAAACTCAGCCACAAAGGTGTGGCTATACCGTTTTACTTAATGGTATTATTCCATTGTTGTGGCCAACCTATCAGTGTCAGCCACCTAGATCACTAACCTAATACAGGCATACCCCACTTTTAAGTACACAATGGGGTTTATTTACTAAAGCTGGAAAGTGCAAAATCAATTCTGCATAGAAACCAATAAGCTTCTAACCGCAGCTTGTTCAATTAAGCTTTGGTAATAAAACCTGGAAGCTCGTTGGTTTCTATGCAGAAGTGAGCCTGATTTTGCACTCTCCAGCTTTAGTTAATAAACCTCATTGTGTACTTAAAAGTGGAGTATGCCTTTATGTAGTTTTTTTTTTTGGTTCTCATAAGCTAAGGACTTTTAATGTGGAATTTGGATCTCACTTTTCCATGATTCAAGAAGAGACTTTTTTTGTTTAAAAATTATATAATCTTCTTGATTTTTATATAGTTGCCTCTGATATTCGCCCATAACTGTGCCATAAAGTGCCATAAACATCAATAAAACTTAAACAACAATGGAAAAGTATAGTATAGTGGCATTTTTCTAATAATATGCAAGTCGTAAGTTAGTGTATTTTGGCTCTACAGTACATATGAAACTTCTTTATGTGTAATCAGATTTTTTTTTTTATTGTGTGCGACTCTGGGTATGGTTGCCACCATCCTTATTAACTATATCTAGAAAACTACTATTGCTCTGATTAGGATTTTGAATGCATCTTCTAACCAAACAAATTATAACACTTATTGCTTCAGTTTTAAAAGTTGTAATCACATATATTGCATCACATGTTATATAATACATAGTATAAAATATTGTACAAAATTTACAACATCAAGGAATGTGGTCCAAATGGTATCCACTACAGCTGATGATTAGCTTACAGTTATGGAATTACTGGTTAGCCCACTCAGTTTAGGGACTCCAAAACATTTCAAAATGTTTATAACAATTATCTTCTTCAGGGATAAGATACCATTATAGTTTGTTGTATCATTCCTATATTTAAAAGAGAAAGTCCAGATCCATATGAGTAGACATCCAAGACATCAGGATGCCCATTGATGCATGCAAAGACCGCCTTTTATTACATTGCAAGCTAAAAGCATAGAATACTGTGTTTATGGCCTGGTTCCATCTGTTTTACACATCCAACCTTCAGTATGCCATATACATTTACAGATTTTTTTTTAAACTCAGCCAAACTTGTATTCAATTTGGGATAACATGGGTAAATGGTTGAATTTAGGTCATATTGCTATCTGGGACCTTTCTGGGGAGATTTTACTCCTTTTCCCATCACCTCTGAAATTCTACCGGTTCCCTCCACTTCTTAGAGAATTAAAAAGAGCTTTTGATGCTGTTTATGCTTTTATAATTCACCGTGCTTGTAGCACATTGCAAGAAGTAAGTAGATTTCTCTCAAGGGACCCAAAGAGCAGTTTAAACCCGACAGAGGTTCTACCCCTACCACACTCTATCCAAATAGGGAATGCACCTTTTGACCAATGTTGGATTTTAAAATTATACACTTCATTGGAAAGATTTCTAATAATATTCATTGGCAAATAAATATTTCTTGAAGAAAAATGCCGGAAGGTAAATGTAACATATCAGGCTAGTGGATGCTTTCCTTGGTTATAAAAGCATCACAAATTCTTGATTCTCTCAGAATACCCACTCAACAGTTTTGTATACATCTGGTAGTTATAATCACCATCTAAAATTACACCAGGGCAACAAACTCAGAGAGGCGCTCGGAACTTTTAGACTTGCAAGTTGTAGTCGGATGAGGGAAAACTTGCTCAATAGCTCTGGTGAGGTGGCTCCCACACAGCAAATCTTCCTTTGATGGGCATCCAACAAAGCTTAAGCCATTAAAATACAGTGCCAGAGAAAAGTTTGATCATTTAAAGTGGTGATAAAAAATTTATAAAAACATCCAACCCATTTTGGGGCAACACTAGTAGCTCTGATGAAGGGGAAAACACATTGGCTTTTTTTATATGACTTTTTTTTATCAACAGTTAGAATGATCTTAGACTCTTTCGTCCAATTTTAGTTTGGCGCTACTTTCTTAATTCTTCTGGTTTAGGCATCTAAAATGATACTGGTATTTATGCAAAAGTCAGCTTTAAGAAAGTCTTAATTGTTAAAATGATTTATTTGGCTATGGATTCTTAATACTAAGTACTCCGATCCCCTTGTCATATCAAAAAAGTAAAATAAAACTTGCCTTTCATACAATATATGTCATATTTTTGACTGTATTTTTTGTGTGTCTGAAAGATACATTCGATTAGTAGTTTCTACCTCCTATTGATTGCTTTCATTTATTCTTATCAAAGCTGTGTAATAAATAATATTAAAACGCAGCTTGAAATTGTCTTAGATTGTATTGATAATCTGAGACTTACCAAGACTACTGCGTATGTGGACACCTTAGTACTATAGACAGAAAAAGAATGTCGTCTTCTTCAAGGCAGATTTTTTTCTTTATATAACTTCCTGGGTTCTCGATACACTGTTGGTAGACTTTCTAATAACATATTTTGCCATTTAGAGCAATTTTATTTTTCTAACATGATTTCCTGTTTCCTGTTATAACCCCCTGCTCATAGGCGTGTGCAGGGGGCGTGTTGGATGTGCCTGGGCACACCCTAATCACCCCATGCAGCGCAGATTCCTCCTGCTGATATTTACCAAAGCTCCTAAAAAATGTTTAAAAAATAATAAAAAAATTAATAAAATTGTATAAAATAATACAAAAATTAAATAATAAAATGTAAAAAACTACTGACACCGTCCAGTGCCCTACTGACACCAACCTCTGACCTACTGACATGTCCAGTACTCTACTGACACCGTCCGCTACCCTACTACATGTGTATATATACAGTATATATAGTACACAGTACATATAGTATACAGAATATATATATATATATATATATATTATACAGTATATATATATATATATATACTACTATACAGCAATATATACACATGCATGTGTGTTTAAGTTTTGGATTCAATAATGCAATAGGCTGCACATACCTATGCCCCTGCTTATTGGACCAATGTGCTTCCCTGTCTAATGAGCGGGCTGGAGATGGAGAGAAGAGGTAGACAGCTCAGTGACTTTTAAAATGCAATGTTTAAATAGCTAAAAATTTTAACTGGATTGTAAACAAATATTTTACCTTCACTTGGAGTTAATTTATAAGAAGAACACAGGGACTAATAAAATTCCAAACTCCAGTTTCCTTAAGTTCCTATTTCATGATAGAATTGTTGGTCAAGGACAACCTGTTCATGATTAAAGCCTCGTACACACGGTATGATTGTTGGCCAACCAAGCATCTGATTTTTGTCAAAAGGGCGTGTGCCAGGATCTTGTCTTGCATAGTAATGGTACACAATTGTCATGCCACAAACAGGAACATAGTGACGTACAAAATTTCAGCTCTTCAGCGCCACCCTTTGGGCCCCTTCTGTTAATTTCGTGTTTGATGAGCATTGATTCCGAGCATGTGTGTTTGTACATTCGACTTTTGTGTGATGGAATTGTGTACTGACCTCATGAAAATCTGACATCAATCAGTTGTCCGCCAAAAATTTACTAGCCTGCCATCCAACATTTGTTGGCCGAAAGTTGGGCAACAATTGTCAAAAGGAGCATACTAATGGTAAGATTTTAGGACAACAGTCTGTCAACAGACAATTCCCTGCCAACAATCGAACTGCATATACGAGGCTTAACTGTTCCCCACAGCTTTATACACTTATTTTTTTGTATAGGTAGCTCTGAGCAATGTAGTCTAAAGAGAAAACAGCATGATTCCTTAAACTTCAGTGTTTTGTAAGGCCATGTTTCTGACAGGCACCCTCCAGGCCACTTTCCTGGTGCCAAGCACATCATAATTTATATACAGTATCGCTCAGTTTCCAGCACACTACATATGAAAACTAAGATGCAATGTACATAACTGAAGATAAAATAACTTATGTATCGCACTTTAGAAAAATTACCCGGCAGACCACTAAAACTTCCGATAACTAGATAGTGTAGTCTATCTATACATCGGGCCAAAATACCATATAGAATGTTAAGAAAATACATTATATACATACATTGCCGTGAGCTTGAATGTCATTGATGCTTGGCCAATGCAAAGTGCAGGGTGAGTTCACAGGCTGGAGGTGTGTCCAGAACAAATACCTTTTATGAATTTGATTTCAGTGTGGACCAGGGTATTTACCTTTTCTTGGGGTACTTGAAAGCAGACTGATCTAATACATTTCAAATGCAACTGAACACAGAAAGTTTGAACCTTTAGGAAAAAAATTGATCCATGGACCTATGTGTTTTACAATTCTTCATATCATAATATGAGAACTAATAAACATAACATAACATAACAATAATATGAACAATAATGATATCAAAGATGTGCAATTTAGTGGCATTGATTTTTTGCAATTAAAATTTTAGTAAATTATTTTTTATTGGAAACCTCTTCCTAGTATACTCCATGTCTGTTGTTTAAAAAAAAAAAAAACTCAGTTTGACCCATGGTAGGCTACTCTTTTATCCTACATAGAAGATTTGAAAAAACTTTTTTTATCAAAAATAAAAAGAAGAACCCTACAGAAGAGAAACAGTAAGTCTGACTTGTGTATCATGTGCTCAATCAATTCTAAAACAGAGGAAATTCATTTCAAAATTATAGCTAGATAGTTAGTTTAGTGAATTAGTTAGGCTGAAAAAAACACAAGACAGTCCATTCCAACCAATGGAAAAATAAATAAATAAATTAAATAAATAGCAAACCTTCATATGCAGAACCCTATACCCATAGTTGATCCAGAGGAAGACAAAAAAAACCTGTAAAGCATGTTCCTAATTACTCCAGCAGTGATCCCTTAAGGCAATAATATATTCCCTGGATCAACAATCTATGGTGGTAATATATTTTGTGCATTTAGGAATGCATCAACCTTTTTTTGTAAACAAACTACCTAGCTGGTCAGCTAGAAGTTCTAGATTCAACCTTATCCACAAATAATTTAACCCATTCTTCTGGAAATGCTAAGGGCACCTGAACACCTTCAGCCATATCTGGTGCCAATAGCTAATTGACCACACTTGTGGTACAATGTTTTCTACAAAGTAATAACATCTGAAAAGTTTTAGGTCTATGGTCTACCCATCGTTCATGTTATTTAATATTTCTAGTTAATTTCATTTATTATATGTTATTTCACTTTTCTCCCTGGGGGTTTAAAGCACTTTTATCTGCTGTTGGGGTAGATTATCAGTCGGCAAGAAGAAAGGATTTCATACTAGAGACAATTTCTTTTTAGACAGAAACCAATTACCTTATTTACTATGTATCCAAAGCACAAACGTATTTTATTATTTGAATTGAAGAATAGTTTGTCTGTTGTTTTTGTTCTTGTCCCAGAGACACAAAAGAAAGTGTGAGGAAATCTTCTAAAAGTGAGGAGAAACCCCATAGGGCCTATATTGCCTTTTTTTGTGTGTTGTACTGCTTTCTTGTTGTGTCACATGTTAACCCGTTTTGCATTAAGGCAGTCTGTTAATTTTGAAGGGGTTGCCAATGCACAAGAACAGAACACAAAACAGACATGCATTATTTTTTCAATGTACTACACACAATGCATGGTAGCTTGTTAGACCCCTTTCACACTGGGGCGGTGCGGAGCGTCTGCAGTAAAGTGGCACTATTTTTAGCGCCGCTTTACTGTCGTTTTAGCGCAGCTATTCGGGCCACTAGCGGCCGAAAAAAGGTTAAAACCGCCTGCATGCTTTGCCGGCGGTATAGCCGCACTGCCCCATTTATTTCAATGGGTAGGAGCAGTGAAGGAGCGGTGAATACACAGCTCCTTCACCTCTTCAAAGATACCGCTTCAGTGTGAAAGCCCTCCGGCTTTCACACTGGAGTTAAAGGAGCCGATTTTTTCAGGCGCTATACAGGCGCTATTTTTAGCGCTGCAGTGAAAAACGCCTCAGTGTGAAAGGGGCCTGTGCTCTGTAGTATGCTGCAATGGGTTGCCTTAGTGCTGCAATAGTATTCCAACAGCTGTGCTTTCAATTACAATGTCAGACACACATTTCTGAAGGTCTAAAAAGAGATTGTGCTACAGTGCCTGATCAGTTCTCCCTGTTATTTAACAGTAGCAACAGCTACGTTCCCTTGCTGTTCTTCCTGCTTCTAGCTATTTTATCATTCCCAAGCTCTACACTAGCACAGATAGGACTTCGGCTTCAATTTTCCTGAGATTTTCAACCTTTCCTCCAGTATATAGAGCAGGAACTTTATACATAGTAACAAAATGTAAATCAAAACAAAAAAAGCATAGTGTAACACCGATTTATTTTTAAACAAAGGTTTTGATTTACCAAAACTGGAGAGTGCTAAATCTGGTAAACAGCTCAAGAACCATAAGCGAACCCTTTTTTTAGTCTAACCTTTTTTAGTTAGGATACACTGGGGTGGATTTACTGAAACTGGAGAGTGCTAAATCTGGTAAACATCTCAAGAACCATAAGTGAACCCTTTTCTTAGTCTAACCTTTTTTAGTTAGGATACTCTGGAGTGGATTTACTGAAACTGGAGAGTGCAAAATCTGGTGCAACCGTGCATGGTAGTCAATCAGCTTCTAACTTCAGCTTGTACAATTAACCTCCCTAGCGGTAATCCCGAGTCTGGCTCGGGCTGGGATTTTAGTACCATAAGCGGTAACCCCGAGCCAGACTCAGGATCGCATCGCTGGATACAGGGAGGACACAGGGAGAAGTTACTTACCTTGTCCCCTGGATCCAGCGATGTCCTCTGCTCGATTCACACAGTGCCCGAATGCCACCGAGCTCCGTTCCCTGCGAAGTTACGACGCACGGTAGTGGAGATCGGCGCCAAATTCAAAAAAGTAAAAACACACAAAACACACACAGTACTGCAATCTTACAGATTACAGTACTGTATATAAAAAAATTACACACCCCCTTTGTCCCTAGTGGTCTGTGCAGTGCCCTGCATGCACTTTTATATTATAAATACTGTTTTTTCTGCCTGGAATTTGGAGATTGTCCATAGCAACCAAAAAGTGTCCCTTTATGTCAAAAGTGATTTTAGACCAACTAGAAAACAGCGATAATAAATTATAATCACTTGCAGAATTGAGCGATAGCGATTTGTGTGGAAATTCCTCATCAAACACTAAATCTAATGACAGCGACAATTCTGCAAATGAGCAAATTTCAGTGTTTTTGGATTTGATTACATTATTGAATAATTTTTATTATATTATAAACTTTATCATACCCGGGATGTCTGCTAGCCTCTGGTTTGAACAGATTTAAGAGAGTTATTCCTAAGAATTACAGGACTACAATATAAAATGCCAAATTTCCATGCAAAATAATTGTACTGCTTTCAGCACCTAAAACCAGAACTAATCATACCGCCAGGGAGGTTAAGCTTTGGCAAAGAAAATCTAGTTTGCTGATTGGTTTCTATGCAGAACTGCACAAGATTTTGCACTCTCCAGTTTTAGTAAATCAACCCCAAAGTTTTGTCAACTGACTTCATCAAAGTCTCCCAAAATTAAAAGCATTGTGCACAACGTGCTTTGCAATAGCTTGTGCATTGATGTACACATTACAGAAAAGTGTTTCAGCACAAAAATGTGATTTAGCCTTCAGTGATCCACTCTCAGAAGTTGTTTTTTTCATTACTTTCTGTCCCTGTGGCAATCATCAACGAGAGAAATAGAGAATTGAATTTCCCCAGTGGGTCATAGACAGCAATAAAAACTTGAAAGGAGTTCTATACCTTACACATCTTATTAAAAATACAAATGGATTTAGATATCCTTTTATACTACCAAATAGTTTCAAAATGTTGGACACAAACCATTATCTCTTTGATCACAGTGGGGTTCATTTAGTAAAACTGGAGAGTGCAAAGTCTTCTGCTGAACTGCATGATAACCAATCAGCTTCTAACTTCAGCTTGTTCAATTAAGCTTTAACAAAAAACCTGGAAGCTGATTGGTTTCTATGCAGAGCTGCACCAGATTTTGCACTCTCCAGCTTTTGTAAATCAACCCCATAGTATCCAAATTAAAAAAAGGTTAGACTAAGAAAGGGGTTCACTTATGGTTCTTGAGAAGTACGGAAGGGGTAGAACCTCTGTCATGTTTTTATTGGTGTTTCTGTCCCCACTAGGGGACTCGCTCTTTTTTCCCATTGTAAAGTAAAGGGAACATTCAAAAATTTGAGTTGTCAAAACAACAGGAATAGAAGGGATTTTTTTTCAATGGAGACATATACTATTTCCAATTTCAACTATCTAAGAAGATTTAATTTCCTTTTGAGGGATCTCCTATCACATCCTGTTGTAACTCAAGACAGACAGTAAAGGAAAATCTCCCCACCGGGGCACAGACAGCAAATAAAAAAGTGCATGGGGCTTTCACTATCTCCTATTTTTTAAAACTATAAAAAATTGTCTTTCGTCATAGCCTGTATTGTTTGTATTCATTATACCAACAAAAATGTAATGCATGTTTTGGTTTTGGTCAATACTCAATCACAAAATCATGTGCCTAACATTATTTGCATGTGGATTTGGTATTAATGCCACTGATATTTTTTTATTTCAGGTTCATAGTCAATCCACCACAAAATCCAATGATACACATGCAACATCAGTGAATCAGAATTCATCATCTGTAACAAATTCTAGTGGTGTATCACCAGCTACGACTTCTACAAACACTACAACACCACATTCAAATGTAGAGTCTTTGTATACATCTTCTGCTCTCCTCTTCAGCATTGCCACCATCTATCTTCTAAACCTTTGCTGCTAAGGAATTGTGACCTATGTATGACAACAGACCACTCTCGCCATTTCAGTTCTTTTCTGATGACCAAGCACATCATGGAATGGCATGTAATGCCGTGCAAGATCTATGTAACCCCTTTTCTGTTTGCCTCCTCTTGACTGAAGCTCTCCCTCCAACCATTGTTGTATCAGACACAGTGAATTGAAAACCTCCCGAAATGAAACCTCGAAGAACTGTGTTTCCTCAGTGGAACACTGGTGACTCTATCCCATGGTGAAACCTAACAAGATATGTAATATGAGCTGCAAGACACAGTTGCAACGGAGATGATGACAGGGTCACAGAGACCATAGCAAGGACTGAAAAGACTTACAGACTGTTTTGATTCTATGTAGACAGCTATGTTCATATATATATAACAACATGTAGACTGAGTAACACATTTGTAACCATGTAACCAAATAAATTTGTATGGTACACATTGATTTATTTTTGTTTTCTTATGTGGAATATTCCACATGCAACCAGGAGTATGTCAGTTCAATAATTAAGAGTTAAACAGACATAACCTATATCTTGCAGGCTGCAAGCAGGTAGAGAGATTTGGATTACTCTCATGAAAGGTAGTCATTGTGCTGGAAAGATGGACAATACCTGCCTTATTCTTTGGAATCTTCTTCAGATAAGCTTGATGTGGAAGCATTCCATTTCCAGTCAGCTTTTAAATGCATACCTTACATTTGTCCATTCTTATCTAAGGCTTATATTGTTTTTACGAACATCCTGATTCATCTTTTCCAGAATGCCAACAAGATGCTGATGTATTTTTTTGCAATTTGTTTTTTAAGGGGACAGAACGTGCTATGTATTGTTTGTCACAATACTAGAAACAGCTAAAACTTTTTTCTCTTTTACAATGCATTTTTTTATTATACAAACTGAGTAATTGCAAACAATCAAATCAACAAGGTTTTTTGGATTATGTACAAACTGTTATCTTATTAGATGTAATGCCATTTCTTAAAATTCTAAACATTTATGTTAGGTGGACAAAGCCATCTGCATGAAAATGTGTATTGCAGAAAAACAGTATGGGCCTAAATGTAGTGCCTGATTTACCAAGGTCATACAATTCTTCACTGGGTTGTCAACATGGATAATGGAGCGGGGATACTTTATTCTAATCATTTAATATCTAATGTGCCTATCTGTAAAACTCACATGTATACACCAATCAGGATTATTTGCATGCTTTAATATTTGTGATGGGCCCTTCATGCAAGTGCAAGAATATATTCCCCCAGGTGCTCAAAGCCAGCTATGCTGAAGCTTTTATAAGCCCCAGAGCTCAGCCAAAGCATTTGCACACATAGAGCCTTGTTTTGTACCGTAAGAGTGCATGTTCCTGCAGTTTGCCAACTATCAATGGCACCAATTTATTTGATGAAACTGCGGAGAAGGCCAGCAGACATTTAAACTAAGCAAAAATAAAATAATAAAATATTTTCTTGTTTGGGTACAATGTGATATTAGAATCAATATTTTCACCAATATATTTACTGTAAAGATGGTAAATTGAAGGATTTTTTTAAAAATCAAACTGATTTTGTATAAATGATTACATTATATTCATGTTTTCATTTTTTAAATGTTTGTGCTGGATAGAATTTCAATGCGCTTCACTTAATAGCTTGATAATTGATAACTCTTGCTAACCTGCATGCCAGAGATTGCAGTTTGAGCGTGGAAGTGTTCACTTATGCATATACCCATACCTGTGTGCAAGAAACCACAAGCAAATGAACATAATTTTGCTAGTTATAAAGAGTGAAATATTTTTATTTTAACATTTAAATTCATTCTTTAATGGGATGAAATCATTGCAATACAAATTTAATACTTTTCTTATGATGCAAACTATTTTCTTTAAAAGGCTTTACAGAAAAATATAAATATCACAAGCCAGTTTAATACAAAGGGAAATGAATGTCATTAACATTTCTCTTTCAGCCAGATTTCATACAGTCTACCTATTCTCGGATAAACTGCCATACAGCAGGCCATAAGAATTAAACCAATGTATCCAGAAATGACTGTACATGCTTTGTGTTCTCCTTAAAGTGCCTTCAAAATGCACTTACTCTGTAATGTAAATATCAACTTTAATCCAATAAGGCTAGCACTTTAGCCTTGTTATTGGTCACTGGGTGTGATGGCCAACCTCACTGACCTGTAGATTATGCAGAAGAGGTCAAGTTTATGTGTAAGTAATAGACAACTCTATGCTTTTGGACCCTTGGGGATTGATTTACTAAGACTGGAGAGTGCACAATCTTGTGCAGCTCTGCATAGAAACCAATCAGCTTCCAGCTTTCTTTTTTGTCAAAGCTTAATTGAACAAGCTGAAGTTAAAAGCTGGTTGGCTACCAAGCACAGATGCATCAGATTTTGCTCTCTCTGGTTTTAGTAGTTCAACCTCTTGACTTTGTGTAGCTCAAAAGTTAAACTCAGGCACCTTTGGGTGCCTGCATTTGTTCCCCATGGTCTAACTACTTTGATTTCGTTTTAGTATAGATTTGTTTTAACAGCACAGTACATTTTTTTATGAATCTATAAGTACCAATTAAGGCCCCGTTTACATCCTCTTGCTTTATTTAGGTGAAAGCACATTTAATTTTGATCTCAATAGGTCAGCACAATTCACACTGTATGATGTGCAAAGCAGTGGCCTCAAAATAAGAGCTGCCTCCTGCAATATCAACATATTAAGTGAGAGAAAGAACAGTGAATTAGCTTTCTGCTGAAGTCATGAACACCATCACACTTGTTCAGGCCATCAAGTCTTTAGACCATAGGAAATAAGTGCCCAAATTTGGCTGGAAATGGAATGCTTCTCATCATATGAATGTAAAGAGTGAACTATAGTATACTCTGCTATACACCATGGAATGGTACAAATCAAGTGTATTAAACTATGTCTTTGCTTTTCTATGTCGCAGCAAAGTACTTTTACACCATATTTCCCAATTCTCCTGTATTTATAATCTGTGCTGTGATACAACCTTATTGTTGAATATGACCAGTGCAGTGTCCTCCCATACCTGCTGCCCATGGAGCATTTAAGATATAGTAGCTAGTTGTTGTATTTAATAATGGTGTATGGCTTTAAAGGTCCTGGGTGTTATGTATGTATGTAACTATATGTGCCAGATATATTGATCTCCACTGTAATGAAATATTATTTTGTAAGTTTAATCAAATAAACCTTAAGAAATAAAATTTATTTTTGCTCTTTTTGACTTGCAAAAGGTTCAAAAGACAGATTTATTTTATTTTGTACATTTTGTAAGGTGATCTTCATATAAAGGCTATTTATAAAAATAAAACTGGAAAGTAGGAATTGGGGGGGGGGGGGACTTGTTGTATCTAGAGCTATGAATCAGTATCCTTGTTACATTTTTACAGATAATAAAAGATGACACTTAGTGGGGCTGATTTACTAAAACTGGAGAGTGCAAAATCTGGTGCAACTGTGCAGCTCTGCATAGAAACCAATCAACTTCCAGTTTTATTAAATCAACTTCTCCAGTTTTATTAAATCAACCCCAGCATGTGTTTGTGGGCAAATACATTGACCTTGTTCTCCTTCATTTCTCCAGTTTTCCTACAAGGGGTTTGCCTGTATCTTCTCAAATATGCACACATAATTTATAAACTCATACTATTTATTTGAATGGGCCAGTAACAATTATGTTGATACAAATTTACTGGCTCAGAGACCATGTAATCAAACATATCTTTCCCTTGGAAAGGTTTGAAGTCTACATGTGAAAATCTGACATTATGATGAGGGTTCCCAGAAATCAATGTTGATGGCAAAATTAATATCCTTCTGCTGCCCCCCCCCCCCCCCCAAGAAAATTGAGTACCAGCCGCCACTGATAACAGTGGGACATGTTGGATCAAAAGCAATGAACAAAACACAACAGGAAAATATCAGCTAAAGTAATGCAACTTTAGAATTAGGAGCAGGAAGTAGTAGGATATACAAGGTTTTAAAACAACAACCGTAATGAAATTAATAGAAACCAAAGCACATAATTCTTGAAATGTGTTCTGATAATAGGAAAAATGTATATGCATGAATAAATAGTATGTCACTGGCTCAAGTAAGTAATAATTTAAATTTTAAATTAACAATCCTACTAGCAAAGCAAATAATGATTTTAACTGTTTACAACGTCAGTGAAATCTATCCATGACAACCCTACATTCTGAAAGTTTTTTAGTGTCTTAACAAAGGAGATGCTTTTGCCTCTAGAAATAGAGAAATAAAGTTGTATCAACAATAATATTTCATCCTTGCTTAGTAGCAAGGTCCCATCAGAATAGCATTTGGCTGTCTGGAACTGGGGTACATCTAGGCTTATTACATTATGGGCTGTATAAATATAAAAATGTATCAGTAAATTTAGAATTTTGCTGAGCTTCAAAACAAATATATTGTTAGACGTCTGAGAAGGGAAACACCTTATAAAATGTCTTTTAAATAGTAAACTATGGTGTTAGGAACTTGTGGAGAGCTTTGACAATTACTATTGCTACTACTAATCGGCTACCACTGATACCAGTTAAAGTGGTTGTGTACCCCGCAAAAAAAAAAATGTAAAGAAAAAAATAACAACCTGTAAGGCAAAGGCATAATGAGCTATTATGCACTGCATACTAGCTCATTATGAAATACTTACCTTAGAATGAGGCTTCGGTATCTAATCCCGGTTCACGCCGAGGGAGCTGACATTTTGCCCTCTGCGTGTCTTTTGGATTTGCGGCTCCGGAGCTGGGACTGGCCGGACCCACGATGACATTACTCCCGTGCATGCACATGGGAGTCTTCTTCGCTGCAAGGACCTTTAGCCGGAAATGCACGTGGGAATCTTCTTCCCTGCAAGGACATCAGCAGATGCATGCAAAATGAATATTTCCTCAACCGTACAGGTTTAGGAGATATTCATTTTACCTACGGGTGAGCCTTATTATAGGCTTACCTGTAGGTAAAAATTTTAAAAAAAAATGGGTATACAACCGCTTTAATAAGAATAATAGATCAATTTCCTTTACCTCAACCACTGCTTTTTCCCACATTCCCAATAGTGAAATTTATTTCACTATTTATGAGTCCAATTTGTAGGCAATGTGAGAAATAAATCTTCTAACACTAAGTTCCCACCTTCATGGACACCACCATGAGACGTTAAGCATGTTATAAATTACCTTTGTTTTTGGTAACAGAGATAATATCCTAAATTTGGTACTAATGCCAATATTGTTATATGTTTTACGTGGTTCACTGGTTTGATAGTTTCATTATATTAATAATAAGTTGCATCCTCTGTTCCATGCCCTTGTATGGACAAATAAACCACCATAAATAAATCATAAAGCCTTAGAAAAAGCTGAAACTAAGAGACTTAGTTATTCAAACATTTACTGTATACTTATTTCCTTGCAAGTCAAATGCAATGGTTTATAGGCCACAAAATATTTAGTCTGGACAAAATATACATACGTGCAACTTTGGTGGTGCAGGGTCTAAACTTACCGTGGAACTAAATTCCTATAAAGGTTGCTGGCAAGTATGTTTTTATTGCAGAAGAGACTTAGCATGTCTCTTATGCAAAAGAGTGTTCTACCTGCCTGCCAGCAATAGTTTTTCTAAATGTAATCTGAGTTGTGCATGCGCAACTCAGCCTTTAATCTTGGCATCTGCCAGGTGTCAGGATGAATTCATTCTTGTGCAAGGAGTTACATCATCTTGTGCTGCCCAATCAAGATGCATGAAGACACAAAACCTGGAAGGAGACATGAGGAAAGATGTCAGCAACAGCAACCAGGGATATTGTGGTTATCACAGTACTGGAGGGGTCTCTTTGGCAGGTAGAAGCCCTGAGCTCCAGTAACAGACTTTAGTTCCAGTCTAAACATGTACACAGTAGAGTGTATTTACTCAATTGAGATGGTGTGACTGTAGAATGTACATTATGGCATTTTTGTACATGTATGTATATTTATTCAAACAGCAAAGCAGGTGCTTTCATACATTTTTTAATGTGTTGATGCGTGTTGTGTTAGGTGGCTCGTTAATTTTGGATAGCTGTCAATGCAAATGAAAAAAAATAGGTTGTGCGCTGTTTTGAAAAAGAAAAAAGACACCACAATTCACTGAACATTTGCATCTCTATTGCTTTCTGTGCTGTACAATCTCTGCTGCTTACTGTTTTATTTTATACACTGCGCTCTGCGGTCCCCATTGCCCCATTTTGTATGCCATACTGTACATTCTACAGTCACGCCGTCTCATACTTTATTCTATGCCATACATGACATATTTCACACATCCTCATTCTGTACATTGTGCTGTACAGTCCCTATTCCTTACTACCTGATTATATATGCTGTTCTCTACATCCCTTCTTCCACGCTACTACATTCTGTAGGTGAGCTGTACATCATCTCCCTTATTATGTATGCTCTGCTGTACATTCCTTATTTCATACTGTATCCTTGTGTACATGGCATTGTACATTCCCTATTCCACATTCTCAGTGTTGCGCTGTATGTTCCCGTTTCCACACCACCCCATCATGCACACTGTGATTTACATTCCCTATTCCATATTTCCTGTGTTGCACTGTATATTCCCGTTTCCATGCCACTCTATTCTGCACACTGTGGCGTACATTCCCAATTCCACGCCACCTTATTCTGTACATTTCCAGGTATATTCCTTATTCCACACTGCCTAATTCAATACGTCACATTGTATATTTCCTATTTCACACCATCTCATTCTCTACACTGTGCTGAACTTTTCCTGTTCCAAACCTCTGCATTCTTTATGCTGTGCTGTAAATTCCATGGAGGAGGAGTGACATCACAGACACAGAAACCTGCTGTATACAGCTAAAGGAGGTAAGTTGTACAAAAACTGATAGTGGGATTGGGATTCACTTACATACACAATGCATATGTTGTTTTGGAGAGGAAAAACCGGAGTTCTTTTTTAATATAGTTTGCTGTACTATGCACAGTCCTGGCCTCTGCACCCTATGTGCTATGTTATGTATTATATTCTCCTGACTGCTGTACTCTATTAACTATATTGTACATTACATAATCCTTAAAGTGATATTAAAGTCTTTTTTTGTTGTTTAAAAATAACAAACATGTTATACTTACCTGCTCTGTGGAATGGTTTTGTACAGAGCAGCCCAGATCCTCCTCTTCTTGGGTCCCTTGCCGGCACTTCTGGCCCCTCCCTCCTGCTGAATGACCTTTACAGCAATTAGCTTACTATGGGGGCACTTGAGCTGAGCCACTGCTCTGTGTGTACATTTAGACACGGAGCCCCGGCTCGGCCCCACCCGCCCCTTCTCTCTGGTGATTGGCTCACTGATTTTAAATGACAGCAAGGGTAGCCAACGGCACCCACTGCCTTGTCTCAGCCAATAAGAAGGGAGAGTGCTGGACAGGCGAGGCTCTCGTTCACCATCGCTGGATCGAGATGGGGCACAGTTAAGTATTAGGGGGGCTGCTGCACACTGAAGGTCTTTTATCTTAATTCATAGAATGCATTAAGATAAAAAAAAAACTTCTGCCTTTAGAACCACCTTAACACAATAAGATGTTTTTGGTCTTAGTTTCTGGTTGCTAGGTCGTTAAGAAGTATTTTAATCTCCTTTGAGGTAGGATCATACAAATTGCTTTTTATCACAGTAAAAATGCATATTTTATGGGTACAAGGAATATGGTGTAATGTAAACATGATTTGGCCACACCTACAGTGAGCCCAGAGTGCCAGAGATTTCCTACAATGCTAGGAACACCCTAATGCCTTGTACACACGGTCGGATATTCCGACCACAAAATCCATCGGATCTTTTCAGACAGATTTTGTCCTAAACTGGTGTTGCATACACACGGTCAGACAAAGTTGTCGGAAAATCCAATCGTTCGGAACGTGATGACGTTCGTTCGTTACAACGGGACTACATTGAGGCTAGTATCCTATAGCTTTGGTCTCGTAATTTGATCTGAGCATGCGTGGCACTTTGTCCGATCAGAATTCTCTACAAACGATCCAAAAAAGTATAATCAGATTTTTTTGCTGGAAAATTTGAGTTCTTGCTCCCAAATTTTTTTCCGGTGGAATTTCCAACGGAAAAAGTCCGATAGAGCTCATTACTTGTCTAGGACATGATAACCCTTTCAACCCTTTGCGTCTCAGGAAGGCACAGAAAAAACTCGACAAGGGTCTAACCCATGCCCTACTCTATTAAAAAATGAAAAACAACTGTTGGCTTTTCATACACTTAAAGGGTTCTTTCACACTGGTGAGTTATTGCCACGTTAAAACATACCTTTCCAGTACAACAAAAGTGCATGAAGATCATTCCCCTTTAAATCATATGTACGGTAACTGTTCACACAGATGCACTGCATTTTAAAAAGTGAAAAGCACATCAAAAACTCATCTCCCATTGATTTCTATAGGAAATGCACCAAAAACTTATAAAAAATGCACCTGTGGTGTGTTTCTGGTGTGTTTTTTAATTGCAATACATTTTTATTACATTTTCAAGTTAGAAATAAGAGAAATGCAAATTGAAATAGTCCGAATTGTACAGTATGTATACGCCTTTGTCTTCAATAAAGATACAAACAGGTAAATAGAGTGTACCAAGCAAAGTTGATGTTTTTATTGAGTCATATGTCCAAGTTTCCCAGGTGCATGCTGGGAGACAGGAATGCAGAAAACGCATCAGAAAGAATTGAAATGCATTAATGGTGCAATATGCATTTTTGCAAAATGCATACTACGTTTTTAAGAGTAAAAGTGTGAAAGGGCCCCAAGGGACTCATCATTACTTAATCTCAGTGCAATCACTATCAGGAAACTTCTATATCTGCCTAAAAATACATTTCCAATCTCTGAATTACCCCTTCAAATCCTAGTCTGGAGTCTAGAGTTAGAGGTAATGTTATAATTTCCTTTGAACAATATGTTCATAAAAGAACACCTGCCAGGCCCTCTAAGGCGTGGAGCACATGGCTAAGCAAATATAGGGTTTTCACTGTCAATTTAATTTCCATGGCTATTCAATCATATTTTGCCAATTACCATACGTAATTTGCACTTGTACTTTTTTTTTTTTTACAAAACCATTGTCAGTTCACCTGCTGATTGTGTACTTTTATCTCCATGTCTACCTAACAGCATTAGATACCATCTGGATGCATGTTAACAAACATGAAATTTAATAAGAACACAGTAATCAATCAAAACCAAACCTGCAATGGACATCGAAATCCAGTTTTTCTTGGGCAATGTAGATAGTTCTTATTATATCTTATTTTATGTTATCTTTTGTAAATACAAAAACTCAATTTTGTGTGGCTCAGGCCTGGTTCACACTAGTGCGATTTCTGATGTGACTTGAGTCGCACAGAATCACATATCAATGGAAATCAGATTGTTTTCAATGGTGTCCCATCACATCAATGTGACTCAACATGGAGCAAGTTTTGGAAAGGTTCCTGCACTATTTTGATGCGATTCCAGTGTGATTTTGGCCCCATAGACGTCAGTGGAAACGCACATGTATGTAAATCTGGTGTGATTTGGAAAGAGATTTCATTTTTTTAACCCTCAATTCGCCTCCCAGGAAAATCCTTGGTCAATCAAAAGAAGTAGCAGCAACAGCAGCAATTCAAGGCATAAAATTAAATAAAAAACGCACAGGGAGGAAACTCACGTCAAAATTACAAACAACTCAAACTACATATTTGCACCTGAAATCACATCAAAATTTCATTGCACAAGTGTGAACCAGGTCTAAGGATTAACTGGATACTAGAAAGCAACTGTGGAACTGTTTGAATTGTTTACTCAGTCAGAGAAGTGACAACAAGTTAAGTATTATTTTCCCAAAGTGTTGTTTTTCTATTTCTTCATGAAAGCAAGTTTCTCCTTTCAAATGCTTATTAGCTTGCATCATACATTTCCTTCATATCAGATTTGTAATAATGTTTAACTATAAAAGGACTTTACAGATACAGTAAAAATGTATATATATATGTTAATGTCTATTGTTTTTACCTATAATTAAGTGGTCTTTAATTGTTGTTTATTTTTTTTTCTTCAGTGTTGCATATTGCATCTGCATCATTGTTAGGTGGTGTCCTTTTGTCCTTTTCACAGATTCTAGTAATTGTAAAATAGGAAGTGGGAAAATTGGCATCACCTATGTATTATATGGATGTTTTATCCTTCAATTAATTTTGGGATGTAACAATATTTGGAAATAGTCACAACAATTTAAAGCAGCACTCTTGTTGAATTTACCAATACAGAACCTTTTTTAATTTAAGTATTACATGTGTCTGGAATGTCTCTATGCTTTTGTTTGAACAGACATTCTAAGTAATATGGGTTAAGTACCTGGTCCGGGCCCACTCCAATCCCCAAGTATCACGGAAACCATTGTGACTTGGGATCCTGGAGGGGTCGGGAGGCCACCCTCCTTCACACCAACTATGGATCCAGGACTAAGGAGACCCCCTCTTGGGGTTACATGGAACCTTTTCCCCAAGAGGGTTATATCACTTCTCTGGGTACCTGGCTGGCTGTGAACCAGCTACTCTTTCCATGCAATTAAGCCCGAAGGGACTGTTTCTTGAACCCCTTGGTATACTGTGCATAGAACATGGAACCATTTTCCTGGAGCGATGTGTTATGTGCAGGCGATAAGGTCCAACATTTGTGAGGTTAACCACTTAAGCCCGGGACCATTTTGCTGGCCAAAGACCAGAGCACTTCTTGCGATTCAGCACTGCGTCGCTTTAACTGACAATTGCACGGTTGTGCGACGTGGCTCTCAAACAAAATTGATCTCTTTTTTTCCCACAAATAGAGCTTCCTTTTGGTGGTATTTGATCACCCCTGTGGTTTTTATTTTTTGCACTATAAACAAAAAACGAGCAACAATTTTGAAAAAAACGCATTATTTTTTACATTTTGCTATAATAAATATCCCCCAAAAATATATAAAAATTTTTTTTTTTCCTCAGTTGAGGCCGATACGTATTCTTCTGCATATTTTTGGTAAAAAAAATTGCAATAAGCGTTTATTGATTGGTTTGCACAAAAGTTATAGCGTTTTCAATATAGGGGATAGTTTTATGGCATTTTTATTAATATTTTTTTTTTCTAGTAATGGCAGCGATCAGCGATTTTTATCGTGACTGCGACATTATGGCAGACACATCGGACTTTTTTGACACATTTTTGGGACCATTGTCATTTATACAGCAATCAGTGCTATACAAATACACTGATTCCTGTGTAAATTACACTGGCAGTGAAGGGGTTAACCACTAGGGGGCAGTGTAGGGGTTAAGTATGTCCTGGGGAGTGATTCTAACTGTGGGAGGGTGTGGCTACTTGTGACATGTCACTGATCTCTGCTCCCGATCACAGGGAGCAGAGAACAGTGACACTATCACTAGGCAGAGCGCGGAGATGCTTGTTTACATTAGCATCTCCCCATTCTTCCTCTCTGTGAGGCGATCGCGCGACCCGACTCACGTAGGTACCGGCCAGGCACCAGATCAGATGTACATCTTTCCTCCACCTGGTGAGGTAGGTCTGTCCCTTCCATAAGGTTGAGGCATCCCCCCTCCCCTACCTTATTCACACAAGACAGGAAGCATGGCAGGTCCGGACAAAGGGCAGGACTTTTCAAGTTAAGAAGCAAGTGAGTGGTTACTAGACAGTGGGGCAGTCCCAGCAATCAATCATCTGTCTTTCACATGAAAAGTCCTGCCCTTGGCCGGGACCTGCCATGCTTCCTGTCTTGTGTAAATAAGGTATGGGAGGGGGAGTGCTGCGGTCTCATGGAAGGGACCATTTGTAATATCGATGGAGGACTGTGATGCATTTCATTCTTGGACCCAGGCAGCAACAATGTCTTGGGCCAGCCCTGAAAACAACAGATAACCACAATTATTTAAAAAAAAGAGAAAAAATCACATTGGCGCAACCGATACCCAATTCTCCTTATCTCAGCGCTATGGTATTCAAATTTTGTTAATAGACATAAAATGTACCCATAAAATGAAATTCTCTAATTAAATGTGCAAAAGCAGCTGCTTAACAAATACAACAATATCCTTCCATATGATAAATATATCTAATACTAAAATAGCACCAGAATTTTTTTTTATCATAAGCAACTTGTCAATACTAAAATAGCCAGGCTAACAAATGTCCATTTGACATAAGTGATAAAAAATAACAAACACCGGACAGCTATATCAGATGGTGATGAGAAAGAGAGTCCAAGGTGAACACAAATGGTGATCTCAATGTTGTCTGTAAACTGTGCACCTTTCACCAGTTCCCTCCACACATGCGTCACACTCCCCTCTGGGGGTTTAAACTCACCAAGAATCCAAAAATAGCAAGCCTCACATAGATATCCCAAAGACTGCTTCCTTGTGATGTCCTTACATCAGGGTTTTTCAACAATCATTTGGTACCATCACATTGGGAAGATAGAATAACTCCACATAGTCTAGTCCCGTTTTAGGTTTTTATTGAATTTCCACCGTTTGTTAAAATATTATTAGGTATATTTATCATATTGAAGGAGATAACCACAATTAACAATGAGAACATCATCAAATGTAATTGATATTGATAATATACCCCCAGAATAATAAAAATAATATATGTGTAGAAAATACGATGGGGGAATAAGAACACAGAGAAAAAAAAGAAAACCAAAGAAAGGCTGAACGAAATGGTCAGAGAGAGAAGGAGGTCTCCACATCACTGTACCCTAAAGAAAGGGTTTGAATCTAAGAGAATCATTGAGGCCAGGTGGAGACTTAGCACTGAGGTTGAATATCCACCTTGTCTCACATTGCCCCCCGGGGCTTTCAATAATAAAGTTTTAGAGCACCAAATTGCATAACACTAGAGTCATGTTTATGCATTAGGGCAATGTGTATACCTATAGGTGTAGACAGTTTGTTATTCTTGACGTAATACACATGATCTTTGATTCCAGAATTGGTGTTTGGTTTTGCCAACGTAGAATGCTCCACATGCACAAAGCATTACGTACACAATACCTGTCGTAAGGCAGTCTAAATGATGTTTAACCACTTGCTTACTGGGCACTTAAACCCCCCTCCTATCCAGACCAATTTTCAGCTTTCAGCGCTGTCGCACTTTGAATGACAATTGCGCGGTCATACAACACTGTACCCAAATTAAATTTTTAAATTTTTTTCCCCCAAATAGAGCTTTCTTTTGGTGGTATTTGATCACCTCTGCGATTTTATTTTTTGTTAAAAAAATGTAAAAAGACAGAATTTTTTTTTACATTTTGTTATAAAATTTTAAAACGGGTAATTTTTGTCTATCATTGATGTACGCTCATGAGGCAGCAGTGATGGGCACTGATAGGTGTCAGTGATGAGCACTGATGGGTGGCAGTGATAGGCACTGAACGGTTACACTGATCGGCAGCACTTCTATGTGGCACTGATTGGCACCACTGGTGGGCATTGATAGGTGGCACTTGTGGGCATAGATAGGTGGCATTTGTATGCATAGATAGGTGGCACTTGTAGTCAGATAGGTGGCACTTGTGGGCATTGATAAGTGGCACTTGTAGGCACTTTAAGGTTCAAATTATGAGGCATAGTTGTTCCTTTAAGCTGAGCTGGTGATCGGCTGAGGAGAAAAAAAAACGATCACTGAACTTTTGTTTTGATCATGTGATCAGCTGTCATTGGCTGACAGCTGATCACATGGTAAGGGGCCGGGACTGGCCCCTTAATAAAATCGGTGATCATCTGAGTTTCAGTAACTCAGTGATCATAGCGCGCAGGGAGCGTGCACATCCGGGAATTCACATCTGGGCTGTGGCTGTCATTCGGCCATAGCGCGGATGTCAGATGGTTAATTTGATAAGGGCAACTTAGGGAGACAGAATGATTGGTTTTCAAAAATCCAACCACAGAAATTGCATGTTCCATATCACCACGTACCATTAGGTGAGGATTCAGATAAATTGGATGAGATCCCCGCAAAGTGACTCACGGTGACCCTATCTCTAATGGATCTGGCTCTCTTAAAAGTAATTTCTGGTGAGTGCCTAAGATATTTCCTCAGATTAGAGTCATTTGTGAGCAGGTACCAAAGCTTTTGGAGAATTTGATGAAGTTTCAGATGTTGTGTATATGTAGTGATGATTTTAAAATCTGTTCTCAAGTAACGCAACCTAACTCTAATAAATGAATACAAATCAAAAATATATCAGTTGCTGCTAACACCACAAAGTGTTTTCACCACACTCATTACAATTATACAATTAACTTCAATTGAAAAATAGTGTAGCGCTACTTCCATTGATTAATACATTACTGTGTACCATAAAATAAAAAATAGAATAAAGAGTGCAACAATGCATGAGTGAAAAATATGCAATTAGTGATATTATCACTGTGCTAAACTAAAGCAATAGAATATACTTAATCTGCAGATCATCAAAAAATAAAATATGAAGTGCAAAATGTTCATAAACGCATTAAATATTTTTGAAAGTAGTCCATTAGAAGTACTATTCCACCACAGTGTTAGTAAAAAAAATCTACAAAGTGCCCATGCTATCCTTCACCTGTGCACACTAGCCGTTTACATCACGTTATGACCCCTGCATTACCAGTAGGTCATAACCAGCTTTTTTCCCCAGGGGATATTAGGAGATCTGCATGGCGTGCTATCCCTCCTTGTCTCCTATATCCGCTTATCAGCTCCCAGGGCCTCGGGTGTGCTTAAGGGATGATGGTATATATAAAAGGAACAGAACACACAATCTAGTGTTCTCCTTTTGACATAAATTAATCCATAGGTAAAAAAAGTAATACACTCACACAAAAAGCACTGCTAGCTTTTATACACATTTATCGGCTATAGAGCAAGATGGCCGTGGGATGATGAGCCCCGACACATCCCTGTTGTTTAAATATGTAAAGCAGCTGGTAAACTCACAGGAGGAAACCTCTAGATCTCCTCTGCTTCCACTTCCAGAAATGTCTCTTCTCTCTCTCTCTGAGAGGAGACTTTGCTGGAAGTAGCAGCAGAGAAGATCTAGAGTTTTCCTCCTGAGGTTATCAGCCTCTTTGTATCTAAGTGCACCATACTGTATATCCTAGACAATACCATAACTCCTATTTTTTGAACATCACACAGCTACCTCTGGGCAGTGATTTTATTGCACCTTCTCCACCATACCTATATGGTTCATTCCATTTAAGTAAGTTGCATGTATTTACCGCATAGCTTTAGCATTATGTTGTAAAGTATTATATAGGTCCTAATGGTCTTATACCATCTATTTTGCATATTTCGATTTTTGTCCTGGCCACCTTCATTAGTGTGTGCAGTGGTGTTTTGGGCCTGTTATACCCCTGTGCCCACCCTGGGCATTGGTGGGTGGACCTTCTGCAACACCGAACTAGTGGTATGAGCATGCAAATTAAATACAATGTATTATTGTTTACCATTGAAGATTGTCTTGTCACAGAATGTATTTATATATGTGTTATTCTATATATAGTTTGCCCTCTTCGTCTGTCTGTGTACTGAAGAAGCCAGTGAAACACGTTGACCTTACAGGCACTAGGAAAAGTTCACCTCATCTACACTGGACTGATATGATCTTAGTCTGTATATGTGGCTTTACTTAACATTAAGAGCTACTGATATATATATCTAGAGGGTATTATCTTCTCTATATGTATAGGGTACGATACTGATGTTTTTAACTTTTTACTATTGTACGAAAAAGATTATTGTTTATTCTAATGTACCTTTGTCTCCTGCACTGTGACACTATAGTCCGCAATTCTAGGTAGCTGGAGATTTTTTCTTCAGTTAGTACCTATGTTTTTCTATATTTATTTGTATGAGGCCCAAAAGTCTCTCTTTTTGTGTTATTAATTTAGGAACTGGTGTCCCTGGCAACATTTGCTACAAAGACCATCCCTAACATTGTCTCACATACTCATTGCAATGAATGTCCTTTTGTAGCTATTGCAACATGTAATTAAATGGAAAATGGTTCTAATGATGCCCATGCTTTTTATGTGCAGTAGGGATACACTTTCTTATGCCTAAAACCTGCAGCTAAAATGTAATTTCACTTTTTTTTTCAGAAAAATACAACAGCTTCGTGTAACCATTGTAATTTGCAAGAATTTATACTAACATTGTAGCAGATTCCTATTTTGTCTCTTCTGAAAAAAAGCTGCTTGTTTCATCAAACAGGCTGATTCTGGAAGGGGAGCATCAGTGTTCATTATAGCCACCTGGTGTCCTTTCAATATTTTAATGACTAAAGTTGCAGAGTCTGCCTCTATTTCCCTTCCTGCCCCCCTTTCCAGCAGCCTTTTAATTGGTTCTTAACACCAGGAGGTGGAATGGACTTCCTGATCACATGATCACAGTGATTGGCTGGCACAGTAGTCACATGATCAGGAACCCATACTGCCTTCTACCAATCACAAGCAGAAGCCAGGAGCTGTCTAAAAATACACAGTATGTGCACATTTATGACAGAAATCTCACCCACCAAGGACACATATGTGCAGTGTGTTAGCTTTAAGGCTCACCTGTCCTACCGCTACACATATGCATTACATGGTTGGCAAGAATGTTTGACCCAAGCACTATGAAAAAAAAACATACAAACTGATTAAAACATTTGAAAAATGCACTAAAAATATTATTACACTAGTTTACCCTATGTTTCTCAGTAAATTGGTTAGGCACAAGGAATGTCGCTGACGTCTTCAGAACGTGGGTGAAAGCCAGGATTAAATGTATTTTAAATTTTTTTTCAAATTTTTTTTTTCTTGCAGCTTTTATTCTTTTTTTTTTATTTGGGGGATGGAAGCTATCAACAAAGTGGTCCTTGCATTGTCATAATAGGTCCACTCTTAACTTTTGATCCCTATAGCAGAACTTATAATTTTTTCTGCATGATAGTGTGCAGTATCCTATCCCTCACTCATAAACATAAAATCAATACTTGATGGCTTTTATGTAAGATGTAAATCTTTGGGAAAGATACGATAATTCATAAATTGCGCTAGAAGTTCAGAAACAATTTTAAAAAAATTGCCTCCTTGTAGGTAATTCGTCTTTTATCTCCCTACAGCTTTATTTACATGTACATAACAATGTGACACATCAGTATTGTTTGAAAGCAACATAATATGAAGTCATATTCCCTTTTTATAGATGAAACTATGCACAGGGATTTTCCCGATGTTGTTCCCATGCATGTTACATTGTATATAACATAGAAACCATTTTCACATGATCTGGGTGTTATCTATCAATCTGCAAAGCTTAATTTTCATTCCTCTCCGTTCAATAATTTCCCTCCCTGGCTAAATCTTTCAGTGACTCCATTGTAGCTGGAACAATTGTAAATCTCTCTCTTTTCTGCTTCCAGAAACCTCTGTAATTGGATCCAACCCTTCTTCTATTACACACCCTTCCCATGCCATAGTCTATTCATCTTCATGATGTTTTTTTGTTTTTTTTATAAAAGACATGGCTAAAGGCTGATATGTATGTAGGTGACAGTGCTCTACAATGTGTTTTAAAAGTATCTGACCTCAAATTTTGTGTGCTAACATCCAACTAGCCAAGTTTATCAAGAAACATCCTGCTTATGTAGATTCATAATCTGATTGCTTGTTGTTTTCTCCTTCCTCGTTTCACTCTTACTCAGGATTAAATGTTATCAAATCATATTCAAAGAAAAGGTAACTTTTTTAATAGATTTATGACACGAAGTTCCAGTTATATATTGTAGATATAAAAGGTTGTCAGGTTCCCTATGGAGTTCAACCTGTGGGATAGTTAAAGGAGAAGTACAGACAAAGCTTATTTGGCTGTACTGCTCTCGTGGATCACAGGAGTGCAGTTTGTTTTGCACTCCTGTGACTGGTTTTCAGCTGTCAGCTCATGTACTTTAACAGTATCTTTCCTCCATACACAAGTTCTCCCATCAAGAGAGCTCCATAAACCAATAAAAATTGTCTAGACAAGATTGTTGTTTCTTTTAATGGAAGGTTCTCTCTTTATTTGTAATAAAAAGTAACAGTACAAGGTCCCATGGACAGTCAAAGGAAGTGGTTTCTTCAGAGACAACACGTTACTTTCACACCAACAATGCAGCTCCAAATGGAGAGACTCACACTTTACACAGTTTCACAGAATAAGTCAATGTAGTATTTTCCCAGTAAAGGGTGATGCTTTCCCACTTTTCCATCTCCACCAGAGAGCATTTTCGACGCTCCCCTGAAGAAAAGAGCAAGCCCAGGATCCTAGGTATTCACATTCTAACTCCATTGGTGCTCTCAAAGTAGGTGGAGTGTTTTCTTACCTCTATTCTATGCAAAGCAATCATAACTGAACTACCCTATTAAACCCATCAAACTTTAAATACTCCTAACAAAACAAGGGATGGTGCCCAGCCATCACTTAGACAGGACCACAGATTCAAGATTCCTACGCTCCTCTACAACCCCTACTACTTGTTTAGAAGGAAGAATATTACAGTTATCCATAAATACGACCTGGTCTGCATAATATACTATCTTAGCTGTCAGCCCTTGTACACACGGTCGGACATTCTGACAACCAAATCCGTTGGATTTTGTCCGACGGATTTTGTCTGACGGATTTTGTCCGAAACTGTTGCATACACACGGTCGGACAAAGTTGTCGGAAAACACTATTGTACATTAATGTGATGACGTTATTTTGTTACGACGGGACTACGTTCAGGCTAGTAGCCAATAGCTTTGGTCTAGGAATTTGATCTGAGCAGGCGTGACACTTTGTCCATCGGAGTAAGCTACACATGATCGGAGTATGTCCGATCAGAGCATTTTGTCGGAAAATTTTACGGACAAGTTGGAAAACTTGGTCCGTTGGATACTCCGACGGAAACAGTCCGATGGAGACCACACACAGTCGGATTATCCGACAAAATGGTCCGATAGGACACATTCCGTCGGAATCTCCGACCGTGTGTACAAGGGCTCAGAATTGTTTAAGTATTTCACAGCTACTGTATACTTTGTTAAAAAGTCTTCTCATATACTTCTGCTGCTTGACCTTTGATTTTTTTATTTTTATATTGTAGCCAGTTATGTGGTGACAAAACATAATTTAGCTGCATTTTTCCATGAACATATTCACTATGTATGATTAGTACTCCAATATTTTCAACTACATGGGGTCTAGTTAGCTGGAGGGAAGTGTTAATTAATGGGTAATACTGCATTAAAAGGTGACTATTCAATGTCTTATATGATAAAAGGTAAAAGAAGCTTGGAGTATTCAGAAAAATATTGCAGTTTATCTCTTATTACCACCTGTGTAATGTTAACTACCCCAATATCACAAGAGATCTCTGTGACCTATTGTCTGAAGACACAGCAATGTTATGTTTGCAGCACCTTTAGAAAGTAACAGAAATTCTAACCAAAGCTGAGAGGTTAGTTCCCCTCCCAGTATTCTCTAGAATGTACTAAACACAACCAAAGAAGTATTACGCCAGCTAAAGTATGGACTAATCCATTGACTTTAGGCAGACAATTCTAGAATACGAGAATTCAATTACAGTATACCAAGTACAGACTCCACTCCTCCAAAAAACATCTAGCAGAGTAAAGCAGTAATGCATACCCCTAGATTATGAAATACAATGACATAAACAATCAGCATGCAAGAAAAGTTTTAGCAGGTCTAAAACATACACTCATTAACCTGGCAAGCTTAGTGAGAGTACACACCCCAGTGGTCAGCATCCCATGACACCAGGTACAGAGTACTGGAATCTCTAGTTTACTTTAGTCTGTGTGCTATAATAGGATCCTGTCTAACACTAAGTTAGTTGGAGCTAGCCCAGGAGTAGCCAGCCAACCACCCCACACTTTTTTAAACTTTGAGTAACTACCTCTATGCTGGTATATCAACTTCTCCATTCTCCTGCAGTACTAAACCTATTTGTTAAATCCACATCTGTTTTGTTGGGGGAAAGGGAGAGATCCAATGTAAAAAAAAAGGAACATACGAGCCAGGAACAGAGCTCCAGTAGCTGCCTCCTTAGCATACCTATTAGTGATTACGGCATTTAACATACTCAGAATGCATTGTTTGGGATCTAAGGGAATGGACACCTGTAGAGCAATATTAACCGTGGAGACAACTGAGTTCCAATATTGATGTAATTTCGGGCATCTCTACAGCAAATGAATTAGGTCTCCCACATCTCTGACACCTGTTACATATAGGATCCGGGCGTAGGCCCATGGAATGTAATCTATATGAAGTGCCGTGAACCCTCAGCAAAATATATAGTTGAAAAAGTCTTTTTGCCACATTAAGAGAGCAGAAGCGCACAGCCTCCAAAGCCTCCTCCCACAGGTCTCCAGGTAAATCACCTACATCCCTTTCCCATTTTCATTTGGGCAGAACTTGTGAAATTTTTCAAATGTACCCCCATAAGAATGGAGTAACAACTAGAAATAAACCCCTTTGTGGAAGATGTTTGCTGCATAAAATGAAAGATCGTGTGGAAGACAGCTCCGAAGCCTTTGAGGATCGCTGAGCCATCACAGGATGTTTTAGCTGTAGATAATAAAAGAGCATATTAGAAGGTATACCGTATTTAACCTGCAGTTGGGGAAAGGAAAGCAACCTACCAGCGGCCAAAACATGTTTAAGATGGGTCACCCCAAATGCTCGCCATACAGGCGCATGTAGCAACTTGGCTAGTTCTGGGTAAGTAAGATTCCCCCAAATAGGGCTAAACCCAGTATACCCAGTCACCTTCTGAAGCTGCTTTGTTTTGTCCCAAATTTTTTGTATGAGCCTAAATGTTGGGTAATACCTGTTTGGCTTACAGAAAAGTTGTGCCTCGAAGCCCTCTGCCAGTATAATGTAACAGGATGTATAATGTGGACTTTTAGATTGTGTCTTCGGAGTTTCAAGCCTCTATCAAGCCACTTATCAGATGTTGAATTTGAGACGCTATATATATATATATATAGTATATCCAAGGATTCGGGAGAGCTAGTCCCCCTTCCACTATAATGATCTAAATATGGAGTTTACTATCCTGAAAATCTTAAGAGGTATAACTGTTGGGGAGTTGTGGAGAAAGGAGTAATTAAAGCATGAAAATCATTTTAATCAGGTTGGCCCTCCCTGCCACTGAGAGCCACAGTTTAGTCCACAGTTTAACTTTATTTCTAAACCTCGCTAAAAGGGGGAGAATATTTAAATGGCAAAAGTCCATTAGTTGAGGGGCGATTATAATTCCTATATATTGTTTTTTTTTTTATTTATGAAATTTCACATTATACAAAATATAAAATACTTTGTTCAACATTTTCATTCATAAAAATATAGTTTTTCCCTATCCCCTCTCCCCTCGCCTTCCCCATCCCACATTCCTTAAACATGTGTTATAATCTTATAAGTTTATCCTGGTCTCATCAGACCTCAGGACGTTCCAGTAATCTATGTCCTTAGGCCGCGTACACACGGGCTGACTGTCTGACGGACTTGGTCCGCTGAAACGTGTTTCAGCGGACAATCCGCTCGTGTGTGGGCTTCAGCGGACTTTTTCAGCGGACAGTCTGGCGGACTAAGTCTTTCGGAATTTCCGTAATATTGTCCGTCCAAACTTGGTTTCAGCGGACAGTCCGCTCCTGAGTAGGCTAG
Source organism: Lithobates pipiens (assembly GCF_037356315.1). Classification (NCBI taxonomy): domain Eukaryota; kingdom Metazoa; phylum Chordata; class Amphibia; order Anura; family Ranidae; genus Lithobates; species Lithobates pipiens. Next base: position 297,656,090 of record NW_027507758.1, read on the forward strand.
TTCGACGGACTAAGTATGGCGCATGCTCAGAAAGGATTTACACGGCCGAAGGTTGCATTGCAGTGTATTGGACGTCGTATTTCTAGTCCCATCGTACGTGCCGTACACGTCATCGCGCAAGCTTTCAGCGGACTGTCTGTTCGTCGTGTGTGTGGTCAAGTCCGTTCATTCAAAAGTAGGACGGACTGTCTGTCGGATTGTCTGACGGACTTAGTTGGACGGATAGTCCGCCTGTGTGTACGCGGCCTTAGTCTGCTTGTCTTCAGCAAACTGTCTGCAGGCTTTCTTGTGCATCATCTTTAGAAGAAGCTTCCTTCTGGGGTGACAGCCATGCAGACCAATTTGATGTAGTGTGCAGTGTATGGTCTGAGCACTGACAGGCTGATCTCCCCACCACTTCAACCTCTACAGCAATACTGGCAGTACGCATACGACGATTTCACAAAGACAACCTCTGGATATGATGCTTAGCATGTGCACTCAACTTCTTTGGTCGACCATGGCGAGGCCTGTTCTGAGTGAAACCTATCCTGTTAAACTGCTGTATGGTCTTGGCCATCCTGCTGCAGCTCAGTTTCAGGGTTTTGGCTATCTTCTTATAGTCTAGGACATCTTTATGTAGAGCAACAATTCTTATTTTCAGATCCTCTGAGAGTTCTTTGCCATGAGGTTCCATGTTGAACTTTCAATGACCAGTATGAGAGAACTAGAGTGGTAACACCAATTTTAACACACCTGCTCCCCATTCACACCTAAGACCTTGTAACACTAACGAGTCACATGACACTGGGGAAGCAAAATGGCTAATTGGGCTCAATTTGGACATTTTGGCTTAGGGTTGTACTCACTTTTGTTGCCAGCTGTTTAGACATTATTGGCTGTGTGTTGGGTTATTTTGGGGGGACAGCAAATAAAAAGATATAATAAAATATTTACAAAAATGTGAGGGGTGTACTCACTCCTTGAGATACTGTATAGAACTTATGGGCTTCCCATATCGTGGCCTCTGATACCACCTGAGTCTTATTAATCTTAAAGTATCGTTCTAATTCTTTATCATTTTTTTTTCTATTTCCTGATCTTGTATTAGTGTCTCATTTAGTCTTCAAATATTTGTCTTATTCTGTAGCTCTGCAATCTTCATTTCTGTTATCACTGGTGCATGATCAGATAAAGTGATTGCTTCAACAGATGTTTTACCTAATATTTCTAATAATCTATGTTCTACTAGTATATAATCCAATCTTGAATATGACCCATGTGAGGAGAAGTAGACTGTATAATCTCTTTCTCTAGGATTTTGGGTTCTCCAGCTATCTATCAATTGACATTGGCATAACATTCTTTTAGGTGACTTAAGTTGGGACGCTTCACTTCTCCGGGCCTGTGTTGAAATATCAAGTTGTGGGTCCATGATGTGAATTAATTAAGAAAAAAAATGGTAATACATTTAATATTTTCTGACAGAGATGTGAAATTCCAGTAGGCCTCAAAAATGAAGTGAACTATTGCTCCTGAAAAGTCTCCAATATATCAACTATTTAAGATTTTTACAAGCAGACAAGGCCAGATTAAGAACATCATGGGCCTGGTGCTGAGGGTTTTGGTGGGGCCTTTTATAAACAATAAATAAAAATGCAAACAATTTTTTGTTATTACAAATTAAATAAAAGAGAGAGAGAGAGGGGGGATGAACGAGGTGTGAGGGGTAAGGGAGGATGAGAGAGAAAGGGGGGGATGGGCGAGAGAGGATGCACATGAGCATATGTGGGAATGACATCAACGCAGCCTGGCCAAGGCAAGTGACGGAAGGCACAGAACCCAGAAGGAAGTCCGGGTGAAGATGGAAGTGCCCGGGCCCCGCCGGACTGATCACAGCACAGCACTGGAGGGCTCAGTCTGACAGGTAAGTGTACCCTAATGTGCTAATATGCTGGGCATACTTGTACATTATGGCATAACCTACCCCAGGGCCTCTAAAAAGTAGTAATGTTAGAAAAGTTTACTACCGCTTTAATATCACAGGAGCCTCTCATGGGGCCCCCTACTGACCCTGTGGCCCTTGGGCAGTGCCTAGGTGCATAGTTGTCAACATTTCAAAAATATTTTCAGGGACGCTTTTTTTACCAGTGCTATATTTGGAGTAGCTGACATCCCCCGTGTTCCTCTATACATCACAATAGTAATTACAAAATTAAATAAGTACTAATAATGGGGCAGAACAAATATGAGGACTGTGAGATTTCCTTTAGTTGAACTGACAAAAGTGTGCCCATTCTAGAGCTGGTAACATTGAGGATATTCAGTATAATTTTAAAGAAGAGTTTTTGTGGGTAAGAGGCATAGAGGAGGGGTATGGATGGTATAAAAGTGGGAAGTATGTGCAGGTGAGGGAGAGGAATGTGGAGGGTCTAACAGTGGGCACTATGTACATGAGAGGAGTGCAGAGGGTATGGCAGAAGGCACTATGTACAGGAGAGGAGTGTGAAGGGTATGACAGTGGGCAGTATGCACAGCAGAGGAGTGTAGAGGGTATGACATTGGGCACTATGTATAAGAGAAGAGTGTGGAGGGTATGACAGTGAGCAATATGTACAGGAGTGTGGAGAGTATGACAGCGGGCACTATGTACAGGAGAGAAGTGTGGAGAGTAGGACAGTAAGCAGTAATTACAGGAGAGGAGTGTGGATGGAGGATATGATGGTGGGCACTATGTATAGGAGAGGAGTATGGAGGGTATGACAGTGAGTAGTATGTACAGGAGAGAAGTGTGTAGGATATGACAGTGGGCACTATGTATATGAGAGAAGTGTGGAGGGTATGACAGTGGGCACTATGTATAGGAGAGGAGTATGGAGGGTATGACAGTGAGTAGTATGTACAGGAGAGGAGTGTGGAGGGTATGACAGTGGGCACTATGTATAGGAGAGATGTGTTGGAGGTATGACAGTGGGTACTATGTATAGGAGAGGAGTATGGAAAGTATGACAGTGAGTAGTATGTACAGGAGAGGAGTGTGGAGGGGAGGGTATGACAGTGGGCACTATGTATAGGAGAGAAGTGTTGGAGGTATGACAGTGGGCACTATGTATAGGAGAGGAGTATGGAGGGTATGACAGGGAGTAGTATGTACAGTAGAGGAGTGTGGAGGGTATGATGGTGGGCACTATGTATAGGAGAGGAGTGTGGAGGGTACGACAGTGGGCACTATGTACAGGAGAGAAGTGTGTAGGATATGACAGCGGGCGTTATGTATAGGAGAGAAGTGTGGAGGGTATGACAGTGAGCAGTATGTACAGGAGAGAAGTGTGGAGAGTATGACAGTGGGCACTATGTACAGGAGAGGAGTGTGGAGAGTATGACAGTGGGCACTATGTATAGGAGAGAAGTGTGGAGAGTATGACAGCGGGCACTATGTACAGGAGAGGAGTGTGGAGAGTATGACAGTGGGCACTATGTACAGGAGAGAAGTGTGGAGAGTATGACAGTGAGCAGTATGTACAGGAGAGGAGGATGAAGTAATCTGGGAAGGAAAAATGAAAAGGTTTGTGGAAGGATGTTTAGGGACTGCGTAGTGGTTAAACTGGCCAGACATAGATTGAAATGACACCAATTAAGCAGAGACTAGCCATAGTCGACCTATGTATGGGATAGCTGGTTTTACACAAGTCAACCTATTAAGCGACTTGAGTACAACCAGCCTGTCAGGTTTTCCCCAAAACAATCAGTGCTGCCAGCTATAGTTAGCAACACTAATCATTGTATTCACCGGCAGAACACAATAACACTGCGGGAGTGATTGCCCCATTCACAGGCCAGCAGGTGAGAGGGTGTGTGGGGACAGGCTGGGGAGAGATACTAGTCAGTCCCTGGGTAGGCACTGGTTAGTATCAGAGCCAGATACACACAGGTTACATACGCCATAGAGCGAGAGCAATAATTCTAGCACTAGACCTCCTCTAAACTCTAAACATGTAACCTGTAAAAAAATGTAAAGCATCGCTTAGTACACAACAAAAAATTGTGCTAACTTTAGTGTTTTTTTTTATGAATGAAACAGTTTCTTTCCAAAAAAAAGTTTGATAAATTGCTGCGCAAATATCGTGTAACATAAAAGGTTGCAAAGACCACCATTTTATTCCACAGGGTCTCTGCTAATATATAATGCTTGAGGGTTCTGAGTAATTTTCTAGCATAAAAAAAAATGATGATTTTTACATGTAGGAGAGAAGTCTCAGAATGGGCCTGGGTGGCAAGGGGTTAATTATCATAAGTAATATACAAATAATTATTATAAGCACTGTGAGTTCATCCTCTCAGTCTGCTGCAGAGTGTTCCAGCTTGTATTTATACTGCCGCTCTGTATGTAGCTTCTGACAGGCTGTGCAAGCAGCCCCGTATCTCCGGAACCATAGATGATAGCAGCCCCATACTTTAACCAGTGCTGGAGTGCGTCTTTAGCTACCTACACCCCAGATGTGGGGTCTCTGTGACTCCTGATCGCCGAGCTACAATCCTCGAAGTCGGTCTTTTTATTTATTTTTTCTTGATTTTTTTTTTTTTTTTTGGGCAAATGGGCCTATCTTGAGAAAGGGGCCTGGAGCTGCAGCTCCAATAGCCCCTATGTTAATCCGGCCCTGCAAGCAGATGTTGGGACAATAGGGTCTTTTGGTCACACAAACCAGAAAAACATTTATCTGCCCATGTCAAATGGACAAGGAAAGAACGCAAATATGGCGAGGTCTGGTCATACAAAGAATTTATCTGTGACTAACAGTCGTTAAACCTGAATAGCCAGAACAAATATCCCATTGTTTTTTAGAAAGTAGGATTGCTAACTAAGTAAAGTAGCCAGTATTGTCTCATCTTCTCATAGACAATAGTAGGAGACTCCAGTTAATTATACGACAGAATGACAACAGAAACCAAAGTGAAATGACAAATACATGTAACTATATATGATATGGACATATAATATGTTATGTTACAATGTTGCAATGGATGTTATAAGAATCAAGGAAGGTATACCAGAGTCATCCATATCTTTGATAAATCATTTAGATTATATATGATATTATAGGTCACAGAGATGATTATAATTAGTATCTGATGATCTAAGAACTTTGTTATAAAGAAAATATACATGATTTTGTGGTTTTATAAGTAGAAGTGTTTAAGAAACTAGTTAGTATTATGACAAACATTTAATTGTGATTATAACTGTATAAGAATTTACACATGTTTTTAGATAAACAAATATTCATCGGATGTACCCAAATTATACATTTATCCATATAGATAATCATTCAGTGTGATATTGATTAATATATATAACAACATGTGTCTTTCATAGACCAGTTTTTATATATATATACATTGATAGATATATATATATATAACCATTTTATGTAATAGTGATTCATCAAAATTATGCTAAGCGTATTTTATATTATGTCGATTACTAGCATCCCTGAATAATAGATATATATATTCATTAGAACAAATATAAAAACTGATACACAGTATTAAAAATAGAACATATTATTTAAAAGATGGTTCAGAACACATTTTCTGCTCTCAGACATGCCTAATGGTTGAAGGGGATATTACCTGAAAATTCACCAAAGTAAATAATTAGTTTTTGCTTAACCAATAGAAAAGAAGCCATACCTTTTGGGCTGAGCATATTATAAGGTTTATGATCTTATTGTCTGAGAGGGTATTTAGAAGCAAGAAATATGCCACTCAGGGACACACCCTGAGAAGGGACACTGGGAAATACACACACTCCCAGACAGAATGACACCCATGCACCATGCATAAATACATATTTTGACATTCATGAAGATTCCTGAACCCTGATCCTTGTAACTTGGAGGTCGCTAGAAGTAAATCCTCTTTAAGAGTATCCATTTTTGAAAGCTACAAGCAGCCATCTTAACTTTGGTAACCAGCCATTAGGAACAGTAGCCATCTTGGAATGGGTAATCATGTCATGTTGATTTTATCATGTATGTTCTCTCAAATATTGATGCATTGAATGTTTTACTATTAATGATCATTCTCCTGAATCAATAACCGCCTTTTAGATTTTTCTCTAATGCCCCATATACACGGTCGGACATTCCGACCACAAAATCTGTCAGATTTTTTCCGACGGATTTTGGCCCAAACTTGTCTTGCATAAGCACGGTCGCCCAAAGTTGTCGGAATTTCCGAACGTTCTGAACGATCGTGATGTCAAACACATACGTCGGGACTCTAAATGGGCCAGTAGCCAATAGCTTTTGTCTCTTAGTTTATTCTGAGCATGCGTGGCACTTTGTCCATCAGGATTGGCTACACACGACTGGAATTTATGCGATCGGATTTTGTTGTCGGGAAATTTTAGATCCTGCTCTCAAACTTTGTGCATCGGAAAATCCGACGGAAAAAGTCCAATTGAGCCCATACACGGTCTGATTTTCCGACAACATGATCCTATTGCACATTTTCCATGGAAAATCCAAACATATGTATGTGGCATAAAGATTACATTTTTCATTATACTTTTCTTTTTGCATAGTTGCCAATTTCATTGACAAAACAAACATCTAATTTATTTCACATTGTTAACCACTTACTTACCTGTAGTATAGTAACGACTGAATGTGTGAAATACAGACGTTCTGTTTAATTGTCATTTTCACGAGGTTATTGATTCTACCGAGACGTTATCATGGTGGTATTATGTCCAAGGTAATTTGCCCATTCTGTTTCCATTAATTTTCAAGATGTTCATGTGATGCAATCGATATTTTAATTTCATGTAAATATTAGTTTTTCTTTGTCAACCAATAAATGTAATTATTTTGTATGATCACTTGTCTCTGTGAATAAGTTTCATATGTATAGACTCTGTCATGTAGATTGATTTTGTATCTTAAAAATATTGTAGTTAAAAATTACTTAATAATAAATACTGTGAGGGAAAACTGTCCTTAACCACTTAACAACCGGCGCATAGCCGAATGACGGCTACAGGGCGGTTGTTTAACTCTGGGAGGCCGTCATATGACGTCCTCCCAGAATTCCGCTCTCGCGCGCCCCCTGGGGCGCGCACTCGAGGGCATCCATGACCGCCAGGTCCACAGGACCCGGCGCATCACGGATTACGGTAAACGGCCGCTCATCGCGGTCGTTTACCACGTGATCACTCCGTCAAATGACGGAGTGATCACTTGTAAACAAACCGGCGTCATGTTATGACGCCGATTCCTCCCTCCCCCTCTCTGTACCGATCGGTACAGCGGAGGGGGAAGAGATCGGTGTCAGCAGCGCTGTGGGCTGCATCTGCAGTGCCCACATCGCTGCTCACCGAAATTTAACCCCTCAATTCCCTGCTATTACTCTGCATTACTCTGCAATACTCTGCAATACTCTGCATTACTCTGCAATACTCTGCAACACTCTGCAACACTCTGCAACACTCTGCAATACCCTGCAACACTCTGCAATACCCTGCAACGCTCTGCAATGCTCTGCAACACCCACCAATACCCTGCAACACTCTGCAACACCCGCCAATACCCTGCAACATTCTGCAACGCTCTGCAACACCCGCCAATACCCTGCAACACTCTGCAATGCTCTGCAACACCCGCCAATACCCTGCAACACTCTGCAACACCCGCCAATACCCTGCAACACTCTTCAACACCCGCCAATACCCTGCAACACTCTGCAACACTCTGCAACACCCGCCAATACCCTGGAACACTCTGCAATGCTCTGCAAGACCCGCCAATACCCTGCAACCCTCTGCAATACCCGCCAATACCTTGCAACACTCTGCAACACCCGCCAATTCCCTGCAACACTCTGCAATGCTCTGCAACACCCGCCAATACCCTGCAACACTCTGCAATGCTCTGCAACACCCGCCAATACCCTGCAACACTCTGCAATGCTCTGCAACACCCACCAATACCCTGCAACACTCTGCAATGCTCTGCAACACCCGCCAATACCCTAAAATACTCTGCAATGCTCTGCAACACCCGCCAATATCCTGCAATGCTCTGCAACGCAATACTCTGCAACGCCATACTCTAAGATACCCAGCCATTCTCGGAGATACCCAGCCATACCCAGCCATAGTCGATGATACCCTGCAATACCCAGCCATAGACATCCCCCCCCTGCCGCCCTCCGGTGCTTCTACCGACTCGCCCATACGATCAAATCCAGAATCTTTTTTTTTTTTTTTCAGGCTTCCCAGCTTAGCGGTGAGATGCGGGGTCTTATTGATCCCATATCTCACTGTAAAGAGGACCTGTCATGCCATATTCCTATTACAAGGGATGTTTGCATTCCTTGTAATAGGAATAAAAGTGATCAAAAAAATTATTTTTGGGGAAAAAAATGTCAAACTAAAATAAATAAAGTAAAATGAACAATAAATTTTTTTTTTTTAAAGCTCCCCTGTCCCTATGTGCTCGCATGCAGAAGCGAACGCATGCGTAAGTCCCGTCCACATATGAAAACGGTGTTCAAACCACACATATGAGGTATCGCTGTGAACGTTAGAGCGAGAGCAATAATTCTAGCCCTAGACCTCCTCTGTAACTCAAAACATATAACCAGTAAAAAAATATTAAATTGTCGCCTATGGGGATTTTTAAGTAGCGACGTTTGGTGCCATTCCACGAGCGTGTGCAATTTTGAAGAGTGACATGTTAGGTATCTATTTACTCGGTGTAACTTCATCTTTCACATTATGCAAAAATTGGGCTAACTTTACTGTGTTTTTTTTTTTAAGCACAAAACTCAAGCCCAAAAAAAAGCATTCGAAAAATTGCTGCGCAAATACCGTGCGAGATAAAAAGTTGCAACGACCACCATTGTATTCTCCAGGGTGTTTGCTAAAAAAACATATATAATGTTTTGGGATTCTATGTAATTTTCTAGCAAATAAATGATGATTTTTACATGTAGGAGAGAAATGTCAGAATTGTCCTGGGTGCTCCAGAACGCCTGATGGCGCTCCCTGCATTTTGAGCCTCTGTATGTGGCCACACTGTGTAAAAGTCTCACACATGTGGTATCGCCGTACTTGGGAGTAATAGCAGAATGTGTTTTGGGGTGTAATTTGTGGTATGCATATGCTGTGTGTGAGAAATAAACTGATAATATGACAATTTTGTGAAAAAAAAATGTAAAAAAAATCTTGATTTTGCAAAGAATTGTGGGAAAAAATGACAACTTCAAAAAACTCATCATGCCTCTTACTAAATACCTTGGAATGTCTTCTTTCCAAAAAAGGGTAATTTGGGGGGTATTTGTACTTTTCTGGCATGTTAGGGTCTCAAGAATTCAAATAGGCTGTCAGTACTTCAGGTGTGATCAATTTTCAGATATTGGCAATATAGCTTGTGGACTCTATAACTTTCACAAAGACCAAATAATATCCACCAATTTGTACTTATTTTTACCAAAGATATGTAGTAGTATAAATTTTGGCCAAAATTTATGAAGAAAAAATTACTAATCTGCTAAATTTTATAACAGAAACAAAGAAAAATTCATTTTTTTACATAATTTTCTGTATTTTTTCTTTTATAGCACAAAAAATAAAAAACAGAGCGGTGATTAAATACTACCAAAAGAAAGCTCCATTTGTGTGAAAAAAAGGACAAAAATGTCATATAGGTCCAGTGTTGCATGACTGAGTTATTATCATTCAAAATGTGAGAGCACCGAAAGCTGAAAATTGGTCTGGTTATTAAGGGTGTTTAAGTGCCCAGTGGTCAAGTGGTTAAAAAGCACAAAAATGGGGAAATTGAAATCTCCTGTCATTGTTACTTTACATTTTAAATTCAATCAATTTTCCCAGGGCCTGTCTTAAATAGACAATTGGATTCTTATTAGGGCAGTATGTTCTCTTTTCACTCTTCTGCCTTCCTTATTTTTTTTTTGTTCCCTGCAATTTTATAACTTAAATCCTTTGAGTTTCTCATAAATATATAGGGGCTATTCCCCTGTTGTCTGTTTAACGTCCTTTATTTCTTCATCTTTTTAGAAATTGTTTGCCATTGTTCTTCTTCTACAGATGTTTCCTTTGTCCCAGCTGCTGAGCATCCTGGGATATCTGGCATTGGTAGTTCTAACCTATTACAGAACTCTTGTATGTCTTCAGGGTATCTGGGTCTTGCTGACCTACTATCTTTATGTCCTACCAGGCAGGCATGCAGGAAGACCTCAGCTATATTTAATATTCTTTGTCAGCATCTGTGCAAGAAATGGTCTAAAGGGTCTCCTTCTTGCCAAAGTGTCAGGGGCTAGGTCTACAAATATTTGAAGCTCGTTATGTTCCAGTGATGATATTTCTCACATCTTCTCCTAGATTTGCGCTTTGCCTTCATAGAACTGGAATCTTACTATTACATCTCTTGGTGCTTCTGCTGACACACTTTGAGGTTTTCTGATCCTATGTACTCTTTCTAGTTTCAATAGTTCTTCCATTGGTCTATGCAGTAACGGGTTAAACATTTTGTTCATTGCACTTTTTAAGTACTCTCTTTCCGCTTCTGGTAGATCTCGAATCCTTAAATTATTTCTCCTATTCTGATTTTCTTGATCTTCTACTTTGTATAGCATCCTTATCTGTTCCGTTTGCCAATTTTTTACTTGTTTTTTAAGCTTTGTTATTTCAAGGGCTGGCTCCTTGTTCCTCCTTTCTTGTGTCAGTGTCACTGTCAATTCCCAAGTCCTCTTTTGACTGATTTGAGGTTTCTCAGAGCGAGTGCCTCATATGATTTTCTTCATTCTTTCCTGATCCTTTTTTCTTACTAGCTTCTTGTAGTCTCTCTGTTACCGGGCTTCCTTCTTGTGTCATATATTTTTTTTTATGTGCTAGTATTTGCATTCACTTTTGGCATTTTCACCTCACTTCCTTTTACGGTTTTACCTCTCATTTTGAATTCCTGCCCCAATCTCGTTTAATTACTTCTTCTTTAATACCCACTGGGAGTATCAATTTCCAAATGTATTTATATGCACCTTTCTTTGTGTACAGCACTGTACTGTGTGACACTGTATGACAGTGTGTCTCTTCCTAGTCAGTCTTAGATATAAGAGACACTGTGCGACAATTTGTTTCATCTGAATCAGCTTTAAGATATAAACAACACTGTGCGTCTGTGTATTTCCTCCAGGTCAGCCTATGAATATATGCAGTCCTCTACAATGGTGTGTGGCAGTGTATTACCTTTTGGACATGAACAGCACTGCAGGGTTCTGTGCGGCAGTATGTTTCCTCTGTCAGCTTTTAGATATGGACTACACTGTGCGACCCTGTATAGCTGTGTGTTTCCTCTAAGTCAGCTTTTAGATATGGACTGCACCGTGCAGCACTTTGCAGCTGTGCGTTTCCTCTGAGTCAGCTTTTAGGTATGGGCTGCACCCTGCGACACTGTGTGGCTGAATATTTCCTCTGGGTCAACTTTTAGGTGTAGACTCCGCCATGTGACACTGGGTGGCTGTATGTTTCCTCTGGGTCAGCTTTTGGGCATGGACTTTACTGTGTGACTGTATGTTTCCTCAGCTTTAAGGTATGGACTGCACCGTGCGACACTGTGCGGCTGTATGTTTCCTCTGAGACAACATTTAGGTATGTACTGCACCATGCGACACTGTTCAGCTGTGTGTTTCCTCTGAGTCGGCTTTTAGTTGTGGACTGCACTGTGTGACACTGTGTGGCTGTGTGTTTCCTCTGAGTCAATTTTTAAATTGCACTGTGCGATTTTAGGTATGGACTTCAGTGTGCGATTTTATACGGCAATATGTTTCCTTTAAAACAGTCTTTAAATAGAGACAGCACCATGTGGCACTATACAACAATTAGCTGATTCAATTCTATTTCCCAGCTCTCCAAAGGACACATGGACCCAACATTTAGGGGCATCATCAACATCCTGTATATATTAGACATCCCCTTTCTGTTTATTCCCCCTTGGTCAACTAGTCTTTCCCATGAGTTTAGTCCACTAGCCGAGCAGAGGGGTTTTGGGAGAGAGTCTAAAAAATGTTGAAGTTGTCTGTATCTCCATACATCCCATGGTGTTGTACCATATTTTTCTCCCATTTCCAATAATGAATGCAGGACATTTCCCTTCAGAACATCTTTTAACCTTAGATGATCCAAAAGGGTCCATTTTAAATACAGTTTGTTATCCTTTCCTGGCGGAAAATAATTATTACCTATCAGAGGCATCAGGGGACTATTATGCTGTCAAGATATACTTTTAAGAAGCTTATCCCATGCTCTTAATGTTTCTATAGTAATTGGAGCCATTTCTCTGGAAATACCTCTGTGTTGCTTAGGGATCCAGATGATCTGGCTCAAAGCAGATTTACGCAACTTTTCCTCCAGTGACACCCATTTATTTATGCAGACAGCCATGAACCCAGTCCATAACTCTCCGCAATACTGTGCCGTGTGGTATTTTTCTAAATCTGGAAGGAATACACCCCTTTCTCTTTTGGCCTACTCATTATTTTGTAGGCAATATGATTGCCTCTATTATGCCATACAAATTTCTGCAATAACAGTCTAATGCCAGGTACACATGATCAGATTTTCCAACAACAAAACCGTGGGTTTTTATCCAAAAAATTCCGAACATGAGAACGCGTTGACGTATAACACGTACGTCGGGACTATAAAAAGAAAGTTCAATAGCCAGTGCACCACCCTTTGGGCTCCTTCTGCTAATCTCGTGTTTATCTCGTGTTAGTAGAAGTTTAGTGAGAGACGATTTGCGCTTTTCAGCCTCATGCTTTTCAGTTTGTTTCTGCTTTTCAGTTTGTGCTTGTGGGTTCGTATATATTCTTCAGTGCGTGTTGTCAGTTCGTTCCTGTTTTGTGTGTTCAGTGTGTTCAATTTATAGTTCGCTTCTGTTTTTCAGTATGTTCTTGTCTGCTCGTTTCCCAATTTCAGCTCATTCATATCAGTCCTTTCTGATTTTCAGTGCGTTCTGTTAGTTCGTTCTGACCAGCTGGCCGTTTTATAGCCATGTTGCGGTTACGTTCTCGTTGCTCTTGCTTTGACCAAAGGCCAGTCAATGAACAAGGCGAGGAGGAGTTCATGGACCAAGAATTGGTTGCTCCAGCATGACCAATTCTCTCACATGCATTTGCTGTGGGAGATCCAGGAGAACAATCCTGATTTCAGGAATTATCTCCGGATGACGGACCCCGTTTTTTACCGTCTGTTGGCTTTGCTATCCCCTCATATTATGAAGTAGGACACTTGCATGCGGCAAGCCATCACTCCCAAGCACAAGCTTATTGCCACCTTGTGGTACTTGACGATGGGGAGAAGTCTCCAGGATATTAAGTTCACAATTGGGATCTCCCCCCAGGCTCTGGGAATCATTATTCCAGAGACCTGTTCTGCCATAATTCAGGTCCTGCAGAAGGACTATATTAAGGTAAGTTTTATCCTTTAACATCACATTCTATGTATTTAATGTTTGTTAATGTATTTTATTTATTTCATCATTCCATAATTACCATGATTGTAATATGCTGTGAATGTCCTCTTTGTCCTCATGCATGCAGTAAGCGTTTAATGCTCCTTTTTTTCCTTCATGCATATTTGCCTTCACTAACTTCCCCAGCATGCTATCCTGGGCCCATACACACCTAGCCTAGTCACAATGTATTTTGTCAGCTCCATTGTATTGCTTACCCTAAACACCCCTAAAATGTGTCCAAATGTTATTTTTGTCCTTAAATGAAGGCAGAGTGCTAGAGGATTTTTTTGAGGGGGCCAAAACTCATTTGGAACCCTCCCTCCCCCCCAACTGCTAAGTCAACCGATACCAATACTCTATCTGCTGGCTTTGCCAAACCCATACACACTATACCTACCTCTTTTGTTGTCATATTTATGGATGAATTCGCCACAGCATGTAGTGCAAGGGCCTGCCTGAATACTTTCAAATGGTACTGTTTCAAGTTGTGTTCTTCTATTATATTGAACAAATTAATTGCAGAATGTAAAAAATGTGCTTCAATCTGTACAGTGTGTATTCATATTTTTGGATTATGAAACTTTTTACCTGTCCAGTGGGCTGCAAATAATGTAAAGAGGGACTGGCCAAAGTAATACACATTATTTATGCATTCAGCTCTCAATGAAGTGTAGAGAGTTACCTGTCCAAAACATCTCCCCCTTCCCCCCACCATACATTTTTTACAATGGCCCATCAAAGGGGTGAGGAACCTGATAAGTGGACCTTATACTTTTGTCTATAAATACTCATTTAAATAAATGTTATACTTATGTTGGCCAAGAATGTTTGTGACTAATCTGCTTGCAATGTTATGTGCAAAAGTACAATTTTTTTTTCTTGTTTGACTCCACAGTTTCCTTCCAACCCACAGGAATGGCAGACTGTGGCCTACCAATTTGCCCAGCAGTGGGACTTTCCCAACTGCGGTGGGGCAATAGATGGGAAACACATCCACATCATCCCACAGCCAAACTATAACTATAAGGGGTATAGTAGTATAGTGTTGTTGACGGTGATATTGGCGACTTATGAATTCCTCTATGTGGACATGGGGAAAAATGGCTGGATGTTGGATGGTGGAGTCTTCACCCAGAAGGAGTTCTAAAGATAGCTCCAGAATGGCAGCTTGGGCTTGCCACCTCCAGAAGACAACGCGGCGGGCCTCCCATTAGTCTTTGTGGCAGATGAAGCCTTTGTGCTGGGGGACCATCTTATGCGGGCCATTCCCTATGAGGACCCTCAACGCTGACAAGAGGGTTTTTAATTCCCAGCTGGCCAGAGCCAGAAGAGTGGTTGAAAATGCCTTTGGCATAATGGCCAGCCAGTTCAGCCTATTCCTTACTGCAATCAATATGGCAAAATATAAACATTATTCTTTGCTGCTCACTGGAACCAAACTTGATGGCACTTGAAGCTGGCCGTCCTGGTCTGCCCCCCAAAGCACCCTCAAAGTATGGCAAAGCTATGTGGAGTACTTCACGGGTAGGGGGGTAATTGATATTCCAGATACTTTTTAAAAACTATGGAAAATAAATTTCATTTGATTTACTGCTTGTGTTTCTTTTATCTGTCTCCTAGGTTCTCCAATGTCCTTTTTTTGGGCATTTTCTTCAATAGTGCAAACGTAACTTATTTGATACATGAAGTGACAATCTCTTCTTCAGCTAACTATTATGTTGTGCTATGGTTCTGCTACACACAATGTTTTTGTTGTTAATGTATGTAATGCAGTAATGATAAAAATAATCATCTTTTTCAACTCCATTAATTAATTGCTTGGAGTCCCTAAAATGGCCTTATTGGGACACATTTTAGAGCACTGTGGGGGTTATTTACTAAAGGCAAATCCACTTTGCACTACAAGTACACTGAAACTGCACTGAAACTGCACTTGTAATGCAAAGTGGATTTGCCTTTAGTAAATAACCCCCATTGTCACTGTAACTACACCAACTTACTCCAAAAACTGGTATTGAGAATTGAAAGAAGAAGCCACACATTGTTGAGTATAAAACATTTTATTCCAAGCACATTCACATGTGCATTATAAAAGTTTTTTTTTAACAAACCAACATATTTGGTGTATAACATGTATGTGTGACAGTATATAGCCTTTTTTGTGGCTAAACATGCATGTTTAAAACCATAACATACACATCCACAACTCAGGAACTTACAAAGTTCAACTTTGATAAAGTGAAGGCAATATAAGACATTAGTATGTCAAAACTGTGTTGCTTTTGCCTACATCAGATGGGGTAATGTCACCCCTGTAAAAGCCAAATTTTGAAGATGCACACAGATTGGGACTCAAAAATGTGGATTTCCATCCCATGCCTAAAATGTGTGTCTTTTCCCTACATCTATTTTTCTAAATCCACAAAACAATATGTGCTACATCCCATCATGGGTGATCAATGGACGTGTCTCTCATCTACTTTAGTTGCGAGGAAGGGGTTGCACCCACAAAAGGCATACATTGATATCCCATTAAGGGCTGATAGCACATGTTGACACACCATGTGCATCTTAAAAATTTGGCTTTCAAATTACTTTAAAATGTATATAAAAACGTAAAATATAACAACATAAAAAAAATTTTGTTAGATTTTGGCTAAAACATCAATGATGTTGGTGAGTCTTGTTCTTCTCTATTACCTGAAGCTGTAGTCTCAGACACTGACCTGTTGTGGTCACCACCACTTTGCCCACTTCCTGAACCTCGGAATTCACATGTTCATGGTGTGTGGGGAGTTCCCTTCTTCAGGAGAGTGGGGTTCCTGGTGTCCTTGATTCTTTTCTCCCCTATGCGAATACAAAAAAAAAAAGAAGTATACTTAGCATGCAGACATTTGAGGTAAGAAATAGTAATATGAAACATTGCTTGGAAGTGTTGTCCAATTGTCTGTTTTTGCCGAGTTCCAAGCTGAAGACATGATTTTTTCCCTTTCCAAAGCTGGAAAACATACCTGTTTTGTTAAACTTTCACATATGGAGAGGTGCCTAGTATCCACTGGAGCACCTGCGCGGGACACCATAAAAAGGGTATTCTGGTGTCCCACACTCCTGTGTCCAGATGTGTGTCCTATCCTTACACTGAATCAAGTTTGCAGTTCATTATAGTTACAAACACAACGGGAGATGGAAGAATGCTGCTCACCCCGATAATACAACATAAGGGAGAAAGGTTCCCCCAAAGTGGGGTTTTTAGGCAACAAGGTGAAAAAATTAGTTAATATTGTATTAAAAAATTGTTTTTTACTAGTAGTACAAAAGGGCATAACATGATGGTTAAAAAATGAGCTCCAGTAAGAAAATTAAAACTAAACCAAATATACACTTGCAGACAGGAGTTTCATAGCAACATTAATAATAAAATGTGGACAGTATGAAAGATTGGGCTGACGCGGTTCAATCCATATACCAAGGGTCTTCTTCAGAGGATCGGTCTGCTAAGAAAAATATATATTGTAGGTATACATGTCAAAATTATATACGCACAATGGAAGAACAATAAATACCATACAGTGCAGACATGTAATATAGTTACCCAATAGTGTATGTTCAACAAGGAAAAGACTTCCTACATGGAGATCCTTTAAAAAAAAAAATCCTCTCCCCAGGTGGTCCCAGAGCACCCCACAGTCCCAAAAACTGAGCTGGGGCGATAATTCAGTGAAATGGCTTGCAAGAAGTCACACTTAAAAATGACCCCCCAACAAACAGATGGTGGTCGGACAGAGGTTGATCACACCTAGAAATTCAAGGTGAATTAGATGACCTGCCTATAGTGTACGTGAGCAGTAAAACAACAAATTCACATGACAACACCCAGTTACTTAAAGTAGAGGATGCGACAAAATAAACGCATATATACATATATATAATAATATAGTACACATGCATATATGGGCCTCTGGTCATTAAGACAATATGTGCATAAGAATAAACAAAATAGATAAAATAAAATAAATAAACGGAGTGTCAGAGCGACACTAAACTTCAGCTCTATAAGTGAAAATAATATGCCATGAACAAGTGTATTTTGTACAGTGAAAAGAATACTGAGAAAAAAATAAAAATAAATGAATGGAACTAAAGTAAAGAGTGTATGTAGAGGTGAGAGATTAGCATAAAGGATGTATAGAAATGGGATGTGAAGAAAACTAAAAGTGTGCTTAATACTACGATTGTGAAAATTAGTGCAAACTAGAGGAAGGAAGATAACAACAAGAGATGTGAAGGGGAGAAGGATGAAAGCGACAGACACAGGAAAACACGACTAGAAAAAACACAGACAGCGAAAACATATTGTGTGCAGAAACACACACCAATACGAAATAAAACAACAGGCTAACAGTACTGAAAAAAAAAAAAGCATAAATTACCTTAGTAAGTATTAGAGGACATATGTGGCTGCACCATACCGCCCAATATAAAAAAAATACTGCGGTCTGTGACCTAAACCGGGATTGGCCGCAAAAACTGACAGGCTCTGTGGATTGAAATCCAGGAAGAGTCGACCAGTCTAAAATAAATGATTGTAAAAATAAATAATTTAACCAAAATATATGGTTGGTTTAAAAACACAACCCAAGTATTAGGTGTTTGGTATTATAGAGACAGTGCAGAGCCATAGTCCTATGGTGTATACTCACCGTGCAAGGGTTGCGTGTGCATCTATAGCCGCTTACTATCCGGCGGACTTAGTACGGTGGACCTAGTCCGGCGGACTTAGTACAGTGGACCTAGTCCGGCGGAACACCCGCCGGACTTTGCAGCTGAGGTCGAACAACGGACCTTTCTGAACGACGAACCTGCACACACACGACTGGACTTTTGAAATGAACGGACTTGCCCACACACGGAGGAAAGTCTGTTCATTTTGAACGCGACTCCAGGTAGACGGGACTAGCGAAGAAGGTCAATGTCGCCGCCTCCATGGGCGTGGTCGACACGTCGCTTGTCCCGTCACCTGGTATGGACTTAAAGGGGAAGCCCTACGCCGAAAAAATGACGTGGGGGTCTACCCCAAAGTCCATATCAGACTCTTATCTGAGCATGCAGCCCGGCCGGTCAGGAAAGGGGGTGGGGATGAGCGAGCGCCCCCCCTCCTGAGCCGCATCAGGCCACGTGCCCTCAACATAGGGGGGGTGCTTTGGGGAAGGGGGGCCGTGCGGCCCCCCCACCCCAAAGCATCTTGTCCCCATGTTGATGAGGTCAAGGGCCTCTTCCCGACAACCCTGGCCATTGGTTGTCAGGGTATGCAGGCAGGGGGCTCATCGGAATCCGGGAGCCCCCTTTAATAAGGGGGCCCCCAGATACCAGCCCCCACCCTATGTGAATGAGTACTGGGGTACAATGTACCCCTACCCATTCACCTGGTGAAAAAAAATTATATAAAACACAACACAAGGTTTCAAAATCATTTATTGCACAGCTCCGGGGGTCTTCTTCCGTCTTGGGGGGTCTTCTCGCCGGGCTCCTACGCTATCTTCTGCTCTTTTGCTAGCTCTTTTACTAGCGGAGGAGCCCGGCTTTTTTCTTCGTCGCCACCTGGGGGTCTTCTTCTGACTTTGGGGGTCTTGTCCCCCTCTTCGGTTCTTCTTGCTGGGCCTCCGCTTTCTTCCTTTAACTCTTTTACTAGCAGTGGCCCGGTCTTCTGCTCACGCCACCTCTTCTTCCGACTTCGGGGGTCTTGTCCCCCCCTTCGGTTCTTCTTGCCAGGCCTCTGCTCCTTCTTCCAGCTCTTTTACTAAAGGTGGCCCGGTCTTCTGTCGCCGCCGCTGGCGCCGCCGCCACCACCTTCTCTTCTTCTCTTCTTCCTTGAGATGTTGACTCAACGCTGTCTCTGGCCGCAATGACAGGGATGTGTTGCGCGGAGACTTTTATAGGGACAATGGGAGGGGGCACCGGGTGATGTCCCCGCCCATTATGATATCACAGTCCCAGCATCCTCTAGGACTGTGACATAGACAACATAGAGAAGCCATTAGATGGAAACTGGCTCCTCCTCCCCCTTGCTGGGAAGGCACATCACAGGAAACCCACGTTCCAGAGACAGCAACCGCGGAGGTGCATGGCACTCCTGGGGAGACAAAAACAGAAAGAAGAAAAAGAAAGCGACTTAATATTGAAAGGAATGGAAAACAAAGTATATAGGAAGAATTATACGAGCATGATTATACAATGCATAACATACAGTGCCTTGCGAAAGTATTCGGCCCCCTTGAACTTTTCAACCTTTTGCTACATTTCAGGCTTCAAACATAAAGATATAACATTTTAATTTTTTGTGAAGAATCACCAACACGTGGGACACAATTGTGAAGTGGAACAAAATCTATTGGATATTTTAAACTTTTTTAGCAAATAAAAAACTGAAAAGTGGTGCGTGAAAAATTATTCGGCCCCTTTACTTTCAATGCAGCAAACTCACTCCAGAAGTTCAGCGAGCATCTCTGAATGATCCAATGTTGTCCTAAATGACTGATGGTGATAAATAGAATCCACCTGTGTGTAATCAAGTCTCTGTATAAATGCACCTGCTCTGTGATAGTCTTAGGGTTCTGTTGAAAGCGCAGAGAGCATCATGAAGACCAAGGAACACACCAGGCAGGTCCATAATACTGTTGTGGAGAAGTTTAAAGCCGAATTTGGATACAAAAAGATTTCCCAAGCTTTAAACATCCCAAGGTGCACTGTGCAAGCGATAATTTTGAAATGGAAAGAGTATCAGACCACTGCAAATCTACCAAGACCTGGCCATCCCTCTAAACTTTCAGCTCAGACAAGGAGAAGACTGATCAGAGATGCAGCCAAGAGGCCCATGATCACTCTGGATCAACTGCAGAGAACTACAGCTGAGGTGGGAGAGTCTGTCCATAGGACAACAATCAGTCGTACACTGCTCAAATCTGGCCTTTTTGGAAGAGTGGCAAGAAGAAAGCCATTTCTCAAAGATATCCATAAAAAGTATTGTCTAAAGTTTGCCACAAGCCACCTGGGAGACACACCAAACATGTGGAAGAAGGTGCTCTGGTCAGATGAAACCAAAATCGAACTTTTTGCCCACAATGCAAAACGATATGTTTGGCGTAAAAGCAACACAGCTCATCACCCTCAACACACCATCCCCACTGTCAAACATGGTGGTGGCAGCATCATGGTTTGGGCCTGCTTTTCTTCAGCAGGGACAGGGAAGATGGTTAAAATTGAGGGGAAGATGGATGCAGCCAAATACAGGACCATTCTGGATGAAAACCTGTTGGAGTCTGCAAAAGACCTGAAACTGGGACGGAGATTTATCTTCCAACAAGACAATGATCCCAAACATACAGCAAAATCTACAAAGAAATGGTTCACAAATAAACGTATCCAGGTGTTAGAATGGCTAAGTCAAAGTCCAGACCTGAATCCAATCGAGAATCTGTGGAAAGAGCTGAAAACTGCTGTTCACAAATGCTCTCCATCCAACCTCACTGAGCTCGAGCTGTTTTGCAAGGAAGAATGGGCAAGAATTTCAGTCTCTCGATGTGCAAAACTGATAGAGACATACCCCAAGCGACTTGCAGCTGTAATCGCAGCAAAAGGTGGCTCTACAAAGTATTAACGCAAGGGGGCCGAATAATTTTGCACGCCCCACTTTTCTTTTTTTTATTAGTTAAAAAAGTTTCAAAAATCCAATAGATTTCGTTCCACTTCACAATTGTGTCCCACTTGTTGGTGATTCTTCACAAAAAATAAAAATGTTATATCTTTATGTTTGAAGCCTGAAATGTGGCAAAAGGTTGAAAAGTTCAAGGGGGCTGAATACTTTCGCAAGGCACTGTAGATATGCTGTTGATAATGACAAAAACACTCCCAAATATCTTAATCCCCTTTTCTTCCAACATAAAGGGATAAAGAGTTCTGGGATCCCTACCTTCAACTGAGAAAACTGAGATATTTAATATATCTATTTTCTCCATATTGAACTTAAGGAAGGTTCGATACAGCCCCGTAGTTATTCAGTTCTACCAAAAAAAAGTGCTTGTGTAGGGTTCTTTATATACTGTATAACATAACATCATCTGCAAACCGTTAAGATCCAATATCTTATGTTCTTGTCCAGGGACCTCCCTTGTCCAGGGACCTCCCCCTTACACAAAGAGTAAGGGGGAAAGTGGACAGTCTTGACGTGTATTATGTGGTGCTATACAACAGTTTGTTTCTTCTCAAATGGCCTTAAAACCGACACTTCAGCTATTATAATACAAAGTTCAGTATATAAATTGTAGAGACTCGCCCCTCTCCATTGATCCCTGCTTTTATCTCTCATGTGGGAGTTTCAACTTCAAACACAAACATCCATGTAAACTGTTCATCCACTCTCAGCTGTTACAATCCATTACTTTACCACCCTGCTCCATTGAAGTGTCTCTTTCTTTGCTGCAGTTCAATCCCATCAGCCACATCAAGCCTCTTCTCCCTATGTGCTCAGTCAATCCGCCCACAGGCCATGTCGCAGCAGGGATCTCAGGCTGGGGGGGCGTGTAGTTTTCCAGAGGGATTATGCGGTAGCAAGGGCATACGGCTTGTTAGCACACTATGACGGGAACCTCATACCATACACTCCTAGTCGGCACCATGTTCAGGCCCCTCCCTCCCTAATTCTTCGATATTTAAATGAGGACACTACCAGTACGGGACATGATGGCAATACTAGAGGGGCATCTAATTGGTCAAGGGGTAACAGAGCTGACTTGGACCAATTTATTATCAACCCCACAAACCTACTGAATTCAGAAATAAGGGACATGACAGTGCGCATAGAAGTGTCTGTATACCCTGGGAGCAAAAACATATCATCTGCATGGAGCCGAATTTTCTCCTGCCTAGAGGCATATTCAAAACCCGCAATAGCAGGATGTCCTCTGATTTGGACCACCAAGGGCTCTTTTGCTAAGGCAAAAAGTAGTGGCGAAAGGGGGCAACCCTCCCGAGTACCCCGCCCCAACTTAAAGGGATTAGAAACCTTACCACTCTCCCCAATAGTGGCCCGTAGTTGATAGAATAGTATACGGAGCCATCATATAAACGTGGACTCAAATCCAAACTGCTCTAACACGGTCAACAGATAGCCCCACTCCACTATCAAAAGCTTTGTTAGCATCAAGTGACAACAAAGCTCTGGTGCCAATGTTGTCAGCTTGAGCCTGCACGTTCACAAACAACCTCCTAAGGTTAAATGCTGTGGACTTGTTGGGCACAAAGCTCAGATGGCGAGGAAGCCGAGCGGAACATTTAAAAACCAAGCAGCATAACAAACGAGATTGCATTGATCGCTTGTGAGTAGTTTTAAGTTTATTTAAATAAAATTCACATTTTTAAACGTACTACACCATGGATATGCCTCTTCCTTGTTGTATATAACGTGGCACACTACACCAACGGAGGAACAAGGGACTCCCAGCACCACAGCAGAGGCAAGCCAGAGAGCGACACAGTGGCTTATACTGTGAAGGCTTATCCACCCCGGACAGGGTCATACCTTTGGTGAGAGCAAATTACATAAGTGGTCACCGAGCACCGGGAGCAACAGTTGACGTCACCCCCTCCACCTCTCCCCCACTTATAGAAGAATTCTTTCACCATTTTTATATTTTTTACTTTTATTTTTTATTTTTATTTTTATATTTTTTTTCTCACTATTTTTTCACTATTTTTTCACAGTTTTTTTATATCAATCTTTTTATATTAATTTTTATATCAATTTCTTCCATCAATTTTATAATCAAGTTTTTTATCACATTGGTTCCGGCATAATTTTCATTTCACTTGTGGTATTGATATACATATTTTTATTTTTATTTTTATTTAATTTTATTTTTATTCACAGACTTTTTATTCATGGACTTTTTATCACATGATATTTATTATATGCACATATGGAGATATAATATGATTGGACATTTATTCTGTTTTCTGTGCATTCAAATATTGGCACATGTTTTTTCACTGGCACTTGCACTTTAATATTTGAATTTAAGGAATAGCATGTTTGAATAGCTACCTATGGTTTATAGTTTTCATGCTTTATTGATATTTACTGACAAGCATATATATAGGAATAATTACCACAGATTTCCGTCAGGTATTACACAGAGAGTTCTGCATTTTCATCTTTTTACTATTTTTATTTTATTTTATTTTTATTTATTTCTATTTTTATTACTTACCAGCACGCTGAAAAATCGTTGTAAATTATACTTATTTATTCAGTTTGAGTCAGAAATGGTATAGCGCCAAATCAATTTTTCTCCTTATTTCATTGTTGGGCACAAAGCTCGCCTAGTCAACATGGATTATATCAGATATGACCGTATTTAGCCTCCTAGCCAAGACATTGGCAAGCAATTTTATGTCTGTTTGAAGAAGTGAGATGGGCCTGTACGAGGAGGGTTCAGTAGGCTCTTTGTTGGGTTTTACCAGCAGCTCTAGACATTGACAAAGGTAGTTGTTGTCTAGATCTAGCAACATTGAATACTTTCAATAGCTTGAGTAAAGTTTGGTCAAAGTAAGTTTGATAAACCTCCATTATCATCCGGAGCTTTGGAGTTCGGGAATGCGCCAAGTGCCTCCTCCAAAGAAAGAGGGAGCCTCCAAACTCTGTCTCTGAGAGGCTGACAGACATGGCAGGCGAATGGAGGATAGATATGTATGTAGCTCCTCAGGCGTATAGGACACCTTAGAAGCATACAGCTTAGTGTAGAAACAAGCCAACTCATCCATTACGATCTTGGGTTTATTGACCATATAGCCATCGGGCATCTTCATTGCCCCTATGGCCAGGGCCAAAGGCCTTACATTAACAATTATGGCAAGGAGGCCACCAGTCTGCTCCCCCTCCTCATAAAACGTTACCGTTGAGAAAAAACTTTTTTTCTCCGCTTTGGAGTTAAGCACCTTGGTTAAAGCATCTTGAGCTGACAGCCAAGAGGTTTTTGATTGTTCTGAAGAGCTAGCTAAATATTCCTCCTTCAGCCTGCTAACCATATGGGTCAATTGTAACTTGTGAGCTTTGGTATCTGTTTTGATTTTGGTAACGGTTCATATAAAGATTCCTCGGAGATTGCATTTAAAGGCATCCGTTAGCTCATTTTCATCATGCGCATTGTCAAGAAAGAAATGCTCTAGTTACAGAGTTATCCATGGGGAACAACTTAAGCCAAAATGCTCTTAAACGCCATGGGGCTGGAGATAAATTATCACAAGCTTTATCCACAATCCACATCACCAGAGGCGAATGGTCAGAGACCCCTCTTTACAGTACTGTATTTTGGTTACTAATGGCAAGGCCAGTGAATTTTCCATACATAGATCAATGCGAGTCTTGGAAAAACAAGAAAATTGAATAACATTGGGATGTTTTAATCGCCATAGGTCAACCCAGCCTAGGTCAGAGAGAAACCGAGACAGTAAGGTTTCTCTGGGTGCCCCATGCTGAGGAGGCAGAGGGTGTTTATCCAACATGGAATTCAGTATTTCATTAAAATACCCTAAAATATATATAGGAATATCAGGCTTAGCAAATGCAGATGCAACTAATTCTAGCAGAATAGCCGCAGAGAATGAAGAAGATATATATACCATAGCAAGAATACATTCAACCCCATATACCTTACAATGTAAAAACACTTACCGTAGCAACCCTCCTCATCTATTAGACATTGTAGTTTTTGAAAGGTTCTGTGTACCAGTATACTCACCTCCCTAGAAAAGGAGATATGAGTGGAGTGGTAGGCAGTGGCGGCCTGTCCATTAGGGGCACCCGAGCACTGCCTCCTCTCTCACGCCACCCCCTATATGGTAATGGATATATTCATGCACAGCATGCCGCCCCCTATTCAGAAATCCTGCCCCTTTCATCTATTAGACATTGTAGTTATTGAAAGGTTCTGTGTACCAGTATAGTCACCTCCCTAGAAAAGGGGATATAAGTGGAGTGGTAGGCAATGGCGGCCTGTCCATTAGGGGCACCCGGGCACTGCCTCCTTTCTCACGCCACCCCCTATATGGTAATGGATAGATTCATGCACAGCATGCCGCCCCCTATTCATAAATCATGCCCCTTTCATGTTCCCTGGTGCATGAATTACAACAGCAGGGGATTTTTTTGAAGTACCTGATTAGAGCGAGGGGCTCTAATAGGCTTCAAAATAGGGAGGGCTCGGTCGCAGAACATGCGACCTGGAGCCCACCCAAGTGTGTTACAAGAGTGAATGCAGTCAATCAGCAGTGGGTGTGATACTCGTTTTCCGATTGGCCAAAAATAGAAGACTCCCAATTGGCTGCTGAGGAGGAGGCAGGAATCGGAAGCCACCGCCATGGAGAGCAGGAGAACAGAAGGCTGCCGAGCAGGGGAAGACGTCGCCGCTGAGGCGAGCAAGAGAACCGGGGGCCGCCGAGCAGCAGAAGCAGTCACCGCCGAGGAAAGCAGGAGAATCGGAGGCCGCTGAGCCCAGGAAGCCATCGCCTCCAAAGAGAGAAGGAGAATGGTGGGCCACCGCCCAAGGGGAAGTCGCCAGCAATAGGGCAAGTGTTACCGACTGACAAGGGAGGGGGTAGCATACTGTTTGCCACAGCTCCCAAAACAATTTCCACCAGCCACCACTGGTAGTAGGCACACCACACCTAAGCATATCCCAGACAGCACACGGAATCTTTAACAAAATGTGTCTCTTGCAAACCAACTATTGCTGGGTAATATTTGCGTAAAAAGGAATTTACTGTTGTTCTTTTCAGGGGTGTGCCCAGCCCCCTCACATTCCAGGTAATGATCAGCACTTAAGCCATGATAAGAAAAAGCATAAATGAACAATAATGTATACACCTGCCCTCAACTGGGCTGTACCTAAAGGGGCCCCGGCAGTCCTGAAAGCAGTCTCTGACTTGGTGATGGCAAATGGTCTTGAGGTGCACTGTAGTTGTGTGACATCCTGGCAGAAGGAAAAAACAAATAAATAACAGCCAAACTTGTAGAGCACAACGGTGCCCAAAAACAGGCCAACAAACAAATAACCAGACAGTTTTGGTAGTAGATAGTGAAAAGCACTCCCTGCAAGTCATAGTCATCCAAAGTCATTATGCACTGTAGGTACACCAAAGAAACTCCAGGTGTCATAAAGAGAGAGCATATGTGCTGGAGCAGCACAACCGATAGAAACAAAAAAAGGGGGGAGAAAACCCAAATAGGACACGTCCCTGGCCAGGGTATTTTTGCAAATAAGAGCTAATCCATCATGAGATCAGCTATAGGGTAGCTAAATATTGTAGAAAGGCTTCATCAGGCATCAGTGTCTTCTTGTGGTCTTTGTCGCAGGGAAGGTTCCTGTATATCTAGCCAGCTGCATCTTTAGCTGTATTGAAGAAATGTCCTTGCCGTAAATTGTAAGCGGGCTGGATAAAGCATGGCATATGGAAGCCCCAAACGCCACAGGCATTGTTTAACATCAAAGAACTTGGCACAC
The DNA here is from genome assembly GCF_037356315.1 of Lithobates pipiens. NCBI lineage: Eukaryota > Metazoa > Chordata > Amphibia > Anura > Ranidae > Lithobates > Lithobates pipiens. The sequence goes on from NW_027507758.1 coordinate 297,683,160, forward strand.
TACCGTTGCTCTTCAGTAGAGAAATCTGGGTAAAAATACACGTTCACCCCATTTTTATTGAATAATAGGCCGCTCTCTTGGGAGGCACAACACTTTCTCTCTGTCCCAATAATGCAGGATTCGGACCAAAACTGGTCTAGGAGTGTTGTCTGGTAGGGCTGTGGGGGGAACTCTATGGGCCCTCTCTACTGCAAAGAGTGGTGTGAAAGCATCTTTGCCAAAGACCTCCAGTAGCCAATTCTCAATAAACTCAGTGGGGTTCCTACCCTCGGTTTTCTCAGGGAGTCCCACTATGTGGACGTTATTACATCACAGCCGAGTTTTGATGTTGTCTGCCTTATCTCTATTTTCGTGTGCCATGTGGGTTGTAGAGCATGATTCAGCCAGTGATGGTGGAACAGAGCTGCTATACCCCCACTGAAGCCACGTATACCCACAACCAAAAAACAAAAGAACCCCTCAAAATGAAAACCCAGTTCAGTTCATTTGGGGAGTTTTTTGGTTGTGGATATACATGGCTTCAGTGGGGGTATAGCACCTCAGTTTGAGAGATAAATGGTGGTCATTATAGAGGGTGTATTATCTACAACTAGGTAGCAATTGTAGTACTACCAATATAGATAGATTGGCTGGAGTAGAGCTGTAGATTGGATACTAAGTATATACTACAGATAGAACTAATGACACACTTATCTGAGCTGAGCTGTAGAATTGTTGAAAGATATTCATTTTAAACAGCTTATAGGCATCTGTCAGGTTATCTATCGTATTGACAAGTAGGGTATTAAAGCAGCCTCCTGCAGCTAGACAGTTTGCAGCAAAGCCAGCAGATCAGGCAGTTCTACTATACAGCCAGAGAGATCCTGTTCAGATTAGAAGCAGGGAAGATATTTGCAGTATTAAAGACCCACAGTTAGATAGTGACCACCATGGTAATATCTCATCTTTCCTTTTTTAAGGTGCCCCCCTTTAAGGAAAAAAACGATGCATTCTTTCACACACTTTTTCATTATTTTATTTGTGAACTAATAAAAGTTAGGTTTTAAGACCAGTTGGCTTACGCATCCCCGTGTTGTAGCTAAAATAGTATTGCCAGAAGTTGGTCACTATAAAATGAAGGCATTGCTAGTGGAAAAATGAGAGTAGGCTGTGTTTCAATAAAAGAGAGCTCCTCAGAGTGGTGGTTCAGGCTCAGGGGAAAGCATGGCCTCTGCAATAGCCCCACGGTCAGACTCAGTCTCTGCAGAAATCATTGGGGGATTAATGTCTTCCTCCTCCACCCCCTGTCCCTGAAGCTCAGATAGTTTCCAGGTATAATAACTCCAGGATTGTCCTTACTCCCTGCCGGGTGGACTTACTTGTTGCTCCAGGGTCTTTGCCTTTAACAGCTTCTCATGGTGTCTTCGGTGGCAGAGCTGCCACAACGCCATTTTGGCTTTCAGAGGGCGCCGCATCCTCTTTGTTCTTGTGGGTCATAGCAGCTGCAGATCGGGTCACAGGTGGTACTGCTGTAATCCTGGCAGTGTAACAAAGCTTATGGTGCCGGTAGTTTAGTCCCAGACAGCCGGGGAAAGGATCACTGGTAGGATGGATAAGCGGAGGGAGCTCTGTGAGATACGTCTTCTCACATGCCCGATGCAGCCACGCCCATGACAATATGTATTTCACTGTTACTCTTCTTGCTCTATTAAGCGCTTAATACAAGAATAAAAGTTAATGCTTAAAGATCTTGAACAACTCAATAAAATGACCATATATACTACAAAAAGCGAGAGTTTCGGGCAATGAAATGGGCACATTTTAGTCAACACATATTAGCATTCCACTGAGCACAGAACTGTATTTGAACTAAATTCCAAGGAATTAGATCCCAAAACCTTCAGCAGCATCTCCTAGGATATACATTTTTATTTTTGTAAAAAATGTATACAAAAATGCTTATTTTTCCAGTTTTGAAAAAAGAAGAGAAGAATGGGACCCCTGGCAGGTTTTTAGTGCAGTCTGCCTCTTCGCTGGATAGATTTGGCCTCTTTATATGTTCCAACATCACTGAGATGGAAAGAAATATTTCTCATTTGGGACACCTGTTCTGGTGACAGGTGTCTAAACCTGACTGAAGATGGAAAACAAACAAATGCATGCCCCCAACCACACAATCGAGTTGGATAGAGGAATGTCCGTTCCTCCACTGATACATTCTGACAGCAGAGACTGTTAGATCGACTTCTGTTGAACGATAGTGTTCACAAATTTTTATTGAAATTTGGCTGCTCCCAGCTGAACCTGCCAAATTTTCGATCCATCTATGGCCAGCTTAAGACTGAAACTGGCCTCACTTTGTAGAAATTTCCCCTCGCTTCCTGTTTCAACTCTGGGGTGGGAAGTGGAACACACAGCAAAAATTGACTTACAGGGTTTGTAACCCTTCACAAGAGCACATAAAAAAAGTAAGCATGGGCGCACTAGCCTAAGAGGGACTGGATTGACACTATTTCCCCTTTTGCTACCAGAAACTGTTAATATAGATTTTCCACTGGAGTTAATCAACTATATCCTAGATTTCCCACTAGAATACTTGGCCATAAAAAAAAAAATCCCTGTACTACAAAAGAACAATCTTTGTAAAGTAAGCACCAAGAGTTTCTAAAGTCTGCTGGCAATTGCAAAATATTGGTAGAACCACTGTACCAGGCTTCAGTTATAGTAGGTCAGGTGTAGTCAAGCAGATGGTACATTTGGTACATTGTTACTAGTGCAGGGTCACATTTGATTGCTTTCCGGTCTGAGCCTACAGGGACAAACCTGGAGCACTTCCAAAGGTAGCTGGGTCTTTCCCAATGATTTGCATAGGACAATCCTAGACATAAAAGAATGCATTAAATTTAAAATAGAATGATTTAATCTATTCATTTACTGATTAACTATTATGATGTAGGTGAGAACATATTTAAAATACCCAACAGATGTTATTTAGCTTTTTACAGAAATCCTATTGTCTTCTTAGGCTAGGTGTTCAGATCAACAATACTAACTGTAATAATATACTTGCGTATCAAGTTGCTTTCTCCAGCAACTCTTACACATAATTAAATGTATCCTTGTTTTCTAAAGAAACAGTAGCACACCTTCAATTTTTCTCTGTTTAGGTTGAACAGTTCCCGACTTTCATGACCTTTTACTCTACTTTCACATGCTACCATGTATACGGATGAATGCATATCAGGTAACCTGAGTGGTAACTGGCTTGGCACAGTTTACTTAATAGTGCACTGAGCTAAGGGAGATCATAGCAAGGCAACTGTATTGTGAAATCATGGGTGTTTCATTACGATGTTTGATGCAAACTGTTTAACAAAAAAAATCCAAATATAATTCAGTAATATGCATTTGGTAATAATCTCCTGCTTTGTTTTGTTTTTTTGCCATTCATCCTCCCTGTCTTTTTTGTATCTTCAAGCACGCTATCTATTTCACTTGTGGTCTGTTATTGAATTAAACTTTATTATTAAATGTGCTCTTGGTACTGAGTGAAGTATCTATGTGCACTGAGACCTTCACAAAGAAAAAACAACCTATTTACACCTTATGCCAGGAAATACTATGCACATTGACTCTACCATACTCCCAACCACTAATGCCGCATATACACGACCGGACTTTCGGCAGACTAGGTCCGACAGGATCATTCCGTTGGATAGTCCAATCGTGTGCGGGATAGTCCGATAGTTTTTCATTATAAAAATCTGACGGACCTAGAAATAGAACATGTTTCAAATCTTTCCGATGGACTCAATTCCTATCAGGGAAAACCGTTCATGTGTATGCTGGTCCGACGGACCAAATATGACGCAAGGGCAGCTATTGGCTAATGGCTATTGAACTTCCTTTTCTAGCCCCGTCGTACGTCATCACGCTCAAAAAGAATGGACGTTTGAAAGGATTAGTCTGTTCCTGTGTGGGCAAGTCCATTCATTCGGAAGTCCATCTTAACTCCGTTGAACGTCCGTCGGGAAGACCGTTGGACCTTTTCTGCCAGAAAGTCTGGTCGTGTGTACACAGCATTTTAGGAAGAATCCATGGCTTTAGACCCTTAGTTGGAGTTGAATAATAGGTATATCATCATGGACACCTTGCTCCTAGCTTCTACTCACAACAACCTAACTACTTTCAGGAAGAGGTTTTATTTTATAGTTTAACTGTACCAGTTACACCTATAGAACATGTCTGCATGAAACAGGATATAATCTGTTGCTTTGAGTACACTTTGGTTCCTCTTTAACTAGGTCCTGTCTTATACTTATGCTTGGCATATTTGGTAGCGTTAACTTTCTGAATATAAATTATGAGTAGGGTAGTTGCGCGCTACTAAACAAACTAACACTAGATTGCTGCTGCTGTCACTTCTGTGCTCCCAAAAAAAAAACAAGATAAAAAGTATATAAATGAGACAGTACTGCAAAAATAAACAATAAAACAAAATAAGAATTGTGTACAGTATAAGTGCTTCAAAAAAAGTCCAACAATATTAATAATATATAAGTGATATTTCTTCCACTAGCATGCAGGAAGATGTGATGTTTTCTCTTGCTTCAAAAAACCTTCATATCCATAGTGCCCCCGCCACCACATGCAATGCTCGCTCACCCCCTTGATAGACCCTAAGAGGGGTCAAAACATACCTTGCACACAGTTCAGCTTTCCCTTCAGGAATAATTCTTACTGGTCCTTAGCAATCTCAGTTGAACTCAAGGGGCAGGTAGTAATCTCTACCAGATGTAGTTTCCTTCCACTATACTGCTTCAAACTTGAATCCTCATTGGTTGCCGGTAATTCCACAGATACATAGAAAAAAAGAATGCCTCCAATGGTGCAGTATCCAAGGGAATAAAAAAACTGAACCTACCACCCCTGTAGTATTCAACTCACAATTTATTAAAAAGTTTAACCACCTGCCCAGACCAATTTTCATCTTTCAGCACTTTCACACTTTGAATGACAATTACTCAGTCATGCAACAATGTACCCAAATGAAATTTGCGTCCTTTTTTTTAACACAAATAGAGCTTTCTTTTGGTGGTATTTAATCACTAGTGTTTTTTTTTTGTGCTATAAATAAAAAAAGACTGAATTTGGTGAAAAAAATGCCTTTTTCTTTGTTTCTGCCATAAAATTTAGCAAATTAGTAATATTTCTTCATAAATTTTGGCCACTATTTATACGGCTACATATCTTAACACTAATTTGTGTATATTATTTGGTCCTTGTGAAAGTTATAGAGTCTATAAGCTATGGTGCCAATCATTGAAAATTTATCACATCTGATCACACCTGATGTACTCATTTCTTGAGGCACTAACAAGCCAGGAAAGTAGAAATACCCACGGAATGACCCCATTTTGGAAAGCAGACACCCCAACGTATAATCTATGAGTAATAATGAGTCTTTTGAACAATACATAATTGTCTATAGTTCGCACAAGGATATCGTCAGCACAGCCAAACCATTTGTCCATAGAAATTGTCCAGACAGAGACAGCTAGCACAGCCATAATATTGGTCCTGGTACACCGTTACCTGCCTGCACTCATTATTGTACTGCTCCCGAGCCCTTCATAAACATACTGCCTCTTGCTACAGCTAATTATTTACATAGTCCAGGTAGCAGGCAGAGGTGTGGTCAGTTTATTCTGCAGGCAGGGGGATGGTGCCAGTAAGTCAGCAGCAGGCTGAGGGTAAGACCTGTGCACAGGGGCACAGGGGTAGAGGCTTCGACCCACCCAAATCTCTATGAAGTCTCCTGACTCCAGACCCTAATCCGGAAATTATGAAACCCGGAGACAACAAAAAAATAGTTTTCTCCATTCGGAAAAATAATTCTGGAGCCCCTCACATGTGAGACCCCTGTGTACTACAGTAGCAGGGCAACAGATCAGTCCAAGTAGTAGGCAAAAGCATATTCCATAAAACAGGCCAGGGTCAGTTCACATGCAAGCAGTCCAAGCGACCTGCTTCAGATGGTGGAATGTGGTCCGGGAAGTGACGTTCATGAAGTCAGCTAACAGTATCAGAGCGAAGGGTTTCTGGGGGGGGGGGGGGTCTTTGATGGTAAATGAGGGACGAGACAACTTCTTCTATGAATTTTAGGAAGTGGGCAGGGCTTTCTGTGGATAGGGTGTCAATTATGTAGGCATTACGTATACATGTCTTTAATTAAATTAATTAAATAGAGTGCTACTTTCTTGTACCAGAAACGTGACCTCCTTATTGATAAATAGGGCTGAAGCACTTGGTCATTGAAATCCACCCCCCCCCCCCATGTACAGATTGTAAACTTGTACCCATGTTGGCTTTACAATGGGACCTTGTCTTCTCTGAACTTCAACTGTAGTGTCATCATGGATGGTGGACATCATGTACACATTCCTGGTATCCTTCCACCTCAAGGCCAGCACTTTGTTGCATCTCAAAGTTACTCCCTTTTGCAATTTCTTATTCACTATGGCTTGTGGGAAGCTCTTCCTATTTTTTCTGGAGGTTCCACAGACCAGGGTTCCTGCGAGGTATAGGTGTTTGTAAAAGGGCAGGCTGGTATAGAAGTTATCCAGGTATAGGTGGTAACCTTTCTTCAGCAGTGGGTATGCCAGGTCCCATACAATTTTACCAGTTGTGCCCATGTAGGCCAGGCACTCAGGGGGCTGGAGCTGGGAATCTCTTCCTTCGTATTTGCGGAATGCATACAGATATCCCGTGACTCTCTCGCAAAGCTTGTATTGTTTTATTCCTAGCTGCCCTGAAAAGGGTACCAGGGACTCATCTACACAGATATGTTTATCAGGGACATAGAGTTCTGCAAATCGAAAAAAAATAATAATGAGTGGGTGAATTTTATATAATTTGTCCTAATTTGGATGATTGCGGGGAGGGCACTGGTTGTTGTCACTGAAATGAAGAAAGCGCATTATCATCTCGTATCGGGACCTGGACATTACAGAAGAATAAATGGGCATGTGGTGGATGGGGTTAGTAGACCAATAGGCCTGTCCTTCATTTTTTTTTGTAAGCCCTATGTTTATGGTGAGGCCCATAAACAATTTGAACTCCTCCAGAGTCAAATCCTTCCACTCAAATGGATGGGCGTATGATGATAGGGGGTTGTTGGCAATATGCTGCTGGGTATATAAATTGGTCTGGTGTCAGAAACCATGAATCAGATTGAGACAGAAGTACAATTAAATCACACTTGTTTATTAATAAAAATAAAAAGGTAAATGGAAAAAGCGTAGTCAAGCATAGCCAGAGTCCAATAGCCAGATCGGGAAGTCAGACAGTCTAAAGTTCATAAACCAGATCAGGTAATCAGCCAGGCCTGAAGTCAGGGATCCAAGGAGAGCAACTGCAAGCAGGATAAGAAGCCAGGAGGGATGTCAGCAAGCCAGTCTTGAAACAAACAGCAGGAGATGGTTCCTTGGGATGTGACCAACACGAAGGCAAAGGAGAAGTGAGCTGGAAGGCTTTAAATAGGCAGGTCAGACGAGCATCATCGGGAACAGCTGGTAACTGTGGAAAGAGAAGAGAGCTGGCAATTAGCCGACAGCTGAGCGGTCAGCCCAGAGGAGGAAGGGCTAAGCCAGCCCTGACATCTGGTCCACGAAGAGTTGCAGCAAAGTGTCTGGCAAAAATAAATAAAAACAATTAATTGCGAAAATTTTTGGGTATTGGCCTGCACACCTGGCTTTGCAGTGAAAGGGGGAATTCTTGCTGATCCTGAGTCGGAAGCAGCCATGTTGGATTGGCAGGACCAGTTGGAAGATATGTAGAAGCCCTAGCTCTTGGGGGACGTGGCACTCCATTGCTGGTAGTTGGGCATGATGCTGCGGCAGTGCTTGTACTGGACCTGGGCATTTCTTGTGGCCTTTCACTGATGGCAGCGCTGGTAGTGGGCCTAAGAATTTGATCCTGGGGTATATTGCTGGTAGCTGCCTGGTTTCCAGAGCACCATGCTCTTTTAGGAGGGATCCATTCTTCATCTGATTCATTTGCCGAGCCACTACTATCGATCGGTTCAAATGCTGAATTTGATTCACAATCGGAATTGGCATTTTAATCTGATGAGAACTGCTCTCATCAGTCATGGAGAGGATCTGGAACGCCTCCTCACTTGTATAGAATCTTTTGGAAAAAAAATTCTGATGGGCTGTGCGACGGGTGACAAATGATTATCACTGATGGGTGACAGGTGACGGTCACTGATGGATGACAAGTGACGGGTGACATTCACTGATGGGTGACAGGTGACGGGTGATAGGTGACATGTGACGGTCACTGGTGGATGACAGATGACGTGTGGCGGTCACTGGTGGGTGACGGGTGATAGTCACTGATGGCAGCCTCTGATGGTGACTGTTGCACTTTATGGGATTGATAGGTGATAGATGATGGTCACGGATGGGTCACTGATGGCGGTCACTGGCGATGGTCACTGATGAGTGACAGATGCACTGCTGACACCAGTCTCTGATGGTGCACTTTATGGGCACTGATGTGGTGACTGTTGGGTGACAACTGCAATGGGGGGTGATGTGACAGGTTCTCTTTTTTTGTTGTGTTGGTGCCGTACACTACAATACATAGATCGGTAACTCACAGTTCTTGGCTCTTCTCTCCTCACACTGGAAATGGTGTGTGAGAAGAGAAGAGCCGGTAACAGCTAGTAACTGGTCTTTGTTTACATTTTACCAGCCAATCACATGGTAAACAGCCGCCAGCCATTGGCTGTTTACCCTTGTCGGTGATGAGCAGTGTTCCCGGAAACACACCGCTACAGACATGACCGCGCTGCGTGCTCCCGAACGCTCACATGCGCAGCCTAAAGTGGGGAGTACCCATTTGTGAACAGCCGTGACGTAATTGTGGCCGATCACATGGTGAACAGTCATTCCCAATTGCTGTTCACCCCTGTCGGTGCCGCGCTGTGTCTCGCGGACACGTTGCCATCGACAGTGCAGGGCTGCGCGCCTGAGCCCATGCCCTGTGTGAATGGACCACCGTCATATGACGGCGGCCCAGAGCAAGGGCCACACCGCTCCGCCGTCAACAGGTTAAAAGCATTAGTACAAAATTCATCAGACCGATGGAATTCCTCCAGATGAAGCCACGTGAGAGGAGGCGTAACTAGTAGAGGTGGAGCCTGGCAGTGGAACCTTGTTGCAACAAGTGAGATCATTCTGATGATTTGTGTACTAATGATTGTAAACTTTTTATTAACTTTTTAATAAATGTGAATACTAGCTGGGGTGGTAGGTTCAGTTTTTTAATCCCTTGGATACTGCACCATTGGAGGCATTCTTTGTTTTTTCTATGTATCTGCGGAATTACCAGCAGCCAATGTGGATTCAAGTTGAAGCAGTATAGTGGAAGGAAATTACATCTGGTAGAGATTACTACATGCCCCTTGAGAGTCCAACAGAGATTGCTACCAATGAGGATTAATGAAAGCTGCACTGTGTGCAAGGCATGTTTTAACCCCTCTTAGGGTCTATCAAGGAGGTGAGCGAGTATTGCATGTGGAGAAAAAAAATCACATCTTCCTGCATGCTAGTGGAAGAAATATCACTTATATATTATAATTATTATTGGTCTTTTTTGGAGCACTTATACTGTACACCATTCATATTTTATATTATTTTGTTTTATTATAAATTTTTACAGCGCTGTCTAATTTGTATACTTTTTAACTTTCTGAATAGCTGCTTACTAGATGTGCAAATATTATAGAAGAGGAAGTCAAGAACATATATCATTGCCATTTATGGTTTCAGAAACCATCCAACAGGAAACAGTTATATTTTCTAGTAGATTTATGGTATAAACCGTAAATCAATTATGAGATTAGTATGCAGCTATTTTTATTAACGTTGCAGATACCAGCTCCATATGACACCATTGTCTGGTTACTGAGGTCTGTCATGGTATGATATGAAGAAAATAGTCAATGGGGGTTATTTACTAAAGGAAAAGCCACTTTGCACGGCAAGTGCGCTTGAAAGTAAAGTCGCTGTAGATCTGAGGGGGTCATGCAAGGAAAATAAAAAACAGCATTTTAGCTTGCACATGATTTGATGATAAAATCAGCAGAGCTTCCCCTCATTTCAGATCTACCCCTTAGATTTAGAAGGACTGCACTTTCAAGTGCACTTGCAGTGCAAAGTTGATTTGCCTTTTCGTAAATAACCCCCAATGTGTCTTATTACATGGACGTTATCTTCTTAATTGCTAGTATTTTAAAATAATTTCCAGATATAATCCCATTATAATATATTCACAAAACTTAATTTTCTATGTCATTTATTTTGTTTTATGTACAGTATACAGTCATTAACACCAAAATATCTGTACACTGTACACTACCTTGCAGATTGTACAGTCAGAACAATTTTAGGTCGGTAACCTGATATTTGTGAAGTTTTCAAACTTAACTTTAGACTTATATTTCAGGCTTAACTTCAGACTTATATTTAACTTCAGACTTGTATTTGTGAAGTTTTAAACTTGCCTTCAAACTTAGCTTCACAAACGTAACTTCATAATCTTAAAATGTCACCAAACCCACATCATAAAAAACTATCAATAAATAGTGTATTACATGCTGTGCATACTCACTCAGTCACTATGAGATTTGTTTTCCGCATTCTGCAAAAAAACTGGTTGATCCTGCTGCTCTCTATCTCCCCCCTTTTGTCTAAGTCCCCAATGCAGCTAGGGATTTTGCAGAGCAGTATTAGCAGCTCTGCACATGCTTTGTTTTCAGTGAGCTTTTATGCTGAGCATTTCCTCCGTATCACATATGAGCAGCCCATGTGACTATAGAGTCACACATGTGGGGATATACACAGTGGTAAATGACAGCCCACTCCCTCCTCCTCAATGCCCACTAACCAGCTAAACACAATGGGGGTGGGTTATTACATGTAGATTGATGGAGGCTTCACCTCCCTGTTATTCTAAGACACAGGCTGGAGGAGGGTGACAGCCTGTGACTGGCAGAAATCTGCCAGATGTGGATGTTATTGCCAAAAAATAAAAAAGATTCAATTTCAAATATATATTTATATAACAATTGAAAACAGTTTATTGATATGAATTATTTAATTTTACTCTGTATTCCAAAGGCTGTTTTTTTATTTTATTTTGAACAAGTTACCAGCAGCAGAGGAATAGAAGCCCCTCCTGCTTACATACAGGCTGGGAAAGATCTGGGTCATGTGGCAGCTGTATATCCATTAGGAAAAGGTACTTTTTTTTAATTAAAATAATTACAGTGCAATCATCCATAAACAGATATAGAAGGGACAATGTAAATTAAACAGTGTGTTTTTAGTATCACCTTAACTTGAGGGCCAATGATATTCCCTCTTCATTACTAAATTTGTTTTTCCCTACAGTTGTGTATATTTTTTTTTCAGTTGTAATGGTACTGGATTTATGAACTGCATGATTCTGTACAAGCTGGAGAAAGCTCAGTCTTAAAGCAGAACTCCAGGCAAAAAATAATAAGATACAATGAATAGCCCATTAAATGATCAAATAACAAAACTCACGTTTGCTGCACTATTCACTTTTATCCAGAAATGTACCCTGTAGTACTTTCTAGATGTTCCCATTAAGTCCAACATCATTCAAACTACTTCTTCTGAGTGGACAGTGAAAGGAGAAGTAGTTCTCCCTATCAGCATGCTTCTTGTGAGCACATAAACTGATTGGTTCCTTGCATTGCTTATTCCTCACTCCAGCCCTGCTTGTACAGGGGCTATAGGAGGTTGATACCCGGTCAAATTTTAGTATTTACATGGTTTGAATTTAACAAAAACATTTGTCCTGCAGGACCATTCTGGATGCGTTTCTGCATGTGCATTTTTAACATTTTTTAATGTGTTTTACCGCATTCCTGTACAGTTCTGTACAGGAAAAAATCAGCATATTATACTTTTTTTTCTGGAACTGCAAAGCACTGGAGCGCACCACACTGGTGTGAACTATGCCATTGGAACCCATATAACTTACTTTCCATGCTTTTTTGATGCAGAAAAAACATGTGGTGTGGACAGGCCCTTAATAATGTACTAATGTTTACAGAACTGCATTAATGTTTGTCTTTTGTCTAGCGTTCAGCTTTAACTGTTTCCTGCCCACATCATTGTAAAATGACAGACAAGCGGGAACCCTATTGTTCTGGCAGGATGTCATATGGCATCCTCCCAAGAATACGCCTGATACAGTGGATGACTGATCACTATACCGGTCCGCTGCCAGTGTTACATTATCGCTGTGACCAATCACAGCAAAGCACATGACAGTTGTAAACAATGAATGGCTTCATTTTGTGCCATTCATTGTATACAAATGTGTTGCTAGCTGTGATTGGTACCAGTGATTACATGGTACACCGGGCCAATCACACCCTATTTGTACCATGTGATTAGCTGTGACCAATCACAGCTAATCACAATGTCTACACACTGTCATCCAGTATAAATATTTGCTTATAGCAGTGAAATTCACTGCTATAAACAAGTATGATATTTAAAAGAAAAAACAAAAAAAAACCTGATCAACTCCCCAGAGCGGTAGAGTGTTACTATGGTTACTGTATTGCTCTGGTCACAGTATGCAAAACAAAAACAAAAAATCAAAAAAATAGGAATCTAAAAATCTTTACATGCTGTCATCAGTCAGTATTTCTGGACACCACCACATCAGTTATATGATGACACTGTACTGTGTTGGTGACAGTATGTAAAAAATGTAAAAATGTGAAAAAATAAAAATAAAACTCTTTCTTAATTTTCCCAAAAAAGTGACAAAAAATGACAACAAAAAATGCGCCATGCCTCTTACTAAATACCTCAGGCTGTCTACTTTCCAAAAAGGTCATTTGGGGGTATTTCTACTGTCCTGGTGTTTTTGGGCCTCAAGAAATTATATAGACCGTAAGTACATCAGGATTGATAAATTTTCAGGTATATACAGTATATACCATAATTTGTAGACACAATACCTTTCCTACAGATTAAATAATATACACTGATTTGGGTCATTTTCACCAAAGAAATGTGGCAGAATACAATTTAGCCTAAATTTATGAAGAAAGATTATTTGAAAAATGTTATAACATAAACAAAGAAAAATGTTTTTTATTTTTTTTTTCAAAATTTTTCTGTTTATTTAGCAAAAAAAAAAAACCACCAAAAAACATCATGAAAGAAAGCTCTATTTGTGTGAAAAAAAAGATAAAAATTTCATATGGGTACAGTGTTGCATGACTGCGCAATTTTCATTCAAGATGCTACAGCTCTGAAACTTGAAAAATGGCCTGGGCAAGAAGGGGGTAAAAGTGCCAGATTGAAGTGGTTAAAGTATAACTACAGGTAGAACATCCCAAATTTTGGGTTGACACCAGAACAAGATTTTGATCATGTTTAAAGTGAAACATTAAAATTGCAAAATTCCTTTAAAAATGTAACTAAAGACATTTATTTTTTAGTTTTGTATAGAATGAAGAGGGATTAGAACATAATTTTATTTTATTTTTAAAACTTGTTTTATTGAAAAAAACAGAATAGGGATACAGATTGTATACAATGAAAAGCATAATAATACATCTCAGCAATCCAACTTCTACATAATATTATACATCAAAATTCTAGTATATCAGTATTGTGAGAAGAAAACATACTGAAACATGCCTCTTAATAACTCAGATCTGCTTGATACATTACTAAAGAACAGTTAACAAACCTGAGTAAAACAAAGTAAATCTATAATCTTACTTCCCATGTAGGGAAAGTGAGTGCAAGCAACACAGTTACCTATTAAAGTCCACATATTATGAAAAAGCCTCTTGAATGTTGTCACTATTATAAATACTCCATCATTATAGAGGGGGGCTTAATATTTAACTTAGCAAATACTTAGCAAAGTATTTAACTTAGCAAATTTTGTAGGGAAGCCCCTAGCCTCATAAGTTAATTTGTAGAACAGGAGGTGTTGGTTTATGAATGGCTTCCACAGACCAATATGTAAGGATTCAGACTGAATCCAATACAATACCACCGTTTTTCTGGCATAATAAAGTAGTAGCCACAAAACCAATTTGGTTTTAGTAGAAATCTCGACATCCACTTGGGGCTGCAGATATTGGGGAATTCGAAGGTATCTGATATAAACGCGGTGACTGCTGACCAAAACGGTTTGACCCTATTAAAGGACCATACCATATGAAGAAAGCCCCCCTGCTCCATCTCGCATTTATGACAAGAGGGAGACGGGCGCTTACGCACCAGAAAAAAGTATTTTTAGAGTATAATATGCAAGGTTTTTTTTCAGCGGGAATGCAGGGGAACGCAGTTCCGGCACCTCCTGGACTGACTGTATGTAATGGCAAGGGGGGCTGGGTGTTTTGCAGAGTATTGATGCTCACTGCTGGGGGATCTATTGTAGCTGGAGGGGATCTATTTTTGCAGGGGGGTCTATTGTTGCTAAGGAAGTCTATTGTTGCTGGTGGAGGATTTATTGTTGCTAGGGGTGGGTTTTATGTTGCTGGGGGCTCAGTTGTTGGTGAATGAGATCTACTGTTGGGAGAGGGGTCTATTATTGATGTGAGCCAGAAAGTCTATTAATGCTGGCTGTGCAGAGACCTGTTAATGCTACTGGGAGTCTATTGTTGCTGAGGGGGGGATTTTGTTGTGGGTGGTACATTGTTGTACCACTATTGATCTATGGTTGCTGGCTGAAGGGGATCTATTTTACTGCTTTTCTTGATATCATTACCAAATTCAATACAAATTACTTAGCACAACAGATATTATACTTGGTTTTGTATTGTCTAAAAGGTGTGGTACTGGGAGGTGGGTAGGTGATGGAACCAAGGGACAGTGCTCAGAGGTGGGTGGGGGGCTGGGGAAAAGGGGTGACTCGGAAAAGGGGAGTTCCTGCACCTACTGTGTGAGAAAAAAAGCCCTGATAATATGTTCGGTGGAGATACCCTAACTGTATTAACTTCCTGGCAGAAATACCAGTATCTGGATAGGAGCTACAGGCTTCTTTCCAGTCATCAAGTGTAAGATTAGGTATGTCCGCCATCCACCTGGCATGAGCCTTTTCTAATTGGGGTGATGGTTTGTCTAATAGCAGAGCGTAATAAGTGGAAACAAGTTTGGAATGTTCAGTTGAGAGAAGAATCTCTAATCTAGAATTACATACCTGAACTACCTACTACTACCTACCACATGGCATAGCTGTAGGTATCGAACATGCCATTTATGAGATACCCAAAACTCCCATTGCAGAACATCTGTTTTTATTGCCATCTTTGCCCCCATTATGGAGATTTACTTTCTGTGCTGCTTACCTTTATCTTCGAAAGTTAAAGAAAAATGTCACATTTTGAGTTGACCACTAATAGAGGGAAAATCTTCCAATAGGGACACTAGTTCTGCTGACTTTGGTGACACCCCAGGATTTCCTCAATTTGGAAGAATTTCATCGAACTTCCTGTTTTACGCCAGAGCATGAAGTGAAGGGAAATTTTCCCTATAAGACGCAGATGATAAAAAAAATACAAGTGAAGTACCCTTATGTATCCAAAATGAAAAAAAAATAAAATAAAGTTTTACCTTTTAGTTACACTTTAATATTCAGGGTGAATGGAACTGGTACAGTTTGCAAATCAATATTCTCATCACTGCTCAAAACTATACTTTTTCTTTTATGAAATGTGTTTACAATGGATATTGGCCTGCTATCTTCAGAATATTTATTTCCCTCTTTTTTACATGCTGAACTTTTGGTAAATAATTTTAGTCAAAATAGCAGTTGCTTTGCGTGCAATTTTAAACCATACTAACAGACTAATCAGTTAAAAGTGCAGGTGAGTCTAGCGATAACAAGTAATCAAACCACAAAGGAAGTGAGAGAGGAAGCAGGCGATAGATTTTGGCTGTGAGCATTGCTAATTTTTGAGTGCCCACCATAAAAAGTCAAAAAGGAAGACCAAGATGATCAATGAAAAGTTCAGTAGCAATGGACCTCCAACTGTTGCTCTATTCCATTGTTCAAGGTGCACACACATAGGGGTTTATTTACTATAGCACACTTTTTTTTAGCAGAAAACTTTTTATTAAACAAATCAGCATTACAGCACAGTCAGCAAAAGATATTCCTGCAGGTACAGTAAAAATTATTGTCTATAATGAAACTCCACAGTTGAAAATGATTAACCTATGATTCACGTGAAACCTATTTGCAAAGGGGAACATAAGCAAATATATCAACTTGTTGTGTAGAGTAATAAAATAAAGTGAATACAATCAGCGCAAAGAGAAATATGAAAGGGGTAAAATGCAGCTGAACACTGAGAGATTTTTCACATATTAAAAAGTCTTTTAATATAAATGTCCATACCCCACCCAGGCATGAACCCCATCTGCACTGGATGAACCAATGCTGAGATGACCACGCTCAGTCTGCTGGCCTCGTTTATCAAGGCTATAGGGCGATATGAGCAGTGCCGTTGCTATGGGGGTGCGGCGCTTACCCGGGTGACACCCAACTCAGACTGGCACTGGTGCCACATTGAGAGCAGCACAGCGGCTCCTTCCTTCCCTTCCGGGATCTCCTCTGCTCCATGCGATGTGTGAGGAGAGTGGGGGAAGAAAAAGTGAGGCAGAGACTGGGTTACCAGGGTCCGACCATCCCCACACACACCTCCACACGGTTCAGCCGCAATCAGGTGTCTGTCCCCACCAGAACACAGGCTGCACTCACTGCCACTTCCTCCTTGGCACTGACATGTACACAGGCAGGGAGGAAAAGCCAAGGATGAGGTGGGACACTATCCACGCTACAACACCTGCCCTGATGTATGCAACAGGAGTATTACGGAGGAGGGGGACATAGTAGTCGGGGAGGTCGGGGGCATTGGCAGGTAACAATTATGCTGCCAGGAGTGATTTTAGGGGGCTTAGAGGATAGGTGCTAGGGGGTACTCTTTGTTTTTGGTTAGAGAGGACTTGTACTAGAAGTAGGAGGGGGTCAGATCTGAAGTTTGACCCCCTCCCCCAGTGCAATTCCTCTCCCCTCCCAAAACACCAACACCTAAACAACACATATCCTTTAAACCCCCCCCCCCCCAAAATCAAAGATCCTATCCTGGCTCCATCCACCCCCCAATCCCATCACGGCTACACCCATCCCCCGATCCCATACCGCTCATCCATACCCACTGATCCTGATCCCATCTTGGCTCCATCCATCCCCCGATCCCATCTTGGCTCAATCAGGGCCGGACTGGCCTACCGGGAAATTTCCCGATAGGCCGCCTGCCCTGGGGCCTCTTTAAGCTGTGGCTGACTGTAGCGATCGCCTCCCTCGCTCTCTTTCTAATAGTGTCACACACACAGCAGCATCTCTCGAGGTATGTGTCACGTAGCTGGGTCTGTGTTGTGCTGTAGCAAGGTCCCGCCCCCCTAGGCCAGCTCGTGTGATAGTAGATAGAACACTCATTGAATCAGTGTTTTGCCTATCACAGGATCCGGTCTAGGGGGGCGGGACCTTTCTACAGTACAGCCGAACACAGACCCAGCTCCTGTTTGTTCTGTGACACACACCGCGGGAGATACCTGCTGTGTGTAAACAAGGCAATGCCATGGTGAGTGCCATGCACAGTGGGGCTGCATTCATATGTACAATGGGGCTGTATTCATATGTTCACTGGGGCTGTAATATGCACAGCTGGGCTGTATTCATATGTTCAGTGGGGCTGCATTCGTATGTACAGTGGGGCTGTAATATGCGCAGCGGGGCTGTATTCATATGTACAGTGGGCTGTATTCATATGCACAATGGGGCTGTATTCACATGTTCAGTGGGGCTGTAATATGTACAGTGGGGCTGTAATATGCACAGTGGGGCTGTATTCATATGTACAGTGGGCTGCATTCATATGTTCAGTGGTGCTGCATTCATATGTACAGTGGGGCTGCATTCATATGTACAGTGGGGCTGTAATATGTACAGTGGGCTGTAATATGCGCTGCGGGGCTGTATTCATATGTACAGTGGGCTGCATGTATATGCACAGTGAGGCTGCATTCACGGGCACAGTAATGCTGCATTTGATGGACAGTAAGGCTACATTCATGGGCACCATAAAGCTGCATTTGATAGACACAGTGAGGCGGCATTTATCTCTTGTACCATGTCTGCATTCTTTGACCATCCCTTGTACCATGTCTGCATTCTCTGACCATCCCTTGTACCATGTCTGCAGTCTCTGACCATCCTTTGTACCATGTCTGCATTCTCTCACCATCCCTTGTACCATGTCTGCATTCTCTGACCATCCCTTGTACCATGTCTGCATTCTCTGACCATCCCTAGTACCATGTTTGTATTCTCTGACCATCCCTTGTACCATGTCTGCAGTCTCTGACCATCCCTAGTACCATGTCTGCAGTCTCTGACCATCCCTAGTACCATGTCTGCAGTCTCTGACCATCCTTTGTACCATGTCTGCAGTCTCGGACAATCCCTTGTACCATGTCTGCAGTCTTGGACCATCCCTTGTACCATGTCTGCAGTCTCTGACCATCTCTTTTATCATGTTTGCAGTCTCTGGCCATCTCTTGTACCATGTCTGTATTCTCTGACCATCCCTTGTACCATGTCTGCAATCTCTGACCATCCCTAGTACCATGTCTGCAGTCTCTGACCATCCCTAGTACCATGTCTGCAGTCTCCTACCATGCCTTGTACCATGTCTGCAGTCTCTGACCATCCCTAGTACCATGTCTGCAGTCTCTGGCCATCCCTAGTACCATGTCTGCAGTCTCTGACCATCCCTTGTACCATGTCTGCAGTCTCTGACCATCCTTTGTACCATGTCTGCAGTCTCTGACTATCCCTTGTATCACGTCTGCAGTCTCTGACCATTCCTTGTATCACGTCTGCAGTCTCTCACCATCTCTTGTACCATGTCTGCAGTCTCTGGCCATCTCTTGTACTATGTCTGCATTCTCTGACCATCCCTTGTACCGTCTGCAGTCTCGGACCATCCCTTGTACCATGTCTGCAGTCTCTGACCATCCCTTTTATCACGTCTGCAGTCTCTCACTATCCCTTGTACCATGTTTGCAGTCTCTGGCCATCTCTTGTACCATGTCTGCATTCTCTGACCATCCCTTGTACCATGTCTGCAGTCTCAGACCATCCCTTGTACCATGTCTGCAGTCTTGGACCATCCCTTGTACCATGTCTGCAGTCTCTGACCATCTCTTGCACCATGTCTGTAGTCTCTGACCATCCCTTGTACCATTTCTGCATTCCCTGACCATCACTTGTACCATGTCTGCAGTCCCTGACCATCTCTTGTACCATGTCTGCAGTCTCTGGCCATCTCTTGTACTATGTCTGCATTCTCTGACCATCCCTTGTACTATGTCTGCATTCTCGGACCATCCCTTGTACCATGTCTGCAGTCTCTAACCATCCCTTTTATCACATCTGCAGTCTCTGACCATCTCTTGTACCATGTCTGCAGTCTCTGACCATCTCTTGTACCATGTCTGCAGTCTCTGGCCATCTCTTGTACCATGTCTGCATTCTCCGACCATCCCTTGTACCATGTCTGCAGTCTCAGACCATCCCTTGTACCGTGTCTGCAGTCTTGGATCATCCCTTGTACCATGTCTGCAGTCTCTGACCATCCCTTGTACCATGTCTGAAGTCTCTGACCATCTCTTGCACCATGTCTGTAGTCTCTGACCATCCCTTGTACCATTTCTGCATTCCCTGACCATCACTTGTACCATGTCTGCAGTCTCTGGCCATCTCTTGTACCATGTCTGCAGTCTCTGACCATCTCTTGTACCATGTCTGCAGTCTCTGACCATCTCTTGTACCATGTCTGCAGTCTCTGACCATCTCTTGTACCATGTCTGCAGTCTCTGACCATCTCTTGTACCATGTCTGCAGTCTCTGACCATCTCTTGTACCATGTCTGCAGTCTCTGACCATCTCTTGTACCATGTCTGCAGTCTCTGACCATCTCTTGTACCATGTCTGCAGTCTCTGACCATCTCATATCCTGTCTGCAGTCTCTGAGGGAGTCTGGAGAGGAGTCAAGAGAGAGAGAGAGCTGCCAGGATGGGGGTCATGGGAGAAGTCAGACTTATGTGGACTGTGGAGAGGAGACTATAGGATAAAACCAGAGCCACTGAGCTGGAGCCAACTGACTGAGCCCTGTACGGTGCACCTGAGAGAAGGTCAGTGACAGCACCGCCAAGCCAGTCTGAGGGGGGGGTCACTGACGTAAGGGGAGAGTGAATACAACAATGTAAGGGGGCACTGCTATAAAGGTTTCCCCCTATATTAGTAAACCACCCATACATGCATAGCTCCCAACTGTCCCTGATTTGGAGCAATGTCCCTCTGTCCCTCTTTCCTCCTCATATAATACACTCTTCAAATGTGCTTTAAAATGCATGGTTTTCCCTTTAATGAACCAGAAAATAATGACGTTGTGCTGGTATAAAAATGCTATGGGGCTGGTATGAATTTTTTTTCCAGGGCTGGCTTTTATTCCCAGTCCGGCCCTGGGCTCAATCCATCCCCCTGATCTTGTTCCTTTCCCAGGCTCGATCAATCCCCCCAATCTCATCCCAGCTCCATCCACCCCCCTGATCCTATACCCGCTCCATCCATCCCCCTCATCCTATACCCACTCCATCCATCCCCCCTGATCCTATCCCCACTCCATCCACCCGCTGATCCCATCACGGCTCCATCCATTCCCCGATCCTATCCTGGCTCCATCCATTCCCCTTGATTCTATCCCAGCTCCCGATCCCATAACAGCTCTATCCATCCCCCTGATCTTATCCCCACTCCATCCACCCCCTAATCCCATCTCGGCTCCATCCATTCCCCTCGATCCTATCCCAGCTCCACCCAGCCCCAGATCCCATATCTGCTACATCCATCCCCCCAATCCCATACCCGCTCATCCATCCCCCTGATCCCATCCCAGCTCCAGGCTCCATCAATCCCTCCTCATCCCATACCCGCTCCATCCATCCCCCCGATCCCACACCAGCTCCATTCATCCCCCTGATCCTATCCCCACTCAATCTACCCCTCTGATCCCATCTCGGCTCCATCCATTCCCCCGATCCCATCCCGACTCCATCCATTCCCCTCGATCCCGCTCCATCCATCCCCCGATCCTACTCCATCCATCCCCCCGATCCCATCGCTGCTCCATCCATCCCTCCATCCCATGCCAGCTCCATCCATTGTGGTAGGTTAAGGGGGAGAGCCACACTGACGCACTAGCCTGCTTAGTTCCGGGATGGGGGGTGAAACCATGTATTACCATACCAGGTGACACCAACCCTTGTGACACCACTGGATATGAGGAGCATAAGGATGGGTCTTTTCCTGTTTTAGGGATTACCAAAACAATAGCCTCACTCAGGGAGCTTGTACGTGCCCCAGCAGTCAGCGACTCAGTTAACACAGCTAGCTCTCCAGCACACTGTTTGAAAAATAATACAGGGATACCTTCTGGGTCGGGAGTGCCTTTAAAATTTCCTTCACTGTGATGGTGTCATCCAGTTGCTACAGGTTGAAGTCAAGACAGAGGTAACAACAGGCTCTAGGTAAGAAGTCGGTTCCTCACTAGTATAGGTTACCCTGGAGCTATATAGGGTCTGGTAGAATGAGACAAAACAGCTCATTATCTCTTCAGGGGCATAGAAGATCACTATTGGATCCCTGTATGTGCGAGACGCACATCCTCCCGACTGCTCCAGAGAAAGCCAGGCAAACAATTTCCCTAATCTCTCCCCTTGTTCAAATATGCGTTGAGATTGGGCCAGCATTCGTTTGAGTGAGAGAGGCGCAAAGACGGAGCACCTCCCCAGTCAGAAACTGTAGCCTAACATAATCTTGAGGGTCCCTAGATCTGACCAATATTGCTTCCTGCAGACCAGCCTCCGCCTCTGCTCTGCTCAAATCAGCTCTTTTCTCGTTATGAATTTTAGCGATAATGGTCTGGTACTATTGAAAGAAGGGGGAACTAATGAGCAAAACCAAACTAGCTTAAATAAAATAATTAAAGGATGTGAGAAGCTTCCAAGATATATAAGTGTTCCCACACAAAAAAAAGTAAGTATATAAGAAGAATGTGGCGCTAACTAAGTAAAAATTTTTTTTTTTATCTAATCCACTTTCCTCTGGCAGGAATCAAACCCAAGAATTGCAAGGGCCTCTCTCCAGGCTGCTAAGCTTGATGGGGGGCTTGCCTGTCCTAATCTACAACTCTATTTTATAACATCACGGCTCGCATATGTCTATGGCTGGTTTCTGGAGGCCTCTTCGTCCTGTTCCACTGCTCTGTTGACTGCACTGGTTGGCTCTAGAGCAGTGATGGTGAACCTTTTTGAGCCCGAGTGCCCAAACCGCAACGCAAAACCAACTTATTTCTTTCAAAGTGCCAACACAGAATTAAACCTGCCAGCGGCTCTGTACAGAGGATGGGACTGATTATCCCTCATCAATCCTAAGGGACCAAAGACCTACAATTCTAGCAGATTCGCTCAGAATGCAGGGATCAGCAATGCGTTGTGCTCATAATGCACTGACCTACCTGACCATTACACTCACCTACCTGACACATGCACTCATCTACATGACCATTGCACTTGCCTACCT
This sequence comes from Lithobates pipiens, assembly GCF_037356315.1. Taxonomy (NCBI): domain Eukaryota; kingdom Metazoa; phylum Chordata; class Amphibia; order Anura; family Ranidae; genus Lithobates; species Lithobates pipiens. Next base: position 297,705,927 of record NW_027507758.1, read on the forward strand.
GACACATGCACTCACCTAACTGACCATAGCACTCACCTGCCTGACCATTGCACTCACCTGCCTGACCATTGCACTCACCTGCCTGACCATTGCACTCACCTGCCTGACCATTACACTCATCTCCCTGACACATGCACTCACCTACCTGACCATTGCACTCACCTACCTGACAATTACACTCACCTACCTGACACATGCATTCACCTACCTGATCATTGCACTCACCTACCTGACCATTGCACTCACCTACCTGACCACTGTACTCACCTACCTAACACATGCACTTACCTACCTGACACATGCATTCACCTACCTGACACATACATTCACCTACCTGACACATGCACTCACCTACCTGACCATTGCACTAACCTACCTGGCACATGCATTCATCTACCTGACCATTGCCCTCACCTGCCTGACCCTTACACTCACCTGTCTGACCATTACACTCACCTACCTGACCATTGCACTTGCCTACCTGACACATGCATTCACCTACCTGACCATTGCACTCACCTGCCTGACCATTATACTCACCTCCCTGACACATACACTCACCTACCTGACCATTACCCTCACCTCCCTGACACATGCACTCACCTACCTGACACATGCACTCACCTACCTGACCATTGCACTCACCTTCCCGACCATTGCACTCACCTACCCGACACATACATTCACCTACCCGACATATGCACTCACCTACCTGACACATGCATTCACCTACCTGCCCCATTGCACTCACCTCCCTGACACATGCACTCACCTCCCTGACACATGCACTCACCTACCTGACCATTACACTCACCTACCCCGACACATACATTCAGCTACCCGACACATGCATTCACCTACCCAACACATGCATTCACCTACCCGACACATGCACTCACCTACCTGACACATGCACTCACCTACCTGACACATGCACTCACCTACCTGACACATGCACTCACCGAATTAACACCTTTATTTTGCAAAATTTAGTAAAATCTGTAACTGTACAGAGCACAATGTCAGCATTGTCGTGAGTTGGTTTGTATTCGTTTTTTGTAGATTGTTACATACCATTAAACAAGCAATAAACTTTAACAGTGAAAGGCGTACTTTAGAAATGTTTAGATGCAGGGAAATAATGGATCCACTCCACATTGATCTTACCTGTCTCCAGTCTCTCCGGCAGCTCATTCCCGCCCACAAGTCTCCTCTGATCCCAGCCGCATGTTCTCCCAGTCACGCCCAGCGCGTCACCGCTGATTTGTTTGATGGTGTGTGCGGTGTGGATGAGACAGCCTCTATGATTGGATTAGCAAGTGCACGTCACCCCTGGGCACTTATTCTTTGTCACGCCCACTCGCCTACAGAACTGTGGGAGATGTAGTTTGCGGTGCAGGCGATTATGCTTTCACTGTGTGCTTTTCTCATTTAATGGCTCTCCTTTCATGGCGTGCCCACAGAGAGAGCTCGGCGTGCCGGCAGCGGCACGCGTGCCATGGGTTCGCCATCACTGCTCTAGAGCCTCACTTGTTGACACACTACAAAGGTCTATACCCAAACGATGTTCTCATAGCTCTCCGATAGAAGTTCGCTGGTTAGCCGGGCATGAGGGTAACAAGGTGATCACAAATTTGGGTGAGTTGTCTCCCAAAGCCCCCCTGTGGCACAATCCGAATTTTTTTTAGAGCTTCTGATTCACCCAGATTCCCTGTGGTGGACACGACTTGGTGTCACCCATGCCTCCCACATTTTTGTTAACGAGGTGTTCATTTCCTTTGAGGACTTTTAGGTATCACCTACCTAAAGCTTACATTTCAATCAGCAGCATATGCTGAAAATAGGTGATTGCCTAATAGCAAATACCACATCAGCATGAGCATGGTTGTTTTATGCAAAAATATTATTGTATAGAATTAAAAGAATCAAACATTAGTAAATGTATTTTCTATGGGTGAGATTGTTCTTAGCTCAGTAGCCTAGTGGTCTGCGCTCCCACCTTGAAAGACTCCGACCATGGGTTTAAAGCCCACACATGGTAGCCTAATAGCCAGTGCCATATCGGTTTGGTTAATTCCATAATATTAAAGCAGACCTTTAGTAATTTTTTCAACTTTCCATCTATTAAATCTTCTGCACTTGTTGTTTTAACTTTGAATAGTAAAACTTTTTTTTCTGCCAAATGCCTTAACCGCTTGCCGACCACCTCATGCCGATATATGTCGGCAGAAGAGCTCGTACAGGCAAACTAACGTACCTCTATGTTGCCCTTTAAGAGGCGGCCTGTGGGCACGCGGCAAGCTCTGTGAGTCGGGTCGTGGGTCCCGCAGACTCGATGTCCGTGGGGATACCCGCGATCGTCTCATGGAGAGGAAGAACGGGGAGATGCTAACGTAAACATTCTGCCTAGTAACAGTGTCACTGATCTCTGCTCCCTGTGATCGGGAGCAGAGATCAGTGACGTGCCACACGTAGCCACGCCCCCGTTATAATTACTCCCCAGGATATACTTAACCCCTACACTGCCCCCTAGTGGTTAACCCCTTCACTGCCAGTGTCATTTACACAGGAATCAGTGCATTTGTATAGCACCGATTGCTGTATAAATGACAATAGTTCCAAAAATGTGTCAAAAATGTCCGATGTGTCTGCCATAATAAAAATCGTTGATCACTGCCATTGTATAGAATTAGAAGAATCAACCATTAGTAAATGTATTTTCTATGTGTGAGATTGTTCTTAGCTCAGTAGCCTAGTTCGCTTATGCAAATTGCATAATTCACTTATGCACTGGTAGATTGGCTGGGATTTGAACTCATAACCTGAGTGCTTTGCAGACATCAGTCCACACCACTAATCCATTGTGCTAAGTACGCTGAGACCTGATTAATAGTATATTATGATTAAAGAATGAACATAAATAATTACTGCTTTATACTTTCATAAAAAACGAAATGAACATAAAAAAATAAAAATAAATATGAGAGATATGTAACTTAAATGTTCAATACATGTAATTTTATAGAATAGCAGACATTACTCTGTAATACTCATTTATAAATACATTCCTTAGTAAAAGAATAAAACAAACTTGGAATACTAAGTGGACTATACATAAATAGATGCACACGAGGTAGAGCACATACAAATGCTTTCTTCCCATTCATGTGATCACGACTGCAGTGCAGTTCAATATAATAAACTCAGTAGCAATTGGCACTTACAAATTCACGGTTATGCCAATTTGACATTTCCAAAGGCATGTTCACCGGTATTAGCGCGCTTTTCCATTCGCATGTTCGCCTAGTTGATGTCTTAATTGGCTTAATAGGGCATAACTAACTAACTGCAGAGCGACCATTACTTCCCGTTTTTCTTAGTAAATGAACCTCACAGTTTGCATTAATCTAGTTAAAGTGAACCTTTCAGGAATCAAAAAGACATCAAACTGAAAGCTAGCACCTCAAAGTACCTGTGCTCACCTTTGTTTATCTTCACAACTACCGCTGAAAACAGCGGTAGCCTTTAAACAAAATATTATAATATCTCCACCTTCTTCATGGTGCCCCATTCCATAAAACAACATATTGCCTAAAAGCATCGCCTATTAAAAGGCACATGTTTTGTATTGTGGGATATGGAGGACACCATTACTTTATCTGCAAGTTAACATTTGGATATCATGTGCATCTAGGCTAAGGGAACCCTTAGTGCTGCCATGCTACCACCCATGCCTGGGAACAATTTTGGAGAGAGCAAAACTGACTGCATCCAAATATTAGGGTTTATATTCAAATCAAAAAAATGTTTAAATGCTTAATAAAGGTAATTCTTGAGCTCATATACATATATTAAAATAACACCGCTAGTACATAAACATATACCACATAAATGTAATGGTTTGATGTTGATATTGAATATTGCTCATCATTCTTGCTTAAGATAGCTCATTTTAATGTGAAATAATGTGAAGCAATTTGTATGAGGAAGTATATTAGGCAAACAGCTACTTACATAGTTGAAATAAAGAATATATACACTGCATATACAGTACTGTGCATAAGTTTTAGAAAAATAAGTTAATAGTTTATTTTTTTTATCAATTAACAAAATAGAAAGTAACAGAATAGAAATACCAATCAGATCCATACTTGGTGTGACCACCCTTTACCTTCAAAACAGCATAAATTCTTCAATTCTCTTAGGTACGCTTGCACACAATTTTTAAAGGGGACTCTGCAGGTAGGTTGTTCCAAACATCTTGGAGAACTATCCACAAATCCTGTGTGGATGTAGGCTGCCTCAAATCTTTCTGTCTCTTCATGTAATCTCAGACAGACTAAATGCTGTTGAGATCAGGGCTCTGTGGGGCCAAGCCGTCACTTCCAGGACTCCTTGTTCTTCTTTACACTGAAGATAAATTTTAGTGACATCGGCTGTATGTTTAGGGTAATTTACCTGTGTAATCATGACCCCTTTACTGTGTGCGTTACTTACTCCTGACCCCTAAAATCTGTGTTCTACTTAATCCTGACCCCTAAATTCTGTGCATTACTTAATCCTTATCCCTGAACTCTGTGCTTTACCTATTCCTTGCCTCTGTACTTTGGGCGTTACTTAATCCTGACTACCTGAATTCTGTGTATTACTTAATCCTGGCCCCTAAACTCTTTACACTACTTAACCCTGATCCCTGAACTCAATGCGTTACTTAATCCTGACCTCTGTACTTTGTGCGTTACTTAATCCTAACTCCCGCGCTCTGTGTATTACTTATTCCTGACCCCAGAACTCTGTGCACTACTTAATCCTGTTCCCTGAATTTGGTGCATTACTTAAAGTGGACCTTCAGAAATGTTTTCATCTTTCCATCTATTAAATCTTCTGCCGTTGTTGTTTTCATTTACTGGATAGTAAAACATTTTTTTTCTGACAGTAAATACCTTGAACAGCCCACTTCCTCTTTCTTGTCTGGTAAGTAGCCTAGGCTGATAACATCGTGCACAGCTCTCCCTCTCACTTTTGTAAAGGTTTTCCAACTGGGGGGGGGGGGGCAGGAGACTGGAGGAGGGATGAGTCGTAGGATAGCCAAGGAGAGCTGCAGAGCTAGAGGGGGCTGATAACAGGCTCACACAGAGACTGCAGAGATCCATGTGTATTCATTGAGAGTGGAGAGATGTGCAGGCAAGCAGTGGTGTGTGTGTGTGTGTGTGTGTGTGTGTGTGTGTAATTTGTGCATTACTTAATCCTGACCCCTGAACTCTCTACACAGTTTAATCCTGACCCCTGAACTCTGCACACTGCTTAATCCTGACCCCCTGAACTCATGCATTACTTAATCCTATCCTCTGTACTTTGAGTATTACTTAACCCTGACCACTGTACTTTGTGCATTACTTAATCCTGACCTCTGAACTCTGTGTTCTACTTAATGCTGACCCCTGAACTCTGTACATTACTTAATCCTGCCCCCCTGAACTCTGTACACTATTCCTGATCCCTTAACTTGGAGCGTTACTTAATTCTGAACTCTGTGCATTTCTTAAACCTGAACTCTGTGTTTTCCATAATTCTGACCCCTAAATGATGTGTACTACTTAATCCTGACCCCTGATATCTGTGCGCTGCTTAATCCTGATCCAAAGCCATTCTACAAACTAACAGACTGACTGGAGACTGCACAGTCCACTTTAAATTCTTTCCAGGGAAACAGCACTGAGAGATCAGCAGCCAACAGCCTTGAAACTTCTAAACTGCAAGTGCTGGGGTAAGATATTTAACCGGTTCTGGACCAGCTGCCGTGGATATACTGCGGCAGGTTGGTCAGGCTGTAGGAAGTATCGTAGCTATACGTCCCGCGCGCAGCCGGCTGGGGGCACCCCCCGCGGCGATAGGATTCCTGGTGAATGAGATTCTTCCCCTGTCTGTGTAAGTGTAAACACTGATGACAGGGGAAGTGATGTGATCTCTCCTCATGTCGGTCTTTTCCATTCCAGACCAAGGAGAGAGAACATCTAATAGTAAGTGCACCAACACTACACTGACACCAGTCCACTTGCCAACCCCCGATCACCCCCCCGTTAACCCCTTCACCCTTTGTCACTGTGAAACCCAGTGCAGCATTCCGATTTTTTTTTGGTCACTGTACTGGTGTCATTAGTGACAAAAATCAGCGTTAGGGTAATTAGTATTAGGCCCAGATAGGTCTAGGGACCCCCCTAATAAAGGATTAACCCCTTGATCGCCCCCGTCACCAGTGATCACTGTATAAGTGTCACGGGTGACGCAGGTTAGCTAGTTTATTTCTTTATCATACATCACAGGACGCAGAGCCAGACATTATTATCTATATGGTATATAGGCACCTTCAGGTGATAGACACTGGCATACCCAATACAGGAAGTTCACTCTCTATATAACCCCTCCTCCTACCAGGAGTACTTCAGTTTTTTTTACCAATGTCTAGGGTGTAGGTCACAAGTAAAGATGTGAAGAGCCCCACTAGAGGGATCCTTGCTAGATTTAAACAGCCTCCACAGACCGGATCCATCCAAAGTGCCACTGAGGCCAAAGTGGATGGTAACTGGGCCTATTAACAGAAAAACAAGGTTTTGCCTGTTGCCTTTCTTTGCAGGGCTGGACCCCAGGACCCAGGGCTTTGGTCATACTTACATTACCTAAAGTTTTTCCTGGCTTAAGCACGGCGCCGTGTGTGGGACATAGTGTCCAAGAGGACACACGGCGCAGGTGCTGGGACACAGAGCTTAAAATACAACTCTCCTCAGCTAAAGCACGGGAGAGCACAGCTGCTGATCACACAGGACACAGGAGTGACGGGGGAACGTAAGGCGCTGCATACAGGAATTTCCCAGTAAAAGAAAAATACATTTTACTTAGCACCAAGCTGAACTTTATTAGCGGCATTGTATGCTAGACTAGTGCTCAGCAAGTAGAGCATTTACTTAGGACAATGCCTGCCAAAAAAAAAAAAAAAAAAAAGACCTTTAAAAAAAAAGATACCAAAAACTTCTTCCCCAGGCGTTTGGAATTCCAGTCGTGCCTCCACACTGTCATCTTCTCCTGAAATACCAGAAGTGGCAAGCCAGGGTGAGTCATTGGAACCAATTGGTGGTGCAGCTGCTTCTCACATCTGTATACCTGTATAGGTGACTGAAGATGTCTTTTCCTCTGCCCTGTTGAGGGTAGAGGGAAGATTAGCGGCTTTAATCGCATCCTGCATCCAAAGGGATAGCAAGCATGATACCTTAGTGATACCTTAGACCCTTTACCAGGGGAACAGTGGGTAAAAGATGAGATGTTACCCTCAAGCGATCAGGAGGAAAGACAAACCGATTACTCCTCTGCGTAGGGAAAAAACGGTGGATGAACCCTTTTCAGCCTCGCAATCTAAGAAATTGCTGGTACAGCCTCTTATGGAAGTGGTTCGTTCCACTTTCAAGCTACTCCTAACGGAGTCAGCTGAAAGTTCTGTTTCTTCTTTGGGTTCCTTAAAACCTTCACAGCCTTTGCATGCGTTTCCTGTCCATGCATTACTATAACAGCTTATTTATGCTGAATGGGATCACCCTGATAAGCATTTTATCCCTCCAAAGAGATTCACAGTACTCTATCCCATGGAGGCAAAATTCACCAAAAGATGGAATGTACCAGCAGTTGACGCTGCGATTTCCAGTGTGAATACAATTCAAAATTTTCCAGTAGACAATACACACATGCTTAAGGATCCAGATAAAAGGTTGGAATTCCTGTTAAAATCCTCTTTATCCTTGGCAGGTGCAGTTACTCAGCCTGCAGTCGCTGCAATAGGCATCTGTCAATCCCTAAAGGACCTTAAGGAGGTTCCTGTACAGCAAGCCCGGGATTTGGCCGAACTACCAAGAGCATTATGTTTTGCCATACACGCCATTAAAGATTCTATTCACCAGGCGTCCTGCCTTGGGCTTGTGCTAGTCCACATGCGTAGGATCCTGTGGTTAATAAATTGGTCAGCTGAAGCACCATGCAAAAGGCTCCTGACTGGTTTTCCTTTTCATGGGGATCGGCTATTTGGAGATGATTTGGGCAAATACATCCAAAAGATTTCAAGTGGAAAAAGTACTCTTTTGCCAGTAAAGAGAAGGAATAAACACCCTTCATTTAAGCGGACTCTTTCTCCTGTGCCAGGGGCATCCACCTCTAGGAAGTGGCGATGGCCTCCACCGTCAGAGTCTACAGGAAAGCCTCAAGGTCTGGCCCAGGCACAAAAGAAGTGCTGGGGGCAGAAACCTGCAAAACAGAATTTTAAAGCCTCATTATGAAGGGGCGGGGGGAAGACTTCTGCAGTTCTCAGGAGTCTGGCAAGAGAACATTCAGGACAGACGGGTCATTTCCATGGTAACTCTAGGGTACAAACTAGAATTTAAGGAGTTTCCACTGTCTCGTTTTCTGAGGCCAAACATTACCAAAGATCCAGGGAAAAGGCAATCTCTGTTTCTAGCACTAGACCGATTACTGGTTCAGGGGGCGATCATACAAATCCCCACAGAAGAGCAAGGTTTGGGGTTTTATTCAAACCTCTTTATGGTACCGAAACGGAATGGTGATGTCAGACCCATTCTAGATCTAAAGAATCTAAATCAGTTCCTGAAGATCCGCTCTTTTCGCATGGAGTCGATCAGGTCGGTGGTTTCTATCCTACAAGGAGAAAAACTTCTTGCATCTACCGATCGACACCAGGGATGCATATCTGCAGGTTTCTGCGGTTCAAGGTAAAACAGCATAATTTTCAGTTTGTAGCCTTGCCCCTTGGGCTAGCTACAGCACCCCGGGTGTTTACAAAAGTTCTGCTCCACCTCTAGCCAGGTTAAGGGCACAGGGCATAACAGTCTTGGCGTACTTAGACAATCTATTGCTAATAGAAAAGTCGGTGACTCGTTTGGAGCAAAGCCTGCACATTACAACCAAATACTGGAAAGTCTGGGTTGGATTCTCAACCTAGAGAAGTCTTCCTTAAAATATCGCTAAAAAGGCTGGAGTACTTGGGTCTGATCATAGACACAGCATAAGAAAAGGGTGTTCTTTCCTCAGGCAAAGATCAACGCCATAAGAGAGCTGGTGCAGATGGTCAGGTCAAAAAGAGATCCCTCCATTTTGCATGAGGTTGTTAGGAAAGATGGTGGCTTCATTCAAAGCAGTTCCCTATGCCCAGTTCCATTCGATACTGTTGCAAAACAGTATCCTGTCTGCTTGGAACAAAACGGTTCAAGCTTTAGACTTGCCAATGTGGCTGTCCCCAAGGGTGTCCCAAAGCCTCAGTTGGTGGTTGGTAACCCAGAATCTGCTGAAAGGAAAATCCTTCAGACCAGTTATCTGGAAGATGGTAACGGCAGATGCCAGCCTTTCAGGTTGGGGAGCAGTGCTAGAAAAGACAACTGTCCAGGGACAGTGGTCAAAAACCGAAAGGTCCTTGCCCATCGACATCCTAGAGATTCGGGCATCAGGTCTGGCTATGAAGGCCTGGGCATTCAGGTTACAGGGTTGTCCTGTCAGGATACAATCCTACAATGCCACAGCTGTGGCTTACATCAATCACCAAGAGTCTTGCAGCACAGAGGGAGGTGAACCATATCCTAACTTTGGCAGAAAAGAATGTCCCATGCCTAGCAACAGTTTTCATTCTGGGAGTAGAGAACTGGCAGGCAGACTTCTTGAGCCACCAGCAGTTGCTCCCAGGGGAATGGTCCCTTCACCCCACATTTTTTGGGCTGTTTGTCAAAAATGGGGAACTCCAGACATAGATCTTCTGGCATCCAGATTCAACATGATGTTGGTCAACTTTGTGTCCAGACAAGGGATCCACTCTCATGTGGAACAGGTGCATTGGTGACCCCGTGGGATCAGTTCTTACTGATTTATGCATTCCCCCTATTCAGTTGCTGCCATGACTTCTTTGCAGGATCAAGCTGGAAAGAAAACCGGTAATTCTGGTAGCCCCAGCCTGGCCCAGAAGGTCCTGGTATGCAGAAATCATAAAGATGGCGGTGGAGGGTCCATGGTCCCTTCCACTATGGCCTGACCTATTCTCACAGGGGCCGATATTCCATCCTACCTTACAAACTCTAAATTTAATGTCTTGGCTACTGAAACCCACATTCTGAAGAAACGGGGGCTATCTGAAGTCATGTGACAGTGACGAACACATACGGAAACACAAGGCACCGGAAGTGACATGGGTGAGCTTGCAGCTCGTTTGTTATATGCCTGTTTGATACTTCTTTTTGTGAGTACCTTGATTTTACTTTTTCTGTTTTGTCAATAAACATTTGGAAATACTACACTATCGTGCATCCCTCTTTACATCCCCCCATGCCCCATTGTGAGGTTCATTGGATGCGGAACCAACAGGGACAATAGGGAGACTCTAGAGACTAGAGCCACACACCAGTGGAGCCGGATACGCACATACTGAGAGGCTGCCAAGAAACACATTGAGATATTCCCACATGCTGTTACCTTACAGCGGTAAGCTAAGGGTACATCTATACATTACTCTTCACAGTAACCAGGAAGTCACCTATAATCAGCAGATGCCAGAAGATTGTCACTAGCACTTTGTCATTTTATGCTGACACTGCTAATATACAGCCACTTACCTACCTTGCACCTTATATGGACACTACTTATCTTTTTTGCTTTCAACTATAAGAACATTTGCAGCATATACCTATATGGAGGAAACTTTTTTGTATGCTTTTATATACCATTCAGGATTTTACCTATTCCTTCAGGATTTATTGCATTTGTAGTGCACCTTCTTTTAAACACTGTTTTTTCACTTAATTTGTACACCATATGGATATATTTCCTATGACTGTTCTATGAAGAATCATTTGATATACTTTTATTGTCTTATTGATACACTTTTATTGTTTTATCTGAAGAAATCGCAGGGCATGCAATACGTTTTTATACTACCTAGGATTGGATATATTTTGACCTTCAAACATTGCCTCTTTTTACCATATCTTTTATTGAGCACCTTTACACTTTATTTCGCACAGTATTTAGGTTCACAGCGCAGCACTACCTTTACTTTATACACCATTCAGCTGCAGCACGTGTTTATTTATTCTGACAGCAACAGCGTTTGCTCCCACGATACATAAAACCGCAACTCCAGCGCTGTCTAAGATGATTTCACCAACACAGTTAAAAAAAAAAAAAAAAAGCATATATGCCGAAGCATGGGGGCAGGGGTGGAGGAGCGATTTGCTCCTAACATTAGTGGCGGATTTCCCCAATGCTTTGGCATATATTTTTTTAGGTACAGATTGCAATGTTTTATTTTTACTATGATTTATTGCATTTGCTTTGCAGGTATGGTAAGTCTTACTGTTATACTGTACATGTTACTTTGTTTTATTGTTAACCATCATTCGCATAGCAGGTATGCCATTCAGCTGCAGCATGGGTTTATTTATCTTGACAGCAACAGCTTTTGTACCCACGATACGTAAAGCCATGACTCCATGGATGTTGGAGGTGATTTCACCACCACAGTTAAAAAAAAGAGCATATATGCCGAAGCATGGGGGCAGGGGTGGAGGAACAATTTGATCCTAACATTAGGGGCGGATTGCCCTCATGCTCTGGCATATATTTTAGGCACAGATTGCAATGTTGCATTTGCTTTGCAGGTATGGTAAGTGTTACTGTTATACTGTAATGTTACTTTGCTTTATTGTTTTAACCATCATTTTCTTAGCAGGTATGCCATTCAGCTGCAGCACTGGTTTATTTATCTTGACAGCAAAAGCGTTTGCTCCCACGATATGTAAATCAGCGACTCCAGCGCTGTAGGAGGTGATTTCACCACCACAGTTAAGAAAAAATGGTGCATGTATGCCCATCATTAGAAGTGGGTGGATGAAGGGCAGTATTCTAACGGTGGGCATACCCACGATCAATCTCTTTTTTTCATTCAGCCCACAGGTTGCATGAAAAAAATAGGATTTTTTCTACTCACTGTAAAATCCTTTTCTCTGTAATTCACCGACCAACACAGCTCCTCACTTAGCCATTGGGTTGTTATGCCCTATTACTAGGAGATACTAGGCATTAGTTATAATACAACACACAGAACTCTTTAGTTCCGCCCAGGAGGCGGTCCCTTGGGCAACCCTCCAGCCTGCCATGCAGCCATTAGTACGTAAACAAGCAGTATAACGTAAAATATAAAAAGGAGGGGCGGGTGCTGTGTCGGTCGATGAATTACAGAGAAAAGGATTTTACGGTGAGTACAAAAAATCCTATTTTCTCTTATATTCACCAACCGACACAGCTCCTCTCTTAGCCATTGGGACGTCCCCAAGCAGTGCCAAAACGAGGGGTGGGAAACAGCATAGAAACTTCATCCACCATGGCAAGTGGGAACTAGTGAAACTTTACCCACAAAAAACAACAGTGCGTGGAGAAATCCACCACAAAACCAGGGTACCCTCAACAGGAGTGACTACCCACAACCGCACCAAAAACTGTGGAATGTAATGCAACAATGCATTAACTTAACGGTACTGCATTTTTATCCAAAAACCAGGAAAAAAGAAAAAATATATTGCATATTTAATTGCAACTATACGGCCGCCTGAAAAACTTTGCGGCCAAAACAGGCATCAGCCGATGCAGTGACGTCTACCTTGTAGAACTTGGTAAACGTGTGGACAGACGACCAAGTCGCCGCTTTACACACCTGCGCGACAGGTGGTGTCGGAAGGCCCAAGACGTTCCAATTGCCCTTGCGGAGTGGGCTGCCCCTTCAAGGCGTAGGCTTGCACTACAATCTGTCTGATCCACCTGGAAATGGTGGCCGACGAGACCGCCATGCCTTTCTTTGGATCAGCCACCGAAACACGACCAGAGCGTGAAGGGCCACTTCCCTAGGGTGTTTTGGCTTAGCACACAGAGATGGTAACACAATGTCCTCATTGCTATGAAAAGCAGAGACCACTTTCGGCAGAAAAGACAGTTGCGGACGCAACACCACCTTATCCTTGTGGATAACCAGATAAGGCGACTCGCAGGACAAAGCCGCCAATTTCGAAACCCTCCTGGCCAATGTGATGGCCACTAGAAAGACCACTTTCTGGGAAAGAGTCAACAGGGGAATCTCCCTATTTTCAAATGGTGGTTTTTGAAGCGCTGATAACACCAGGTTCAAATCCCACGGTGGTAACAGTGGACGCACCTGAGGGACTACATGTCGCAACCCCGAACAAAGGTACTCACTAATGAGTGAGACGCGAGGGGTTGCTGAAAAAAGACAGCCAAGGCTAAAATGTGCCCCTTAATGGTGCTTAAGGCCAATTTCTGGTCTACTCCCTGCTGAAGAAACAGCAGGATCCTGGATATGGAAAAGGAGCCATCCTTTCTCCTCACACATGGAGATGTAGGCCTTCCAGGTATGATGATATATCTTTCCAGAAGAAGATTTCCACCCCCTCAACATAGTTGGGATCACCGAGTCCGACAGACCCCGTTCCCCAACACCTGGCTCTCAATAGCCATGCCGTTAAAGCCAGCGATGGTAAAGCAGGATGGAGAATTGGACCTTGAGACAGAAGGTCCTCTCGTAACAGCAGTTGCCATGGGGCGTCTGCCACCAGGCGCACCAGGTCTGCATACCAAGGACACTGAGGTCAATCTGGGGCAATCAATATTACTGGGATCCCCTCGACATCCACTCTGCGAAGCAGACGTGGTAACAGTTTTAGTGGAGGAAAGGCGTAGATCAGCTGGTACTGATCCCACGGAGCCACCAGCACGTCTGATGCTCCCTGCCCATGGATCTCTTGTCGGCACATTCCGATTGAGACGGGAGGCCACGTCTGGTGTGCCCCACCTCAGGCACAGTAGCCTGAATACCATTGGATGCAACGCCCATTCTCCCGAGTCCAGCATCTGGTAACTCAGATAGTCCGCTTGCCAATTCTCCACTCCCGGGATGTAAATGGCCGACAGGGCCAGTACGTGTCACTCTGCCCACCAAAGCATATGAGCGTCCTCCTGTGTGGCGGCTGAGCTTTTTGTTCCCCCTTGGTGATTGACGTATGCCACAGCCGTGGCGTTGTCTGACTGGATCCTGATCGGACGCCCCTGAAGTCTCATCGACCATGTGGAGAGGCACAGCCTGATCGCTCTTAGCTTGAGCAGACTGATCGGCAACTTGGATTCTTCCACCGACCAGAGGCCCTGAGCCGACTGAACCCCCATCACTCCACCCCAGCCGGATAGGCTGGCGTCCTTTGTGATCACTGTCCACTTCGGAGGTAGGAACGACTTCCCGGACTGAATCACCGGGGACCTCAGCCACCAGATCAGTGAGTCTCTGACTGACTGGCTCACCTGGATCTGTCGATTCAGGGACAACTGAGATTTGTCCCATTTTGACAAAATATCCTTCTGCAGGACTCTGGTGTGGAACTGGGCATATGATAATGCCTCGGAGCCCCAGGACTCGCAAGAAGAAGCGGAGCGATGACCACTTGCAGGTTTACCGTGGATCTGAGAGTCTGCAGTTTGTCTGAAGGGAGAAACACTCTCGCTTCCCTGTAGTCCAGCAGCAAGCCCAAGTACTCCAGATGCTGGGTCGGTACAATCGCCGACTTCATTAGGTTCAACAGCCACCCAAATTCTTGCAGGGTCTGCATGGTGATCACCACATCCTCCTCTAATTCTGAGGTGGAAGATGCCCTCAGGGGGAGATCGTCTAGGTATCTCACGATCGCGATCCCATGTTGCCACAGCAACGCCAAAACTGGAGCCAATACCTTGGTAAAGACTCGGGGGGCTGATGCCAGACCAAAAGGGAGAGCCACAAACTGGTAGTGGGCTTTCTGCAAATCGCAGAAACTTTTTTTTTTGTCAAATAACTTTTTATTATTTTAAAGTGAAACATTACACGTCAAACACTTCAGTTCAGCATTGGGGGAGCGGAAAAAAAAAGGGGATCAGAAAAATTACAGGGGAGAACATACCACAAAAGCATATTGGCCTACATAATACAGCCACCTGGAGCAGGTACCAGCCAGGCCAGGTATAGCTATTCACAGACAGCATGTTCTGCAACACATGTAAAACAGGGATACAGTCCATCCAGCAATAGATCTATCCTCCAGACTTAACCGCCGAACCAGGGTTGCAATCCGAGGATACGTGTGGTAGCGAATAATATAAGACACTTATAATACACTTTAATCCAAACAAACACCCCCCCTCGAGGGGGGGGGGGTCTGGAAGAATAAATGGCATAAGAGAAAGGAAGAAGGGAAAAAGAAAGAAGATGGATAGAAAGAGAGAGGAAAGGGGTACCTAAGGATAGAAAGAAAGATAGAGAGGAAAGGGAGGGGGTATGGGTGGGTAGTCATCCGAAAACTTCCGCTTGCCTGTCAGGGTCGATCGTCCTTAAGATTCCAGTGGTTCCAGACTGCGTCGTGTGCTTCCAGCCGGTCCTGTATCCTGGCGGTCATCCGCTCCATAAGCTCCACATCTCTGATGCGGGCGTATAATGCGTCCGGGGTAGGGGGGTGTGTTTTTTTCCAGTGGAGAGCAACCAGACACCTCGCTGCGGTCAGGATGTGGCGGGATAGTTTCTGTAGGGATTTGGTCAGTTTGGGGAAAGGGACACCCAGTAAAAAGTGCTTTGGGTGTAAGTCCAGGGGTTGGTCCAGGATACTGGCCAAGAGCGTACGGACTTCCGTCCAGAAAGGGACTATACGAGGGCATTGCCAGTATATATGCAAGAGGGTGCCCTTATGTCCCACACATCGCCAGCACCGGTCTGTTGTAGAAGGGTAAATAGCGTGCAGGACGTCCGGGGTCATGTACCAGAAGAACAGTATTTTGTATGCGTTCTCCCTGTAGAGCGTACACATGGAGCTCTTGGATGCCTGCGACCAAATCATCCGCCATTGCTCCTCCGTGAACACTTCACCCAGAGCCTCCTCCCATTTAAGCATGTATGCATGTTTGCCGTTAGGGCCCATAGGAAAGGCGTTAATTATTTTATAAATATCCGATATCATCCCCTTCTGTGCCGTACCTGATGAGATTACTATTTCAAACATGGTAGGCGGGGAGAAACGGAGGTCAGAGGATATGGTCTGGGCAAAGTGACGGATTTGCAAGTAACTATAGAAGCTCTGCCGGGGGAGGTCAAACCGGGATTGGAGTTCAGTGTAAGTCAGTAGTCTCCTAGATCTGGGATCCACCAGAGATTTCAGCTGGAAAAGGTTCCGGGAGGACCAGGGGTGTTGCATCTGGCGAGACAGGCTATCTGGCACTAGAGGGTTGGATATAAAAGAGGTCAGGAGCGATTTAGCTGAGGTCAGGGCAAATGCCTTGGAAGATCGACGCCATAGGTTCTGCAGGTGGGACATAGGGCCCAACAATTGGGACTGAGGGATCGCTGCCGCCGCACTCCAGAGCATACTATTAGGGTGTGTAGGGGCCAACCACCGGGATTCAATTTCCGACCAACGATTGTGGGGCCTCTGGGTAGTCCAGGAGGCGACCGCGCGGAGTTGGGCAGCCTGATAATATCTGACTAGGTCCGGGAACGCTAACCCCCCATCCGATTTGGAGGCTGTCATGACCGAACGAGGTATCCTGTGCCTTTTATAATTCCATACAAATCGAAGTAGGTCCCTTTGCAATTTTTTCAGGTGAGAGGAGGGGACTGGAATGGGGAGGGTCTGAAAAAGGTAGAGGAGTTTCGGGAGGATAACCATCTTCACAGAGGCTATTCTACCAAGCAGAGATATCTGGTGTTTCCGCCACTTTAGCACGAGACGCCTAATATCTCCATAGAGTGATGGGTAGTTTGCCTGATAAAGGGAGGTATAGGTTGGGGTGATGTTTACCCCCAGGTATCGAAGGGAGGTGGACCTCCAATGGTAGGGGAAGTTGGATCGTAAGTGTTCCACCTCCAACGGTGGAATGTTAATCGGAAGGGCTTCGGATTTCGACGCATTAAGTTTGTAACCCGATAGCTCGCTGTAACGGTCCAGCTCCATGTGCAGGTTGGGCAGGGATATTCTGGGTTGGGTAAGAGTGAGAATTACGTCGTCCGCAAATAGTGATACCTTAAACTCCTGGCCTCGCACCGGAATCCCTCTTATAGCCTGGTTCCGCCTGATAGACGCCGCCAGGGGTTCAATACAGAGGGCAAATAGTAGGGGTGACAGCGGGCATCCCTGACGCGTGCCGTTGGAGATGGAAAAGGGGGAAGAGGTGGCAAAGGGAGTCTTCACTTGAGAAGACGGGTCGGTGTAAAGATGTTGTATGGCTCGCAGAAAAGGTCCCTCCATCCCTATGTGGGTCAGAGTGGCGAAGAGGAAGGGCCAACCCAGTCTATCAAATGCTTTTTCTGCGTCCAAGCTCAGGAGCAGGGACGGCACTTCCTCCCTGTTCGCCACCTCGACCAGGTCTATCACCTTCCGGGTGTTGTCCCCCGCTTGTCGGAGGGGGACAAAGCCCACCTGGTCCTTATGGATCAAAGAGGGTAGGACCTTGTTAAGGCGCATAGATAGCAATTTAGTAAAAATTTTTAGGTCCGCGTTCAGCAGCGCAATGGGTCTATAATTCGCACAGTGGATGGGGTCCTTATCTGGTTTGGGGATTAAGGTAAGGAAGGAACGTTGCATATCTGGGGGGACGGGTGTTTTCTGTAGAAAAGCATTAAAGAGTCTGCTCATATGCGGGGTTAAGAGGGGAGAAAATGCTTTGTAATATTCGTAGGGCAGCCCGTCTGGGCCTGGGGACTTATGTGCGGGGAGGGATTGAATGGTCTCTCCCACTTCGTCTTCCGTGACGGGCTTGTTCAAAATGAGCAAGTCCGAATCTCTAATTTTGGGAATGGCGCTGTCGGACAAATACTGCTGTATACGCTGTGAGACCTCCAGCGACACTGGGGTGCTAGGGATGTCAGGACTATTATAGAGCTCTGCGTAAAAGCCCGCAAACGTATCAACTATGTCTTTGGGGTGGGAGACAACCGCATTAGATCTAGTTTTTATCTGGCGTGGGGCAGAGAGAAGGGTTTTGTCTTTGAGCTTCCGCGCTAGAAGGGAGTGTGCCTTATTGCCCCTGTCATAGTATGTCTGTTTGATCCTCAGAAGGGCCTTCTCGACGCGGCGAAGCGCCAGGTCCGCCAGCGCCGTACGCAAATTAACAATTTTCCTAAGGAGTGGTACCGTCGGTGAGGCCTGCAGGTTCTGCTCTAACTGCCTAAGTTCCTTCTCGGTGTGAAGCTTGGTGGCCGCGACGTCTCGCTTCAAGGCCGAGGAAAGCGCAATGCATCTACCCCGCATCACCGCCTTATGGGCTTCCCACACAGTGGAGAGGGGGACGTCTGGGGTCAAATTCTCAGCAAAATATTGACGCAGGGTCATGGTTAATTCCGATTGAGAGGGAAGGTGCTGAAGAAGGAAGGTGTTCAGCTTCCAATTGTATGGCCGGGTTATCGGGGGGCCTATATCTAGGGTAAGTAAGATCGGGGCATGGTCCGACCAGGAGATCGGCAGGATAGATGCGGCACGCGTCGCTCTCAATGTAGCATTATTAGTGAAAAAATAGTCAATTCGAGAGTGCATGTGGTGAGGGGCTGAGTAATATGTGTACTGCCGATCCCCGGGCCGGAGAGCTCGCCACGCGTCGAACAATGCATAGCGGCGAGTGAGTTGCCGAAAAAGCCTCGAATCCCGAAGGGCTCTAGGCGGGGGGACGCGGGTGGGCGCTGTCTGCCGATCCGCCGTGGCCGAGTGAGCCAAGTTAAAGTCTCCTCCCACCACCAAATAACCGTGGTCTTCCTTAAATAGTCGCGCAAAAACCCTGGAGAGGAAGCTATGCTGATGGACATTAGGGGCGTATAGCGTGCACAGGGTGATCGGCCGTGACTGCCATGTACCCTTAAGTATCAGGAAACCCCCCCGAGGATCGCTGTAGTGATCAACATAGGTAAAGGGTGCTCCTTGTCGGATCAGGACAGCCACCCCCGCTCTCTTGTGGGATCCCGAGGATAGATACACAAGCGGAAAGCTCCTGGAGGCGAAGGCAAAAGATCCCCCTCTGTCAAAGTGCGTTTCCTGAACCAGGATAATATCCGCTCCCGACTGTTTAAACTCCCTTAGTGCCAGATGCCGTTTCCTGTTTGAATTTAAACCGTGAACATTCATAGATAGAATCTTAGCCATCAGTCAAGTCCGGGGGGGGTGGGGGGGGGTAGGGGAGCGGTCTGTGTTTAGCAAATCTTACCCGACCACCACGTCCAGGATGGGCCGCCAGGAGCCAGGAGCAGACGCTTTCCGGTCGTAGGGCCCCGCCACTACGTGTCCGATCCCTGCAGGCAGCGGAAGGATGACAGAGGAGAGAAAAGAGGGGGAAGTAGAAAGTGAGAGAAGGGAGAAAAACATTAGTACCACAAAAGAGGCATTGCATTGAAAACATGGGCCCATAACCGGACCAAACAAAGGGCAATATACGGCCCCGGGTAAAAAAGTTATCCGGGACTACGCGGATTCCCAGGGGGCCACCAGACCCAGGGCACAAGGCCTGGGCCTGGCGGCCGCATAGGAATCCAGGTCTCCTCATTCAGGTCCTAAGGAGGAGTAGAGGAGCTTAATGTGTGTAAAAACTTGAACAGGAACAGAATCACTAAAGTATAGATAATATGAATAAAGTAACTAAAAATGAAAAGCAACCCCAAAAAAAAAAAGGGGGTTAGAGGGAGGGTCGTGAGAGGAAGGGGGAACCCACTCTCCCGAATCTCCCAACCAGCAGCCTAAGTGCGGTTGATTGTTGAAAAGGCACCAAAGGGGAAAGGGTAATGAGTGCAACTAGAACTAGGGCAAAACAACGTCTGATCACTACGCCGCTAAGCGGTCCGGGACGCTGCAAATCTTCATCTCCACCGGCAACAGGTCGCGGAGGGCCAACTAGGCCGTGAGGAAAAAAGTTAAAAGTCACTTGGAAAAGAGAAAAAGGGGGATGAAGGGCCGGGATCTTCAGCCAGGGCCTTGCCTCTTAGGTTTGTTTTGCGTATCCCGGTTTCTGGGTCGTTGGCGTGGGGGGACCTTTTGCCACAACGTCGGAGGGGTGGGTTGAGTAGCGATGAGGTCCCAATCGGGAAGCCTGGGTGGGCGGATGCCCAGGTCCTCGCAAAAAGTCGGCAGATCTTCAGGGTATCTCAGGGAGGCCGATTTACCCTGATGTTTGGCAGTGAGGCTAAATGGAAAACCCCAGCGGTACTGGATCTGGGCTTCTTGCAGGGTACGGAGCAAGGGTTGGAGAAGTCTACGTTTTTGCAGCGTAATCCAGGAGAGGTCCGGGAAGAGTTGCACTGGGTGGTTCCGGAAAGACACCTCTCGGGCTAAACGGGCTTGTCGCAGGATATCCTCCTTGAGGTGGAATGAGTTGACTCTGCAAATAAAGTCCCTGGGGCCAGAAGTAGCATTTTTGGGGCGTAGGGCCCTATGAGCTCTGTCCATCTCAATAAATTTAGTGGGGGGTTCTCCGAGGAGAGTGTTGAATAGCTCCTGCAAGATAATCTGAGCGTCCTCTGGGCCCTCCGACTCCGGAACCCCACGTACTCTGATGTTGTGCCGGCGCCCCCTATTGTCCAAATCCTCCACATGGCGCTGCATATCTCTCAGGAGCAAGTGGTGTTCAGCCCCTTGCGTTTGGGTTTTGTGGACCGCAATTTTGGTTTCTTGTATCTCCTCTTCAGCCATCTCCACCCTGTCCGCAAGGTGCTTAAGGCCCGAGTGGAGCGTTTGTATTTCCGCCCGACACGTGGATTTGACATCTTCAATCAGTTGTTTAAAATCCTCTTTAGTAGGGATCGCTTGTAAGTATTGTTGCCACTGAGGATACGGTGGTGTTGTGGTCATGTCTCCCGGGTCGTCCCGGTCTGTGTGATGACGTGGCGACAGTGGTCTAGGGTCCGCGGGGCCTGCAGTACGTGAGGGGGGGGCATGCTCAGGGAGGGAATCCCAGACCCCCGGCCACTCTGAAGCACAGGCCAAGGGAGGTGGCTGGTGTCGTCCCCTGGTATCCTGGGGTGGAAGGGCTGCGGACCCCCCCGGATAAGCCGTCATCCCTGGTCGTTCCCCGCAATCACGTGTGGGGGAGGGGTGCCCCGAGGTGCCCAGCTTCTGGGACTTAGGTGGGGGCGACCCCGAGTCATGGTTCAGCAGGGGTCCGTCCATTCCCCCGGGCCCCCGGTACGTCCAGATCAGGGGCTCCTCAGGGGGGGGGAGGGCAGGAAAGTCCTCGGCTGCAAAAGAGAGGGGGGACCCCTCGGACCCAGCACTGGAGTCCGGGGGCGTCCGGAGCAACCTGGGCAAGGCCAGTGAGCACTGAGTGTCCGGAGGTGGGGGGGACCTACTGCCAGAGGGCCCCAGGCCTAGTCCACCCCCCTCCCCGATCTGTCCAGTCCCGCTCAGAAACTCCTCGCCGGTGTCTAAAGCCGCGGACGTGCGGTGGGGGGACTGCGGTGCTGTGCAGCATGGGGTTGGAGAGGGTCCCAGGGAGGGCCTAGTCTTGTGCCCCGGCGGCGGCGTGGTAGGCCGCAGGCCTAGCTGGGCGGCCTCGGAGGCGGGCGGGACCGGGGTTTGACTCACCGCACCGAAGGCCTCCGGGCCCGGGGACGTCATCTGCGGTGGTCCTCGATCCCTCGGTCCGTGCTGGATGTGCGGATGGGCCCTGCAGGCTGGAGAAGGAGCCCGCGCCGGCGCGGCTGCGGCCGCCGGCGCCATTTTGGGAGGCCTGGCGGTCGGGAGCTCCGTTGTGGAAAAAAAGGACCGGAGGTCCGTGGCAGTGCCCAGCGACGGTGCGGGAGGTCCCTTGGAGCTGGAGGACCGTGTGGCCCTAGATTTCCCCATCGGATGGAGCTGGATTCTCCCCTTTGGTGCGATATAGCTGAGGCTGGTGGGAGAGCAGGAGACTTAGGCTGCCATCCGGGTCGACTTCCGGTCACGCCCCCTCCGCAGAAACTTTTGATGCCGAAGGCATATGGGTATGTGCAGGTACGCATCCTGGATGTCTAAGGACGCCAGGGAGTCCCCTTGATGGAGTGCAGCGACTACTGAGCGAACTGACTCCATTCTGAACCTCTGCACTTTCACAAAGTGACTGAGTGGTTTTAGGTCCAAGATTGGACGTACCCCTTCCTTCTTGGGAACTACAAACAGATTTGAGTAGAATCCCTGGAAACGTTCTGACTCCAGAACTGGTACAACCACCCCGCGACTCAGAAGGTCCCTTACTGCCCCCAAGAGGGCCTCCCGGCGAGCCGGGGATATGGGTATGCTGGAGGGGAAGAATCTGTTTGGTAGCCAAGAGAGAAACTCTATCTTGTAGCCGGAGGAAATCAGATCGCAGACCCATTGGCTGGATAGATGAGAGGACCACCGGGCTGCAAACTCCCGAAGGTGACCCCACCACCCGAGACATGGGTGGGGTCAAACCTTCATGCGGCACTTTTGTTCGCAGGCTCGTGGTTTCAGGGACGTTTTTGTCCTTCCGTGGTCGTCCTGTTGGGTTGGGGACATTTAGCCGTAGCTCCAGGCGGATGAAAAAGCCGTTCGTGAGCGGAAAAAGAGGGCCCTCGCCTACGGCGTGGCTCCTTAGCCTTCCTGGCCTGTGGGAGTAGGGTACTCTTACCACCAGTAGCATTTTTAATAATGTCATCCAAAGAGGCTCCAAAGAGCCGGTCGCCAAGGAAGGAAAGATCCGTCAGGGCTTTTTGGGATGCCTGGTAAGCAGACCAGTATTTTAACAAAATCAGGCGCCTTAGCACCACTGCTGACACTGAAGCCCTGGATAACAGAGGAAGAGTATCCAGGGCCACGTCACAAACGTATTTAAGGCCTTGCACTAGTTGGTTTGCTAGTTCCACGCAGACAGGAGAAGCCTGCTGCTCTCCCAGTTCGCGGTGCAACAGTTTTTCCCACACAGTTAATGTCTGAGACACAAGTGCGGACGCCAGTACTGGTCGCACGGTTGACCCCACAACCGTAAACAAGGAATGAGCCACTGCCTCCGCTTTCCTGTCCGTGGGATCCTTAAATGCAGGAGTCCCCTCTACCGGGATCGTGGTTACTTTATTTAACCTGGATACTGGGGGGTCCACGACCGGAGGAGCCGACCATTTCTTGAGAAGGCTTTCCTCAAAAGGGAAAGAAAATAAGTCAGATACGGGAACACCTTAGGTGAACGTGCTGGCTTGCAGGACCCAAAGGGGACCGCTACATCAGCAGAGGGATATGCTGGCTCCTGAATCTTCAGGGTATCATGCGCAGCTGTGATAAGTGCTCCAACAAGTGCTTTGTCACGCACAGACCCGGACGGGGACTCATCCTCGCTGTCTGAACGGTCCTGGTCAGTGTCATCTGACAAGACAGAGCAGGGGTCACCAGCCTCAGCAGGACCCGAGTCTGCTTCAGAGCTCTCA
Source organism: Lithobates pipiens (assembly GCF_037356315.1). Lineage (NCBI taxonomy): Eukaryota > Metazoa > Chordata > Amphibia > Anura > Ranidae > Lithobates > Lithobates pipiens. The sequence continues at coordinate 297,729,433 of NW_027507758.1, forward strand.
CTAGAGGATGAGGGGGCAGGGGCCGCAGTTTTTTCACCCTTTTTCCCACGTGCCGCCTCCATCTTGGCAACAAATGAATTCAGGACCGCAGGCGGCCTCCGCAAGCGACCCAGTTGCAATTGCCTGGATTTCGGGGGAAGAAACACCAGTTTCTGAAGCCATGACAGTTCCACTCTCCTTACTGACGCTGGCTGAGTGGCTCTTTCCCGCTGGACTCACCACCATGAGGAGTTCTGCGCTATTCAGCAGGTAGTGCCTGTAGTCCCTGTTGGCTCCCAGGTGCAGAGGAAACAGTGCTGTGTTGGTGGAAGCAGCTGCAAATGGCGCTAAAACCACTCTGAAGTGTGCTCAGGCTTCAAGAAAATGGCAGCCCAGCGTCCAGCACAAGGACATAAAACACAGGGAAAAGGGCTGTGAGGGCATAGGGGCACATACTGCCGCTAGAGAACACTAAAAAACGTGTTCAGGCTACAAGAAAATGGCCGCCGATTTTCTGAATAGGAATCACCAGAAAAATGGCCGCTGAAGCCCAGTAGAGCAAGCTGCCTTGCCCGCACTTAAAATGGCCGCCAAAAGCAGCTCCATGAGGTACAGGGAGAAATCAATGGCGGTGAGCACAGCTCTGCGCAGGACATCAGCATGGCCTCACAGGCACTTTTCAGGGGCATGAAGAACAGGACTCAGGACACAGCTAGCCAGCGCAACCCCCCCAGGTGAGAGCCCCCCGGAGGGCCCCTGCATAGACACACACACACCGCTCAGCAGCCACATGCAGCATCCCCCTTAGGGAGGGGGGAGGGAAGATAGAGACAGGGAGAGAAGAGAGGGAGGTGAGGGACCCCCGAATCGACCCCCCAGGGAATGCCCAGCTGCTCAGCCCCACCGAGGCAGGGAGAGCTGTACTTACCAGTCCTGAAGAGCTGGGAGACATTCCATCACAGACCCACCCACTGGTCAGTACAGGGTGGCTGCTGGCCCAGCATACTATGACGCAGACATCAGTAGCCCGGTCATATGTATGCCCCGGAGCATAAAAGCTCACGACCACCTCTGGAACTGAGGTTTCGTCGTGGCCTGCCTAGCGCGTAGCTGTGGCCTGCACATGCTCGATGGCCAGACTGGGGAGACTACAAGGATTAGAGTATCCAGCCTGTCACCCAGCCGGCTGTTGATAGTAGATCACAGGATCAATCATCTTGCACAAAAAGTCACGCTTCTGCAGAAAAAAGCACGGACTGATGGGCCTGCTGGGTTCCTAGGTCCTTCCCCTTCACTAGGCAAAATAAAACTGATGGCTGCATGGCAGGCTGGAGGGTTGTTGCCCAAGGGACCGCCCCCTGGGTGGAACTAGAGAGTTCTGTGTGTTGTATTACAACTAATGCCTAGTATCTCCTAGTAATAGGGCATAACAACCCAATGGCTAAGAGAGGAGCTGTGTCGGTCAGTGAATATAAGAGAAAAGAACATTACAATGTATTCCCCAAAAGGACCAGCAACGTACTGGTATGTTGCTGGCCTTTGAGTGGTTATACCAGAATGATGCTTGCAGGTTTAGGTATCATCTTGGTATACTTTTCAGCCATCGGTTGGCTTTCATGTAAAAGCAATCCTAGCGGCTAATTAGTCTCTAGACTGCTTTTATAAGTGTCTTCCATGGTTTTCTTGGGCTCTCCTGTCCCAACATGGAACCTGAGAATGCAGCCGTTGTTTCCGCCAGCTGACCATAGAGCTGATCAGAGACCAGAATGGCTCCAATCATCTCTATGACATAAGAAACCAGAAGTTATGAGCATTTCATGACTTGATATAAACAGCGCCATTGGGAAAGTGTCAAAGCATTTTATCACACCAATCTTGGTGTGGTCAGATTCTTTGAGGGCAGAGGAGAGATCTAGGGTCTAATAGACCCCAATTTTTTTTTTTTTAAAGAGTATCTGTCACTACCTATTGCCATCATAGGAGATATTTACATTCCCTGAGATAACAATAAAAATGATAAAAAAAAATAAAAATGAAAAAGTGTACAGTATAAAAAAACAAAATAAATAAAAAATGTAATAAAAAAAGCACCCCGTCCCCCCGTAGTCATGCGCAGATGCGAACACAAGCTTCGGTCTAGTGTCATGTAAACAGCAATTGCACCATGCATGTGAGGTATCACCACGAAGGTCAGATCGAGGGCAGTAATTGTAGCTCACCTAAGGTGTTCCCGTATCTGACTTATTTTCTTTCCCTTTTGAGGAAAGCCTTCTCAAGAAATGGTCGGCTCCTCCGGTCGTGGAGATTGTAGACTTCTTCTGTAAATCTAAAATGGTAACCTGTAAAGACTTTTAAAAATGTACATGTATGTAACTTGTTGCTGCTGCACGTTTGCACGCAATTTTAAAGCCTGATGTGTTTCGTATCCATGTACTCGGCATAAGATCATCTTTTTTATTTCATCAAACATTTGGGCGATATAGTGTTTTAGTGCATTAAAATGAAAAAGTGTGTTTTTTCTAAAAAAATTGCATTCTAAAAAAATTGCTGTGCAAATACTCTGTGAAAAAAATTGCAACACCCACAATTTTAATCTGTAGGGCCTTTGCTTTAAAAATATATATATATATTTTTTGGGGGGTTCAAAGTAATTTTCTTGCAAAAAAATAATATTTTTTCATGTAAACAGTGTCAGAAAGGGCTTTGTCTTCAAGTCTTTAGAAGAGTGGGTGATGTGTGACATAAGTTTCTAAATGCTGTGCATAAAATTCCAGAACAATTAAAACCCCCCCAAATGACCCCTTTTTGGAAAGTAGACACCCCAAGCTATTTGCTGATAGGCATGTTGAGTCCATGGAATATTTTATATCTTGCTATAAGTTTCGGGAAAATTACACTTTTTTTTTGCACAAAGTTGTGACTAAATGATATATTGTTCAAACAGGCATGGTTATATGTGGAATTACACCTCAAAATACATTCTGCTGCTTCTCCTGAGTACAGGGATACCTCATGTGTGAGACTTGTTGGGACTCTAGCCGCATATAGGACCCCGAAAATCAAGTGCAGCCCTCAGGATTTCTAAGGGTATACATTTTTGATTTCACTCCTCACTACTTATGACAGTTTTGAAGGCCAGAAAATGCCAAGATAGCACAACCCCCCAAATGACCCCATTTTGGAAAGTAGACACCCAGTCAAGGCAGTCATAAAATAAAAGCTGCGTAAATTCCAGAAAATGTACTCTAGTTTGTAGACGCTATAATTTTTGAGCAAGCCAATATACGCTAAGTAATTTTTTTTAACATGTATGTATGACTAAAATTGAGTTCATTCAATTTTTTTTATAAAAAAAAGTACAAAATATTTTTTCAAAATTTTTGGTCTTTCCGTTTATATTACAAAAAATTAAAATCACAGACGCAATCAAATGCCTTCAAAAGAAAGCTCTATTTGTGGGAAAAAAGGATGCATTTGGGTACAACATTGCATGACCGGGCAATTACCAGTTAAAGTAGTGCAGTGCCAAATTGTAAAAACTGCTCCGGTCATTGAGCAGCCAAATCCTCCGGAGCTGAAGTGGTTAACAAAGAATTTACTGGGGACTGTTTATTGTATTGTAATAGTACCTTAAATTCCAACGATACAAAAAGAAAGATATTTAGGGATTCCCAGCTTAACAAAAGCAAAACTGTAAATGTATGCCAGTTTCAATAAATTCTCTTTCATTTAGCTGTGTTTAACACAGTTTTAAACAGAAAAAAAATAAGCTTGATAAATATAAAGACATGTTACAATATTATGTATTATAATTTGAATAAGATAAAAAAATATATATTTTATCTAACAGAACATGTAATTGTGAATACTGTTTTTCTAATACATTAGATGCCAATATATTCACTTTGTTATGCTTAATCCCAAAGCACACGATCTGAGGTTGATAGAGGAAGGAAATCTAAGATGAAGCAACATTGTCCTGAAAGAAAGTATTATATTTACTTCCTTTATCAACCTCAGACGTTGTGTTGTGGGTTTGGGGATCTCTGAAGACTGTCAAAGCTTTGTATAACCATATATTTATATTTTGTTTTCTACCTGTTATATAAACGAAGGAGGAAAGTGAAGGAATAGGAGCTGACTTTGTTTTATATAATTAGTACTCTGTTCTTGGGAACTTGGCAGGACCCACTGATACTCTAATACACTTGGAGAGAAGTTTTGGTTTGGCAGTTTCATGATGTCAGATGTAGGGGGAAAACAATGCATGTCCTTCGTTACTGGAGGTGCAAATGGTGGCTGTTGTGTATATTTTGTGCATTCTAATCAACCTAATCGTGTTATGTTTTCTCTTTATTTGCTGATTCTAAGGAAAAGTTATCAGTTAAAACAAAATTTACATAATAAACAGAAGAGTACATTTCTCATCCTTGGCACCAAGTCAGTTTACCCGGTTATGTACAGTATACACATGTATGTACATTGCCTGCTGTAGTCTGTATTGCCATATAGGTTATTTCTCTTCATCTTTAACAGCTAGTATTTATTTATGTAGAGTTTGATTACATTAGTATGTACTAGATATTTTTTTAATAAGGACATCAGAACAGAAAACTACAAAATGAAAGCTCTGTCTCAAAAAAAATGGAATGTCAAACATGGGTACAGTTTTGCATGACCGCACAATTTTTATTCAAAGTGCGATAGCACTGAAAGCTGAAAATTGGTTATTGCATTCTGCATTGAGGTAAAAAAAAAAAATGACCCAGTAATTGTATCACCCCTTACCTCCATATATGCTTGAGTCCAATCTCGATCCAGCGCTGTGCCTGTCTGTGTTCTCCTTTACAGGACACAGAGGCAGCAGTGGGAGCCAATGGCATCTGTTTACACAGCCTAAGCACACATGGCACCCATTGTGAAGCTCAGTCATTCGCTCTCTGAAAAGATAGAGGCTGTACAGTCTAGGGCCCTGGTGCCCAAACTCTGGCCCTCTGTCACTTAATACGTGGCCCTCAGTGTCCATGGAGAGTCTGTGTTTTGGTGTTTATTCAAGGCAGTGCAGATAGCATATTATTTAGACTTGCTTCCAGTAGCTAAATGGTTGGTTTATATCTTTCACAATATTTTCATGCTGTCCCTTTTATCTTTTTATTTTTTCTCTGATCCTTTGCAACACTGAGCGACATATCACATGTGGCACAAGTTATTTTAAGGTAGTTTTAGAGAACACAACTTTGGAAACATTGAATTGTAAAGCGTCCCCAGTCTCTGACTGTCTCCTGAAGCATGTTAGTCACCAATCTCCAAAAACTTCTTTATTATATTCCCAGCCTCTGACATCTAATGTGGCATACCTTGCCCATAGTCTCTGATCATCTCCTGTTACATCTCTGCAACTTTGTTTAGCATTACATTTACTGAATATTATGTGATGTCAGACATTACTACAAAACCCACAATCTATCCTACTAGGTTCAAAATTTAATAAACAGTTCTCACTGGTAAGGAAGCCCACCACAAATGACCAAATGCTGAAAACCCAAAGAAAATATAGATGTGGACTACCTCTCACCCATCTACAACCTTAATTAGTGAATGTACCCCTATGGGTAGCACTACTAGGGGTCTGAAGGTGAAAACTGGTTCACAAATCTTTGTATTAGAAAGGAACAGCTCTCGATTGTTAAAAAAATATAATCACAGTCTTTATTTAATGTTTGTTTATAGAGCACTTTTTTAACTAACACAAACAGACATTGAGTTAAAAACAACCTGCTGCTCCCCACTCCAACCTCCTGGCAAGGTATGTTAGGGTAATACCTAGATACCTTGATATGCAGAATTTCTGATATGTCAAAAAATAAATAAAGTTAATGCCCAAAAAAGTACTAATATGTGGGCTTGGGAGCAGATGGTAGGATGTTGGTATTGGCTATACATTAGGGGGATACACATTTGTTTTCTGCTATACACAAAACCAGTGGAAGGATTTAATGACCCTATGGTGGGACTAATGTATATGGTCCATAGAGTAGTTACCTTAGAACCACTATGATGGCAGGCTGATATCTGTTGTCTGGTCCCGACTGGGAATAGGACACTGAGATAGGATACAACATCACAACCATGATATAAAGTGGTTTTCTTCAAAGAAACTAAACCAAAAGTCTTATTAACCACTTAAGGACCGCCGTATTGCCAATGTACGTCATTACAATGGCACCGGCAGGCACAAGCACGTACATGTACGTGCCTGCCTTCCAGCGGGTGGGGGGTCCGATTGGACCCCCTCCCGCTGGATACGGCGGTCCGGTTCGCTTCAGGAGCGATCCGAGATGAGGGGATGGCCGTTGGTTTCTGGCCACCCCCTCTCGATCGCTCCTGGCGAATGAAGCTTCCTCCCACTGTGTATTGTATACACAGGCAGGGGGGAAGTGATGTCATTCTCCTCGGGCGGTCTTTTTGACCGGACTACGAGGAGAAGACAAAGTAAGTGTGCACTAACACTACACTGATATGTAGGCACACACAGGCACACAACCCCCCCCCCGCCCCGATTCCCCCCCCCCAGTCACAGTGTCACTGATTGCAGTGATCATTTATTTACTGATCACTGCATTCAGTGTCAGTTGTAACAGTAAAAACTGTCAGGGCAGTTAGTGTTAGGTCCAGGGTAGCCCCCTACCACCCCCCAATAAAGGTTTAACCCCCTGATTGCCCCTAGAGTTAACCCTTTCACCCCCTTTTGCCAGTGTCACTAAGCGATCATTTTTCTGATCGCTGCATTAGTGTCGCTAGGTAGCTAGTTATTTTTTTAGGTTCACTGCCAGGTTTTTATATCGCTAGGTACCCCGATATACTACCCAATAATGGTTTTAACCCCCTGATTGCCCCTAGTTAACCCTTTCACCCCCTTTTGCCAGTGTCACTAAGCGATCGTTTTTCTGATTGCTGCATTAGTGTCACTAGTGCCGCTAGGTAGCTAGTTATTTTTTTAGGTTCACCGCCAGGTTTTTATAGCGCTAGGTACCCTGATATACTATCCAATAATGGTTTTAACCCCCTGATTGCCCCTAGTTAACCCTTTCACCCCCTTTTGCCAGTGTCACTAAGCGGTCGTTTTTCTGATCGCTGCATTAGTGTCGCTAGTGTTGCTAGGTAGCTAGTTTTTTTTTTAGGTTCACCGCCAGGTTTTTATAGCGCTAGGTACCCCCATATACTACCCAATAATGGTTTTAACCCCCTGATTGCCCCTAGTTAACCCTTTCACCAGCAATCACAGTATAAGTGTCACTGGTGACGCTGGTTAGCCAGTTAGTTATTTAGGTTCCCCGTCAGGTTTTTATATAGCGCCAGGGACCCCCATATACTACCTAATAAAAATTTGAACCCCCTGATTGCCCCTAGTTAACCCTTTCACCAGTGATCACCGTATATGTGTTATGGGTGACTCTGGTTAGTTTGCTTTTTATAGCATCAGGGCACCCACCATTTATTACCCAATAAAGGTTTAACCCCCTGATCACCCGGCGGGTGATATCAATTAGGTTTTAGGGTCAGGGTCTGCGTCCCCCCAGGCAGCGCTAGGTTAGTGCCAGTACCCCTAACACCCACACGCAAAGCATAAACCTCCCGTAGTGGTATAGAATCTGAACAGATCAATATCTGATCAGATCTATACTAGCATCCCCAGCAGTTTAGGGCTCCAAAAAAACGCATTGTTAGCGGGATCAGCCCAGATACCTGCTAGCACCTGCGTTTTGCCCCTCTGCCCAGCCCACCCAAGTGCAGTATCGATCGATCACTGTCACTTACAAAACACTAAACACATAACTGCAGCGATCGCAGAGTCAGGCCTGATCCCTGCGATCGCTAACAGTTTTTTTGGTAGCATTTTAAATCCGGAAGGCAGTGCTTGGTTTTCGGGGTCCCATACGTGGCTAGGCTCCCAAAAAGTCCCCCACATGTGGTATCCCCGTACTCGGGAGAAGCAGCAGAATTTATTTTGGGGTGTAATTTGACTTATGCCCATAGCATGTGTGAGCAATATATCATTTAGTGACAACTTTGTGCAAAAAAAAAAAATTAAAATTCCTGCAACTTGTGGCAAAATATAATATATTTCATGGACTCAACATGCCTCTCAGTAAATAGCTTGGGGTGTCTACTTTCCAAAATGGGGTCATTTGGGGGGGGGGGTTGTGTTATTTTGGCATTTTATGGCCTTCGAAACTGTGATAGGTAGTGAGGAGTGAAATCAAAAATTTGCACCCTTAGAAACCCTGAAGGCAGTGATTGGTTTTCGGGGTGCCGTACGCAGCTAGACTCCCAAAAAGTCCCACATATGTGGTATCCTCGTACTCAGGAGAAGCAGTAGAATATATTTTGGGGTGAAATTCCACATATAACTATGGCATGTGTGAGCAATATATCATTTAGTGACAACTTTTTGTAAACTTTTTTTTTTTTTTGTGTCATTATTCAATCACTTGGGACAAAAAAAAAAATATTCAATGGGCTCAACAAGCCTCTCCACAACTTCCTTGGGGTGTCTACTTTCCAAAATGGGGTCATTTGGGGGGGGGGGGGGGGTTTGTACTGCCCTGCCATTTTAGCACCTCAAGAAATGAGATAGGCAGTCGTAAATTAAAAGCTGTGTAAATTCCAGAAAATGTACTCTAGTTTGTAGACGCTATAACTTTTGCGCAAACCAATAAATATACGCTTATTAACATTTTTTTTACTAAAGACATGTGGCTGAATAAATTTTGCCCTAAATGTTTGACTAAAATTGAGTTTAATCGATTTTTCTTATAACAAAAATTAGAAAATATAATTTTTTCTCGAAATTTTCGGTCTTTTTCCATTTATATCGCTATAAATCGCAGAGGCATTCAAATACCATCAAAAGAAAGCTCTACTTGTGGGAAGAAAAGGATGCAAATTTTGTTTGGGTACAACATTGCATGACCGCGCAATTACCAGTAAAAAGACCTCTGGTCCTTAGGCTGTTTATTGGTCCGGGGCTGAAGTGGTTAACACAGCATATGGTACCACCATCTCGAAAGTTATACTTTTAAAGTGATGCGCCATTTTTTCTTTGCTACCAAGATTAGGAGGTCCTGAGGAAGCTGATAGGTGAAACGCGTCAAATTCTTGGATCATTTTGCAAAGTCAATTAGTGACGTTATTAAATATGGCCAACATCGCATAGCAAGTTGTATTTTGATGTTTTAACAAATATTTTTCATTTTTTGTAAAGTGAAATGTAGTTTGCTTGCACAACAGGACTGGAATACAATGTACCAAAATGATTGCCTAATCCATGAGATATACAACTATACTGGCAAGAAAACAAACTGTTTTTTTCCCAGTCATTTGATTTTCTAAAAATAAGGATTGAGATGTACGAGTGCAAAACTGAGCAGAAGGTACAGCATAGCAGCAAGCAGATAACATGACTATATCTACATCTGCACTAGAGATATTGTAACTACATTCTCATGTTGTCCATGCATAATACAGTAGTCACCATCTCTATAACAACTGGCTCTGCTGATAAATGCCAGACTGTGTTTCTTAGCACAGCTTACACAGCATCCAACCAGTGACCTGTCCTATAAATCAATTACAGTTCACTACAGATCATCAGGTCTTGAATATGTTGGTTTCAAGGCAAATAAATAAGCCTGCCCAATATGGATGTGAAAGGAAATTCTTTAGCTTTATTATTGTAAGTTCTTCTAAATGTTTTATTTGGGAACCTGCATCTTAAATAAAATGACATACCTCATAGCATGTGATACATGAATAAATATGAGTATTAAATCTATATGGAAACCAAGGGCATGAATACGTTCTCATATAAATAAATAAAATGTGTGTATATATATATATATATATATATATATATATATATATATATATATATATAAAATCACATGGTATCTCATAAGAGTAACTGATATATCGGTAGCTAAATACCTGTTATAGTAACGGGTACATATTAGTTATTGGGTATAATGGATCGCAGTTAAAGTTAACCACTTCAATACAGGGCACTTAAACACCTTCCTGCCCAGACCAATTTTGAGCTTTCAGCGCTGTCGCACTTTGAATGACAATTGCGCGGTCATGCTACACTGTACCCAAATGAAATTTTTATCATTTTTTTCCCACAAATAGAGCTTTCTTTTGGTGGTATTTGATCACCTCTGCGGTTTTTATTTTTTGTGCTACAAATAAAAAAATACCGAAAATTTTGAAAAAAAAATGTTTTTTTTTTGTTTCAGTTTCAAAACTTTGTAAATAAGTACGTTTTCTCCTTCACGGATGGGCACTGATGGGGCTACACTGATGGGCACTGATAAGGCAGCACTGATGGGCACCAATGAAGTGGCACTGATGAGGTGGCATTGATGGACACTGATAGGCGGCACTGATATGCGACACTGATAGGCAACACTGATAGGCGACACGGATGGGCGACACGGATGGACACTGATAGGTGGCACAAATTGGCACTGATAGCTGGCACGTATTGGCATGGATGGGCGGCACAGATGGGCATGGGTAGGCGGCACAGATGGGCATTGGTAGGCGGCACAGATGGGCATGGGTGGGCACTGATAGGCGGCACAGGTGGGCACTGATAGGCGGCACAGGTGGGCACTCATTAGCGGCACAGGTGGGCACTCATTAGCGGCACAGGTGGGCACTCATTAGCAACACAGGTGTTATACTGTACTAATGGATGCCAATCAGTGCCAAACAATAATGCATGCCAATCAGTGATGCCCATTGTGGGCACTGATTGCCATCCATTATGGGCACTGATTGGCATCCATTGTGCCTGACTGGCATCCCTGGTGGTCTAGGGAGGATTACCTCTGCTGGGCATCCCTGGTGGTCTGGTGGCGTCCCTGGTGGTCCAGTGTGGGCATCCTCAGGGGGGCTGTGCTGATAATCGATCAGCACAGACCCCCCCTGTCAGAGGAGCAGCCGATCGGCTCTCCTCTACTCGCGTCTGACAGACGCGAGTGAGGAAAAGCCGATCACCGGCTCTTCCCATTTACACTGTGATCAGCCGTGATTGGACACGGCTGATCACGTGGTAAAGAGTCTCCGTCGGAGACTCTTTACTGAGATCGTAGTTGCCGGGTGTCAGACTGACACCCCGCAACAACGATCGCAGCGATGCGCGGCCCCGGGGGCGCGCAGTGGCTCATAATCCTGATCACGTCATATGACGTCCGGTTAGGATTATGAAACCACTTTGCCGCCGTCTATTTGTAATAGGGCGGGCGGCAAGTGGTTAAACTATGTATTGGGAGCATGATGACATTTGATACGCTCAACACGTTTCATGGACAGTTACCACTTATCAGGAGAAAACGCATAGTAATATCTGAAAAGTGTGAAAAAAGTACCAAATAGGATCTAATATATATATATTTTGTGATGGAAAGAAAAAGGTAAGGGCAAGGAGGAAACAGAATGTTTGCCTCCCTGGAATACTTACATATAAGTTGTTCTAAATTAGCAGCACTATAAAAGGTCTGCGGAGCAAGTCTATCCTGGGAGCTGTGGGGATGGACCCCAGGGGAGAGAGCGAGTACACCAACACACCCCAAGAAAAAACTCCAATTGTATTGGGCAAGGGTGAGAAGAGGCATAACCAAAATATATCTGTAGAATAAATAGTATGGGACCAACATGTGTAAATAGTACCAATATATTCAGGGACTATAAACCAACACCCATCATTGCCTGAAAAAGTGTGAAGCATAGTAAATGAAGAGTGAAAGAAGAGAAATAGACCACATAGGAAGGAGAAAGGGGTAAAAAAGTAAGATAAAAGATCGCATGAGGACCATGCAATTCCCCAAAGGGTAAAGAAAAAACAGGAGAATGTACAGTAATGGTAATAAGAGGGAAAATCAAAGGGATAGTTACCTGGTGTCATTAAAAAGGAGATATGCTCTGAGAAGTAATGTGCATGTATGGAGAGAGAAGCTAGAGTGTGGGCAAAGTTCCCAGTGGGGGTATTAGTAGTGCCTGGCCTCACCCCGGGCTCCTCCCAGCATCACGCTAGGCATGGCTCAAAAAGAGATGGCCTCACCACAGTGGCAACTCTGTCAGCTGCTGGCGCCCAGCCACCCCCCTTGTGTACCAGCCAGGTGACTATCACGTTGGAGTCATAATGCCCACCAGGATGTAAGGCGCACGGCATGAGGTCGATTCAAATCAGGAGATCCGCTTGCTCCCCCATGTCAAACACACAGCGGGGGGGGGGGGGGCATTGCCGCTCCCAGGTGCACAGACAAACGCAGCCCAACAATCAGAAACCACATGTTGTAAAAAGGAGACGTTTAGATATTAATGGCTGTGTGTTGAGTTATTTTGAGGGGACAGCAAATTTACACTGTTATACAAGCTGTACACTCACTACTTTACATTGTAGCAAAGTGTAATTTCTTCAGTGTTGTCACATGAAAAGATAATAAAATATTTACAAAAATGTAAAGGGGTGTACTCACTTTTGTGAGATATATATATATATATATATATATATATATATATACACACACACACACACACTATATTACCAAATGTATTGGGATGTCTGCCTTTGCACGCACATGAACTTTAATGGCACCCAAGTCTTAGTACGTAGGGTTCAATATAGAGTTGGCCCACCCTTTGCAGCTATAACAGCTTCAACACTTCTGGGAAGGCTTTCCACAAAGCTTAGGAGTGGGTCTATGGGAACATTTGACCTTTCTTCCAGAAGCCCATTTGTAAGGTGAGACACTGATATTGGACGAGAAGGTCTGGATTGCAGTCTCTAAGGCCGCGTACACACGGGCGGACTGTTCGCCCAACCTTGTCCGCTGAACAGTGTTTGGGCGGACAGTCCGCTCGTGTGTGGGCTTTCAGCGGACAGTTTCAGCGGACAGTTGGACGGACAAAGTCTTTCGGAAATTCCGAAAAACTGTCCGCTGAAACTGTGTTTGAGCGAACAGTCCGCCCGTGTGTGGGCCTGTCCGCTGTACTTTCGAAATGAGCGGACTGTTCCCGCTCGGAAAGTCCGCCCATTTCGAGCGCGTGTACAGGTAGGCGGGGCCCGCGAAGGAGACGTCGCGGGCTCCGCCGCCTGGAATGGGCTTAAAGGGGAACCCCAACGCCGAAAAAAATCGGCGTGGGGGTTCCCCCCAAGTCCACACCAGACCCTTGTCCGAGCACGCTACCCGGCCGGCCAGGAAAGGGGGGCGAGCGAGCGCGCCCCCCCTCCTGAGCCGTACCAGGCCGCGTGCCCTCAACATGGGGGGTGCCTTGGGGAAGGGGGGGCCGCGCGGCCCCCCCACCCCAAAGCACCTTGTCCCCATGTTGATGAGGACAAGGGCCTCTTCCCGACAACCCTGGCCGTTGGTTGTCGGGGTCTGCGGGCGGGGGGCTTATCGGAATCCGGGAGCCCCCTTTAAGAAGGGGGCCCCCGGATACCGGCCCCCCACCCTATGTGAATGAGTATGGGGTACAATGTACCCCTACCCATTCACCTGTGAAATAAAGTACAAAAAAAAACACAACACAGGGGAAAAAGTATTTTATTGCACAGCTCCGGGGGTCTTCCGTCTTCGGGGGTCTTCTCGCCGGACTCCTCCGCTATCTGTGTGTAGCTCTTTTACTAGCGGAGGAGTCCGGCTTTCTTCCTCCCCGCCGCCGGCCTCTTCTCCCGACTTCGGGGGTCTTGTCCCCCTCTTCGGTTCTTCTGCCGGGCCACCGCGCCTGGTCCGGTGGCCCGGTCTTCTGTCGCCGTCTTCCGTTCTTCTGTCGCCGCCTTCGGTTCTTCTGCCGGGCCACTGCGCCTTCTTGTAGCTCTTTTACAGGCGGTGGCCCGGTCTTCTGTCGCCGCTGTCGTCGTCGCCGCCGCCGCCGCCGCCTTCCGTTCTTGTTCTTCTTCTTGTTCTTCTTCTCCTGGAGATGTTGACTCGACGATCTCTCCGGCCGGAATGCCAGGGACACGCTCCGCTGCCACTTATATAGTGACAATGGGGCGGTGTCACATGGTATATGTCACATGGGTTGGTCACATGGGTTGATGTCACATGGGGACTATGACATCGTAAGGGGGCGGGGTCACCATGTGACCAACCCATGTGACATATACCATGTGACACCGCCCCATTGTCACTATATAAGTGACCGCACAGCGCGGCTCTGGCATTCCGGCCGGAGAGATCGTCGAGTCAACATCTCCAGGAGAAGAAGAAGAAGAACAAGAAGAAGAACAAGAACAAGAACGGAAGGCGGCGGCGACGACGACAGCGGCGACAGAAGACCGGGCCACCGCCTGTAAAAGAGCTACAAGAAGGCGCGGTGGCCCGGCAGAAGAACCGAAGGCGGCGACAGAAGAACGGAAGACGGCGACAGAAGACCGGGCCACCGGACCAGGCGCGGTGGCCCGGCAGAAGAACCGAAGAGGGGGACAAGACCCCCGAAGTCGGGAGAAGAGGCCGGCGGCGGGGAGGAAGAAAGCCGGACTCCTCCGCTAGTAAAAGAGCTACACACAGATAGCGGAGGAGTCCGGCGAGAAGACCCCCGAAGACGGAAGACCCCCGGAGCTGTGCAATAAAATACTTTTTCCCCTGTGTTGTGTTTTTTTTTGTACTTTATTTCACAGGTGAATGGGTAGGGGTACATTGTACCCCATACTCATTCACATAGGGTGGGGGGCCGGTATCCGGGGGCCCCCTTCTTAAAGGGGGCTCCCGGATTCCGATAAGCCCCCCGCCCGCAGACCCCGACAACCAACGGCCAGGGTTGTCGGGAAGAGGCCCTTGTCCTCATCAACATGGGGACAAGGTGCTTTGGGGTGGGGGGGGCCGCGCGGCCCCCCCTTCCCCAAGGCACCCCCCATGTTGAGGGCACGCGGCCTGGTACGGCTCAGGAGGGGGGGCGCGCTCGCTCGCCCCCCTTTCCTGGCCGGCCGGGTAGCGTGCTCGGACAAGGGTCTGGTGTGGACTTGGGGGGAACCCCCACGCCGATTTTTTTCGGCGTTGGGGTTCCCCTTTAAGCCCATTCCAGGCGGCGGATCCCGCGACGTTTCCTTCGCGGGCCCCGCCTACCTGTACACGCGCTCGAAATGGGCGGACTTGCCTCCGCCTTACGTGGGCGAGTCCGTTCATTTCAAAAGTTGAGCGGACTGTTTGGCAAACAGTTCGTTGAAACAGTCCGCTCGTGTGTGGGCAAGTCCGCTCATGCAAATTTTGAGCGGACTGTTTGCCCAAACTGTTTGACGAACAAGGTTGGGCAAACAGTCCGCGCGTGTGTACGCGGCCTAAGACTGGGATGCCATTAAAGTTCATGTGCATGTAAAAGCAGGCGCCACAATATTTTTGGTAATAGTGTATATTATACACACACTCGCAGTATATTAATCTCAAACTGACAGTTTAAAGGCATCATCAGGATGTGCATAGTGCAACTAAGTAATAATCTCTGTGTTGGTCAACTGTACATCCCATAATAGTTTCAAGTTATAGCTTTTCATATCATGCAAGGCAAACATTTAATTATAGCAAATAAGTAACCAGTAAAATCAGATATCAATCTTAAGGGTGATTCGTTATCTGAGCGTATGACCGGAATGCTCAGTAGGGGAGTATACTGCACTTTTAAACCAAACACATTCACACAACTACTGTGCTGTTAGTTTTGCTAAAACAGTTGGGTTTATGGATCTTAAAAATAAACTTACAGCTATTCCAGTACTTAGTCACTTATCATGGAAATGCAAACTGAACAGCCTAGCTTGCAAAACCTTTTTTGTCATGCATGTTTGAACCAGGTCATGACTCTGGGCATAAACCACTTGGATGTTGGTAAGCTTGGACAAAGTTCAGATCCTCAGAGAGTTCTTTGCCATGAGGTGCCATGTTGAACTTCCAGTGACCAGTATGAGAGAGTGAGAGTGATAACCCCAAATTTAACCCACTTGCTCCCCATTCACACCTGATGCCTTGTAAGAGTAACGAGTCACATGACACTGGGGAAGGAATTTAGCTAATTGGGCCCAATTTGGACATTTTCACTTAGGGTGTACACACTTTTGTTGCCAGTGGTTTAGACATTAATGGCTATGTACTGAGTTACTGAGTGGACAGCAAATGTACGCTGTTACACAAGCTGTACACTCACTAGTTTAAATTGTAGCAAAGTGTAATTTCTTCAGTGTTAAAGAACAAAATATTACAGCGCACAGATACAAAAAATACATTTACCGCCTGCAAGGTTAAGCCCACTTACTGCGACAAAGTACCCCATAGTTAGTGGGTCATACGCTATCCATAGAATGGGAGATCCTGCTTCTCCGAACCATGGGAGACAAACACTCCTCTATATGGGAGAACTAAAGGACTTCACCTATGACACAGGTGGACACTAATGAGAGGCACTGATGAGGTAGTGGGGTGCTCCTGCTCAAAAGTATTTGGTCAGAATCCATACAATAGACAAACGAGATATAGAGGAGTGTATGTCTCTAATGCACCCCACTCCCTCATCAGTGCCTCTCATTAGTGTCCACCTGTGTCATAGGTGGAGTGCTTTAGTTCTCCCATATAGAGGAGTGTATGTCTCCCATGGTTCAGAGAAGCAGGATCTCCCATTCTATGGATAGCGTAGGACCCACTAACTATGGGGTATTTTGTCGTAGTAAGTGGGCTTAAGCACCATATAGCAATATGATGTGACCAAATTCCCATATTTTTTGAAAATGTTTAGGTGTTTTAAACAGCCTTGCAGAATGTAAATGTGTTGGTTTGGTTGTTGTTTCAAAGGAAGGAATGTAAATGGTGTATTTACTTCTATGGTGCCATTACTTGTGTTAGCCATATACCCTGTTGTGAGGCCCTTTGGGATGGGAGGCTACCGTTCTCTCCCCGGGGTCCAGGTGCTTTAGAGTGTATAAGGTTTCCACCAATACAGATTTATTTGTACTCCCCACTATGGCGCCACTGACAATCATATCTTGGAATGTTAGGGACCTCAATTCCCGGATAAAGCGCTCACTAGTATTTAACTTCCTCAAGGCTCATCGCTCCAACATATGTATCTTCCAAGAGACTTACCTAACAGGCAGCAGAATCTTGGGGCTCAAGAAACCTTGGGTGGGGCATCACTACCATGGCACATACTCATATGCCAGAGGCGTTAGTGTACTTATCCACAAATCGTTTTCTTTTAAACTACTGGACTTGCACCTGGACCCCGGGGGGCGGTATATTATAATGCATATGGTGATTGCGAATGTGCCCATGGCGGTGGTTTGACTCTATATCCCTCCCCGGCATCCTTGGTGATTCTGAATAAGATTACACAACATCTTGCAGGCATGTCGTGGAGAATATAGTTCTGGCAGGGGATTTTAACATGCCTCCCTGTCCCGCTTTGGACAGGCTGACACTGAGCGAAGCCATCAATTACCCGCTTTCTCGCTGTGCATCTACTTTTGGCCTCACCAATGTCTGGCGTTGGAAGAATCCCCACCAGAGACAATACACTTGTCAATCCGCCACTTATACGGCCATGTCAAGAATAGATCTTGTTTATGCCAGTGGCCCAGTTTTGACGAGAGTCCGGAAAATATCTGTGTTACCAAGGGGGATATCCGACCACACGCCTGTTCTGCTGCGCCTGAGTGTTTGTCCTGCCCCCACGACTGTCTGTGGCGTCTGTCAAGATTCTAGATTTCAGATGACAGGGTGGGCCGCGCTGCTGAGGCGGATGTTTCTGCCTATTGGGAGGCTAACCACCCTGCAACCGACCCAGCTTCTAATTGGGATGCTTTCAAGGTTTACGTGCGGGGTTACTATCAACAGAAAATAGGTAAGGTTAGAAGACAATCTGGGCAGGAATTAATCTGAGTGGGGGAAAGGGCTAGCACCCTTGAGCAACAATATGTGACTAATAGAGATGAGGTGTCATGCAATTGTCCCTGGCAGAGGGGGGACTGTCCCTCCTGGATTTCAAGAAATATTACTGGGCCGCGCAACTTGTTACAGTGAGATGGTGGTTTGCGCAGAATATTTCTAACCCGGCAGTTAACTTAGAGGCGGCTATCTTGGGGTCCTATTCTGAGCTCAGCAATATTGTGTATCGTGGACCCAAGTATAGCCCGCAGGTCATTGTCCCCATGAAGACAACACTGCTGGCCTGGAAGCAGGTCACTCTGTATCTTGGTGAGGCAGGAACTATCTCTCCCTATACTCCGCTCTGGGGTAACCCATCTCTCCCTCAACTCACTTCTATATCTGACCCCCGAGTGGCCCAGTTCCCTGGTGGAGTGGTTCTTGCTGTGCACTCGGTCGAGTCCCTCCTAATAACTGCCGATATGGATCGTACATTATCCTCTGTATACCTGAGACTTACCTGTAAAATACTTTGAGCACGAAGAAGCTGTTTGAAGTGTGGCAGAAAGATATCCCGACCCTAACGGGGGAGGATTGGACCGAGGGCCTATGGCAATGTGCCCCACTCATGGTCTCAGCTAGGGATTGCTTAGTTCAGCTCAAATTTCTACACAGAGTGTACTATACTCCCTATAAGCTCTCCAAAATATACCCGGGGACATCAGATATCTGCCCCAAATGCAGGCAGTCGGTGGGTACCTATAGCCACATGATATGAGAATGCCCTCACATTCAGGCATTCTGGCAGGAAGTGGTAGCGGACGTGAATAGAGTTACAGGTCTCTCCCTGGACAGGGACCCCCTGATATTTTTATTGGGTATCACAGATAACCTGAATACTGGCAAACATACTGGTCTATTTGTTTTTTATGTGGGGTATTATGCCCGGAAGACGGTGGAAGCTTCCAGATCCCCCTGGGATCCCAGCATGGAAGGCCCTGGTTAATGCGGTTTTACCCTTATTTAAGCTTACTTACATGGGACGCAACTGTCCCCTAAAATTCCAAAAAATGTGGGCGGCATGGGTGCAGGCAAGGCACCTTACGATTTAAATCTTGTGCCCCACACCGGGTGACAATACTAATTGAAGGATGGTTGCTTTAGAGTGTCATATCCGGTTATTTGAGTGCACCCTCCATGGGCACCACACACTTATATATACATATTAGAGGTCGACCGATATGGGTTTTTCTCTGGCCGATGCCGATATTTAGAAATCATGGCGGCCGATAGCCGATATATGATGCCGATTTTTTTGGGCCGATATGTTAGGCCGATTTTATTTTATTTATTTATTTTTTTCCTTTTTTATTATTATTTTTTTTTAAATCCCCCTTGATCTAACACACCTTTCCCACTGGGGCGTTTTTCAGGCGCTTTTGGGCTAAAAATAGCGCCTGTAAAGTGCCTGCAAAATGGCTCCCCTGCAGTCTGTGCGAAAGACAGAGTGCTTTCACACTGAGGCGATGCGCTGGCAGGATCTTAAAAAAAAAGTCCTGCAAGCAGCACGTTTGGAGTGGTGTATACCGCTCCTCCACCACTCCTGCCCATTGATATGAATTGGCACCACTGCCGAAGCGCATGCAATGCGCTTTGGCAGCAGTGCTTCATGGGCGCGCATTTAACCTCTTCCTTGGCCGCTAGCTGGGTTATATGTGCCCCACTAGCAGCCAAATAGCACCGCTAAAATGATGGTAAAGAGCCGCTAAAACTTGCGTTTTACCATCAACGCCTGCCCGCTCCAGTGTGAAAGCAGTCTTCATAAGTGATACAGAAAATTTCTTACATTTAAACATTTAATAAACAAAACAAACCTCCAATCAGTTTACTTGTATGTATGATTTAGATAAAAAAATAAAAAAAACCTATATATTAACCAGTTGCCGACCAGCGCACGACGATGTACGTCGACAGAATGGCACGGGCAGGCAAATGGGCGTACATGTACGTCCCTTTAAATTTGCCTCCCTGCCATCAGCGCCATCGGCTCCCGCGCTGGTTGGGAGCCCCGTGAGTCCGGTCGCGGGACCCGCGGACTCGATCGCCACGGGCATCCCCACGATCGTCTCACGGAGCGGCCGAATGGAGAAGTTCCGTTGTAAACAACATTTCTCCATTCTGCCTAGCAACTAGTGACGCTGATCTCTGCTCCATGTGATTGGAGCAGAGATCAGTGTTCACTAAATGAAAGCCCAACCCCCCCACAGTTAGTAACACACCCCTAGACTGCCACCCACTGGTTAACCCCTTCACTGCCAGTGTCATTTACACAGGAATCACTGCATTTATATAGCAGTGATTACTGTATAAATGACAATGGTCCCAAAAAATGTGTCAAAAATGTCCGATGGGTCCCCCACAATGTCGCAGTCACAATAAAAATCGCTGATCGCCGCCATTACTAGTAAAAAAAAAAATAATAAAAAATTATTAATAAAAATGCTATAAAACTATCCCTATTTTGTAAACGCTATAACTTTTGCGCAAACCAATCAATAATCGCTAATTGCGATTTTTTTAACCAAAAATATGTAGAATAATACGTATCGGCCTAAACTGAGGGAAAAAAAAGTTTTTTTATATATTTTTGGGGGATATTTATTATAACAAAAAGTAAAAAATAATGCGTTTTTTTCAAAATTGTCGCTCTATTTTTGTTTATAGCGCAAAAAATAAAAACCGCAGGGGTGATCAAATACCACCAAAAGAAAGCTCTTTTTGTGGGAAAAAAAGGACGTCAATTTTGTTTGGGAGCCATGTTGCACGACCGCGCAATTGTCAGTTAAAGCGACGCAGTGCCGAATCGCAAAAAGTGGTCTGGTCTTTGACCAGCAAATTGGTCCGGTCTGAAAGTGGTTAAATAAAAACAGGTAGTCAAAACTTTTGGATGAAAAAAAAAATGGGCTAACTTTACTGTTTTTATTTTATTTTTATTTTTTAAATAGTGTATTTTTTTCCCCAAAAAATGCATTTGAAAGACCTCTGTGCAAATGCCGTGTGACATAAAATATTGCAACAACCGCTATTTTATTCCCTAGGATCTCTGCTAAAAAATATATATAATTTTTGGGGGGGTCTAAGTGATTTTCTGGCAGAAAATACAGGATTTTTACTTGTAAGCAACAAGTGTCAGAAAAGATTTAGTCTTTAAATGGTTAAACTGAGAACTTCTACACACAGAGATGACTTCATTCATTCAAGTGTAAACATTGTATCTATCTTTCTGTTCTTATCTTGGCAGCCTGCCCAGAGAGGAGGAAAGATGTTTCTATGACAACTCAGGCAACTTACACTGACTTCTATTACAGAAGTCTTTCCAAGTCCTGCTGTAGTTCTAAATCGGCTTTTTATCAGCACAATTGGCTGATGCCGATTATTTAAGAAATGGCAAATATCGGCCGACCTCTAATACATATAGCTTTACTTTACAGTGGGGAGGTTGTTGAATAGTTGTATGAGATAATGATGCATGTGGTTGATGGCCTTGGTTTCCTCTGATTTGATTCCCTCTTTTTCCTGCCCCCCCTCCCTCCCTCCCCCTCCCCTTTGGAGAATCCCCCCTTCTATCTCCTCCTCCCCCCTAACATGCATACCACGTATCAGCGGGGAAATCATTACGAGCTTAACCGTTGTGACCCTAATGCATTTACGGGATCTTACTGCAGATAATACATAGGAGGGGAGTTGATACAAATCTGACCCAAACTGGAGTAATGTATGCAATTTCATTCTGTGTTACCTGGGTAAAAAGTGATTCAACTGCTTCTAGTTGTAATGTGTGGAGCCTACATTCTGTAATGTTAATACACTGTTTACATGTATGACGTGTCATTAACCTAATAAATAAAGGGGGGGGGGGGGGTAAGGTACCTAATAAACATTCCTTTTGTTAAAAAAAAAAAAAAACATTGCTGTGCGATAATAGGTCATTTACATGTGCCTCAATTTCTGTAGGGAACTCTCTCTGTAGACAATGTTGATGGGATGAGTATACCCTCGGGAAGTTGATGCGATTCATCATTGTGTCCATTATTACATAAAGCAAACTTTTCTGACAGAATAGCAGTTTGTATGCAAGACAAAATCCAGGCACACAAAAGTCAGAGGTTTTGTTTGCGCAAAATCCGATCGTGTGTACGAGGCTTAACTTCTGGCACCTGTGAACAGGTATTCCAGCCCGGACAATTGCACTACATTCCACAATTCTTCTGCATTTCTTGGTTTTACCTCAGAAACAGCATTTTTGATGTGACCACACAAGTTTTCTATTAGATTAAGGGCTGGGGATTAGACTGGACCCTCCATAATGTTAATCTTATTGGTCTGGGACCAAGATGTTACACGCTTACTGGTGTGTGGGGTCATTGTCTTGTTTAAACACCCATTTCAAGAGCATTTCCTCTTCGGCATAAGGCAACATGACCTCTTCAAGTATTTTGATGTATTCAAACTGATCCATGCCTGGTATGCAATAAATAGGCCCAACACCATAGTATGAGAAACATCTCCATATCTTGATGCTTGTGCCACCATGCTTCACTATCCTCAATGTACTGTGGCTTGAATTCAGTGTTTGGCGAGTCATCTAACAAACTGCGGCCCCTAGACCCGAAAAAAAAATCTTGCTTTCACCAGTCCATAAAATGTTGCGCCATTTCTCTTTAGGCCAGTCAAATTGTTCTTTGGCAAAATGTAACCTATTCAGTACACGTTTTTTTTCAACAATGGGACTTTGCGGGGTGTTTGTCAATAGCTTGGCTTCACATAGGCATCTTCTAATTGTTACAGCAGTCACAGGTAACTTTACACCTGCTTTCATCACCCTGGAGCTGATCATTGGCTGAGTCTTTACCATTTTGGCTATTCTTCGATCCTTTTGAATGGCAGTTTTCCGTTTTCTTCCATGTCTTTCTTGTTTTGGATGCCAATGAGGAAAAAAAAGTGTTTGACCCCCTGCAAATTTTTTCTACATTTGCCCACTGACCAAGAAATGATTAGTCTATAATTTTAATGGTAGGTTTATTTTAAGATCGAGAGACCGAATAACAAAAAAAAAAAAAAGAATCCAGAAAAAACAATTTAAAAAAAGTTCTAAATTGATTTGCATCACTTCAAGTACCCCCTTTAGAGTTCCCTCTTACATCAGGTGCCCCATCAGAGTTTCCACTTATATCATGTCTTTCCTTTACTTAAAGCATTTGATACCCCAACATTCCATATTCCTGATATGGTACATCTATGAAAAAGTCTCCTGTTCACTTTGCATTGCTTTGTTTGTGTGAAATCCCTGGTGTTTCTGCCACTCCCTCTGTTTTCCTATTAAAAACTGATCACACTAAGCAGGAGAGCACACCATGGTCAGTTCCCTAGCTATATTGGGAGATCAGCCTGCTCTCCTTCAATGATCAGACTTCCCTTCACACGCCCCACCAGCACAGCCTTTCACTGGGAAGCTCAGTGCACTGCCGTTTCTCCTCTTCCAGCTCTTATGTAGCAGGAAATGTGATCACTTATAAGAAAGGGGAAACAGGCACTTATGTTTTTTATATCCATAAAAAGATGTTTTGCTTTTCATTTCTATTTTAAAAACCTAATGGGTTCAAGGTGATTGTTTACAAGCACTTTAAGGTTTCCCCATCACAGTGCCCCCTTGCATCAGGTGTCCCCATCAGCATACAACCTTAGATAGGGTGCCCCCATTAGAGTCTCCCCTTACAATAGCTGCCCCCATAAGGTTCAGTTTTCAGTGTCTACTGTCCATTATTTGTAGCGGGTCATGCTCTCTGGCACTTGTGTACAAAAGAAACGGATACAAAATACACTGTCAATGCACTGTAAATGTCCCCATCAGTGTACCCCCTCAATCCAGGTGTCCCTAACAGAATTTCCTCTTACATCAGGTGCCTCGATCAGAGTGTGACCTTACATAAGGTGTTCCCATCCAAGTCCCCTAATACATCAGATGCCCCCGATGATGTGAATTTCACAAATCGTGTTCGGAGTCCATGCTTGTGACATTACCACGCCCATCGACCCCATGAGGCTGTTGGCTTGAATCCCAGGACGAATATACATTGTATATATGGTTTGTTTTTAACTGCTTCTATGCAAGTAGTTGTTATCTATTATCTTTAATACATTTTATAGGGTTTCACACTATGGGAGCTTCTTTGATTCATCTTACATGCAATATTTGCCAGTGAACCATCAATTATTATCATTGGTCATTGGAAGCCACAGAAAAGCCACATTTTGCTGCAAAGGATAGAGGGTTGACGACTCTTGTCCTAAGGAGATTCTATCATACTGGACCTCTTCTAATCTAGAGTCCATTTCCCTTGGTAAGTGGCCATCTCATTATATGGTGGAGGCACACCTTTGTGTTTTACCTTTTTACACAATATTCACAATCAAGGAGTTTCAAGATTGGACTAGATCACTTCTATATAGACTGTAATATTTATGGGACAGTATTTTTGTTATTTTAGCGCAGCAGTTCTCTGTTTTGTAAATTCATCAGATACCCTTATCAGAGGGCGTCCCTACATCAGTTGTCCCCATGAGCATGCCCCTTACATGGTGCCCCATCAGAGCACCTCTTTTCATCAAGTGCCCCAGAGTACCCCAATACATCAGATACCCACATAAAAGTACTCCCATACATCAAGATCCCCAACCAGAATGCCATCCTATATCAGGTGCCCTCATCAGCATTCCCCTATATATCAGTTGCATCCATTAGCATGCCCCATAAATCACTTGTCCCCATCGGAGTACCCCAATAGATCATTTGCCCTCGTAAGAGTGCCCAGTGTATATTACCTAAATGTCATTGTAGCCAGGCAGGCAGAGGGCAGGAGCTGGAAGGTGAAGTGTGCTGCAGCGGGTGGGACACACATGTGAAATCATCAATTGTTAGGACTTCACTGGTTCTAGCAACCACTGAATGCTTTGGAAGTTGGCAATCCAGCTTTGGAGACTAGTGATCCAAAAGGGACTGTAATGCAGTCCAGGTCCAGACTGTGGTCTGCCATTTAGTGAAGGCTAGTTTATAGAATTACATATTCTTATTTTGTACAAAAGAAGCAATAACCTGCAAATTCTTTTTAAACATTAAAAAAGTTGTTACTATGCACGCCTAATTGATCCAATATCAACTGTAATGTTATGTGTACACATGTCTATTTTCAGGTTTTCCACCTGCAGAAAGGCACAAATAAATGGCAACAGAATGAACAGAGCCATACAAAATGTTGAGTAGAGAGGCTGAAAAATAAGTGTCCTAAGTTTTTCACCATTTAGAAATACTCTTTGTTCCACTGTCTTGCCGTAGCTTGCTGCTGCCATCTTGTAAGTGACTGTATTGGACCCAGCAGCTATGCTGCCGCCATTTCACTGTGAGAGTGTGCAGACTTCCAGTTAACAACCATTTGCTATCATTAGGATGACGTGAGACTTTACTGGTAGAGCTGCTGACATTAGGGCAAGGGGAGAAGCTGCAGGCTATCTGGCACAGAGCCTCCAGCTTTTTCAGGAGGAAAATATGAAAAGAAGACTTTTGTAATTACCGTAAAATCCTTTTTTTTTTTTAGAGGGACACAGAAAGTCATATACTGTCAGGTTCTATTACCGCCTACAGAGGGATTGGACACTAGCAAACAAAACTCTGTAGGCCAGCCGAGGTTAACCCTTCCAATACCCATCATTAGTTAGTGTAGCAAGCAAAACCAAACACAGAGGGATGGGAACTGTGTAATTAAATGATGTGTAAAAAAAAAAAAAAATGCTATTTTCTTTCTGCTCTATTGGGGAACCTATTTGTCATATACTGTAGGGACACTCAAGGTAGTCCAACTGAGGAGTGAACAACAAGAAACTGCTAAGAAACCAACACACGCTCAAGAATGCCTAAAGTACCAACACGGAAAACTGGTCCCGGATGATGTAGAACCCCCCACCTAGTAGGAACAGGAACTAATACAATACCAGAAAACCAAGAATAATCACATCAGTGATCAGATAGAACATAGGAGGGAGGAACTGAAGAAGAAAAAAAAAAAAGGGGGGGGGGGGTTAGTATCAAAACATTTACAATACAAATACTAACGGATTCCCTTTTTATTTACACATAAAATATACAGAAATATTTCAATAGAAACCATAAGCAGCCTCTTGCAAAATAGTCAAATTATCATACATGTGCTACAATGAAGAAGCCAATTTACTATTACTTTGAATATTTTTTGCATTTTCTAAATGTCTATAAAACTCTAAGGGGCAGAAGTCCATCTGCTTCTCGAACCATTTAGCAACACTGAGGAGCTGCTGTTCACGGAAAGCTTGTCCTATGAATTGAAGGCCAAGTGGTAATCCTCTACTAGAAAGTCCTGCTGGAACTGTTATAGCAGGAATACCTTGAGAGAGGAAAAACAAAAGAAAAATGACACAGTATATCATAAAAACTTGTTTTAAAATGATTTGGACAAAACAAATACGTTTGTTGTAAATTCTCTTTCAGTGGTTATTTGTTTTCCAGTAAAAAGGACATAAAGTATAAGCATTTTCCTCAACGTTATCCAAGGTTGACAAATGTATATTCGAAAAATTACACTTCTGCTTAAAGTGATACTAAAGTCTAATTTTTTGGTTAAAAATAACTAACATGTTAAACTTACCTGCTCTGTGCAGTGGTTTTGCACAGAGCATCCCAGATCCTCCTCTTCTTGGGTCCCTCATCGGTGCTCCTAGCCCTTCCCTCCCTCCTGCCCCCACAGCAAGCAGTTTGCTATGTGGGCACCCGAGCTGTGTGTCCATTCAGACATGGAGCCGTGGCTCGGCCCCACCCCATCTCTCTCCTCATTGGCTCACTGACTTTAATTGACACCCGCTGTGGTATCTCAGCAAATAAGGAAGGAGAGTCCCGGACAGCAGAGTCCCTCATGCAACATTGCTGCTTTTGCCTTTATAACCACTTTAAGGTGATATAAAAGCAAGCTGTGGGGGCACTCATGCATACTCGTTCTTACTCCCCACTGTGTGTCCATGCGACTTACAGAACGGAGTCCTGCACCTGCTACCTCTCTCACTGGCTGTGACTGACAGCAGCGGGACCCAATTCCTCCCGCTGCTGTCTCTAATCCAATGAAGAGGCAGAGACCTGGGAGAGCAGCCACTTTTGTGCACATTGCTGGATCGCGATCGGGCTTGGGTAAGTATTAGGGGGTCTGCGGGGGAAGCTGCATACACTGAAGGTTTTTTACCTTCATGTATTCAATGCATGAAGGTAAAAAAAAAACCTTCAACCTTTAGAACCACTTTAACCACTTCAGCAATGGACCATTATGCTGGCCAAAGACTAGACCACTTTTTGCGATTCGGCACTGTGTCGTTTAACTGACAACTGCGCGGTCATGCAACGTGGCTCCCAAATAAAATTGATGTCCTTTTTTTCTCACAAATAGAGCTTTATTTTGGTGGTATTTGCGCTATAAACAAAAATAGAGCGACAATTTTGAAAAAAAACACATTATTTTTTACTTTTTGTTATAATAAATATCCCCCAAAAATATATAAAAAAAAATTTTCCCCTCAGTTTAGGCCGATACGTATTCTTCTACATATTTTTGGTAAAAAAAAAAAAAAAAAAAAATTGCAATAAGCGATTATTGATTGGTTTGCGCAAAAGTTATAGCGTTTACAAAATAGGGGATAGTTTTATGACATTTTTATTCATAATTTTTTTTTTACTAGTAATGGGGGCGATCAGTGATTTTTATTGTGACTGCGACATTATGGCAGACACATTGGACATTTTTGACACATTTTTGGGACCATTGTCATTTATACAGCGATCACTGCTATACAAATGCAGCGATTCCTATGTAAATGACACTGGGAGTGAAGGGGTTAACCAGTGGGTGGCAGTGTAGGGGTTAAGTGTTCCTAGGGGTGTGTTACTAACTCTGGGGGGCTGGGTTTTCTTTTAGTGAACACTGATCTCTGCTCCAATCACATGGAGCAGAGATCAGTGTCACTTGTAGCTAGGCAGAACAGGGAGATGCTGTTTACAACGGCATCTCCCAGTTCAGCCGCCCCGTGAGACAATCGCGGGTATGCCCGCGGCGATCGAGTCCGCACGAGACTTGAGTCCGATCGAGACTCACGGGGGTTCGCTCGCGATGGCAGAGCAGCATTTAAGATTGGACGTACCTGTACGTCAATATGCCTGCCTGTAGCATTCGGCCGACGTACATCGGTGTGCGCCGGTCGGGAAGTGGTTAAAGTACAGGCACTGAAAACCTCACCCTCTCAGATGTGACACTCCTCCCTCATCTTTACCTACAGATTAAAGCCGATGAAAGCCAATAATGGTGAGTTGAATTAATTTTGGACAGTGAGGCTATTGAAAGAATGCTGACTACTAGAAGAAAATTAGTCAGAATCATCTAACCACCGTAGTGTTATTTGTGGATACACAATGTCATGAGGATCTTAGAATACAGTTGCCAGAAATTGGTGGGAAAGTACTGAATCACATTTGACATTGTTCAGCCTTTCCTGTACAAAAATAGTTTATGGGGGAGTGCTCCATCAGGTACTGACTGCTGAATGTGCATGTCTGTGTTAACAGATATCCACCATAAATGTTCAGAAACAATGTTTAACTGTTGCCGTTAATCATTTATTTATAAATAAGAGCAAAAATATATATTTTTTTCTATGGTACTTGTAAATGTAGCTCACCAGCCATGTTGGCACATTGTGTAAAGACATCCTCTTGTGCACTTCGAGTTCTGTTGTCCTCTTGGATGAAGTCTAGGTAAACAGCTGCATCATCTAATGTAGTAGGAGTAAGTAAAACATCCACACCAGATCGAAAAACCTTTGCAAAGTCATCTGCTATTAGTCGTCGCACTCTCTGAGCCTTCAGAAAATACCTTTCATAGTTTCTAAAAAGAAACAAATACAAGAAGTATAATTGACATCCAGACTGACCACATCACATGACCCCAACCCAAATACAGAAAACAAGCCTTTCTGAACAAAAATACTTTATACAATCCCCATGCCTTTCTAACAATTAAGAGCCGCCTATCTTCTTCAAACAGGTCACAGATGTCAAATCAGTAGGACAGGCATTGACATGACACCTTCCAGTGACTCCTAATGATAATGAAGAAGGGCACATAACAACAAATGATTTTAGGTGGAGAAACTCAGTGTGCTGAAACACACCAATGTTAAGAGTGAAACCAAATACTTCCTATTATTATTACTAAATTCAAGGAATAGTCCCATTTTAGATGAATGACATATTATATAGTAATCATATATTGGAGACTTAATAAGCTTTATTTGTTCCCACAGGAAATACATCTGACAATTATCCAATGCCCTCACTAATTCTTCTTTTACTGTTCCAGGAAGTCAGATTTTTTATGAACATCATTAAGGAATAGAAAGTTCAGTGGTTTATTAGCAAGACGCAAAGCTATTACCAGCAATGTGTGTTTCTAATTGTAAAATCTGTTTTAGTGATTTTTTTTCCCTCTTACATAGTGGACTTTCATTTCCTTCACCCCTCAAAAAACATCAGTGCTTAACCACTTCAATACAGGGCACTTTCGCCCCCTTCCTTCCCAGCCCAATTTTCAGCTTTCAGCGCTCTAGCGCTTTCAGTGACAATTGCGCGGTCATGCTACACTGTACCCAAATGAAATTTTTATCATTTTGTTCGCACAAATAGAGCTTTATTTTGGTGGTATTTATTCACGACTCCGTTTTTTATTTTTTGCGATATAAGCGCAAAAAAGCGGAAATTTGGAAAAAAATAACAATATTTTCTTTTTTCTACTTCAATAAAAATACAATAAAATCAAATTTTGTCATAAATTTAAGCCAAAATGTATTCTGCTACATGTTTTTGGTAAAAAAAAATCTGTTAAGTGTATAATAATTGGTTTGTGTGATCACGGACATATGTACGCAAATGATCATGTACATATGTGTGCAGGTGATCACGTACATATGTGTGCAGATAATCATTGGGACATGTGATTTTAGTGGGACATATGTGGGGGACATGTTTTTATTATTAGGGACATGTGTTTTTATTATTTGGGGACATGCATGTTTTGGGGACATGTGTGGGGACATTGTGTTTATACTGTGTGATGTGTTTACTGTGTGGTGTGTTTACTGTGTACACTAGACTGGTGATCAGTGAGTAAAAAGCTGTAAAAAGCAGCTCATACTCACTGATCAGCAGCCGGCTGCAGCGATCTGCTCTCCTCTCCACAGCGATGACTTCTGTGTGAGGAGAGGAGGAGCCGATTGCCTAGCAACCGGCTGTTTGTTTACATCACATGACAGCCGTGATTGGACACGGCCGTCATGTGATCAGGAGGGCCAATCACAGAGCCCTCCTGCCGATCTGAGATGCGCCGTGTCCGGGTGACACGGGCGCATCGGGATCGCTCCGCTGCGCGGGCACGCGCGCGCGCGATCCCGCTCCTCCTGATGGACGTTCCTGAACGTCCTATCAGGAGTAGGCGGCTCCCACCCGGCCGTATATGTGCATTGGCCGGGTGGGAAGTGGTTAAGAATACATTTAAAAATATATATATATATATATATATATATATATATATATACTCATTTTGTAGTTCATCCTAATTGGTTTTGAAATCATGTTTGGATGTTAAAATATAGGTCTTATAAATGGAACTGTATTGGCAAATAGCTAAAGCTGGATATTACATCAACTGGACCAAATACAAAACGAATTACCAAAATAATGGCTAAGGGTATTTACATTGTGAGTCAAAAAGATCAATTTTGTTTGCCAAGAAGTGATCTGATAACCCACTGCCTTCATACAGAAAATATTTCAGGAACTGTGCGGGCAAAACCTCCAAAGTTCCTGGATTGGCCCACCTGCCATGACAGCCTGGTCTTACCCAATAGTATAAATAATATAGCAAAAGTGAGGCTCTTATTAAAATCCTGATGCTATTATTAGCTTGATGGGAAGAACTGAGTATCCTATTTGAAAAATGTTTAAGCTGGGGTACCAAAAGGTACAAGACTTACAGGGTAATTCAACCCTGCTTTAAATATCGTTATCTGAAAGAGAAGTTTTAGAGGGAAGAGATCAATTAACCATTTATATCCACGATTTATCAGTATTTATCATTATATAATATTCATAGCATACTTATAAGAACCATGTACAGTATACTGGGGTGATAGAAATAGTGAAAGAGAAGAAATGGACAGCCTGTTAGAAATAGAACAGTGTCCTCTCTGTTAGGAACACAAGGCTTTCTTTCATAGCCTGATGGGAAAAAGCACCAGTGGCTTGTAATCATAAAGTGATTGCCTGGTTAGACAAGTGATCTCGCAGCAAGAAAACAAAAGTGTTGTCTTCACAACATAATATCCCAAAGGATCTATAAATGACATATCAACAGCAGGTACACCCCAACCAAACTCACTAAAAACTACATTTTCTTTGGTTTTCAATTGTTTTATTGGTTATATTCTTCAGACTTGCTTAAAATAAGAATGTGCAAACTCAAACAAAAAGCACCTTTTTATTAGCAAATAACTTTCCCATGCTTTGTACCTGAAACACAGTTTTACATAGGACCAATTATAGAATACAGTGTACACTTTCTAGATGTTTTATATAATACACACACACACACACACACATTTTTTTTGGACTATATTTTGCAGACAATATGCCTTCTTTATAGAGATTGTTGTTCTTAAGGTTTCGCTAATGCTAACTACTTAGAAGAAAGGGGTACACCACAAAAAGTTGTCCCTAAAAAAAGTATTACTGACAGTGCTGCGTTTATGCAAGTATATTAATACAGATACAATCACCGTAGGCATAGCAATACATAATATTACCCAAAAAAAGCCTAGCTTATCCCCCACAACAATGTACTATATTATTTTTAAATAACAGGCCCACAGTGGAAATTAAACATTGCTGTTTCTCGGAAGGTGTATACAGGTACGAGAGCTGAAGTGGTTAAAATGCAACTTCAAATCTGTTGTGTTAGTGTTACATGATGTGTACATGCAAAGTAATTATAAACCTACTGTTTCAGAAGAAAGAAATTCCCAGACAGTATTCTTCCTCTCACAACATCATTAAAACCTTCCCGTCTTGTAGCAGAGTACATGGCTTCTGTAGAGTCCTCTATATCTGAGCGATGCCCTTGTAAACAAGCAAAGTATAAAAGCTCACCTAAAGGTGCACTGCTGCTATAATCATCTAACAAGATTTCAATATTTAAAAACACAATTTTCTTTTAAATTACACTCCACTTTTGAGAAAGATCTATATACAAGCCTAGCAACTAGGGAGAATTGAGGAAAGACCTAGTGCTAGATTTTTTTCCAGTTGCGATCTTGACTAAAGTGTTCTTGCTATGCAAAGAATTCTCTCTGCTCTTCTGAAGCCACAGCCATCAAAAGAAAGGAAGGGAAAAAACAGGCATTCAGCCAAGAATCACAACATTCTTTATCAGTTGAACTTAAGTATAAACATTGTGACAATTTGTCAATGGAATAAAACTTTAAGTGGTTAAACTTTTTTCACTTACACACAAACACTAAACCTTTTTCTGACATTTGTTGGTTTTCTAGTTAAAATATTTATTTTTTGCTAGAAAATTACTCAGAACCCCCAAATATATATTATATTATATATATATATATATATATATATATATATATATATATATACACACACACACACATACATACATACATATACACACATATACATATATATATATATATATATATATATATATATATACACATACATACACACACACACACACACACACATATATATATATAGATATATATATATATATATATATATATCTATATATATATAAATGTTTGGGGGTTCCAAGTCATTTTCTAGCAAAAAAATAATATTTTAACTGGAAAATCAACAAATGCCAGAAAAAGGTTTAGTGTTTGTGTGTAAGTGAAAAAAGTTTTTTTAACTTTTAGTTTTTTTTTAGTAGACATCCTACAGAATAAAATGGTGGTTGTGATATTTTATGTCACACTGTATTTGCGCAAGCGGTCTTTCAAATGCAATTTATTTGGAAAAAATTACTTTAATGAATAATACAAAAAAAAAAGCCTAACCAGTAAAGTTAGCCCATTTCATGAGAAAATTGTGATCTTTTTATTCTAAGCAGAAAAAAATCGTGATTCTCATTTTGGCCAGAATCGTGCAGCTTTAAGAAAGTTTTATGGAAACCACTTGATCCTAAACCTTGCCTTTTGGGGATTTTAGATGACTTCCGACTACAAGCTCCCACAAGAGAAGAGGTTGCTAGAGCCATCGTTCGAACCTGAAGGGTAATACTTAGAAAATGGAAGTCTGCTAACTCTCCTTCCCACAAAGAATGGATACAATGTATGGGAGAAACCCTTAGACTAGAGAAATATGTTTATTAGCATAGGGGGCGTTTCAGTAAACGTAACTACCTATGTGGGTCATTGCTGGATGCACCAGCTCTGAGTCCATTGGAGTTAGTACTGACTTGACCAGGTCAGACTCACCTGACTAGTGTTTGTTGCAGTATGACTGTTGGCTAGTGCCTGAAACAGGGAGTATGTCCCAGTATGTACCCAATGAGGTGTTAATAAACTTTCTGGCTTTTTCAATTCTGTAGAATTGTTACAGTTGTTGTTATTATATGTAACACTATAACCTGATGCTAATGGTTATTGTGGAACTGTCTTGGAAATGTTATATGTTATATGTGTATGTTTTTTGTTTCTTGTTTAAAATTTCTTAACCGCTTCCTGACCGCCTCACGCAGATATACTGCGGCAGAAGGGCACGTACAGGCAGATTAATGTACCTGTACGTTGCCCTTTAACCACTTCACGACCAGCGCACGACGATGATGAGGGATATCTCTTGTTTGATGAGGGATATCTCGGTAACGGCAGCAGCTGCTACCACAACCGAGGTATCCATCTCTTCAAGCGCCAGTCGTGTTTACAATATTGGTGGTCTCTGCGGCAGATTCGCTGCGAGATCAAGATTATTGGCGGTGAGTGACGTGCCAGCCCCCCCTCCCACCAGTCTCCCGCACCCTCTGCCGCTTACCAGAGCTGTCGGTAGTGGCGGAGGCGGTCGGGTACTGTCTCCTGCTTGGTATGGATACGAGTGAGGGCAAGATGGCCCCCACCCGTCTCCATACTATAGCAGGGTGGAAGCGGAATACCTCTTAAGAGGCACATTTTTTCAATGTCATTTTTTTCAAATGACACATTTTTTTTTTATTGCATTTAAGTCCAAATATGAGATCGTAGGACTTTTTGACCCCAGATCTCATATTTACCTGTCAAGGACCTGTCATGCTTTTTTCTATTACAAGGGATGTTTACATTCCTTGTAATAGGAATAAAAGTGACCCAATTTTTTTTTAACCACTTCCCTACCCACCCATAGTAATATGACGCCCGCAGATGGGATCTCCCATCCTGGGCGGGCGTCATACGACGTCCTCCCATTTCTGGCCACCAAGCTGGCGGCGTCGCTTGGGACCCGGTGCGAGTGCCCAGCGGCCGCGATGTCCGCCAGGGGCACCCACAATTGCCCGGGAACACAGCAGGGCCGTGGATCTGTGTATGTAAACACCGATCGGTCTCCTCCCCTTGTGAGTCCCCTCCCCCCACAGTTAGAATCACTCCCAGGGAACATAATTAACCCCTGCAGCACCCCCTGGTGTTAACCCCTTCCCTGCCAGTCACATTTACACAGTAATCAGTGCAACTTTATAGCACTGATCACTGTGAAAATGTGAATGGTCCCAAAATTGTGCCAAAAGTGTACAATATGTCTGTCACAATGTCGCAGTCACCAATTTTTTTTTTTTAAATGGCTTACTTACAGCAATTGCAACAATATCAAGTTTCATTTTCAGTGCATTTTGGCTGAACGCTATTTGCAGGAAATTTCTCTTCTTACAACACTGGGACTGGTCATTTGACTAAAGCAGGAAGAATTTTCTACTTTGCAATGGGCAAATAATTGTGATTCATATTTCAATTTTCAACAGACACAGTTGCAGAGTTGCAGGTAGCGTTCTGTCTGAACAAAAGTGAAGTTACATTTAAAGCCTCATTCACATGGGATGTTTGGCCCAGCAGTGTCAAATCCTGGAGTTTTTAGGCACTTGCATGACACAGGTGCAGCGTCCAGCCCTGATGCCAGCAGCATGTCAAAATCTATGACTGGTCCAGGCATTGCGCATTTCAGCCTGCCATAGAATCTGACAGGCCGCAGGGCTGGATGCTGCCCCTGTGCCTCATGGGCACTTGGATTTGACACTGATAGGCAAAAACACTTGTGTGTATGTAGCCTAAACATTACACTCCAGTAACACATAAAAATGCTGCATCTAATTTAAGCAGACATAACAGACATGCTGAAAATCTCTACCTTTCAAAACAGACAACTGGCTGCTCCTAGGGCCAAAAATTCTATAATGGGCAATAAAGTGTAAACTAGAGTAAATGTGTAAGGTGTACTGTCACACAAATTAACAGCCAATCAGAAATAGGTTTATATTGGCATAAACATTGTAAACTTGAGTAAAAAGTGGTGTTAGAACAGGATGAATAACGCATTACTGTAAATCTAAAGAAAATTGGCAATAACATTCACCAAACTAACAGCACTGAAAAACTGAAGCTTTTGGAAGGAAAAAAATAAATAAAAAAATCAGTAGTTTAAAGGCAGGAAAAAAAGAAAGCACCAAGCAAAGGGTAAGAAAACAAGTACTGGGATAATACCCACATACAATACATATACTGTAAATATATATGTTTTACCATATTCTAGTCCATCAAATCGAGCCATATTCGATGCTACTTCAGCTGTGCAGAGTACATGATAGCACACAATTGAGTAGCGAGTATGAGGCAGCGAAACTTCAACTACTTTGGCTCCAGCATCTTCTAGCAAATCTGCAGTTTTTGACCAAAGAGACAATGTTTCTGTAGATAAACCAGGGGCATGGTATTCCTTCAGAAGTAAATAAGAAAAATTGAAGTCACTGTTACAGAAAACAGGGCTGCCCTTTTTATATTTAAGTGAATTGCCAGCCACACATTTCAAGTTTTACAAGTAGTCAAGAATGTTCAGGGAAGCAGGATTGCCTGTATTATATCACATGTGCCTCCATCCTACAGTTTTAGCGATCTTATGTATAAAATAATTATACATACATGTATGTAATAAAATAATTCTAGTAAAACACTGCTACTTAGATTGGAGGAATAGCACAAAGCAGATATTGTCCTTTATCCTTACATGTTGTGAAATATTTAGCCATTAACCACTTAAACCCCCTTCCTAAAAAGGCCAATTTTCAGCTTTCAGTGCTGTCACATTTTGAATGACAATTACTCAGTCATGCAACACTGTACACATGAATTTTTTGGCCTGTAAGGCTACTTTCACACTGAAGTGCTACGGGCGCTTTACCGTCATTTTAGCAGCGCTATTCAGCCGCTTGCGGGCGTTTTTAACCCCCCCGCTAGCGGCCAAAAAAGGGTTAAAACTGCCCGCAAAGCACCACTGTAGTGGCGCTTTGCAGGCGGATTTACAGCACTGCCCCATTGTTTTCAATGGGAAGGGTGCGCTTTAGGAGCGGTAAATACACTGCACCTACTGCGCTCCAAAGATGCGGCTTGCAGGACCTTTTTGACCGTCCTGCCAGCGCACCGCAAGAGACAGCAGCGGCTGTTTCAGGGTGCTTTACAGGTGCTATTTTTAGCGCTGTGGTGCCTGCAAAGTGCCCCAGTGTGAAAGGGGCCTAAATCACTGAAAATTGATCACACCTGATGTACGGATGGCCCATCTCATTTCTTGAGTACACAAGATCCGAAAATCGGACGACAGATCGTCTTTTTTTTTTTTTTTCCTTTGCTTGCTAGTCGCCTATTGAAAATAGGTTGCTAAAGTGATGAAAAATTCTCATACGACAGAATAAAAAAGAAAAATCGGAAGTTGTGTGGCGTGTTGTAATACTAACTGTACTGATTAAAATGACAATCGTATGATCTGGTATCGTACAAGAAAATTGTTTGGGTTTGCCCGATCTAATAATATCGGATGAACTGTCGTGAACGGCTCTCGACAGCTCTGTACGAACGATCCGATCATCGTACGATTGCGTTGAAAGTGCTATTTTTCATCCAATTTTCGGGCAGTGTGTATGGCCCATAAAAAGCCAGGAAAGCCTGGAAAATAGACATCCCAAGGTATTTAGTAAGAGGCATGGTGAGTTTTTCATGTTTTAAATTTTTCCCCACAAATCTTTGCAAAATTAAGATATTTATTTATTTATTTTAACAAAATTGTCATATTAACAGGTTATTTCTCTCACATGGCATAAGCATACTTGCAACTACACCTCAAAACACATTCTGCTACTCCTCCCGAGTATGGCAATAACAGGCCCAACATGCAGGTGTTCTAGGGACATAAATTACACATATAATTTCATTCCTACCCATCACACTTTTGAACACCCTGGAGCACCAGGACAATAGAAAAGCGCACAAAATTACCCCATTTTGGAAAGAAAACACCCCAACATATATTCTATGAGGCATAATGAGTCTTTTTTTCGCACAAGTTTTTGTAAAATGTGTAAAGAAAATGAAAACGCATTTTTTTTTTAACACTTTTTTATGGCACTGAAGGGCACTGATGAGGATCCACTAATAAAGTGGCACTGATGGGTACTTACTGATAAGCACTGTATTGACACTGATGGGGTACTGTAGAGCATGGATGTGGCACTGATGGGGCACAGTAGAGAACTGCTGGGCACTGATGGGGCACAGATATGCACTGCTGGGCACTTGGAAGATATATATATAAAAAAAAAAAAAGGTATGGAAGAGATTTAGTTAAACTAAATCTCTCTAAAACTGAGCTATTAATATTTCTCCCTGCCCATGCCCCCTTCCATGACTTTT
Source organism: Lithobates pipiens (assembly GCF_037356315.1). NCBI lineage: Eukaryota > Metazoa > Chordata > Amphibia > Anura > Ranidae > Lithobates > Lithobates pipiens. The sequence continues at coordinate 297,767,436 of NW_027507758.1, forward strand.
CCATCAAAATCCACAATGCAACTATCAACCCCTCACCTCACACCAGGGTACTAGGTGTAACCCTAGACTCTGACTTGTCATTTCAGCCCCAAGTCCAATCGTTGTCAAAAGTTTGTAGAATTCACCTCCGTAACATTTCTAAAATTTGCCCCTTTTTAACAAATGAAACCCCCAAGCCCCTCATTCACTCCTTTGTTATCGCTCACCTTGACTATTGCAACTCCCTTCTCATTGGCCTGCCTCTCCATAGACTATCCCCTCTTCAGTCTATCATGAATGCTGATGCAAAACTTATACACCTTACCAACCGCTCAGTGTTGGCCAACCCTCTCCTCCAATCCCTACACTGGCTCCCAATCACCCAGCGAATTAAATTCAAAATATTAACCACAACATATAAAGCCATTCACAAATTTGCCCTGAGCTACATCACCAATCTTGTCTCCAAATATCACCCAAATCGTCCTCTCTGCTCTTCTCAAGACCTCCTACTCTCAAGCTCTCCCATCTCCTCCTCCCATGCACGTCTCCAGGATTTCTCCAGAGCCTTTCCCATCCTCTGGAACTCGCTACCTCCACTGGTCCGGCTATCCCCTACTCTTGCTACCTTCAGGCGATCCCTAAAAACTCATCTCTTCAGAAAAACCTATCACGTCTCCAACTAATCTCCTACCACTTCCATCAGCTCATTACCCACAGTTACAACATTTTGTACCTCATGCCCAACCCTATCAGATTGTAAGCTCTTCTGAGCAGGGCCCTCTTAATCCTCTTGTATTGTAACTGTATTGTCTCCTTTTTATTGTAAAGTGCCACGTAAACTGTGGGCGCTATATACATCCTGTATAATAATAATAAAGGAGGAGATAGAGGACAGCAGGATCAACCCAGATTTTGCAGAATAAAGAAAACAAATCTTATAGTGACTGAGTGAGTATGAACAGCATGTAATACACCATTTATTGATAGTTTTTTTAAGATGTGGGTTTAGATACACTAACTCACTAATGTAGACAGCAGAAATACGGTTTATGCATATGGGTTATATGAATGCTTCAGATGTTTCAAACTAGCTTGTGTTGATTAAGAAAAAACAAGTGTATTATATTAAAATGCTACAAAATCTTGTAATAAATGCCTGTCAACACTGGAAGGGCTACCACTATAGCAGCCAATGTAGCTGCTATGAGGCCTGAGGTGTTGGAAGAAAGCGTGATATGAGGTAAACTCTCTGTTCTGTCCTTACTTTTCCAGATGCAGCTGAAATGTATGCCCTTAAAACACCTGATGGTGCTTCCTGCATGTTGGGCCTCTGTATTTGGCCAGGCTGTGTGTCCGATGACGGTGTGCTTACGTGTTCAGTTCGGCTCCTTCCCTCTCCTCATGGCAATCAGTACAGCGTGTAAGGAGAGGGGGAGAGATGGGTGCAGCAGCGCTGTGGGCTGAATGTCAAGTTCCCACGGCGCTGATCTGTGCCCAGCCATGGCTTATCCATCCATGCTCCATCTATGACTAGTCCATCCATCCAGGCTCCATTCATTCATCTGTGCTCTATCCATGGCTCATCCATCCATACCTCATCCATCCATGGCTCATCCGTGCACCATCCATACCCATGGCTCATTCATGCTCATCCGTGCAACATCCAAAGCACATCAGGGCTCATCCAAGCCACATCCATGGCACTATAGTTCCCGTCACAGCCACTACAGTGCCCATCAATGCCTCACAAACGTGTAATAGGTAGTTAAATTGGATTTGAAATGTATGCCCTTAGAACACCCAACGGTGCTCCCTGCATGTTGGGTCTCTATGTGGCCAAGCTGTGTAAAGTCTCCGACATGTGGTATCGCCATACTCAGGAGTAGCATGATATATTTTGGGATGTCATTTTTTCTATATACATACTATGTGTTAGACATATCTTATAAATGGACAACTTTGTGTAAAAAAAAATAAAAAAACTTTCATTTTCTTTCCACATTTTCCAAAAACTTGTGTAAAAAAAAAAAAAAAAAAAAATGACATGTTCAAAAGACTCAATTATTATGCCACGTTGGGGTATTTACTTTACAAAATGGGGTAAATTTGGGGTGTTTCCATTGTCCTGGTGACCTTTAAAAGTATTAAGCCCCATACACACTATCAGTTTTTCTGCTGATTTTTGTCTTCAGATTTACCAAAACCATGTAGTGCAAGGGCCTGCCTGATTGCATACAAATTGAAATTCCTAAGGTGTGACCTCATATGTTTTTTGTAAATTTGAAGGAAAAAAAATCAGCATAAAATCTGATCGTGTGTATGGGGCTTAAGAGGTAATCTAGAAATTATATGTGCATTATATGTACACTTTATGTCCCTAGAAAGCCTAATGGTGCTCCCTGCATGTTGGGCCTCTGTATGTGGCCAAGAAATGAGATAGGCCGTCAATACATCAGGTGTGATCAATTTTCAATGATTGGCACCGTAGTTTGTAGACTCTATAACTTTCACAAAGACCAAATAATTTACACACTGGTTTGGATTATTTTTACCATATGATATGTAGCAGTATAAATTTTGCCCAAAATTTACGAAGAAAAATTACTAATGTGCTACATTTTATAACAGAAATGAAGAAAAATGCAGTTTTTTTTTTTTTTTACAAAAGTTTTGGTCTTTTTTTATTTATAGTGCAAAAAAAACATCAAATATCACCAAAATAAAGCTCTATTTGTGTGAAAAAAAAAAATGACAAAAACGTTACATGGGTACAGTGTTGCATGACTGAGTAATTGTCATTCAAAATGTGAGAGCACCGAAAGCTGAAAATTGGTTTGGTTAGGAAGGAGGTGGGCAAGTAGTTAAAGTATAAATAAGGCTACTTTCACAATGGGGACGCGGGGCTTTACCGCTGTTTAAGCAACACTTTTTGGCCGCTAGTGGGGCACATTTAACTCCCGCTGGGGGCCGAAGGGGTAAAATCACCAGCGCTTCAGAAGCGCTGCCCATTCATTTCAATGGGCAGGGCATTTTGTTAGCGCTGTATATAGCGGTCCCAAACCCCCTCAAAGATGCACCGCCCATGTGAAAAGTCACACTGAAATTAATGGGAGGCATTATTTAGAGGCAAATTCTAACGCTAAAATGCCTAAAAACTGCCTTAGTGTGAAACTGGCCTATTTTTTTTTTTTTTTTTCCCCTTTTGAAGTGGAGAGGGATTAGAACATCCATCAGGTTTTTATTGCGGATATTAGAGAGATTGACCCTGTATTTTTGCTCTGTTTACCTTTATCACTGAGATTGAAAGAGAAAGAAAATACTGTACCAAATTTTGGGTTGGCCCAAGAACGGAAATAAAGGGGAAATTTTCCGATGGGGACACAGCCAGGAATGATCTGGCTTTGGAGGGATTTCCCTTCACTTCCTGGTTTGGCTATAGGACAGGAAGTGTATAGAAATCATAGTAATGTGACACAGATGGCAATACAAACTATACTGACAAGCGTTATAACCTTCCCTTACCTTTTCCAAAATGAAAACAATTTTGCGTTTAGTTCTACTCAAAGAGACTGAAAACTTGTTTCCAGCCCTACTGACACCAAAACAATGTAGTAATTTAGATCCCAGTACCACTGATACCAATGAAACAAGGTGCTCTACACCAATGTTCGTGGGGGGGGGGGGGGGGTGGATGATGGGGGATTATTAGGAGTCTTGTGATTTCTAGGTATGAACTGCTTGTCAAATGACAGCCAGTTTAAAATACAGAACAAAAGATTATCATTCATATGAAAGTGGCAACCGATATTTCTAACAAGACTAGGATTTTTAGGCCAAAAACAAAAAATTCTAGAGCAGTAGATTCCATAGTAAGTAAACTTGTTTTTTTCTTCACCAACATGTCATTATGTATTTTAATTGTATTTTTGTGAAAGTTTGATTATTACCTTTGGAATCCCTACACAAAGATTGGTTACATCTATCACATCTGGAAGTGTGAATGTTTCAAAGGGATCTTGGATTGTTGTTGAGTCTAGTGGATCATGCCCAGCAAGCAAACCTGAAAAACAAAGAGGTGTATTGTGGTACCAATATATCTTAAAGTTACGTTGGGAATAAAAAGAACTGTTGTCCAAACATCTCCATAGCTTATTCTAAATTGCATACATCTCTAAACATGATTTGTTGACCATTTTGACTTGAAGTTGGAAAAATTATATTATGCAAATGAATCGATTTTTTGTTAGTATCCCTACATTTGACCCACTCTACTCCCTGTCTACCACCATTTACCTTTAAAAGAGAACTAAGGGTTTCCCTTTTTTTTTTTTTAGCTTTATCCTATTCCCTGTGAGTTACTAATACATAAAACTGTTTCCAGCCCTCTGAGAAGTGCATACTTTCTGATAAAATTGAGGTAAATACCCGTGGGAGGGGCTAAAGTCTTAGTGTGAATATTCATGCCGACATGCTCGTCAGCATCCACCTCCTTTCCTTCTCTGTTTGATTGAGGTTAGCTCTGGGCCATCTGCTCTCCCCCTCCCATCTCGGATTGATTCTATCTGCACATTGTGTAGTTGCCTGCTATGCTGCAGTTCTGACCTATGAAGTTCCACATAAAAACAGCTGTGCAGCATACCCGTTTGCAGATAGATGCTGCCTGTAAGAGAATCGATCTGAGCTGTGTGCTAAGTGAGAGGAGGAGGAGGAGGGAGGGGGAGAGGAGCTGTGCTGCCTGTGCTCAGAACAGGGTTGTGAGAAGGAGCCCAACCGGCACAGCAACCATGGATGATGGGGGGCACAACTGAAATCAAGGGGATAGGGAGCACAGCCTTCCCCAACATCTCCCTCTAGATCCAGCCATGTATGAATGGCAACATGTCTACTGTTCAGTAGGTGCAGCCACATCTTCCAGTAGAGGAGGGACTCTCAAAACAGCAAAGGGACGGTTACAGGGACCTACATGATAGATTAAGTGCCCCTGCAAAATGAAAGGAAATATATCGGCCAATATTTGGCGTTTAATTAATCGGCATGGGCTGATTGTGCTCATGAAAAAGGCTGATTATCACTTCAGGGCAACTTGCAAAAGACTTCTGTAATAGAAGTCAATGCAAGTTGCCTGAAGTCTGTGGAGACTTCTCTGGGCAGTCTGCCAAGAAAAGATCAAAGAGATACAATGTTTATAGTTATCAATGAACTGAACTCCCTGTGTAGAGTTCTCAGTTTAACCATTTAAAGACTAAATTTTTCTGACACTTGATGCTAACAAGTAAAAATCCTGTATTTTCTGCTAGAAAATCACTTAGAACTCCCAAACATAATATATATATTTTTTAGCACAGACCCTAGGGAAAAAAAAATAGCGGTTGTTACAATATTTTATGTCCCACGGTATTTGCGCAGCGGTCTTTCAAATGCAATTTAAAAAAAAAAAAAAAAAAAAAAACGGTAAAGTTAGCCCATTTTTTACATCCAAAAGTTTTGAGTACCTGGTTTTGTGTATTTAATATATAGGTTTTTTAAAATCTAAATTATACATACAAGTGAACTGATTGGAGGTTTGTTTTGTTTAATAAATGTTTAAATGTAAGAAATTTTTGGTATCGCTTATTACTTAAGGCTGCTTTCACACTGGAGCGGCCAGGTATTGACGGTAAATGCTGCTAGTTTTAGCGGCACTTTACCATCATTTTAGCGGCGCTATTTGGCTGCTAGCGGGGCACTTATAACCCAGCTAATGGCTGAGGAAGGGGTTAAATGCGCCCGTGAAGCGCCGCTCACAAATAACATTGCAGGTGTTCTGGCAGCGGTGCCCATTCATTTCAATGGGCAGGAGCGGTATACACCACTCCAAAGATGCTGCTTGCAGGACTTTTTAACGTCCTGCCAGCGCATCGCCTCAGTGTGAAAGCACTCAGGCTTTCACACAGACTGCAGGCACTTTACAGGAGCTATTTTTAGCCCAAAAGCGCCTGAAAATCAGTGTGAAAGGTTAGATTTTATGAGATGAAGGGAAAAAAATAAATAAAAATCGGTCTAACGTAACGGCATCATATATCGTCCACCGGCCGCCACAATTTCTAAATATCGGCACCGGGCAGAGAAAAACTCATATTGGTTGACCTCTAATTTAGCCTATTCCCTACTTCTCCTTTACCCTACGCCTACCATGTCTGCCAAGAACACATCGCTAGCTATCCATATTGTATCTCTTAAACGTCAAAGGTCTCTACATCCCTGAAAAAAAAAAAAAAGGAAACTGGATTCTTTTGGGGAAGCAACTTTGGTTCTCAAGAGGAGATTTTAACTTTCCACCAGACCCCAAGATAGATTCCTCGAAGAGTAGCTCCTACTTCTCCTGACACTTATAATTGTCTTATATTGTCACTTATATATTGCCTATTCCCTACTCTCTAAAATTAATTGACACCTTGCGCTTTCTGCACCTGAATACCGGGGACTACACATTTTAATAGACTGCCAATAGCCATTACTCTAAGATTGGTTTGTTTTTGTAAGACATAGAGACCTTTACCTTCCTGCAGACCCAAACAGATACCAGCACATGGTCAGACCATGCCTCAATCTCACTGCTCGTATCCTTAAACCAGACCCCACTCACCAGAACATGGCAGTAGCATTTAAATGAGAGCCTAAAGAAATTATCCCCAAATTAAGAACAAAGTAAAGAACCCAATTATTTCTCAACCAATTTGAATCCCGATAGTGACCTTCTCCTAATTTGGGAATCCCTAATCCAGTCCTCTGTGGCATGTTCATCAAACATGGGATTAAGGATACAGGTATCATTTTAAAACAATCATACTCACATAGATTGTGCTGTCTCCCAGCACCCAGATATTGCACTTATTTCTTTGCAGTACCAGGTCCAATGTACTACCCTATTGGGTGCTGGTGAACAGCACCATCTATGTGAGTGAGATTGTTTTAAAACTTTTTAAAGAAAGAAATGGTTTTATGCTATGGAATTCCTTTATGATTTTTCCATGTGACATGCATATGAGTGCTTTATAAAGTAGTGGTGATTAAGTGGTAAAGCGACCCCCTTTGGGTGAATAAAGGGTCGATCTGGTCTTTGGCATAAAGCTGATGTATTTAAGTAGTGAAGGAGTGGTGAAAACCCTTGGTGGAGAAAAAAAAAATGGTAGAAGGAGTGGTAGAAACCCCTCCTAAAGCAGATATTAACCCTGGGTTTAAAGGGTCATTATATCTAGTGAGTGTTTCCAGTGGGTGGAGGTGATCCATGTGGTGACTTCATAAAGAGGATTGGGGAAGCACAATACATGCGGCATGCTGTGAATGCAACACTGAATATAGACTGTAATTGGACACCAAGTTGTGAAGCATGTAGCACTTTTATTTGTGACACAGAGCACTTTAATAATGGTGTCTGTTTCCTTGTGATCTTTATACGTAGTTGTATATAGATTTAAGTACTGTATACTGTATATATGAATTCACTCCCTGAGAACAGCTGAGGGAGTTTATATTTTTGTAATTGACCTCTTCACAGTTCACACTCGAGTTAACTAAAACACTGGAAGACCCCATCTTGTGGATGAAACCGGCTACAGCCATTAAGGACAAGAACACAGACAAATCCCAAAAAACTGCTGGTCTCATACTTGCTATACAACTTTTTACCTGTCCAATTTGAAAATTTATGTAAAGCTATAAGCAAAAAATGTTTTTGTAAACCCCAATTTCAAAAAAGTTGGGACAGTGTGTAAAATCTACATAAAAACAGAATGCAAGGATTTGTAAATCTCATAAACCCATATTTTATTCACAAAAGAAAACAAAAAACATCAAATGCTTAAAACAGAGAAAGTGTACTATTTTAAGAAAAAAATATGGCAATTTTGAAATTGATGGCAGCAAAACTTCTCAAACAAGTTGGGACAACCCCGTGTTTTCCCAAGGTGAAGCATCTCCTCTGCTTTCAACAACACTCCGTAAATGTATGAGAATACAGTCCTAGGTCTTTGTTATATTTCTCGTTTCAAGATGTGCTAAATATTTTCAATTGGGAAAGGTTTGAATTGTAGACAGGCCATTTAAGCACCCAGACTCTTCTACTACAAAGCCATTCTGATGTCATACATGTAATATGCCATTTAGCACTGTCCTGCTGAAACATACAAGGCCTTCCCTGAAAAAGACATGGATGCCCATTTCATATGCACCAATGCACCCCATACCATCAGAAATGCAGGTTTTTAAACTGAGCAGTGATAAGCTGGGAGGTCCCTCTCCTCTTTAGCCCAGAGGAAATGGTGCCCATGGTTGCCAAAAAGAATGTCAAATTTCGATTCATCTGACCACAAAATGGTTTTCCACTTTAACACAGGCCATTTTAAAATGAGCTTTGGCCCAGAGAAGACCAAAGCACTTCTGGATCATGTTCATATGTGGCATATTCTTTGCATGATAGAGCTTTAATATGTATTTTTGGCTGGCATGGCAAACTGTGTACACAGACAGCGATTTTTTTAAATATTCCTGAGCCCCATGCAGTGATGTCCATCACAGAATCATGGTTGTTCTTAATGCAATGCCGTTTGAGGGCCCGAAGATTATTGGCATCCAATATTGCATTTCGGTCTTGTCTCTTATGCACAGAGATTTCTCCAGATTCTTGAAATCTTTTGACGACATTATGTACTATAGATGATATAGTTAAAGTCTTTGCAATTTTACGTGGAAGAACATTATTCTCAAATTGTTCAACAATTTTTAGAAGCAGCTTTTCACAGATTGGCGAACCTCTGCCCATCTTTACTTCTGGGACACTCTGACTAGGGGTGCAACGGATCAAAAAACTCACGGATCGGATCGTTCCTCAGATCAGAGTCAGGGATCGGATCATTTTTCGGATCAGCAAATAATTTAATTTGCAAAAACCTGTGAAAATTACACCACCATATAGTCCCCACTGTAATATCCACAATCTCCCCTACTATAATATTGGCCAAGTATGGCTGGGTATGGCTGATTATCGCAGAGTATGGGCAGGCAGGGTATCGCAGAGTATTGGCAGGCAGGATATTGCTAGGGTATTGCTGGGTACTACAGGGTATGGAGGGATGGCTGCTTCCATCTCTGGATCTCTCCCCTCCACTGTACAGATTAGTACAGAGGAGGGGAGAGAGGAACTGGCTTCATGACATGATGCCGGTTTGTTTACAAGTGATCGCTCCGTCAGAGCGATCAGTGTAAACAGCCTGGGTGTAGAAAGATGGCCGCCGCTTCGGAGCTAGGCCGAAGCCGCAGCCTCTCCTAAGGCCGAGACCGCGGAGCACTCCGCGGATCGCGGCATGTGCCGATCTGACCGGGGTGACCCGTTTGGATCACGGATCGGTGACGATCCGTTGCACCCCTAACTCTGACTAAGATTTTTTATACCCAGTTTACTGACCTGTTGCCAATGAACCTAATTTTTTTTCAAAATATTCTTCCAGCTCTTCCTTGCTAGAACCCCTTAGCTTTTTGCATTCTTGTTCCAACATTTATGAGACATGTTGCTGCCATCAATTTCAAAATTACCTTTTTTTTTCTTAAAATGGTACATTTTCTCAGTTTAAACATTTGGTATATTTTCCCTTTTCTATTGTGAATAAAATATTTATGAGATTTTCAAATCCTTGCAATCTGTTTTTATGTAGATTTTACACAGTGTCCCAATTTTTTGGGAATTGGGGATGTATTATAAATGGGCATTTTTCTTCCTCACATACACTACTAAATACATATATATGGTACATTACCAAGCACTGTTGCAGCATCATCTACACATCTGGTTAAAATTCCAGGAACATCCATAGAATTTACCAAGGGAATAAGGCCATGACGAGAAACAAGTCCATATGTGGGTTTAAAGCCCACTATTCCACAGTGAGATGCTGGGTTACGGGTGGACCCTCCAGTATCTGATCCCAGAGCCCTGTGCAAAGTCAGGTAAGAAGAAAAACGGTTATTGTAGGCACACTTTTTCAAAACTGACATGCAGTCATATGAAACAGTAAGTAAACATGGTAATTTTTGACTTTTCCAACATATGTGAACAAGCAAACATTAGATCCTCATACAAACTGTGTCTACATGGAAACTTTCAACATACATAGCAACAGAAAGTAATGATGTACTGTGGAAAAACGAAGTACATCTCTGACCTGTTTTTCCGCTGTTGTCCACAAGAAGTAATTTATGCTATTTTGAATCAACTCTACAAAATCCCTTTGCTTGCAAGAGGTTTGTAGGTTTCCTTGCACAAACTGCTTGTTTCAAATTCTCCTGCAACATTTTAATGGGATTTAAAACAGAGACCTGACTAGGCCATAACCCCAGGGCCTGGGACAAGGGGTGGGCAGGAGGGACGGCTGCCCCTGGTGCAATGGTTTATTGCAGGGGTAGGGGGCACCCTGACCCTAACCCTAAGGGAAAGGGGGGCGCAGTTTGGTATCTTTGCCCTGGGCGCTGGATGACCTTGTCCCGGCACTGCATAACCCTCTATTTCTACTTCAGCCATTTATTTGTGCATTGGATCATTTATGTAGGATACATTTCTGGTTCAACTTTAGCTTTTGAACAGATGATATCTAATTTTCACAATTTGATACGATGCAGAAGTCATAGTCACCTAATGAATGCAAGCTGTCTAGGCTCAGCTGGCTTTCCCAGACTGCAAGCTACTCAAGCCCTGAAGTAGCAAAGCAACCACAAACTATAGAATTTCCAAGTTTCACTGTTGTTATGAGATTCTTATACTGAAATGCTGTTTTCAGCTTGCACCAAAACTGTCTGTTGTTACTGTAGCCAAACTGAATCATCTGTTCACAGAATATTGTTCCAGAAAGTCTGGTCTTTGCTCATGTGGTCAGTGAAAACCTGTCATCTTGCTCTAAAGTTATTTTTGGACAGCAAAGGTTTTTTTTTTTCCCTGGCACACAGATACTGTACCTGCAGATCACACAAATACATTCTGGGGTTCTTGAAGATCCTGAAGTAGTAGTAACTGTACTTATTTTTTCCATGTGATGATGTATACATCTTAGATTCAGATGGCCAGAAATACAAATCCCTTAGAAAGTAAAATAAACGTCCTTATATTTTTCATGTCTATTTAGTGGTTTTGCCAAGAGGTCAGCTCTAATAAACTTTTTTTTTTTTTTTTTTATGTGAATTTGGAACGTATCGTCAAGTTAAAGCCCAAGTACATCCTATGTACTTAGCTTTAACATATTCAAAACATATAAAACATTAAATCTTCATTTAAACATTATATAAAAAAAAAAAAAAAAAAAAGCGCATCGCATAAATCTTATTAAAACATAAAACAGTATAAATAAAAGTCCACTAATAATCCATAAAGGAGTAGGAGGAGGACTAACGGTCCCAGCAAGCACTAGAGAGATTCCACGTGACAAAGCACAAATCCAGATGCAATAGCGATAAACCCTCCACCTCCAGAGGATGATAGCTGCAGCGGCAGGTGATAGAGGACACTCGGGCTGCTATTTGGTTATTCTGCAGTCTGGATATGACCAGATCCAGACCAGTGTCTGCCATTTCACTCACTTCAAGATGTGGACCACTAATGATGGCTCCCGTTGACAATGTTCCTGTGAATGTAACACCTATGGGGGAAGAACTACTTTCTGACGTCACCCGCTGCCGTCCTGGGTCTCTTACACCACAGAGTCTGCTCTGGAAATGCGCTTATGTTTAAGCCCTTTGTGAGTAGCCATTTTTATTTAAATAAAGCTTTTACAACTAGTTACCAGTGAGCACTTAGATTTTTTTTTTGTCTCACCATCCATACCCCTCTGGATATCGGTTTGAGGTCTGCCCGAATGATTTACCCATATGGGACATGTGCTGTTGACCATCTGTTAACTCATTGGTCCACATCTTGAGGTGAAGGGTTAATCACTATTGCATCAGGATTTGTGCTTTGTCACGTGGAATCTCTCTAGCGCTTGCTGGGACTGCTAGTAGTCTTCCTATACTTGACCAAATGACACATAAAACAAGACATGGTGTATTCATTCTCTTAATCTAAATCAGGCATCAATGTGATCTGGATCTGGTCATATCCTGACTGCAGAATAACTAAATAGCAGCCCGAGTGTCCCCTACCACCTGCCCCTGCGGCTGTCATTCTCAAGGTAGGGCAAAATATGGGAGGCACGGCAGGTCTGGATGAAGGGCAGGACGTTTCCAGTTAATAAGCAGGTGATTGGTTGTGGGGTGGCCCAAAACAATCATTTACCCACCTTTAACACAGAAATTTGGGCAGCTCCTCCCGCCCTCTGCAATATAAGGTAGGACAGTGAAGGGGTGGGGGATACTGTGCTTTGAGGGGGACTGCGAGATAATGGGAGAACTGTAATGAAAAAGGGGGACCAATGTAAAAAGGGGGGGTGTGATGTAAAGGGGGTGGATATATGAAGGGTGGACTGTAATGTAAAGGGGGTACTGTGATGTGAAAGGGGGGATGAGGACATATTGCATATAATAATACATATTGTGTGCATTCTTCTGCAATGGATTGGAGCTCACCAGATGGCTTCATGTAAAGTCTGCTGCTGTGCACCACAACTGAGCTGCACTGCATAAAAAGTATTGAAAATGTGCCTTGCACCACCACTTCCAGGACATCATACTAAAAAGTGTTCACACAGTAGAACCCAGCGGTTTTACCATGAGGGTCAGGGTGATGTGATGAATCTTGGCCCCAGCAAAAACATGGATCTGGGCCTCCACTGTAAGAAAATTACTGGCTGGACCTCCATGAGTTTTACTTGAATTCCTCTGATCTAAATGAATGAAAAGCCACTTACATCATCACAAACTGTTCATCAAGGCTCCTGTGAAGAAGCAAGTACACAGAAAAGACTCCTCTGCTCTACAAGTCCCAGCATTTGAAGCACCTGAGGAAACTCAGTCATTTGGCTAACAGGTGGGCGAGGCAAACAGAAGGGGAGCTGGTTGAAGTGAATTCTCTGAGGGATATTGGCTGCTGGCACATATAGAGCACAGGAAAGTTCTTCCTGTGCAATTGTTCCTCTGCAGGAGCCTGCATTGCCAGTTAGTGATGATGTAAGTGGCTACTTTTATGGTTAATTTTAACCCCTTGTTGCCAGCGCCTCCCGACCCTGTGACGGGGTTTCAGATGTCGTGCAGCGAGACAGGGTTTATGGTAACCGCCATGATTGGCTGTAACTTTCAGTTAGCTGACGGTAATTGTGGAGGGAGCACGCTATATGCGCAGCCGTTTACAATGTGGTATGCAAATATGCAGATGCTCGTCGCCAAGGCCCACCCACTGAGAGGCCCCACATTTGTGCGCTGTTTGCACCAAGTGGTTAACAAGGGTTTAAAATTAAAGTGGAATTTCAGTCAAAAATTAAAAATTGCTCTTCATGTTTAGGCACTGCCGAGTTTGTAGAGGCCGATCTGCTGACAATCTTAAGGTCCGGTTCACACGGCTGCGGGTGAGAGATCTGGATTTGATTCGCACCTCACTGCAGTGCAAATCACATCCGATCTGTCTGTGCGATGCGAGTTCAGCCATACAGATAGTATGGCTGAATTCGCATCGCTCCCGCCGCAAACTCGCACGGGACCCTTTTTTTGGTCCGCAGCAGAATCGGATCGCATGGGTGTTCACACCATGCGATCCGATTCCTGTGCTAGTGTGCAGATCGCACTGCGATATGCGGACGGATCTGGGGGTGTCATTAACATTTCATTGACACTCCCAGCAGTCCGCATAGGGCAGTGTGAACTGCCGGCGGGAGGCATGCGATGCGGGAAAACGCAGCGGATTCGCGGCGTTCCCGCATCGCTATAGTGTGAACCTAGCCTAAAGCAGAATTAAACCCTCCTATCCTTTACAGCCAAGGAAGCCACTTCTGTTTGATCTGCAGCTGCCATGGTGCTGCACATGTGATCAGTTATGACACCAGCCGTTTGACAGTTTGGTTGAGGACACAAGCAATTATGACAGTTAGTAATCCTGTTATTCCAGAAATGTAACTTTTTTAAACCGTTAAGTTGATGGGTTTAGAAAGCAAAAGGGGTTTTGGGACTTTAAATGAGGTGCATGATAACATGTACCTCCATCCCTAAATAAGAAAGTTTTTTTCTGGACTTTGAGTGAGGCACAAGACATGTGGTAGGAGAAATCATAACAATTGTTTAGTTGACATATAAAAGCATGCCTCAAACATATGATACATGGTTGAACATGAGTATTTTTATCTATATACAAGGACTATGGCATACAGAAAAGAATTCATATACACACACACACACACACACACACACACACATATATATATACATATACACACACACACATCTGAAATCGCATAGTATCCCATGGAAGTAATTAGTACAAAAAGCCAAATGCTTCTTAAGAAATGGATACAAAAAGTGTTATAAAACACAAATCAAAGCAAAAAATAGAAAATACCGTCCTTTGAAAGAAAAGAGAAGTGTATATGTATATTATGTATTTATTTTTATTTATTTTTTATTTATTAGGGCTGTTACCAATTAAAATTCTCGTGTTTTATTAAAAAAAAAATTTAATTGACTAATTTTGATTAATTATAAACGCACACACAGATCCAACTACTTGCATTGCAACTCTGCATTATTCAGTGGTAAACGTGGTATACACTATATACAAATCACGAGACACTAGTTAGTTAACACAATCCATGATTTAACTTCACACAAATACGTTTTAACTGTAGCACTGACGTAAGTAATTTTTTTTCCCACAGTAGCATGACAATCTCTCCACCTCCGGTCTAACTAACCATTCTCACCTTATGGTATGGACCCCTGTACAAACAGGTGGTCATGCAAGCGGGTATCAAAAGGGTTAACACGGACCATAAACTTCTCTCACATCTCCTTAGATCTCAAAAAGGATGCCAGGTCATGGGTAGAAAAGATCCAAGTGCTCACCGCTTAAGTATAAGATTTAATTTGTGTGTTCAAACACAAACTACTCACATAAAGAGATGATAAAAACACAGCATGTAAAGCCAACAATCGTGTTAGTTCCATAGGGCAGCAGCGGGTGACGTCATGTGTAGCTCCTCCCCATGCGCATTACGTTCAATCAGAACTTCAACGTCACAGGACTCTTCCCCCGTTCCCTTCGTTAGCAGAAGAGGCACTTGGGGAAGGGGGAGGAGTCCAGGGACGTCACCGGATCTCTGATGGAACTCCCTGAAGACCCGGAAGCTGGCAGAGACGCGAGTACTGATTAAAAGAATTTTGATTGATCAAAAAAATTAATAAAAATTTACGTTTAAATCGAAGAATTAATCTTTAACTGTGACAGCCCTAATACATACATATACACACACACACAACCAGCTAACACGGCCGGAGACAAATAGCAAAAAAAAAACTGAATCATGTAATAACATGCAGCGCGCACACATATACAAAATTACTTAGAACCCCCAAACATTATATTATATATATATATATATATATATATATATATATATATATATATATATATATATATATATATACACACACACACATACACTTTATATAAAAAAAACACAATATATATTAGTGACAATATATGTTGTGATAAGTTACACACATAATGATGAAATAAAAATAGTCCACCAAGTGACAAAATTGTGTAAATATAATATGATATCCAACAATCAAAAAATATAGCTGCGCTAAAACTTATAAAACAAAATTATAAAGTGACATCATTTTTCTAATTTACAAAAAATCCCAAAAACATGCAAAAATAGTGCCAAAGTAATGATTTCCAGGCATATAAGCAGTCCAAAGAAAAGGAAAGATGGATAGGATGCTGAATCTTAGTCCATTTTCGGTGACTCTCAAAAACCACCCTTTACACACGTAGCAGGTGCACCCAGAGTAGAGAGAGATTATCCACCACCAAATTAGAGGAGGCTTACCAGCTGTCAAGATCTCTTTTTAAGGAGATCATACGGGCTTGTAAAATGTTACGTTCCTGGTCCCCACACTGGGCTCTGTTGGTAACACCAATCTATCTGCTCCCTCTTTATGGTATATCTCGTTCCACCACAATCATTTAGTACGGCAAAGAGAGAAGAAAAAAAGCTCCCATAGCATAATTCCGTAAAGATTTATTAAAATATAAAAAGTAAAGTAACAACTCACGAATTCCCAGCAGAGTCTAAGCGTATAGCGTATAAAAAACGAGCCGGCCGGCTCTCTCTTGTTTGCACTGCCCGCCCTTCCGGATTAACGTGGAAATGCGGTGACGTCAGCACGCCGCTAACCCTACGTCGTTTCGTCAAAAGTGACTTCTTCCTGGGGTACCAGTCCCAACACCAATATAGCATTAGATAATTAGCAAACCAGTCAGTCCCAACACCAATATAGCATTACTTCATGCTGGTCTAGAACATTTTCCTCCTAACTCGAGAAGTACTGGAGTTCACCTACTATATGCAGCAAAACTAAACAAACATCGCCAGACTGTGGAAAACCTCCACAGTCTTGTTCATATCCAAGACGGTCACCAATCTCAACTACTGATGCGATATGGAAAAAAGGTTTGCTCTTATGAACCTTGCGTATGCTAAATTTACTTATACATGGTCATTATGGTTTCGTAATCCTAAATGTATGGTTTCATTCTGATTGCTCACATAATAATGGGGTATGTAGCATTATTTGTACTGGTATCCTGACATTCCTAGCTTACTTACCTTTCCGCCCCCTTTTCCTTCCCTTTCTTCCCCCTATCCAGGCCTATCCTCTCCCATTCCCTATCCTCCCCACAAGTTCACATGTTTAACAAGGTTTATTGCAACCTCCTGGACCTATTAATAGACCAAAGCTTTACACTGTTGTATTGTCACGTTACTTGACATGTATCTCGCTGTACAACAGTGAACTTATTGATTCTACCTCAGTTATTGTACCTGCTTAAATTTAATTAAAAAAATGACTTAAACAATGTGGAATGTATGTTCCTTGCTAAAGAACACTTTTTTTTTTTTTATCAAGTTGTTATGAGCCGGTTCACACAGGGGCGACTCGTCAGGCGACAACTGCCTGACAAGTCGCGTCCCGTTCTGTGCAATGGAACCGTTCTAATTGGAGTGATTCAAGTCGCTCAGACTTAGAAAAAGGTTCCCGTATGACTTTTGGGGCGACTTGCATTGACTTCTACACAGAGGTCATTTTGCAAGCCGCCGCTAAAGTCGGATCCCGGTCGCCTGAGGCAGTCACGCTGCCTCAGTGTGAACCGGGTCTAAAGTTCTGCTTTAAGCAGACCATGGCAAAATCTTAGTTTATATAGAAAAACATACAGCATTTATATTGCTGATTTAAGTGTGGTAGGCTCATTACAATATAGTTGACTTTTAAGTAGAACATCTGCATTGAAGTAATCACATTGAAAATTACACTATTTGGTGATTTTGAGAAAATAAAATGAAGGTGTGTATAAGGCCATCAGTTATTGCAACAAACTTTCCATGATGTTTGTGTATTTGCTTATGCAACTTAGCACTCAAAACTATTTATGCAAAAATCAAGCAAACATTTTTTTTCCATGAGCGAAAACGAATGTCTTTAAAAGATGGGCTTCTACATTTACTTACACAGACCAAAATGCAAAATATGTGCCAGATATAGAACAAACAGGCTACTGAGCTATCTGAAATCCTAGCGATTACTGCAGAGAAGATTTAAGCCTCGTAGACACACTGAGATTTTCAGGCAACCGAATGTCCGTTTTTTGTGGCATGCTAGTTATGTCGAAAGTTTACTCACAATACGATAATTTTCATACGACAGAATACAACGTCAGAAGTGACATCATGTGTTGAATAGTTTTGTATGTATTCTTTTGTTTCTAAACATGCGTAGTCTTGCTCTTAAAAATTTTTTTGTACGAAACCCGTACTAATCAAACGAAAATTGGACGTTTCATGTGACAAAAATTTTATAGCCTGCAAATTAAGCTTTTGTCTGACGAACAAGCTAAATCGGCTGTCAAAACACCGTACTAACGATCCGAAAATCTGTGGTACAAATTCTTCCATCTGATTTTCCTATCATGTGTACGGGCCTTAAGAAGGGGTGTCACCTACTATAGTAGATGGCAGTAGACAGGAGTGCACATCATGCAATACACCAAGATTATAACATCTCGCCACCGTTTTAATAAAAGAAAAAGTAAAACCAGCATGTCCTATATTGTTCTCCATAACACAGTCAAACATTAATTTACAATCCTTTTTTAATTTAAAGGCCAGTGCTAATATTAACTTTCTTTTACATTTGCACATCAACTAACAAAAAACAAAAAAACAAAAAAAAAAACTTACGTTGATCATCAAAGCAAAAACAATTAGGGGATTAAGCTGTGCATACCACGTTGATTAAAATTGTTAATTTTGGTCACAAAAGAACACAATCTAATTTACTGTAGTACTAGATTTGTTACTATGATTAACAGTTCTAATTGCCTTTTCGCAGGTACTTATTAAAGTGTATGCCCAGCCAAAACATATTTGGTTTCAGAAGATGACAAGATATCCTGTCAAGGTTTTACCGCTATCTGTTGATTTTAACCAAAATGCAGTGTCCTTGTCACTTCCTGTGATATAAAGGAAGCAAAAAATGTAATCTTTGTTTAAACTACTAATCCCACCATCCCCTATGTAATGAAGATGAACAATGGCAGACATGTTTGAAGTCAAGCATGGGTGGCAACCATGGCGCCCTCGATAGATATAGGGAAGCCTCCCTAGGAAGTGTGGTATTTACAGGATTAACAGGAGAAAAATAAAGGGGGAAAAAATGCCATAAAAAAGAAACTAATGCAGCTACCACATCTAAAAAGACTTATATGCTGGAATATATTACATTTTTGCTTTTAGGATTGGACACACTTTAAAGTGATTGTAAAGTCTTGTTTAAAAAAAATAAAAAAAAATAACAAACATGTTATACTTACCTCCTCTGTGCAGTTGGTTTTGCACAGAGCAGCCTGGATCCTCCTCTTCTCAGGTCCCTCTTTGCTGCTCCTTGCCCCTCCCTCGAGTCAGCCAGCAGCTTTCTACGGGGGCACCTGAACCGAGTCAGAGCTATGTGTATCTATTCAGACACGGAGCCCTGACCTAGCCCCTCCCCCCGATATTGGCTGACTGATTTTGATTGACAGCCATGGGAGCCAATGGCGTCGCTGCTGGGTCTCAGCCAATAAGCAGGAGTGTCCCAGATGGCTTAGACACTCGTGGACCTCACTGGAGAGAGAAGGGGCTCAGGTAAGTAATTGGGGGTTGTTGGGGAGGCTGCTACACACAGAAGGCTTTTTATCTTAATGCATAGAATGCATCAAGATAAAAAACCTCCTGCCTTTACAACTTTTTTTAAAACGTTTTGACTGGACATACACTTTAAAGCAACACAAAAGGAGGAAAAAAAAAAGGTCTCAACTCCAAAGTTTTTTTTTCGTTTTGAAAAGAGGGCTAGGAAGGTCAGAATTTCTGTCATAGTTTTACTGCTGTTTGTGACTTCATTGATAGATCTCATCTGAATTAACACCAGGATAAGAATTTAGTTTAGAGGAGTGGGCATAGACAGTAATAACATCACATGTTTATGCTACATAAACAAATTTTTTTATTTTTTTGGGTTTTGTTGCTGTTCCCATCACTTGCTGCACCTCTGGCCTCCTGGCACTAGGGCAAAAATTAAGGATAAATCTACCCAATGGGGACACAAAAAAAAAAAAAACAACAAAAACCTAAGACCCCTTTCACACTGGGGCCACCCGTGCAGGGCACTTTTAAACGCAAAGAAGCTTCATTGCAATGGGCAGGGACATTTTGGGAGCACTGTATACAGCGCTCCCAAATCGCCCCAAAGATGCTGCTTGCAGGACTTTTTCTAACATCCCCCAAGCACACCAAAGTGAAATCACTCGGGCAATATGGGAGGCAGTTTTCAGGTGCTTTACAGGCGCTATTTCTAGAGCTAAAATGCCTGAAATCTGCTTTGGTGTTAAAGGAGTCTAACAGATGGCTTAATCATTCCCTTGTGTATATCTGCCTCCTTGTAACAGTTGATTGCACAGCTTCTATTTTTTGCTAGGCCAGCAAAAGATTTCCCACTTGGCCATTATAAATAGTGTAAACATGCACTGTCCCGCCGAACTTGCATGTAGAAGTGAACGCATACATTAGTAGCGCCCGCATTTAAAAACAGTGTTCAAACCACACATGTGAGGTATCGCCGCGATCGGTAGAGCGATAATAATTCTAGCCCTAGACCTCGCCTATGGAGATTTTTAAGGGTAAAAGTTTGTTGCCATTCCACGAGCGGGTGCAATTTTGAAGCGTGACATGTTGAGTATCAATTTACGCGGCGTAACATTATCTTTCACAATATAGAAATAATAAATAAATATAGAAATATATATTGTTTTTATAATTCAAATGTATTTTTTCCCCCCAAAAAAAAGTGCGCTTGTAAGACCACTGCGCAAATACAGTGTGACAAAGTATTGCAATGACTGCCATTTTTTTCTCTTTGGTGTTAGAAATTTTTTTTATAAATGTTTGGGAGTAATTTTCTAGAAAAAAAAAAACTGTTTTTAACTTGTAAACAACAAATATCAAAAAGAGGCTCCATCTTAAAGTGGTTGTATACTCAATTTTTTAACTTTTACCTACAGGAAAGCCTATAATAAGGCTTACCTGTAGGTAAAAAAAATATCTCCTAAACCTGTACGGTTTAGGAGATGTTCCCCTCGGTATGCGGGGCTGACTGCGGCGGCGCATGCGCACAAGGGGATTCTCGGCCTGAAAATCCGGCAGTGGCCGACCAGCCGAAATGAAATCTCCCGTGCGCATGCGCGGGAGTGACGATATCGCGGCTCCGGCCACTCACAGCGCCGGAGCCGCGATACTCGGAAGAAACACCGAGGGAGCATGTCAGCTCCCTCGGCGTGGATCGGGCCAGATGTCGGGGCCTCGTTCTAAGGTAAGTATTTCATAATGAGCTAGTATGCGGTGCATACTAGCTCATTATGCCTTTTGCTTTGCAGGTTTAAAAAAAAAAAAAATTGCGGGTTTACTACCGCTTTAAGTGGTTAAAGCTAACCTTTAGCCAAAAATAGGAAAAGTGATTAGCCCATTAAAAGATAAAATAAAAAAGCAGTTGTTTGTTGCAATTGTCACTCTGTCTCGAGTTCTCCCAGCAGTTCTTCTTTTCGCAGTTTGATTGCCAGCAGCAGCACTTCCTCTAAGCCCAGACATTTCATGGAGGGTCATAGATGACAGGAACTGAGAAAATGTAAAAAGTTAGCAGCTGCCAATATTGCAGCTGCTGACTTTTCACCAGTGTTCATTTTGATGTCAAATTTTGATTTTGTTTTAGTCATTCTTGACTAAAACACTATATTAGTTTTAGTCTTTTGACTAAAATTACATTTATTTTTTGTTGTATTGTAGTAAACTAAAATCTCCAGTACTGTAAAGGAAATTTGTAAGTTCTGTACATAATTGTATTCTATTTTGTATGTATTGGACACTGCACTCACTGTGCACATGGCACTAATAATGTTTTCATTACATGTTTGCATTCTTTGAGTCCCAATTAAAATTAGCCTGCCTATGCTACGCTATGTTAATTGTTACCAAAGTACAATTGTATTGATAATGTGATACCTACGTAACCATGTGTATAAAAACCTTCAATTGAGTCATAATAAAGCAGAACAGTTATTTGGAAAGATGCTGAGCGCATCTTTTGTGTCTGTTCCCTACTGCAGTAGTTATTAATTTGGAACCACTAATCAATACGAGGATAGAGTTGCCGATTTATAAAATGTCCAAAACAGTAAATTTTAGCCGACTAAAATCGAATGGGTTTAGTTAAATTATGATATATTTAAAATGATTGTAAAGTCTTGTTTTTTTCTATAAAAATGTTATTACAGGGCATGTTACCTGCCCTGTGTCGTAGATTTGCACAGAGCAGCCCAGATCATCCTCTTCTCAGGTCCCTCTTCTGTACTCCTGGCCCCTCCGTCCTTTCGAGTGTCCCCCACAGCAAGCAGCTATGGGGGCACCTGAGCCAAGTCACAGCTCCCAGTGTCCATTCAGACACAAATCCACAGCCGGGCCCGCAACCTCTCTCTCCTCATTGGCTGACTGACTTTGATTGACAGCAGCGGGAGCCAAATGGCACCGCTGCTCTATCTCAGCCAATCAGGAGGGAGAGTCTCGGACAGCCGAGACACTTATGGACATCGCTGGACAGAGATTGGTCTCAGGTAAGTATTTAGGGGCTGAGGGGGGTTGCTGCACACAGAAGGTTTTTTATCTTAATGCATAGAATGCATTAAGATAAAAAACCTTCTGACTCTACAACCCCTTTAAGAATTTCTCTAGAACTTCCAAACTCATATAGTCCTGGAGTAAAAATCTAATAACATATTATTTATAGTATTAGGGTTTGTACATGCATTACAGACACAGATTTAGCCATTGTGATATATAAACGTCTTTATAAATAACACCAAGTTTAGAAGAAAAAAAAATCTCTGATCACTGCCTTTACTAGTAACAAAAATAACAATAATAATAATAATAATGGCATAAATCTATCCCCTATTTGGTCGACGCTATAGCATTTGTGCAAATCAATATACGCTTACTGCGATTTTTTTTTTAACCAAAAATATGTAGAATATATATTGGCCTAAACTGATGAAGAAATTCGCTTTTTTACATTTTTTTTGTGGATATTATAGCAAAAAGTTTTTTTTTCTAAATTGTCTGTCTTTTTTTATTTCTAGCGCAAAAAACAAAAAAGAACACAGAGGCGAGCAACTACCACCAAAAGAAAGCTTTGTGGGGAAAAAAGGTTGTTATAATAACATGCATGTCATACTTACCTGCTCTGCAAAGTGATTTTGCACAGAGGAGCCCTGATCCTCCTCTTCACGGGTCCCTCGCCTGAGCTTCTGGCCCCTCCATCCTCCCGAGCGCCCGCAGAGAAAACAGTTTGCTATTGGGGCACCAGTGCCAAGTCGCAGCTCTGGGTGTCCAATCAAACAGGAGGCTGCCCCTGCCCCCTATCTCCTTATTGGTTAACTGACTGACAGCAGTGGGAGCCAATAGTGCTGCTGCTGTGTCTCAACCAATCAGGAGGGAGGGTCCCTTCACTCGTGCACATCGCTGGATAAAAATGGGGTTCAAGTAAGTATTAGGGGAGCTGAGGGAGTTGCTGCGCACAGAAGGTTTTTTTTATCTTAATGCATAGAATACATTAAGATAAAGAAACCTTCTGACTTTACAACCACTTTAAAGCTTAAAGTCAAACCACAAAATACACATATGGAATGCATATGTAGGAGCAGTTTTAGTTGCCAACGATTTGTATTTCTAACCAAAGATATACAGCACTGCCATCTAGTACAGCTCTGTCTGTTTTTTTCCCCCCTCTAGTTCAGCTAAGTAATACATTCACGTTGACTGGACACTGAAGCAGAAGCAGCACACACTTTGTGACACTGCTCACTCCTTTTATCGATATGCTATTTTTCAGCACATGAACGGTTTGGCTTTTTGTGCTGCTTCTGGTACCAGGCTGAAATCAGGTATTTACACTGCTTGTATAAAAAAGAGAAGGATGAATTATTACAAAGCAGCATTCATTTATATCTTTAATATATATAGGCCTGGAGTTCAGATTCAAAAGGCAGCCGCAAACAGCAGATGACAGGTTACAAATCTTCTCTCAGTTAAATTGTGAACTAAGCAGAACTGAGCGTACAAGTTTACACAGTGTTCTGCAGAGCTGAGAAGATGCCCTAAAGGCGGTTTGAATGTTCCAGCACTTCCAACCATCCCAAAATATATGTAGGTAGCCCACAAAATAGACAGGCAGATATCCAGTCACATTGCACCAAACACCAGCGGTTAGAAAGGTAATATGAGTAAAGGGATTAAAACTGATTACCGTATATACTCGAGTATAAGCCGAGATTTTCAGCCTCTTTTTTGAGGCTGAAAGTGCCCCCCTCGGCTTATACTCGAGTCATCGCTGTCTGCCTGCTCGATCAGCGTGTCGAGCAGACAGACAGCGGACATTCTACCCTTCAAACGCCGCGCCTCCGCCTTCGCCTGTGATAGGCGGAACACTGAATTTCCCAGCAGCCTGTGTTCCGCCTATCACGGACATCGTCTCATCCTCGTACTACGGACGAGGATGAGACGATGTCCGTGATAGGCGGAACACAGGCTGCTGGGAAATTCAGTGTTCCGCCTATCACAGGCGAAGGCGGAGGCGCGGCGTTTGAAGGGTAGAATGGCCGCCGAGGCGCCGACGAAGAGCGGCGATCCTGGCAAGGCACGGGACGGAGGCAAGGCAAGGCACGGCACGGGACGGGACGGAGGCAAGGCACGACACGGGACGGAGGCAAGGAGGCACGGCACGGGACGGAGGCAAGGCACGGGACGGAGGCTCGGGACACAGGTAGGCTGGACACACACACACACACACACACACACACACACACATGGACACACACACACAGGGATGGATGGATGGAGACACACACACACAGGGATGGATGGATACACACACACACAGGGATGGATGGATGGATGGAGACACACACACACAGGGATGGATGGATGGATGGAGACACACACACACACAGGGATGGATGGATGGATGGACACACACACACACAGGGATGGATGGATGGATGGACACACACACACACAGGGATGGATGGATGGATGGACACACACACACACACAGGGATGGATGGACGGACACACAGGGATGGACGGACACACAGGGATGGACGGACACACACACAGGGATGGACAGGCATGTCTCACCCTCGGCTTATACACGAGTCAATAAGTTTGCCAGTTTTTTTGGGGGTAAATTGGGGGCCTCGGCTTATATTCGGGTCGGCCTATACTCGAGTATATACGGTACCTATGTTTTCTTGTGTTTGGCCAGCATAAAAATAGTAACTGTGTTCCTCATTGCTGTCCACTTTTAAAAGATAAAGATAAGGCTTGGTTTACATTATTACGATTTCAGATGTGACGTCAGTCGCAGAGGAGAGCACAACAATGGAAATCACATTATTTTCATTGGTGCCTGTTCACAGCAATGTAGCACAGCATGGTGCGATTTTGGAAAACAGTCTTGTGCTGCAGTGGTCCGATTCCAGTGTGATTCTTGCTCCATAGAATATGTAAACCAAATCCAAAGCGCCACCAAGTTGCACTACAGTCTTGCACTGAAAATTGGATCTTATTCCAGCAGCAGTAGTGTGAACTAGTGATGCCAAAATCTTGTTTATTTTGTTTAAAAATAAACATGTCATACTTACCTGCTCTGTTGCAGTGGATTTGCACAGTGCCGCCCAGATCCTCATTTGCTCGGGTCCCTCTTTGGTGCTCCTGGCCCCTCCTTTCTGTCGAGTAACCCCCCCCCCCCCAGCAAGCGGCTTGGGGCCACCCGAGTCGCAGCTCTGTGTGTTCATTCAGACATGGAGCTGCGGTTTGGCCCTGCCCCCTCTCTTTCCTTATTGGCTAACTGACCTTGATTAACAGCAGCGGGAGCCAATGGCACTGCTGCTGTGTCTCAGCCAATTAGGAGGGAGAGTCCCGGATGGCCAAGGAACTTGTGTACATCGCTGAATAGAGATGGGGCTCAGGTAAGTATTAGGGGGGGCTGCTGCACACAGAAGGTTTTTTTATCCTAATGCATCAAGATAAAAAAAAAATCTGCCTTTACAACCACTTTAAAATTTGTCATTACATCTGATTGGATAGCTTTTTCAAACATATGAATATGCTTAACAGGATTAAAAAAAAAAACTTCCAGATGCCATAAACCCTCCTAGAAATGGGTTACAGCTTACCACGTAAGAGACTGAATACTGGATTTGGACATGTTTACTGTTGAGAAGTATGAGCAATTCTTTTGAATGTTACAACTTCTATTTTAAAGTAAAAAGAGGAAATTACAGCCCACATATTAACCATAATTAATCATTACAGCATGAGAAAAAAAAAAAGTTTTGACTACTCACGCACAACATGTTCCAGAAGACACAGCTGCAGCACTTCCCCCTGAACTTCCTCCTGCGATAACCCAATCAGAATTTTCATCAACAACGGCACCAGATGCTGCTCTTTTCTCTCTGTATTGTTTAGAATAGCTCCATGGATTTTTCACCGGGCCAAATATGCTATCAGTACTTCCAGACCTAGGTTGATAAAAGAAACTTTAGATCTAAAATTGGAAGCATAAAAGCAGTTTACCATATTTTGCCATAACCCTGTAGTGTAAGCTCTAATGAGCAGGGCCCTCTGATTCCTCCTGTATTGAATTGTATTATAACTGTACTGTCTGCCTTCATTTTGGAAAGTACTGCTTCAACTGTTGGTGCTATATAAATACTGAATAATAATAATAATAATAATAATAATAATAATAATAATAAGAGTGTACTGCTAAGGAAGATCTTTCTATATAAAATATAGTTAACATATCCAGACTTTAGAGGTCCTCGGGAGGCACAAAGAGAAGTAGACAGCAAAATAGTCAAGTATGAATTTCCATACTTCACCACTCCCACATCACATATAGACATCTTCACACGAGCCAACTCAGTATGTTTGTATATCCACTTAAGCCCCGGACCATTTTGCCGGCCAAAGATCAGAGCACTTTTTGCGATTCGACACTGCGTTGCTTTAACTGACAATTGCGTGGCCATGCGCCCTGGCTCCCAAACAAAATGTACTTCTTTTTTTTTCCCCCACAAATAGACTGATTAGATAGTATTTGATCACCTTTGCGGTTTTTATTTTTTGCGCTATAAAAAAAAAAAAAAATTAGCGACAATTTTTTGCTTTTTGCTATAATAAATATCCCTCAAAAAATATAAAAAAAATACTTTTCCCCCCCTCAGTTTAGGTCAATACATATTCTTCTACATATTTTTGGTAAAAAATAAATAAGAATAATAAAAAAAAAAAATATAATAAAAAAAAAATCACAATAAGCGTATATTGATTGGTTTGCGCAAAAGTTATAGAGTCTACAAAATAGGGGATAGTTTTATGGCATTTTTATTCATTTTTTTTTTACTAGTAATGGCCGTGATCATCGATTTTTATCGTGACTGCGACATTATGGCGGACACGGACAATTTTGGAGTGATTTAGGGACCATTCACATTTATACAGCGATGAGTGCGATTAAAATTGCATCGATTACTGTTTAAATGTGACTAGCAGTGAAGGGGTTAACACTAGGTGGCATTGTAGGGGTTAAGTGTGTCCTAGGGATGTGTTCTAACTGTAGGGGGGGTGGGCTAGCTGTGACACATCACTGATCATAGCTCCCGATCACAGGGAGCTATGATCAGCGTCACCGTCACTAGGTACAGTGGTGTGAAAAAGTGTTTGCCCCCTTCCTCATTTCCTGTTCCTTTGCATGTTTGTCACACTTAAGTGTTTCGGAACATCAAACCAATTTAAACAATAGTCAAGGACAACACAAGTAAACACAAAATGCAATTTGTAAATGAAGGTGTTTATTATTAAAGGTGAAAAAAAATCCAAACCATCATGGCCCTGTGTGAAAAAGTGACTGCCCCCTAAACCTAATAACTGGTTGGGCCACCCTTAGCAGCAACAACTGCAACCAAGCGTTTGCGATAACGTGCAATGAGGCTTTTACAGCGTCCTGGAGGAATTTTGGCACACTCATCTTTGCAGAATTGTCCTAATTCAGTTACATTAGAGGGTTTTCGAGCATGAACGGCCTTTTTAAAGGTCATACCACAACATCTCAATAGGATTCAGGTCAGGACTTTGGCTAGGCCACTCCAAAGTCTTCATTTTGTTTTTCTTCAGCCATTCGGTGGTGGACTTGCTGGTGTGTTTAGGATCATTGTCCTGCTGCAGAACCCAAGTTCGTTTCAGCTTGAGTACACGAACAGATGGTCGGACATTCTCCTTCAGGATCTCTTGGTAGACAGCAGAATTCATAGTTCCTTTTATCACGGCAAGTCTTCCAGGTCCTGAAGCAGCAAAACAGCCCCAGACCATCACACTACCACCACCATATTTTACTGTTGGTATAATGTTCTTTTTATGAAATGCAGTGTTCCTTCTGCGCCAGATATACTTGGACACACACCTTCCAAAGAGTTCCACTTTTGTCTCATCGGTCCACAGAATGTTGTCCCAAAAGTCTTGGGGATCATCAAGATGTGTTGTGGAGAAATTGAGACGAGCTTTGATGTTCTTTTTGCACAGCAGTGGTTTTCTCCTTGGAACTCTGCCATGCAGGCCATTTTTGCCCAGTCTTTTCCTGATGGTGGAGGCATGAACGCTGACCTTAACTGAGGCAAGTGAGGCCTGCAGTTCCTTGGACGTTGTTGTGGGGTCTTTTGTGACCTCTTGGATGAGTCGTCGCTGCGCTCTTGGGGTAATTTTGGGCAGCCGGCCACTCCTGGGAAGGTTCACCACTGTTCCATGTCTTCGCCATTTGTGGATAATGGCTCTCACTGTGGTTTGCTGGATTCCCAAAGCTTTGGAAATGGCTTTATAACCCTTTCCAGACTGATAGATCTCAATTACTTTCTTTCTCAATTGTTCCTGAATTTCTTTGGGTCTTGGCATGATGTGTAGCTTTTAAGGATCTTCTGGTGGACCTTACTGTGTCAAGCAGCTCCTATTTAAGTGATGCCTTGATTGTGAACAGGTGTGGCAATAATCAGGCCTGGGTGTGGCTAGAGAAATTGAACTCAGGTGTGGACAACCACAGTTATAGTATGTTTTAACAAGGGGGGCAATCACTTTTTCACACAGGGCCATGATGGTTTGGATTTTTTTTCACCTTTAATAATAAACACCTTCATTTACAAATTGCATTTTGTGTTTACTTGTGTTGTCCTTGACTATTGTTTAAATTGGTTTGATGTTCCGAAACACTTAAGTGTGACAAACATGCAAAGAAACAGGAAATGAGGAAGGGGGCAAACACTTTTTCACACCACTGTATAACGGGGAGATGCTTGTTTACATTAGCATCTCCCCGTTCTCCCTCTCCGTGAGATGATTGCGGGTATCCCCGTGGACATCGAGTCTGCAGGACCCGACTCACGGAGCTCCCAGACAGCATGCGCGGTGGCAATCAAAGGGATTAACGGGTACGCCCATTTGCCCAGCCATGCCATTCGCCGGTCGGGAACAGGTTAAGGAGCAGAAACCCATAAAGTTAGGCTTTGTTTAGATGAGAAAGCATGTGATATGGGAGCTCAAAAATATATATATGGAATACTCAAAACAAGACACCTAAGGGATATACACATACCAAGTTGTCTCTCAGTGTAATCCAATTACATGAACAACTTCTAAAAATGTTAAAGCAGTATTAAACCCAAAACCAAAAATGTAATATGTTGCCGCTTAAGAGTCATTAGATGTGGTGGCTGCATTTGCTTTCTTTGGCTTTTTCTTCTGTTTCCCCTGTTGAGCTGACCAGTAACACACCTCATGTATTAGAGTGCCTCCATTATGGATGAAGGAGCAACAGAGACACCTTTGGACAGCAGGATTGTTAATCTGGGGGAGGATGAGTGTTAGATGGCCCAGCAGATTTAAATACACTGACAAACTGAAGCCAAACTCCAGCTAACACTTTATTAGCAGTTACAGCCACAGTTTTGGGATTGCTTTTGGGATAAATATCTTACACAAATAAAAACTGACCATTGTAAGTATCCCTGTCGGTGTTAAATGGTTTGTCTTAACTCTAACTGCTACATTTGCATGACAGCTTGTTTTGTTAAAAATAACAGACTTTCCAGCTGAACTAGAAACACTCCTTCCAAGTTTGGAGTTGACACTTGACCCTACCAATGCTTTTTTTCAATTCACGTTTAACTGGGGGAATCGCCTCGACCTCTATATGGTCGTTTGCGACTATGCATCCTCTATGGAAAACGTTCTGAAAGTACTACCGAGTATTAGACAGAATAATATTGGGTAGAATGGACCCTTTGAGTCAGTTAAGTCAGAAGGGACCTCAACATTGGCTTTCTATTCAGCACTCAGGGATTAGTATTGTTTATGCATTTTGTTCTGTTATGCTACACTTGTTTGAAACGGTTATCGGTTGATGGTCTATTGTACTTTTATATCTATCTTTTTTAAATGTGCTTCATTTGTTTACTAAAAACAAAAAAAAAAAAACATTGCAAATGAAAAAAACAACAGATTTACTGACTAGATTACCAGGTGAAAAAAAAGAAAAGAAAAAAGAAAATAAAGACCAAAAAAAGAAAACCAATGCAGCCATCACATCTAAGAATTGGTAAACTGCAATATAATAAATGTTTTCTTTTGCGTTTAATATCACTTTTGCTGTCTTATTGACCAAATGTTTCAGTCATTTCTAAAGTCACTAACCAGAACAAGTATGCAGACTAGAAGCTTTGACTTAGCCTTGGAGTTTCCTGATCTACATGTTTGTTCTAAGGTCATCCCCTAAAAGTACCAAAGCCAGAGACAGCAAGGCACTTAGCATTTTCAGGTGATCAGTGTTGGAATACTCTATATTTGTATTACAGGGTCCTATTACAATCAAAGTGGCCTCGTTGACAGGAAGCTTTTTTTTCATACACCTGATTTTATTTGTTCAGCACTGCATCATTTTATTTATTTCTGTGGCCCTAAATGCAGTATATATACAGCCATGTTGCACAATATTAAATATATGCATTGCGTTAAAGGTTTGGTAATGTTATCATGTTTATAGGCATTAAAGGGATTGTAAAGATAAAATTTTTATTTTTTAAAAATAACAAACATGTTATACTTACCTCCACTGTGCAGCTCGTTTGGCACAGAGTGGCCCCGAACCTGCTCTTCTAGGGTCCCTCTGTGTCTGTCTCTGCTTCCTCCCTCAGATGCTTCTCACGTTCATGCGAGCTCCCTCGCATGGTGAGAAGCATCTGCGGGTGCGCTCCCGTGATACAGCTGGCGGCTATAGCCGCTTGCTGTATCACACGGCCCCACCCCCGGCGCTCCGCGACAGTGGATGTGATTGACAGCAGCGCGAGCCAATGGCTGCGCTGCTTTCCATCCATCCACTCCAGCCAATCAGGCTGAATGGTGGAAAGGACGTCGGGGGGGGGGGTTGGGCTGGGGGCGCCGGGACTGTCAGATGTTCTTTCACCTGGTGAAAAAACATTTACCTTTACAACCCCTTTAATTTTAAAAAAATGTATATACGGTACATTTTAGTTTCTGGGTATAACGGTCCTGTGAAGGAAAAGCAACAACCATATATGATGCAATAACACAAGCATAAAAATTTTAGACAAACAACATGTACAACTAAACGTTAAAGGAAACAATTCTCAGGCGTATTCAATTAAAGGCCTCTTGCACACTAGAGCTTGAAAAAGCTCAGTATAGCTTGTTTTTTACTCAGCTAAAATTCAGCCCATACAGTGCCTTGCGAAAGCATTCGGCCCCCTTGAACTTTTCAACCTTTTGCCACATTTCAGGCTTCAAACATAAAGATATAAAATTTTATTTTTTGTGAAGAATCACCAACAAGTGGGACACAATTGTGAAGTAGAACGAAATCTTTTGGATAATTTAAACTTTTTTAGCAAATAAAAAACTGAAAAGTGGTGCGTGCAAAATTATTCGGCCCCTTTACTTTCAGTGCAGCAAACTCACTCCAGAAGTTCAGCAAGGATCTCTGAATGATCCAATGTTGTCCTAAATAACTGATGGTGATCAATAGAATCCACCTGTGTGTAATCAAGTCTCTGTATAAATGCACCTGCTATGTGATAGTCTCAGGGTTCTGTTGAAAGCGCAGAGAGCATCATGAAGACCAAGGAACACACCAGGCAGGTCCGTAATACTGTTGTGGAGAAGTTTAAAGCTGGATTTGGATACAAAAAGATTTCCCAAGCTTTAAACATCCCAAGGAGCACTGTGCAAGCGATCATTTTGAAATGGGAGTATCAGACCACTGCAAATCTACCAAGACCTGGCCGTCCCACTAAACTTTCAGCTCAGACAAGGAGAAGACTGATCAGAGATGCAGCCAAGAGGCCCATGATCACTCTGGATCAACTGCAGAGAACTACAGCTGAGGTGGGAGAGTCAGTCCATAGGACAACAATCAGTCATACACTGCACAAATCTGGCCTTTATGGAAGAGTGGCAAGAAGAAAGCCATTTCTCAAAGATATCCATAAAAAGTCTCGTCTAAAGTTTGCCACAAGCCACCTGGGAGACACACCAAACATGTGGAAGAAGGTGCTCTGGTCAGATGAAACCAAAATTTAAACTTTTTGCCCACAATGCAAAACTATATGTTTGGCGTAAAAGCAACACAGCTCATCACCCTCAACACACCATCCCCACTGTCAAACATGGTGGTGACAGCATCATGGTTTGGGCCTGCTTTTCTTCAGCAGGGACAGGGAAGATGGTTAAAATTGAGGGGAAGATGGATGCAGCCAAATACAGGACCATTCTGGATGAAAACCTGTTGGAGTCTGCAAAAGACCTGAAACTGGGACGGAGATTTATCTTCCAACAAGACAATGATCCCAAACATACAGCACAATCTACAAAGGAATGGTTCACACATAAACGTATCCAGGTGTTAGAATGGCCAAGTCAAAGTCCAGACCTGAATCCAATCGAGAATCTGTGGAAAGAGCTGAAAACTGCTGTTCACAAATGGTCTCCATCCAACCTCACTGAGCTCGAGCTGTTTTGCAAGGAAGAATGGGCAAGAATTTCAGTCTCTCGATGTGCAAAACTGATAGAGACATACCCCAAGCGACTTGCAGCTGTAATCGCAGCAAAAGGTGGCTCTACAAAGTATTAACACAAGGGTGCCGAATAATTTTGCACGCCCCACTTTTGATTTTTTTATTAGTTAAAAAAGTTTCAAAAATCCAATAGATTTCGTTCCACTTTACAATTGTGTCCCACTTGTTGGCGATTCTTCACAAAAAATAAAATTTTTATATCTTTATGTTTGAAGCCTGAAATGTGGCAAAAGGTTGAAAAGTTCAAGGGGGCCGAATACTTTCGCAAGGCACTGTAAATTGTAATGGGCCTATGCACACAGGTGCGTAAGCTTGTGCCGTGCATTCTTTAGTAACAAAAAAAAAGAAAATAGAAAAATCGTTTTTTTTGGTCAGTAATTTTGCCCTCATGCATGCAGACGTACAAATGCCCGTTTACATATTTGTAACAAACAGGGGTATTATGTGCAAGAGGCCAAAATGTCACTAAACCCACATTATAAAAAATAAAAAAAAAACATCAATAAATGCTGTATTACATGCTGTTCATACTCACTCAGTCACTATGAGAATCGGTTTCTGTATTCTGCAAAAAACATGGTTGATCCTGCTGCTCTCTATCTCCCCCTTCTGTCCGAGTTCCCAATTTACCTAGTGATTTTGCAGCTGTAATGCAACTCTGCACATGCTCCGTTTTCAGTGAGTTTCTATGCTGAGCATTTCCTCCCTATCACATCTGAGCAGCCCATGTGAATATAGAGTCACACATGTGGGCATATACATGACACCCTCCCTCCTTCCGCATGTCCACTAACCATCTAAACACAATGGGGGGGTGGATATTACATGTAGATTGATTGAGGCTTCATCTCCCTCTTATTCTAAGACACAGTCTGGAGGGGTGTGAAAGCCTGTGACTGGCAGAGACCCACCCATACCATGTTATTACCACAAAATGATATAGATTAAATAGATCTGATTTCAAATATATATTTTTATGACAATTTTAAACTATTTATTGATATTATTTATTTTTACTCTGTATTCTAAAGGCTTTTTTAATTTTTTATCTTGAACATGTGACCAGCAGCAGAGGGCTAAATGCTTCTCCTGCTTATATTTCCCTGCAGGCAGGCTGGGAAAGATCTGGGTTATGGACAGCTGTATATTGGAGTAGGAAAATGGTACTCAGTTTTTTTATTTTATTAAAACAATTACAGTGCCATCATCCATCTACAAAAAGAGAAGGAACAATGTAAAATTGAACAGTGTGTGTTTAGTATCACTTTAAGCTACGTGTAATTTTCCAACTAATAAAAATGCATCTTCCTCTGATTACACTAGCAGAGAGGAAGCAAATAGGTTGCTATAAGTTACTTCACTCGGCACTTCATTACTATATTTTGTTCAGCTTTCTTGAATAAGAATACCAGTCTTCTTTCAAAATTAACAGGTGAAGTTTAGCAAGTGCAACCTTAAAATGTGTAACCACTCTTAGAAAAGAATTCTAAAGGACAGCTACCTGACACTGATTCATATCAGTCATAAAAACATTAAATATTGATTTTGAATCCCGGAGAAAAGTGTTTTCCTGCGCCAGGGCAGCCAGTATTTTCCTCATAAAGAATTGACAAGTCTGCTTTCCCATGGAACAAGATAAGCCAGTTCAGCTTGCTGTTCTAAAGTTCTGATAAGCATGGAGATTTGATCTGTGCAGCCAGTCATTAGAATCCCTTGAACTTGGTGCGGTGAAAGTAGTCTGCGATCACAGTGCACTGGACTAAATTATTCTTTCATGAATAACATACCACCTGCTAATGTTTTCCTACACACATGAAACCATCACTTTCAAAATGCTGTAAAGGATACATTGGCAAGTAGATCATGAAATGTCACCCTCATTAACTTGATCTGTGGTCAATAGGTGCAAAGGAAACGTTTCATCTATTAAAATGATTTTACTCAAATGGAAAGTCAATGCCATAAACTAGTACCCACAATATTACTTTAAAACGATGTTGTTTTCTAAGGAGTTGTTAAATATGACCTAGACCGCCATTTTCAGCTGGCTGACAACATTTGTTTGTGTCATCCATAGGAACAAGAATAAGTTATTCTTCCAGGGCAGATTAAAAGGCCAATTCTATCGTAAACTGATAGTTTCGATTTGTGTGGCTACATATAATTTGAATCATATGCTACCTTCTTGTATTTCTCTGGAACTTTAGTAGTAAATACAATTACTCAGAATTTCCAAATTTTCCCAACTCCCATGGCATTTACAAAGCTAAATTAAGATATCGCATTTCCCCAGAAGATTGTGCAAAATCTATTGTAAACCACAAAAACACACCATACACAAAAGCAAAACCTTTATTACAGCCCTGTTACCAAAACACACAACTACTGCACTCAAGCTCAACCAATTTCAGTTCTGCATGGAGCTGACCTTTACAATAAAAGGAACAATCTATTTCATTTCTATGGAAAAACAGGATTTCCTCCTGTAGACACTAAAAAGTGGGCTCAACAGTCAGTTTAACAAAGAGCATTAGGAACATGTTACATACCCCATACCAAATTCATCAAGGTTAGTCTTTCCCATGAGAACGGCTCCTTGATCAAGTAGTTTCTGCACAACTGTGGCATTATAGGGAGGAATGTAACCTTCAAAATATAATGGTAATTATGAAAAAGACATTAACATTTTAAGAACAATCATCTTACAAGATCATTTGTGAACAAATCCCCACAAGAGGCAACAATCTACCTTTAAGCATTTGTGATGCACATGTTGTCTCTATATTGGTGGTGTTAAAATTGTCTTTAACTGCAACCGGGATGCCGTCTAATTCCCCAAGGGGCTTGCCTGCAATGAAAAACAAATGTAATTTCCAGGCAAAAAAACAAGAAACATGACATGAGTTTGTAAGTAAGGCATTGTGTACTCCACATATACAGAATGTGATGTCATTAGGGCAGAATCCACCTTAAACTGATCTTGACTCCTTTTTTTTGTTACTAGTAGTGATGGAATATTGCAAAGCGTTTGTATTAGTTTGTATTTCTCCTTAAAACATGTTAACCCCCCCCCCCCCCCTCAGCAAAAGAAAAACAAAAACAGATTCTGTTCCTTTAACCACTTAACAACCAGCCCATAGCCGATTAATGGCTACAGGGTGGTTGTTTAACTCTGAGAGACCGTTACTTAATGGACTGAATTCTAACTGAATTCTGCTCTCGCCCTCCCCCTGGAGAGCGAACTCGAGAGCATCCGTGGCCGCCGGGTGCATCACGGATCACGGTAAACGGCCGCTCATCGCGGCCGTTTACCACGTGATCGCTCCATCAAAATGACAGAGCGATCACTTGTAAACAAGTGACGCCGGTTATGATGCCGGTTGCTCCCTCCCCTCTCTCTACCGATCGGTACAGCGGAGGGGGAAGAGATCGGTGTCAGCAGCGCTGTGGGCTGCATCTGCAGTGCCCACATCGCTGCTCACCGAATTTAACCCCTCAATACCGCGTTCGAAAAATTGCTGCGCAAATACCGTGCGAGATAAAAATTTGCAATGACCACCATTGTATTCTCTAGGGTCTTTGCTAAAAAAAAAAATTATATAATGTTTTGGGGTTCTATGTAATTGTCTAGCAAATAAATGATGATTTTTACATGTAGGCGAGAAATGTTAGAATTGTCCTGGGTGCTCCAGAACGCCTGATGGTGCTCCCTACATGTTGGGCCTCTGTATGTGGTCACGCTGTATAAAAATCTCACACATGTGGTATCACCGTACTTGGGAGTAATAGCAGAATGTGTTTTGGGGTGTAATTTGTGGTATGCATATGCTGTGTGTGAGAAATAAACTGATAATATGACAATTTTGTGAAAAAAAAAAAAGGAAAAAATAAATAAAAAATCTTGATTTTACAAAGAATTGTGGGAAAAAAAATGACAACTTCAAAAAACTCATCATGCCTCTTACTAAATACCTTGGAATGTCTTCTTTCCAAAAAGGGGTCATTTGGGGGGTATTTGTACTTTTACAGCATGTTAGGGTCTCAAGAATTGAAATAGGCCACCAGTACGTCAGGCGTGATCAATTTTCAGATATTGGCACCATAGCTTGTGGACTCTATAACTTTCACAAAGACCAAATAATATCCACCAATTTGTACTTATTTTTACCAAAGATATGTAGTAGTATAAATTTTGGTCAAAATTTAGGAAGAAAAATTACTAATCTGCTAATTTTTATAACAGAAACAAAGAAAAATTCATTATTTTACAGAATTTTCGGTCTTTTTTTCTTTTATAGCACAAACAAAATAAAAAACCCAGCGGTGATTTAATACCACCAAAAGAAAGCTCTATTTGTGTGAAAAAAAAAGGACCAAAATTTCATATGGGTACAGTGTTGCATGACTGAGTAATTTTCATTCAAAATGTGAGAGCACCAAAAGCAGAAAATTGGTCTGGTTGTTTGGGTGTTTAAGTGCCCAGTGGTTAAAGCATGTTATACAACACAGAGCTTGTGCTGTGTCATTTGGCCCCCTGTATACAGTGCCTTGCAAAAGTATTTACCCCCTTGGCATGTTTAGTGTTTTGTTGCCTCACAACCTGTAATTAACATGGATTGTTTGAGGATTTGCATAATTTAATTTACAGAACATGCCCACAACATTGAAGTTTTTTTTTATTGTGAAGCAAACAAACAGGACAAAATAACAGAAAAGGGAAATGTGCATAACTATTCACCCCCCCCCCCCCCCAAAGTCAATACTTTGTAGAGCAACTTTTTGCAGCTATCACAGCTCCAAGTTGTTGCTATGGATAAGTCTCTACTAGCAGGCCACATCATACCACAGGGATTTTTGCCCATTCCTCCTTGCAAAACTGCTCCAGCTCCTTCAAGTTGGATGGTTTGCGCTTGTGAACAGCAATCTTTAAGTCTGACCACAGATTTTCTATTGGATTGTGGTCTGGGCTTTGACTAGGCCATTCCAACGCATTTACATGTTTCCCCTTAAACCACTCAAGTGTTGCTTTAGCAGTGTGTTTGGGGTCATTGTCCTGCTCAAAGGTGAACCTCCATCCTAGCCTCAAATCACACACAGAGTGTTACAGGTTTTGCTCAAGAATATCCCTGTATTTAGCACCATCCATCTTTCCCTCAACTCTGACCAGTTTCCTAGTCCCAACTGCTGAAAAACATCCCCACAGCATGATGCTGCAACCACCATGTTTGTCTGTAGGGATGGTGTTCTATTGGTGATGTGATGTGTTGGGTTTGCCCCAGGCATGGCATATTATTTGATGGCCAAAAAGTTAAATTTTAGCCTCATCAGACCAGGGCACCTGCCCCCATACATTTTGGGAGACTCCCACATGCCTTTTCGCAAACTCAAAACATGCCATTTTGTTTTTTGCTGAAAGTAATGGCTTTCTTCTGGCCACTCTGCCATAAAGCCCAACTCTATGGAGTGTACGGCTTATTGTCGTCCAGCATTACCCAGTGTGTTGTGATCAAAATATATTGTGCCTGCATATGCTTGCTGGACCACGTGTCAGCAGTAAGGTGGATTTTACAGCTGACTGGCTTTCCCAACAATGCCAGAACATTCCCTTCCACGTGATGGTAGAGATGGAACGGCCTTACATCAAAAGTAGTAGTGACTGGCAACATGCCATTGCGGTACAGCACATTGTGCGAATTCACGGAAGGGGCAAGCTGAAAGACAGAAGTTGGAGAGCCAACAGCTTTGACAAGCTTGCACTCAGACGCTGGGCATGTGGGTGGCAGGGACTGTATATTTTTTCCTGCTGCAGCAGATGGGGTAGAGAAACTTGCTGCCTACAGTCTACAGCTGGTGGTGTGCTGCTAGGACCTGGGACACCCTGTGCTATACCATCATTCCCATCAGTGGAGTCTGTTGAAAGTTAATGACTCTGTATTGCAGGGGCAGACTGAAGTGGGTAAGGAGGAGGGACAGATTTGTGCCCCTTTTGTGTGGCTTTTAGGTACTCTTGCCAACGGGCTGAGTGGATGGACGTTAAATGCCTTGTTAAGCATGTTGTACCCAAACGGTTGGCGTTTTTGCCCTGTTTGATGTGCCTGAGACACAGTTTGCAGATAGCAACAGTGCGATCTGCTGCAGATGTGCCAAAAAAGGCCCAGACAGCTGAGCTTTGGGGAGTGGGCCAGGAGATAACTGCAGAATGTGATGGAATAGGGTGGCTGCTCTCTAGATGTCGGCCTCCTTGGGGTTGTGCTGCCTCACCTTCAGTTTCCTCCTCTGCTCTATCTGGCACCCAAGTCGCATCAGTGACCTTATCATCTCCATCGCCTCCATCCTTATCATTACCACTGGAGACAACTTGGCAATACGCTGCGGCTTGGCGAACATGAATGACAATTTGTCTACCAGTGTTCCTCCCGCTCTCTAGGCTCATGTTCCTGTCATCCTCAACCTCAAAACCAACATCTGAATCCAGTAATGACTGGGCATCATCAAGGACCAAGTGGCTGATGCTGTGGTCAAATAACTCAGCTGACTCCTCAATGGCTGATGTTGGGGCTAAGGCAGGAATAGATGTGGACAAGGAGGCAGGTTTATCCACTCTGGCAACTACAGGGGACTGCACACTTGTCTCTGCTTGTGTAAAAGAGGATGAGGAAGGTTTAGTAAGCCAGTCCACCACCTCCTCTGCATGCTGTGGCTGGATAGCACGAACACTCACTAAACAGAGGAAATTATGCCCTGCCTGAGGGCTGACCACCACGTCCACCTTTGCTTGTGGACACATTTGTTGCTGGCCCCCTTACAGTGCCAAGGGAATGTCTGCCTCTCCTTGTTGTCCTCCCAGACATTATTGGGAGGGAGGGGGTGGTGCTTATAAGCAAATGTAAAGAAGAAGTTGAAATCTGTACGTAGATGCACTTTAATCAAGTGTTTGGCGCACTTTAATTTGAGTACTCACACTACACAGACACACTCCACGTATACACTATAACATAGGGGTTGACAAATTTGCTTTGAATTTAGGAGCCAGTTAAAAAAGTTAGGAGCCATTTTTTTTTTTTTTTTAGAGTGGTAGGGATTGTCAGCTCCCGGGGTAAGGCCACTCATTTTCACCCCCTATCCCTAACTCACAATGGAGCACCCAGTCAATAACGCCATTGAAACGCTGTTACATCAGGGTTATGGGCTGACCAGAAAGAGTAAGGCTGGCAACAGATGGAACTGGCTGACACTGGCAGGTGGCACTGGTTGCCACTGGCAGGCACGTGGAACTGCCAGATGGCACCGGCAGGTGGCACTGGTTTGGAACTGGCAGGTGGCACTGGTTTGGAACTGGCAGGTGGCACTGGTTTGGAACTGGCAGGTGAAACTGGTAGGTGGCACTGGTTTGGAACTGGCAGGTGGCACTGGTTGGCGGTGGCACTAGTTGTCACTGGCAGATGGCACTGATTGGCGGTGGCACTGGTTGGTGTTGGCAGGTGGCACTGGTTGGCGGTGGCACTGGCAGGTGGCACTGATTGGTGGTGGCACTTATTGGTGGTGGCAGGTGGCACTGGTTGGTGGTGGCAGGTGGCACTGGCAGGTGGCACTGATTGGCAGTGGCAGGTGACACTGATTGACGGTGACACTCGGCACTGGCAGGTGGCACTGCTGACGGTGGCACTGATTGGTGGTTGCAGGTGGTATTGATTGGCGGTGGCACTAGCAGGTGTTTCACCGATTGGTGGTGGCACTGACACTGGCAGGTGGCACTGATTGGCGGTGGCACTGATTGGCAGTGGCAGATGACACTGGTTGCCGCTGGCAGGTGGCACTGATTGGTGGTGGCACTGATTGGTTGCAGGTGGTATTAATTGGCGGTGGCACTAGCAGGTGGCACTGACACTGGCAGGTGGCACTGATTGGCGGTGGCAGATGGCACTGGCAGGTTTCACACGGAGCACTCCGTTACTGTAATGTAACAGAGGAGCTGTCAGAATTGAGCTTAATGTCGGAATGGGCGGGACCCAGCCGGGGTGTGAAACTGACAAGTAACAGAGAGGTGGATATGTCATATTTGAGCTTGATGTCGGGGTGGGCGGGACTCAGCAGCTATCAAACACCAGCCAACGATTGGGCTGCATAAGAAAAGGGGCGGGCCACATACACGTAGCGGCCCGCCCAGATCCCCATTGGCTGGTGTTTGATAGCTACTGGGTCCCGCCCACCCCGACATCAAGCTGAAATCTGACAGATCCTCCTCTCTCCGTTGCTTGTCAGTTTCACACACTTAGCGCGGCGCCGCTGAGTGTGGAGGAGGGAGGAGGACGGCAGTCAGTGTTAATGCTGCTGCATGTCTGGGGCATCAATAGCGAGTGGGCTGGTGGCAGCTTAGGCGCCAGGTTGCGATTTCTGGTCGCATTGGCGACCTGGCACCTGGGGTTTGTCGAGCCCTCCTATAACATACTGCAATATAATGCGCCAAACGTACAGAACGATATGGCGTTAAACTGGCAGTAACGCACACAGAACTATATGGCGTTAAACTGGCAGTAACGCAAAGAGAAGTAAATGGCGTTAAACTGGCAGTAACACAATCAAATAGAAGTTGTTCAACCGTCACTACACTGACGCTATCTGAACTGTCCCTACACTAGCTATACACTAATGTCAAGATCACAGACACAGTCTCACTACACTACAACTATATGAGCTGTCCCTACTCTACACTAATGTATGTATGTATGTATGTATGTATGTATGTATGTATGATACGGTCTCGCTATACTACAGTGAAACTATCTGAGCTGTCCCTACTCTAGCTGCACATTTTGCAAAGCTGAATGATGGTTCTCCTCACTACACTGACAAACTAATATTCTACACTGACAATTGAAGCAAAACAGCACAGTTTAACACACTAACTAATAGCACTGAACAGAGTCCTGCTCTCTCTCTCTCTCCACGCCGAAAATGGCTGCCACTGAAAGAATACTTTTATACTGTGGGGTGAGCATGAGCCCTGATTAGATAAAGTCAGGATAACAGTGTCCAATCATGATTCTGACAGTGCCCTGTGCCCTGATTGGCTGAAGCTTTCACTGCTTCAGCCAATCAGGGCTTGCAATGCAATGTGGTTGGTTCGGGGGGCCGAACAAATGGTCAAACGACCCGTTTGTTCTGCTGTTCACCGAACGACCAAACAGCGAACGTTCGGCCAAAAATAATGCTCGGGCCACCCATGCCTAATAGTGACACACAATGAACAACTGCCCAAACCAAGTATATATGGGAAACAGGATAAACAAATCACAGTCATAACAGAGCCAGGGTCATACATGGAAGATCAAGAAGAGGGAGCTGGGAACAAGACAGGACAGGGAGAGGGAAACAGGAAACCGAGCGAGCAGGTAGGAAGGGATCAGGCTGCAGGGTCGGGATGAGGAACACATGGAGACAAAACACCAAGGCAGGAATGAAAGGCATGGACAGGGTTTAAATACACTTCCTGTAACAGGTAATGACTGATTGCATGAGATGATATGAGCTTCTGAGAGACACCCGCCGGTGGACTCCGGAATTGCAGCCTATAGATCTGGTAGCAACAGTGCCACCAGCAGATGAACCCTTTCCCGACACCCTTCCTTTCCTGAAAGGACACAGTAAGAAGTGATTGCTACTGACTGCTCCTGTGTTCATTCTTCACTGAAGCATAGTAAACTGTTTACTATGCCTTTGTTTGTGAATGAACAGGGGTCTCTGTATAGACTGCCTTCTGTTAATTCATCTGCAGACCAGCTGAGACTGCAGAGAAAAGATTGGGGATCTTTGTCACTAGTCCCTTTATCTGTATAGAAAAAAAGGAAATGTCAGGGATCTGTTTAGACCCCTGATATTTCACCAAAGGGTTACTTAACTTTAAATACCATCCATTTATTTGGCCCTGATTTACTGAATAAGCCTGATTGTGTGTGCATATATTTTTTAATCGTGATTCGCTTGACTTGCTGCCCTCATGACCTTCCTTCTCTAAAGTCACTGACTAGGTTAAATATTAAACTTAACCACTTGGGTACCGCGCTATTGCAAAATGACGGCAATAGCGCGGACCCACATTTCCGGGACTACGTCTATTGACGTAGTCCTGGTTACGAGCGGCCTGCGCGCCCCCTGAGGGGCGCGCGCGGCGCGCTTTGTGATCGGCGAGTCCGTGAGACTCGCCTGATCACCGATCCGTGTAAGGGGTCGATCCCGACCCCTTATCACGTGATCAGCTGTCAGCCAATGACAGCTGATCATGTGATAAAACGGAGCCGGTAATCGGCTAGTATTCCTCCTCGCGCTGACAGCGCGAGGAGAAAAAAAAAAAGCCGATCGCCGGCGGCCGTGTTCGGGACATCAGTCCCGATCACGGCCAGCATATCCAGCGGACACCTGCCCCCTGCCAGTGCCCACCTGCCACCCGCAGTGCCATCCTGAAATAAAGTAAGTGCCCCCCTGTCAGTGCCACCCAGCAGTGCCCATAGTGCCC
Source organism: Lithobates pipiens (assembly GCF_037356315.1). Lineage (NCBI taxonomy): Eukaryota > Metazoa > Chordata > Amphibia > Anura > Ranidae > Lithobates > Lithobates pipiens. The sequence goes on from NW_027507758.1 coordinate 297,810,878, forward strand.
ACAGTGCCACCCAGCAGTGCCCACAGTGCCACCCAGCAGTGCCCACAGTGCCACCCGCAGTGCCACCCACAGTGCCACCCAAAATCTGCCTCAAAGGTGCTGCACCCCAGTGCCGCCCATCAGTGCCCAGCAGTGCCGCCCATCAGTGCCCAGCAGTGCCACCTATCAGAGCCACCTATCAGTGCCACCTATCAGTGCCCATCAGTCCCATCTATCTGTGGTACCTATCAGTGCCCATCCGTGCCACCCATCCGTGCCACTTATCCGTGCCACCCATCCGTGCCATCTTATCTGTGCCCATCTTTGCCCATCAGTGCCGCCTTATCTGTGCCCATCGGTGCCGCCTTATCTGTGCCTATTAGTGCCGCCTTAACTATGCCTATCAGTGCCCACCAGTGCAGCCTATCAGTGCCCACCAATGCAGCCCATCAGTGCCCACCAATGCAGCCCATCAGTGCCCACCAATGCAGCCTATCAGTGCCGCCTAATCAGCGCACTTCAATGAAGGAGAAAAATGACCCGTTTGCTAAATTTTATAACAAACTATTAAAACATGATTTTTTTTGCATCTTTTTTTGTTTGTTTAGCAAAAAATAAAACTCCGAGCTGTAACTAAATACCACCAAAAGAAAGCTCTATTTGTGGGAAAAAAATGATAAAAATTTCATTTGGGTACAGTGTTGTATGCCCGCGCAATTGTCATTCAAAGTGCATCAGCGCTGAAAGCTGAAAATTGGTCTGGGACTGAGGGGGGGTTTAAGTGCCCAGTAAGCAAGTGGTTAAAGAGATATCAAAGATTCAGATTTTTCTAAATTAAAATAAATATGTCATACTTACCTGGTTCAGTCCCACCCCTCTCTCTCCTCATTGGTTGTGATTGACAGCAGCGGGAGCCAAAGGTTCCTGCTGCTGTATCAGCCAACGAGAAACAAGAGTTCCCAGAGAGACGAGGCTCTCATGCACAACACCCATAGAAAAACGTATTGATGAACAATGTTATTTATGTTCCCCATACATCATTAAAGCTGAACTCCGGGCAGAACACATTTTTAATAAACTTTAAGGTGCAGGCATACCTTTAAGAAAAATGTGCCTCTTTTTTGTTCTTAGGTCCCTGGATCCTGATTCTATAAACTAGCTGCATAGATTGTAGTATTGCATGTCTAGGTGACCAGCGTCCCAGCCTGATTCTTATGTTCCAAGTGATCGTTCAACTCACTGCCCCACTCACAGTTCAACACTGACATCACATTGTGTTAAGAGGAGCTTTGCGTGTTCTGCCTCACCTTGTCCAGCACCATCCCACGCCTCTGTGCTCAAAATGCCATCAAAAGATTGTCAAAGCAGATGGAGGGGGGCAGTAAACAGCAAGTCCGATGCATGGTTGCCTTGTTTTGATCTGTGAGGGATGCTCAGCAAGACAGCAGAACAGTTTTATTGTCGATGACCATTCCCTGCCTCTCTCTCTAGACCTTCAGCCTACTGAGACTGCAAAGTTGGCGGCAATGTTGTGTTCTGCTCGCTGTCATAATATGCTTGCCATAAAGGGTAAAAAGGGGAAAACACTGATGCTTTGCTTAATGCTGCTAGGATCATATGGTTGCCTGGATCCTCACAGTGTTGAACAAGGCAACAGAACACTGATGTGCCTGCCTACTCACCATTTCCAACCTCTCAAACCTGACATTCAACCCATTGTGCCAGTGTTGATGTCACAAGGGGAAGAGGAGTAAGCAGCAATGCTGCTGTCCTGCAGGTTTATTCAGGGCGGCTAAGATCATGTTATTGCACAGTTTTTAAAAGAACCGAACAGGGCAATAGAATAGCAGTATTGTGCTTTGGCTTATTTCTACAGGGATACGGAGTTGATCTTTAATTAATTTCCTAAATATTTTTTGTGAACATTCTAACAGCTACAACAAAGTCAACATCACTGGCACAGTGGGCCTAGTATTGGGAGAGAGAGGGCTGAACAGGGAAAAGCCACATTTCTGTTCTGCTGCACTTGCAGCAGTGTCAAGGCATCAGGGTGACAACACTTAACATTCTTCAAATATTATAAATACTAGCAAGACACCATATTGATGATAGGGGAATCTCCCCTTCCCTGTCACTTCTCATAACCCTGTCCACACTAGCTCTGAAATGCACCCTATGTGTACAGGAAGACATGCTGGGGAACGCCTCCAGCCTTTCCTAATGGCCCCAGTTAGTGATAATTATGTTGGTGACTGTGTGTTAACATCACAGGGATTAAAACTTCAAATATATCTATAAAGAAGAAAGGTAAAGTGAAAATTATTTTTGCTTCCTTTAATCGGGTCAGAGGCAGGGCTATAGATAGTTTTGTTGCCCACAATTTGGCTTTGGTAAAAAAACTAAAAATAAAAAAATAAATAATGAAAAATTAGCAATCCTGCCTATTGCAAACTGCTTTTCTCAAGCCATACTAATTGTGCCCCTTATAAAGAACTATACCTTGTCTGAAGCGTTTTTCTGACTCAGTGGCTTGTTTAAGGGCAACTTCTTCAGTTACATTTACATAAGCATTAAGAAATCTGGTTTCCTTGATAAACGACAGACACTTCTGGCACAATTCTATAGGGCTTAGTTGTCCACGCCTCAAGGCAGCAGCTGCCTGTGAATGAGTAAAAATAAGAACTAAAATCATCTGCAAAAACACAAAGAACAACACATACAAGTTACTCAAATAACAGAATGAACAGAACCAGCACCACTAGTAATTTCAAGCAGCAGCAGTGCTGTCTGCAGACTCCTAATTTACAATAGGCTTTTCCTCAGGAGTGGTTAGGCTCAGTGGTGTAGGACACAGCAGGGGCATAGGGGTCTGAGAATGAAACTGCAGCAAGGGATATGGGAATCCAACCCTCCTGGAAATGTTGAATGCTGAAGGGTCTGACTGAGGCTACAGTGCATGAATAGAGTAAAGGTCACTGGAGAGGTGAGTATAATCTTTTTTTTTTGTAGGAAACTGCCATTAAATGTTTTTTTTTTAGGTGACTGATAGTCACTTTAATGGCATCATGTCATGAGAAAACCATGGCTGCCAATACTTCAGCAAAATGCCATCTCTCAGAAAAATCTGAAGAAGACAGAATAACAGCCAAGCAACTATAATTTTTAAGGAGGTCAGCACTGGCAGCTCCATCATTTTATCAAAAGACTTATGAAAACTGTGCACTGCCATAATCTATCCATTAAACATTTCCAAATGCTTTTTATTTGTGTAAAAGTTAAAACAGCACTAAAATATAAGCAAATGGCAAGCTATCTTACAATGGAGAGGGATGCTGGGGCCAGAACGAGGCTGAACTGAACAGTGCTGCAAGGAGGTGACAGCAGTGCCAGCTCAGAATGCCAGATACATAGCCTACTACCGTAATAGTACCGCACAACCTCCACTCTGATGGAAGGGCAGGGGCCCTCAAAGTGGAAGTACTAATGATCAGGCTGCAAACTCAGCCCCCATGTCATTCTCACCATTCTGGGAGAGTTTTAGCAGTTTAACCCAAGGGTGTCTGTCAGACAGCTGTTTCCATTGCTGTATGCTATCTCTTCTTTGCCACCTTTTTTTTAGAAGTGATAGTTGCTGTATCTGTATGATGCCCTGACCTCCCATGGTTGATTTTCCAAGTTGGGCGGTTATGTGCTGACACCATCACGTTACATGTGACCCTTTTGTACGGGTGTTTGTGGCTGTTTTTTTAATATTAATATTTATCTTTGTGCATAATTTATCATGTATTGCGGTTTATTCCGCTTGTTCTTTTTTAACGGTATTTCACGATTGCAGTCCATCTTTTTCCCTCTAAGCCCTTGTACACACGGTCGGACATTCTGACGGAAAATGTCCGATCGGACAGCGTTGTTGGATAATCCGATGTGTGGGCTCCATCGTACTGTTTCCGTCGGACTATCCGACCGACAAAGTTTTAGAGCTGGGCTATAAAATTTTCCCACAACATGATCCGATCGGACTTTGTCCGATCGTTTGTAGAGAATTACGATCAGACAAAGTGCCACGCATGTTCAGATCAAATTCCTAGACCAAAGCTATTGGTTACTAGCCTTAACGTAGTCCCGTCGTAACGAAATAACGTCATCACGTTCAGAACGATCGGATTTTCCGACAACTTTGTCCAACCATGTGTATGCAACACCAGTTTCGGACAAAATCCGTCGGACAAAATCCGACCATGTGTACAAGGGCTTGCACTCGTGGCCTTGAGCCCGGGTGCATCTTTTTCAGATCAGTGGATTCACTGGCCGCACTTTTGGGCTCACCGTCTCTTGCTGGAGCGACCTTCTGTCTATCAGCGGAAGACGCCAAACATACGAGGGACTGACGAGCCTCATCTCTACATTGCCCTCGGCTGTCGGGTCTCTTCATCTATCTTCGGAAGTGGCTGGCCAGACTTGAAGCATCAGAAATCCATCCATCCCTGCAGAGGGCTGAATCTGCTTGCGAGTTCGACTCCGCTTGCGAGGGAGTCCACACGCTCTGTTAAAGACCCTCACTTACAGATTTATCCCTTTAAAGAGCTTAAAGTCAATGGGCATCTGTATTTGCTTTCGAATTGGACTAAAGTGTTTTTCTTAATCTCCATCATATTTTTTTCATCATTTCTTTGCTCACTGAATTATATATGGACACTTTTTTGATTAATTTCAATTGGGACATTTTAATATTTATACACTGTATCATTTGACTATATGAAATGTATCTTTTGTAGCGCAGCAATTTATTTTTATTTTACCATAGTGATATTTTGATGGTGTTTGCTGCAGCTTTTTATTTTTAGTTTAGCTTGTTTTTATCTAGCGCAGTATTTCTCTGTTTTTATTTTCCAAGTTACATGCCCTGATCGAGTCACTATTTACTAAGTCACTAGATTTTTATTTTATTAATTAACCATTTTCTGTGTGGGGCACTTTTGAAAAATTTCAAATACATGTTAAACAAGCATTATTTTGTTAAAAAAAATTCTTAGAACCTCAAAACATAATATCGTTTCTGAAAGTAGAGGTCCTGCAGAATAAAATGGTGACTGTTCCAATTACCTATTTATCGGCGTATAACACACGCCCCAAGTTTAGGAGGGAAGTTTAAGGAAAAAACAAAACAAAAAAAAAACTTACATTTAAATGCCCATCAATGCAGCCTTATCAGGGTCATTTGCAGCCTTGTCAGTGTTTTTTTTTTATTTATTTTTTTAGCTTTGCCATTTAAAAAAGCCACCCACAGGCTCACAATCGGCGGGGGATTGGCGTATAACACGCACCCACGATTTTCCCCTGATTTAAGGGGGAAAAAAAGTGCGTGTTATACGCCGATAAATACGGTATTTGTCTGTCACACAACATTTGTGCAGCCAATATTCAAATGAAAGCAAGCAGCGATCAGGAGCTTTCGGTTAGGTGCCGGGTAACTGTGCCAGGAGCGCGCACCATGCACGCTCTTGGCACAGCGGTATTGACAGCAATTCATGCAAATATGCAGCCCCTTCAGCGCCAAGGACCAGGCGCCAAGAAGCAACATATTTTACTTGCGAAATGCATAGAGGCTGCCGGGACACACAAAACGTCATGTCCGGGTAAAACGATAGCGAGGCTTGGGACGCACACCGGGAGAGGAGAGACACAGCGATAGCCTCACACATCTAAACCCATTCAAACTGTGGGAAAAGTTTAGTGCCAACTCATAGGCACTTGGAAATGTGAGTGATATGACTTGTTTTTACCTTTTTTATAAATAAGTGTAGACATACTGCTCAATGATTGCTGTTCATTTTTTATGAGGGCGAATATTATTTAAACCTGTAAGCTGGGAGCAGCATAGACCTTGAGCGGATTTGTTATGCTTATCAATGAACCAAAGGCACTTTCTATATTAATATCTGGTGAGTGGCCAATCCTTATGGTGGTGGTGTTGTCACTGAATTGGTGGATACGAAATACATAGAATCACGGATACAAGAAATAGGAGGATTGGAGTAATTTTATACACAACAGATAGACTTATTTACATGCTAGCTCACATATACCAGCATAAACATTGAACATTTATTTAAATTGAATAGAAATGGTGATATTGGTTGCACATGAGATATAGACATGGGTGGATTGTGTGTGTATATATATATATATATATATATATATATATATATAGATATAGATATAGTAACACTAGTGTGCATGTATATGTATATATTTTTTACAGTGATATATATTTTTTACAGTGGTCTATTGTTTGGTGTTAAGACATATGATATAAGATATGTGTTTGTGCAGCCAACACATATTTTCTTACGTTTTGCACAGGCTGGTACTTTTAAGTAGAACCATATTTGACTGCAGCAAACTGTATACATTTTGTATTAATATTATTGCGGTGGGGGTGCTTCACAACATTTGGTATTTTTTTGCGCCGGTAGACACATATTTGATTTGAATAGAGACTTATAGCCCTAGAATTATTGCTCTCTCTCCATCGTTTGCAGCAATAGACACTGCTTACATATGTATGCCAGACTTACAAGCACTTTTGCTTGTACACAGGGTGATGGGGGCGCTTTTAATTAAATTTTTTTACTATTACTTTTATTCAGCTGCATGCAGGTTTTTTTTTTTTTTTTTTTTTTAACCTTAATGCAGAGAATGCAGTATGGTGCAAAACATCCTGCCTTTAGAACCCTTTTAACTTTATTGCTTTTACAAGGGGGCAACAAATTCCCTATTAATAGACTTCATGGAGACATCATGTATTAGACCCCTGATGTCTCCCCTGCCCTTCAAAGCAGCTAATCAAACACAGATTGTGTTTGATCAGCTACTTCCCTGGCTGTAAGAGCCAGATAAGGACACCTCTGAAACCAGAAGTGACAAAATCTTCATCACTTCCGGCTTCATTTGTCACAGAGGGGATGCTGGAATGGATGTTCTTCCACCTCCTCTGTGGGGAGCCCTCCCAACTGCTTACTGCAGTCCAGGAAACAAAGTAGGGGCCGGTGTTCTGGCATATTCAGTCCGGCCATCATACAGTGGTGTGAAAAAGTGTTTGCCCCCTTCCTCATTTCCTGTTCCTTTTCCTACCTGGAAGACTTGCCGTGATAAAAGGAACTATGAATTCTGCTGTCTACCAAGAGATCCTGAAGGAGAATGTCCGACCATCTGTTCGTGTACTCAAGCTGAAACGAACTTGGGTTCTGCAGCAGGACAATGATCCTAAACACACCAGCAAGTCCACCACCGAATGGCTGAAGAAAAACAAAATGAAGACTTTGGAGTGGCCTAGCCAAAGTCCTGACCTGAATCCTATTGAGATGTTGTGGTATGACCTTAAAAAGGCCGTTCATGCTCGAAAACCCTCTAATGTAACTGAATTAGGACAATTCTGCAAAGATGAGTGGGCCAAAATTCCTCCAGGACGCTGTAAAAGCCTCATTGCACGTTATCGCAAACGCTTGGTTGCAGTTGTTGCTGCTAAGGGTGGCCCAACCAGTTATTAGGTTTAGGGGGCAATCACTTTTTCACACAGGGCCATGATGGTTTGGATTTTTTTTCACCTTTAATAATAAACACCTTCATTTACAAATTGCATTTTGTGTTTACTTGTGTTGTCCTTGACTATTGTTTAAATTGGTTTGATGTTCCGAAACACTTAAGTGTGACAAACATGCAAAGGAACAGGAAATGAGGAAGGGGGCAAACACTTTTTCACACCACTGTATAGCGTCCTCCCCATAATGCGCATGCGCAGTACGGGCCAGAAGAAGCTTCGTAAAATTTCCGAAGCTGAACGGCGCCTGCGCCGTGAGTGGAGGTGGTAGCCCCACCATCCAAGTGGACATAGGGCTGTGAAAATTAGACGGCCCCTCATGGCTTCGGGCTCGGCCTCGCTCGGCTCTTTTTTATTCCTACTCTATGTCCACTCGGATGGTGTGGCTAGAACCTGGACTCACGGCGCAGGCGCCGTTCATCCTCGGCTATTTTCGGAATCTGTGTTCTGCGCATGCGCAGTACACAGCGGACACCATCTGATGGGGGACCTTATATGATGGGACACCAGGAACCACCATTAGTCGTTGGGGGAAGTAAAAGTTATTGGCTGGAAAGAGGATTAAAAGATAGTTTACACCAACCTGCGCAGTAATATAAAAGTGTGCCCTGGTGTCTGTTGCATAGGGACATTAAGGGCTGGCACTATGCCTTATTACAACACATTGCACTGTTTACCTTTTTCATTCAACTTTATTGAAGTGTCAAAAAATTCCACTTCATTCATCTTTAGGCAATACATCATGTTGCAACGCATTGCAACACAGGAAGTGCGTTGAGCTTGGGCATGTTTGGATGCTAGCTGTAACCCACGTGCTTGCTTTGTGCACTGGTGCACAGTCATATTGGAACAGGAAGGGGTTATCCCCAAACTGTTCCTACAGAGTTGGGAGCATGAAATTCTCCAAAATGTCTAGGTGCGCTGACGCATTAGGAGTTCCCTTAACTGGAACTAAGGGGCCAAGCCCAACCCCTAAAAAACAACCCCACACCATAATCCCCCTCTACTAAACAATTTGGACCAGTGCACAAAGCTAGGTGCATAAAGACATGGACGAGCAAGTTTGGGGTGGTGGAACTTGACTGGCCTGCACAGAGTCAGGACCTCAACCCGATAGAATACCTTTGGGATGAATTAGAGTGGAGACTGCGAGCCAGGCGTTCTCGTCCAACATCAGTGCCTGGCCTCACAAATGCATTTCTGGAAGAATGGTGAAACATTCCCATAGACACAATCCTAAACCTTGTGGACAGCCTTCCCAGAAGAGTTAAAGCTGTTATAGCTGCAAAGAGTGGGCCAACTCAATATTGAACCCTACGGCCTAAGGTCGGGATGCCATTAAAGTTCACATATGTGTAAAGGCAGCCGATCCAATACTTTTGGCAATATAGCATATGTTTAGCTGCCTGGGGGGGGGGGGGGGCGGCTATGTCCCTTATGATTAGTACAGTAACAGCTTCTTGACAGGATCACTTGTGTGGCTTCGGACTAGGATCCAAACATGGCCGAGCTTATTGCCAATGAGCCCCTAGAGATAGCCCCTGTTCCACGATCCAGCTGCCCAAAGCCCCTGTTCTCTCCCTTGCCTCTCCCTGGCATCAGAAGTGTGGGCACCAGACTGTGACAGCTTGCCACGTCACAGCCGGGTGCATGCTGCGCCTCCTCAATGGCCGGGCAATCTTCTGGGACCTGTGACGTGTCAAGGAAGATTGCAGGGAGATAAGGGGAGAGGAGGACTTTTGCTTGAGTTGCCTAGGCGGCACCATGAGCGGAAGTGGGGGCTGGGTACCTGTCAAAACTAGGCACCCACTTCCCCTAAAAAAAAAAAAAATTACATGCCAAATGTGGCATGTTAGGAATCCACTTTTGGGTGGAACTCCCCTTTAAAGCAGGACTTCCCCTGATGGAAAGAGTTGCGCTTTAATTTTGATTCTACAGGTATGGAGTGAAGGGAATTCTCCTCAATGGGAGACTGCAAACAAGCATTCCCTGCTACATCCAATTCAAACGTACTGTGGTTATATGAGCTGACTTAAGTGTTTTCAGCTCTAATAAGACATACGAGCTGTGACATTCTCAACCCAGCCCCGAATTCACTTCATTCATCCATTACCCATATCAAAGCAAAACAAAACCTCTTCGTATTAATCACTCACCTCACGTAAATTCATCCCAAGCATTATTATACTAAACAGACAACCACATAATCGTGATGCGCACGGAAGCCGACATGTGTTGGTTGGCAAACGGATACCTGACAATGTCAAAAGAGCTGATTGGTCAATATTCTAGTAAACCGGGACACATATGGATAGAAGCACAACGAGGCTCGGAACGCGGAAGTGACTAGAGGGCACTAAGGAGACAGGACCATGAGAATAAGAGAAACACGGAGAACGAACACAGTGAGGACAGAGCGGGGGGATTAATAGTACAATTTGCAGCCTTGGATATTGTAATGTGGCACTTCTTTTCTTGGAACTTATGTTTTATGTGAAAAACTTGACTAAGGCCTCAGTGTATTCACCTACAGCTGCCGGGGTAGCTTAATACTAATGGGCACATTATTCACATGATGTGTTCTTCATAGAAACTGACATTTGCCCGTTGAATATTTGGAACTAAATAGCACCGTTTTATAGATTGCACTGAAAATGCTCAGTATGGCATGTAGTAGATGTTTGTGGAGGACTGCTGGTTTATATAAGAGACCAATTAGAATAATAACACCTGGGAAGGACAGAGGCATCCATGTGTCATCTGTAAGAAACACCATCATGCCAGCCTGGGTGATCGACAAATACGGGGCGAATGATGTCCTGCGCTTCAATGAAAATACGCTTTTCCCTGGCATCTATTATCCCAATGAAGTCATCATCCAGGTCCATGCTGCAAGTATCAACCCCATCGATGTCAATATGAGAAGTGAGTATGGATTTATGCATCGTCAGTTCTAGTTTACTATGATCAGTGCTGGACACCATACACTAAGGATGTGCAGAAAGCTGGAGTATTCAGTCTAGATTCCGATTGGCTGCAAAGGACTGCCCCGGATGGTTTACTTATTGGGTGCAGTCATAAAACATTCTGATCATTTGTATATTCCATAAAGGAATGAGAACATAAAGTGAGAATTATTTATGAAAGCCGTGTCCTAATTCACCAGGTGCTTAATTCTCACAGTACAATACAGTTTGCTTGTGCAGTCAACTTAAAATGCAACTAAAGGCAAAACTTTTCTTTTCGTTTTGGATAGAATGGAGATGGATTAGAACACCTGTCAGTTATTCTTGCTGTCTGCGCCACTGTTCGGGAGATTCAAACTTTCTACATTTGTCCTGTTTATCATTGAAAGTAAAAGAAAATACCAAACCGTGGGTTGTCCCCAGATAATTATTAGAGGGGAATTCGTCCAATGGGGTCACTAGTTCTGGTGTCCTGGGGTCCCCAAGGGATTCCCTTAATTTGCAGGGGCTTCCTGTTTTGGCTATGGGACAGGAAGTGAAGGGAAATCTCCCCAATGGGGCAAAAAAGAAACTGACAGGGATTATAACCCTCCCTATCCAAAATTATTTGCATTGTTGATTTCATTGGGATGTCATTAAACTGAAGACTAGGGATGAGCTCAGGCGTGTTTGCATGGAACACGTGCAGAGCCCGCCAAGAAGTTGACGCAGCGCTGCGCTAATCACAGGCAGTGAGACATTATCCCGATGTGCGGCTGCAGAGATCGGGCAATGTCTCACTGCCTGTGATTAGCGCAGCGCTGCGCCGACTTCCTGGCGGGGTCTGCACGTGTTCCATGCGAACACGCCTGAGCTCATCTCTACTGAAGTCTATGCAAGTCGCAATGAAATCTGCACTCTTTCAAAGTTACTGTGACACGATTTTCAGCAATTTGAAAGGTTCTATTGCTGACAATGGGGTGCGACTTTTCATGCGATTGAAACTCCCAAATTGCATGATAAACCGCACTGGTGTAAGCAGGGGGCAAAGACTTCCAGAAACTGATATAAGCACACTCCTAAACAATACAATTCATCTTTATTCAGTCAGCACCCCATAGTAGTTGGTAGATCTAAGGGCTCATTCAGATAGTCGTACATGGCCCAGATCAGTGTATTTCTGCAGTGGGTACAGCCAAGTGTTTGCGATCAGCTGCAGATGCTCAGCCAGTACAAATCAATAACTAGGGATGAGCTCAGGTGTGTTCGAATGGTCCACGTGCAGCACCCACCAGAAAGTCGGCGCAGCGCTGCGCTAATCATAGGCAGTGAGACATTGCCCGATCTCTGCAGCCGCACATCGGGGCAATGTCTCACTGCCAGTGATTAGCGCAGCGCTGCGCCGACTTCCTGACGGGCTCTGCACGTGGACCATGCGAATACGCCTGAGCTCATCCTTATCAATAACAGGCTGTCCATGTATAATCGTGCATGGAGCCAGCGATTACCTGCAGTTAGGAACAGATGAGTGGCTCTGCATACAAAGCCACTCATCTCTACCCATGTCACTGCCAATGTCAGCCCTCCATTTATTTGTACGGAATTCTTATGAGCAGTTTAGCTTATACACCTGGCCACATCTCATGCAAAAACATGATGATCTGGGCAGTGTGCAGCCATGTAAATTAAGCAGCTCATCAATGAGTTTATTCTTTAAAAGAGAAGTATGGGAATCAATGTTTTTCCCATAATCATACTTACCTAGGTCCCCAGGCATCTCTGCACTGAGAACCGAGCCATCCAACACTGCCAATGGCTTGGATCCCCAACTGGAGAGCCGCTGCCTGTCAATCAGCAGCTCTCCTGCTCCTGCTCTGCTCTGCTCCTCCACACTCATTGGATTGATGAGCTGTGGAGGGGCGGGGAGCTGAGACAGCCATCAGTTCAGGCACCTGGCAGATCCAGACTCCCAGAGTCGGGATAACATGGTGGCTGGACTGATCTGTGTGACGTCAGCAGAGAGTAGACTTCAGTCACAGGAGTGCAAAATGTAATTACACTCCTGTGACCCATAGGAGAAGCCCAGCCAAACAAGCTCAGGCTGAACTTTTTCTTTTTAAAAGCTTGAAAAATTTCACGCCCCTGTGAAAAACAATGGCACCTAAAATTCTTCATAAATTGTACTTTAACCACTTGCTTACTGGGCACTTAAACACCCTTCCTGCCCAGACCAATTTTCAGCTTTCGGTGCTCTCACATTTTGAATGACAATTACTCAGTAATGCCAAACTGTACCCAAATGAATTTTTTGTCCTTTTTTACCCACAAATAGAGCTTTCTTTTGGTGGTATTTGATCACCTCTGGGGTTTTTATTTTTTGCGCTATAAATGAAAAAAGACCGTAAATTTTGAAAAAAAAAACGCATATTTCTTTGTTTCTGTGACAAAATTATGCAGATTATTAATTTTTCTTCATAAATTTTGGCCACAATTTATACTGCTACATATCTTTGGTAAAAATAACCCAAATTAGTGGATATTATTTGGTCTTTGTAAAAGTTAGAGAGTCTACAAGCTGTGGTGCGATTCATACAAAATTGATCACATCTGATGTACTGGTGGCCTATCTCATTTCTTTCGACCCGAACGTCAGGAAAGTACAAATACCCCCCAAATGACCCCTTTTTGGAAAGTAGACATTCCAAGGTATTTAGTAAGAGGCATGGTGAGCTTTTTGATATTGTCATTGTTTTTCCCACAATTCTTTGCAAATTTAAGATATATAAATATATATTTTTTTCCCACAAAATTGTCATTGTAATAGGTTATTTCTCTCACATGGCACGTGTATACCACAAATGACACCCCCAAAAAAATTCTGCTACTCCTCCTGAGTATTACAATACCACATGTGTGGGACTTTTTCACAGCCTGGCCACATAGAGAGGCTCAACATGCAGGGAGCGCCATCATGTGTTCTAGGAGCATAAATTACACATCTAACTTGTTGACTACCTATTACACTTTTGAAGGCCCTGGAGCACCAGGATAATGACACGTGACACTGATGACACTTATATGTGGCACTGATGACAGATGGCACTAATATGTGGCACTGATGACAGATGGCACTAATACGTGGCACCGATGACACGTGACACTGATGACAGATGGCACTGATAAGTGGCATTGATGACATGTGACACTGACGACAGATGGCACGGGACACTGACAGGTGGCACTGATGACAAATGGCACTGATATGTGGCACTGATGACAGATGGCACTATGTGGCACTGATGACAGATGGCACTGATTACAGATGGCACTGGGGACAACTGGCACTGACAACAGGTGGCACTGGGGACAGGTGGCACTGGGGGAGGATGGCACTTCTTTTTTTTTCTTTTTACTACTTACGGCCACTGCAGCCGTTCATCTGTCCCTTCTCACACACTGTCTGTGTGAGGAGGGAGAGCGGCGCTGAGAGATGATCTCATATGTTTACATATGAGATCATCTCTCATTGGATAGGCCGATCACGCTGTAAATGGCCGCTGTGATTGGCCGTTTACAGCGATCTGTGACTGGCTGTGTCCGAGGGACACGGCCAGCACAGAACGTCCCCGATGCGCACTTGCTCGCGTGAGCGCGCATTGTGGAAGTAAACCGGAGGCCGTCCAGGGACGGCCTCCTGGCAGTTAGCGTCCGCTCTGTAGCCGTCTATCGGCTATAGGGCGGGCGCGAACGGTTAAAGAGAAAGTAAACCCATCAGGGTTTTACTTCCTCTTTGTTTCCCTGCAAAGGTAAAGCATAATGGGCTACTATGCATCGCATAGTAGCCCATTATGTGTCACCTGACACAGGAGCCAGTGATATCACCACTGTCCCCTCTTCCATGAAGCGCCCACCTTCCTTCCGGGTATCACTGCTCCGGCATTGTGATTGTCCGGAGCCGCAAGGACGTCACTCCTGCACCTGACGTCACTCCTGCATGATCACCGTTGGCAACGGCACGCTCAGTGCGCCTGTGGGCCACTGCCTACTATCTACTAAACCGTGTAGGTTTAGGAGATATTTCTGGCACCTACAGGTAAGCCTTAATCTAGGCCTAAAAGTGGTTTGTAAGGGTTTACAGCTCTCACTCTGATGGTCACAGAAATACTGCCACATGTGTAGCACAATTTGTTTACATACAAATGTGCACCCTACACTGTTGGATTTGGGCATGTATGGGGGGGGGGGGGGGGGGGGGGGTGCTTTTTAATTTTAGTTTTTTTTCTGGTAAGCCCCCAATTATCTTTCAAGCCCTCCATTACAACAGTAGCCAGAGAATGACAGCTGTGATGTAAAGGGAAGAAAGGGGGGAGGGGGAGAATGGGGCGTACCTCCAGAGCTTGTAAAAGTGATCAGCACAACCCAGATCACTTTAACCTAAAAGTCTTTCACCTGCCTTAAAAATGAATGGTACATTCATGGCTGCAGCTGTGAACTTGTTTAACCCATTGAATACCGGGACAGTTATAAATTTACCTTAGCAGACAAGAGGGGTTAATAAAGTCTATCAAGTATATCTAAAGCAAAGGGTGTTTCCTGGTGCCTCCATGGCAGCATACCTGTGACAAGCTCCGCTTTGGCTCCTTCCTTAGTACCAGTGAGTATTACAAAAGAAAAGGATTAGTGCACTCCCAGCATTCTCTTTTTTTTTTTTTTCCCCTCATAGTCAGTGAATGGTGGTCGAACGTCTCTTACCTAGTCGGCAGCTTCCAGCTGGGTTCAAGCCTCTCCTAGGTGCAGTCCCTATCCTTGGGCAGCTAAATGTGCTGAAAAGATAGGGAGTCCCTTCTGTGGATCTTTTGGGACAGCAGTTGTCTCTTAACTGAGAGCTACTATCTGCATTTATATACTGGCATTTGCTGAAGCCTGCAGCAGAGAAAGCCGCTATATATCGATTTTTCACTTGGCCTTCCATTTCTCCCTCCTGTCATTCATTCTCTCTCGCTTTCCTTTCTTTGCTTTCCTCTCCCACCACTTTCACCTCCTTGTGATATTGTACCTTCATTGTTGGTTACTATAGTGGGCAGCTCGCACCTCGCACCGGCTTTTCTGAGTCCCTCAGCGTCTTCCTGCCTAAACTGCGCATGTCCACATGTCAGGAGCCAGCTCAGTTGGCCGAGCTGAGTTGGGCGCGCTGCATAGTTCCTAGTGCTGCCAGCCACGCATGCATGGTCTGGCCTAAGGTCGTGGTGGCTAATCTTGAATAAGGGCAAATTTTACATTTTTTGCCCTTGTTTGTCAATCATTTTTTAGAGGGTTGTATCTTCCACAAGATGTCCCTCCCCTCTCCATTGTTTATTACTTGGGGCTTTCAGCATGGTAGCCTGTTATCTGGAAAGGTTGCCTATGCGTCGAACCCCTGGAGGGGACCCTGTTTTTTGCCAGCAGTAAATGTCATTTCTTTCTTTCTTTTTCTTTATTGAGGAATACCGTTTCCTTGCTCCAGCTGAAATACCAGTTGCTAACTCCTTTTAGCTTTCTCTAGCTGCTTTTTCTGTCTGTTGCCTAAAATAAGCAGTATGCCACCGTCTAGTGCATTCTATGCATTAAGATCAAAAGCCTTCTGTGTGCAGCAGCCACCCCAGCACCCCTAATAATTACCTGAGCCCCATCTCTGTCCAGCTCCCACTGCTGTCAGTCAGTTAGCCAATCAGGAGATAGAGGGGAAGGAGCTGAACCACTGGTCCGTGTTTGAATAGACGCACAGCTATGGCTCGGCTTTGGTGCCCCCATAACAAGCTACTTGCTGTGGGGGCACTCAACAGGAGGGAGGGGCCAGGATCACAGAACAGGGACCTGAGAAGAGGAGGATCTGGGCTGCTCTGTGCACAGAGGAGGTAAGTATAACATGTATGTGTGTGTGTTTTTATTTTATTTTTTTATTTTTTTTCAGGTTTATAATCACTTAAGGTAAAAAAAAAAACCTTATACTTTTAGAACCACTTTTAATAAAGTTAGTGTAAGTACCTAAATATATTTGTATATTAGCTTCCAGTAGTCTTATATACAACTGAATCTGGGGTGGGGGATGGGGAATAGACAACAGTGATGACCAGTCAGGCTCTACTGCATGAGTGCTCAACCTGTGGCCCTCCAGCTGTTGTGGAGCTGCACGTCCCACGAGGAACTGCAAGGCTAACAGTTACAAGCATGACTCCCAAAGGCAGAGCTTGATGGGAAGTGTAGTTCTGCAACAGCTGGAGGGCCACAGGCTGAGCAACCATGCCCTACTTCTCCCATCTGTGTAACATTGAGCACTGACTGGACAATAAAGCATTAGCACACTTATAAGATCATTAGTCTGTTCACTCTGTCCTCTTCAATTGTCAGCATGCTCTGTTTACAAGTGTGCTTGTAACAGAGCCTGTTTGGCTACTGGAACTAGTTTCCCTCTCTTAAGCCAGCCATGGGTAGGTTCGAATCTTGGCCGGCACAGCAGGGACTGGCCGAGATTTGCTCCATGTGCAGGCGGATTGTACCCAAGTCGTTCCATTGACTGACTTGGGTACAACCAGCATGTTGGATTTTTTTAGGATGCAGTTGCTGACAGCGGCTACAACCCCTATCCGCAATCACTGTGTTCTCCCACCAAGGAATCATACAATTTCCTGTGGTTGCAGGAAAGAACATTGCATAATCTATGGCCTGCTTTAGTCTCAACACTGCTGTAAAATGCTGTGAACAAGGCTTATTGCTGAAACTAGCCTGCTGCTGACTGTACTCACTGTGAATGCTTTACAATAAATACGCTTGATGTTTTGGAGCTGCTGGTTGCTTTTTCTTGATTGATTTTCTATTGGTGTGTGGGAGAACACCTCCGTTTGGACACCCTGACTACAGACTTCCAAAGTAAGACTTTGTTTTCCACTGGTCTGAGCCATACAACCTTTGATTGAACTGCTGTAAAGAACACGGATTACTGAAGGCTAGACTCAAGACTAATTAAGCTGCTGTCCCTATTTGCAATTAAACAAAATTAAATTATGCATAGTAAACACATTACTTGGTTTTGATAGCCACTTGGCATTCGGCATTAAAGTGACCAATGCTATTATTCTTTCTATGCTATCTATAACAGTACTTGCACATACCGTAGAAGCTTTTATCAGGTCTTTAGTATTCCTCCTCTCATATCAAACCTCACTAGTAATACCTAGATTAGGGAAGTTTAACTAAGACTGTGAGAAGCCTGGGGCACCTTAAAGAGGAACTGCAGTCTGCTCACATAATTTGTAATAAAAACATCTTTGCCATTCTGAAGCTTCCCTCCAACCACTTTGCATATTATTTTATATATAATGTGATTCTGTACTTGCCAAATATGCTGCAGAAATCTCCCTCCACTGAGTCTGGCTGCAGTCATTTTAACTGTGGGCAGCTGAAGCTGCTGCATGTTCACTTCCTGGATTTACACAGACACACAGAGGCACACCTGCAGTCCTTCAGCTCTCATTGGCTCTCTTATGACTCACCCCCCCCCTCCCTTCCTGGCAAACTCTCAGGAGAGTGGGAGAGAGAGCTGTGCATTATGTCATAAGCCTAGGTTAATGACCAGACAAACAGGAAGTGGGCTGTATATGGTATTTACTGGCAGAAAAAATGTTTTACTATCCAAAGGTAAAACAAGGGAAGAATATTTAATAGATGGATAATGAATGAAGGTTCGCTTTAAGGGAAGCAATGACGTGTAGTGTGCCATGGTAGGTGTGGCCTAGTTTCACTAATAGTGGGAGGAGCTATATACACAATACGCATATATCGCAGTCCTTCAGTACCCATAAAACATTTTAATTACTGTATCACAAGCTAGAGTCTTACAGATATAACTCTAAGCTTAGCACTTTGAATCGGGAAACCTAAAAAAAAATAGCTGCAGCAAAGAGCAAACTTAAATATGGATCTGACACATGCTATAAGCTATTGCAAAAATATTTATTCATTTTAAAGGACATACATACATATATATACCATTCCAGTGCAAGAAGCCCCTGCTCGCTCGTTCCCTCCCCATCATATTGGCTCACCCTTCCTCCTGACCTATAGCCCACCTAAACCCCTTTAGCACCGGACACTTTCCTGGGACTAATGGCGGCTAAAGCCTCGTACACATGGTATGAAAATTAGAAGGGGCTTGTAGTTTCTCAGACTGTTGTCTGAAATTCTTACCATTAGTACGCTCCTTTCAACAATTGTTTTCCAATTTTCAGTCAACAAATGTTGGATGACAGGCTAGTAAATTTTTGTCAAACGATGGCTCCACATCAGATTTTAGGATGGTCAGTCCACAAATCCGTCACACAAAAGTTGAAAATACAAACACGCATGCTCAGAATCAATGCTCAAAGCAATTAGCAGAAAGGTCCCAAAGGGTGGTGCTCAAGAGCTGAAATTCCTCGTAGTATGTCACTACATTTGTGTTTGTAATGTTTGTATGCAAGACAAGATCCTGGCACACTCCATCTTGACAAAAATCAGATCCTCGGTGTACGATTACAAAAAGTCTCTTGGAGATATACAATGTAATAGCAGCTTGTAGTGTGTATAAAAGTGACCACTGCACAAATAACACAGCTGATAAATGTATAGCTTAGATTAGGCTCAGTCCATAGTCCTATAGGACTGACACACTATATCTGGGTCCTTGGTGAGATCTATGCTAATCCACTGGTAATCATTTGTATCAAGCTCCACATCCCTAATTGTAGTAGGTCCAGCCTGCATGGAAATGCTGGCTCAATGTAAAGCTCCAATGTGCAGCTGATGTGACCAATACTGTAATGCAGGGGTCTCAAACTGGCGGCCCTCCACCTGTTGCAAAACTACAAGCCCCATGAGGCATTGCAAGGCTGACAGTTACAAGTACAACTCCCACAGGGAGAGGCATGATAGGACTTGTAGTTTTGCAACAGCTGGAGGGCCAACAGTTTGAGACCCCTGCTGTAATGGCTAGTGGATGGACAATAATGAAGGATAGTATGCAATCTCTCATCACTGGCAGTCCATATCCATTATTCCTCCAACTTTATATCTCCAAGAGCCTTTTATCCATCATTAGTCCCAGCAAGGTGTCCTTTTTCAAAATAGGCTCTGGGTTTATTTTAGGGGGAATTTTAGAGGGGTTTAGGGGGATATAGTTCAGGAGGGAGGGAGAGCCAATATCATGGGGAGGGGATGAGTGAGGGGGACTTCTTAGAGGGGATTTTCCCTGGCATATACATAACTTTTTCAGCAAAGAGCTCCTGATGTTAAATTTTTCTGGATTTCGGGCATGGCCTAAACGGACCGAGTTAAATATAATCCACCTAGTATCTGAACAGTCAGATTATGTGCCTCCCTTTTATTTAGTGGTCATTGTGTGTGCCCTTCTTACATTGGTGGTCAGTGCCTGTGCCCTCCTTAAATTGGTAGTCTGTCTGTGCCTCTCTTACATTAGTGTATTGTGTTTCTTTCACATTGGTGGTCCATGTCTGTGAGTGTCACTCGCTGAAGGGACATCCTAAGCCAGCCTCAGCCCACTCACCACTAGAACTACACTACACAGCGCCACTGAGGCCCGTATCAGGAGGGTGGGACAAGAGCAGCTGTGAAAAATCTGTTTTGGTTTCAAAAGCAAGATCTGCAGTGCCTTTGTACAGAAAGAATGTCCAGATATTAATATTTTTAATATCTTAAAATAATTGTATTGTAACTGGAATAAAAGAGTTGTGGGGTTGTTGTTGTTTTTTTTTTTTTTTTTCTTGCTTACCCCTTTTTATCTTTTTAAAATGGAAACAAAATTATGTTTTGAAGATTAGATTAACAAGTTTGTCCACTCAAAACAATATATGCATCACTTCAGTATTGTAATTTAGTGTCAAAATGAATGGCAAAAATCAGTAGGCCTATAGCTGAAATGTAAACATTTTGTTTTGGTCCTGATGTGTATGTGATGAATGTTTTGTACCTTCCTGTTTACATATAAAAAACAATTTTTCCATTTGAGACAAACCAATGTTATAGCTGAAATTGTAAAAGGAGTAGCCATGTAGGCAGTATAGCTAAGCTTTGGTAAATTTTCTGTTAGTTGTAATTGAATGATATGTTCCTTTGCTGATCACATGATTTGCAGACCGTTGAATTCAGTAAATGTCGATGTCGGTGAGTAACCAAATATACATATTTTACAGATGGTTATGGAGCTGCTAGCCTAAGTATGACTCGTGATCCTCTGAAAATGAGAGGGTCGGGCAGCGAGTTCCCTATAATTCTAGGAAGAGATGTTTCCGGAGTTGTAATGGAGTGTGGACTTGCGGTGAACTACTTTAAACCTGGAGATAAGGTAAGTTTTCGTTTAAAAAAAAAAAAAAAAAAAAAAAAAAAGCTTTGTTAGATTTATAGCTCTTCAGGTGTACCACTGCATAGTCAAAAATCATATCTACAAACCTGGAACTCCTGCATGTTGTTTTTTTTTTTTTTTTTTTTTTTTTTTTTTTTTTAGCAGCTGAATTATTTTTCTATCCTTGTCACATGGTCTCCCAATAGTATCACAATCAATAATTGTTTATTGTAAATACATGCAATCTGTGTAACGAGTCAGATTTATTTTGTTTGAAGATCAGTCATGGCAGAGCAATGGACATTCTCAATTGTGCTGTAGACTGAACAAAGAGTAGCCCATGTGGTGGGGACCTACTTGATAATTAAGTGGTTTGGACACTTGACCAAAGACTTTTTCAGTAGTATTTAAAGCGGAGATCTGCCCACCGCTGCAAAAATGAAAAGCCAGCAGCTTTCTTTTTTTTTTTTTTTTTTCGTCATTAATGTACACACAGCACCCCATATTGACAGAAAACACAGAATTGTTGACATTTTTGCAGATTTATTAAAAAAAGAAAAACTGAAATATCACCTGGTCCTAAGTATTCAGACCCTTTGCTGTGACACTCATATATTTAACTCAGGTGCTGCCCATTTCTTCTGATCATCCTTGAGATTGTCCTACACCTTCATTTGAGTCCAGCTGTGTTCGATTATAATGATTGGACTTGATTAGGAAAGCCACACACCTGTCTATATAAGACTTACAGCTCACAGTGCATGTCAGAGCAAATGAGAATCATGAGGTCAAAGGAACTGCCTGAAGAGCTCAGAGACAGAATTGTGGCAAGGCATAGATCTGGCCAAGGTTACACAAATTCTGCTGCACTTCCTAAGAGCACAGTGGCCTTCATAATCCTTGACAGGAAGATGCTTGGGATGACCAGAACCCTTCCTGGAGCTGGCCATCCGGCCAAACTAAGATATTGGGGGAGAAAAGCCTTGATGAGAGAAGTAAAGAAGAAGGGAGATGGGAGAAAGTTGTAGAAAGTCAACCATCATTGCAGCCCTCCACCAGTTGGGGCTTTATGGCAGAGTAATTTAAGCGGTAATATTCCCCCTTTTCAAGTTAAGGCGCACTCTACCGGGGCGGTTAGTGCTTCTTGGGCAGTGCGTCACCAGGCATCCATGGCTCAGGTATGAGGCTATCGCCTTCGGGCGCAGTTTGCTGCAGGCAGCAGTATAAGTCCTCAAGTCTGGGGGTACCCTGCGGGTTGTGTCTCCCTCTCCTCAAGTAGCATTGCTATGGGACATCCCATTAAGTAATTACTTAAGGCTCTGTGTCCCATGATGTACGATAAAGAAAATAGGATTTTTTATTACAGCTTACCTCTAAAATCCTTTTCTTGGAGTACATCATGGGACACAGCGGTCCCACCCCTTTTTTCTGGGGTATATGTATACGTATATTGCTTTGCTACAAAAACTGAGTTACTCCTGGTAGGAGGAGGGGTTATATAGGGAGGCAACTTCCTGTTTAGGGTGTGCTAGTGTAATTACTTAAGACTCTGTGTCCCATGATGTACTCCAAGAAAAGGATTTTACAGGTAAGCTGTAATAAGGGTGGGGTAAGGTTTGAAACTTGAATTGTTGCTTTTCGAAATGAGCTGTTTTTCTAAAAAAAGACAATCAATATGTGTTGTCTGTACTCAATTTGGAGACCGATGGGTCAGATGCTGTATTTCCTTCACAATTACTTTGTTTGGCAGATACAGAATATAACAGAAGGGAAGAGAAAATGAGGTGTTGTACTTCAGATCTAATCATCACAACGAGTAGGGGTTGACCATACATAAGTCTGGCATTTTTTCCACATGCATGTAACTGTAATATTTATTAAAAAAAAAAATTCAGATTCTGCATTGACCGTGTGTCAACTGACTCATTTAGATCTAAAGTTTGTATGAGTGTAAGGCCATGATGTAAATGTCTCTCTTGTCCCTTTGGGCTAATTTTATACTTGCTTCAGCTTCAACACAATTAAAGCGCCTACTGCTTCAACATGCTTTTATAATGTGTTTTTGAGGTTTTTTCGGTAGTTTCTCGCTGAAGTTTTAGTAATGCTTCGGTAATGCTCTTTTGAAGCTCTGTTAAAGCTTGGTCAGGTGCACTGTGTGTGTGTGGATATCTCATACCTGCAGTTTCTCCGAAGCAAAGCTAAAGCTGAATTAAAGTCTTTCAAAAGCTTTAGGTACTTCAAGTGAGCTTTGCCATAGTCTTCTATGGGGGCTTTGAAAGCTCTTTGAAGCACCACTAAGGGCTCATTTAAACTTGCTTTGGCTTTAACACACATTAATGGCTAGTTTACACTTGCTTCAAAATAAGGCTTCAGACAGGCTTTGTTAAAGCTCTCTGAATGCCCGTAACTAAATAAAATGGTTGGCTTACAGTCCTGTTTACACCTGCTTTTGCTTTGCTTTTGGCTTTGCTTCAAAAATTACACCCCATGTAGCTTTAGTGGTGCTTCACAGCCTCCATAGAAGTCTATGGCAAAGCGTGCTTGAAGCCCCACAAAGCCTCACCGAAGCTCCACCAAAGCCTCGTCGAAGCACCAAGCAAAGGCAAGGTGTAAACAGGACTGTAAGCTAACCGTTTTATTTGGGCTGCATTCACACCTGAGCATTTTTTTTTTTCAGGAGTAAAGTCCAGCGTTTTTTACCGTGATCAGGTCAAAGGGTCATGAATGTAAAAAGCAGAAAAATGCCTGTAATCTGCCCAAAAAGAAGCTCATGTACTTTTTTGAGCTTCAGGCGACAGAACGCTCAGATGTGAACAAGGGCTATTTTAAATTAAACGCTCAGGTGTGAATGCAGCCTTAGTGACAGAAGCTTTGACTGGCATTCAGAGATTAACAAAGCCTGTATGAAGCCTTGTTTTGAAGCAAGTGTAAACTAGCCCTTGCCGTGATCATTGTAGAACCTGCTTGACTTTATACCAGGTGGCTGTTTCAATTGGTCCTGCTTTATCCTCAATATATTCATGATATGTAAGATCCACTGCTGCTGGCATTCTAATCCTGCTGAACCCTTTATAGGAATTTCATCACATTTCCTTACATTATTATACATGACTGAGTAGAATGAAAATATATAAACTTTGCATATTTGTATAATTTTGGTACAAATATATATTCAGTTGATCCACATGAATGAATAAAAATAAAAAAAATAAGGTGTGTGTGTGTGTGTGTGTGTGTGTATATGTATGTGTATGTGATATATATATTCATATAAAATTATTTATTTATTTTTTTCATTGTTTTGACAGGTCTGGGCAGCAGTCCCTCCATGGAAGCAAGGCACTTTTGCAGAATTTGTTGTTGCAAATGCCAGTGAGGTAAATATGTCAAAGTTCATTGTGGAAGGTTTAAACATTGGGTTATATGCATCTTTGTATAGCAGCAAATAGAAGCCTGATTATATAAAAAAAAAAAGGGGGGGGAATTATTTTTATTTTTTTTTTAACCCATGGTCATCAACCAGGTCTCATATTTTATTATCCGAAAAGGTTAACCCTGGAATCTGGTCTTTATGGGTAACAGCTCTGCCTTTTTTATTTTTCAAGGTTTTTTTTATAATTGGGTGTATCTATTGTTTTTTCCGGGTCACCTACATTAGAACTTAGGCCGCGTACACACGGGCGGACTGTTCGCCCAACTTTGTCCGCTGAACAGTGTTTCGGCGGACAGTCCGCTCGTGTGTGGGCTTCAGCGGACAGTTTCAGCGGACAGTCTGACGAACAAAGTTTTTCGGAATTTCCGTAAAACTGTCCGCTGAAACTTGGTTTGAGCGGACAGTCCGCCCGTGTGTAGGCTTGTTCGTCAAACTAAGTTCCGCGCATGCTCAGAAAGGATTTACACGGCGAAGGTTGCATTGCAGTGTATTGGACGTCGTATTTTTCGTCCCGTCGTACGTGCCATTCACGTCATCGCGCAAGTTTCAGCGGACTGTTCGTTCGTCGTGTGTGGTCAAGTCCGTCCATGCTAATTTTGAGCGGACTGTCCGCTCAAACTGTTTGACGAACAAAGTTGGGCGAACAGTCCCCGCGTGTGTACGCGGCCTTAGAGCTGTTTTTAATATGTTGTTTTACCTAGTGAAGGTTAGATGTTCAATGTTTGTATTTTTAGCCCAGGTTCACACTGACAGCAGGATTGAAATCGTGCAAGTTCAGCGATGTGATTCTGACTTCGGGGGCAATTTCAGAGGCATATGTGCGGGTTCCTGCAAAGATGTCCATACAAAATGCACCCCGTAGTCACCAAAAGTAGTACAGAAACTACTTTTGGGAATTGGTGCACTGCTGTCAAATGCAGCGTAACACCGATTCGAACGATGCCATTGCCAGCAATAGCCGCATGCCAAATCACATCAATGTGAACCTAGGCTAAATGTCTACCTTGAGTTCAAAAGTTATTTATGAATTTCAGATTCTGCTATTTTAATGAGATGTATGTAGTAAAAAATACAGTGCCTTTTAAAAGTATTTATACCCCTTGAAATTTTCCACATTTTGTCATGTTGCAGCCAAAAACATAAATGTGTTTTTATTTGATAAACCAACACAAAATGACACATAATTGTGAAGTGGAATGAAAATTGTATATTTTTTTTTTTCATTTTTTTTTTTTTATTTATTTTATTTTTTTTTACAAATAAATGCTGTATCTAAAAATCTAAAGTGTGGCATACATTTGTATTCAGCCCCCCTGAATAAATACTTTGTAGAAGCACCTTTCGCTGCACTTACAGCTGCAAGTCTTTTTGGGGATGTCTCTACCAACATCTGGAGAGTGAA
Source organism: Lithobates pipiens (assembly GCF_037356315.1). Taxonomy (NCBI): domain Eukaryota; kingdom Metazoa; phylum Chordata; class Amphibia; order Anura; family Ranidae; genus Lithobates; species Lithobates pipiens. The sequence continues at coordinate 297,836,609 of NW_027507758.1, forward strand.
TTTTTTGCCCATTCTTCTTTGCAAAATAGCTCAAGCTCTGTCAGATTGGATTGAGAGCATCTGCGAACAGCAATTTTCTTGTCTTCCCACAGATTTGTAATTGGATTTAGGTTTGAACTTTGACTGGGCCATTCTAACACATGAATATTCTTTTTTCTAAACCATTCCATTGTAGCTCTGGCTGTATGTTTAGGGTCATTGTCCTGCTGGAAGGTGAACCTCTGCCCCAGTCACAAGAAAAGCATCTCCACAACATGATGCTGCCACCACCATGTCTGATGCTGGGGGTGATGTGCAGTGTTAGTTTTCTGCCACACATAGCATTTTTTTTCTTTTAGGCCAAAAAGTTAAATTTTGGCCTCATCTGACCAGAGCACCTTCTTCCACATGGCTTCTCACAAACTGCAAAAGGGACTTCTTATGGCTTTCTTTCAACAATGGCTCTCTTCTTGCCATTCTTCCATAAAGGCCCGATTTGTGGAGTGCACGACTAATAATTGTCATGTGGACAGATTCTTCCACCTGAGCTGTGGATCTCTGCAGCTCCTCTAGAGTCACCATGGGCCTTTTGGCTGCTTCTCTGATTAATGCTCTCCTTACCCGGCCTGTCACTTTAGGTGGACGGCCATGTCTTTGGAAGGTTTGCAGTTGTGCCATACACTTTTTTTTTTCCCATTTTCGAATGATGGATACAACAGTGCTCTGTGAGATGTTCAAAGCTTGGGATATATTTTTCTTTTATAACCTAACCATGCTTTAAACTTCTCCACAACTTTATCCTTGATCTGTCTGGTGTGTTCCTTGGCCTTCATGTTGTCTGTTAACTAAGGTTCTCTAACAACCCTCTGAGCGCTTCATAGAACAGCTGTATTTATACTGATATTAAATTACACACAGGTGGACTACATTTACTAATTAAGTGACTTCTGAAGCTAATTGGTTCCCCTAAAGTTTAGTTAGGGGTATCAGAGTCAAGGCAGCTGAATACAAATGCACGCAACAATTTTCAGATATTTATTTGTAAAAAATTTTGAAAACCATTTATAATTTTTCTTCCACTTTACAATTATTTGCCACTTTTGTGTCTATCACATAAATTCCCAATAAAATACATTTACGTTTTTTGGTTGTAACATGGAAAAATGTGAAAAATGTCAAGAGATATGAATACTTATTTTCAAGGCACTGTAAATTATCCTTCAAAAAATACGTTTTATTTATTATTTAGTTTTTTTCCCAGTTTACTGTTTCAGCTGTGTGAACTAGCACAGAGTAATTTAGCATAAATTCAGTTGCGTTTGATTTATGTTTTAGGTGTCCTTGAAGCCAAAGTCACTTAGTCATGCAGAAGCTGCTTCCTTGCCTTATGTTGCCCTCACAGCATGGGCTGCCCTTGTTAACAGCTGTGGTTTGAAAAAGGAAACCTGTCCAGGAAAACGGTGAGTGTCAGTCTACTTTTCCTGACATTTTCCTGACACCTCATCAATTTTCTCTTGCTTGGTTTTTATCCTGAGGTCAAACTGTTTAATGCAGGTTTTCTTTTGTATCTATACAGGTAGGTGAATAACGCAGAAGAATTTTCTTCCAGTATCATTACAATTTTTACGACTACTTTTTGTGGAAAAATTTAAAAAGTAAAATCTATCAAACCTACCGTATAGAAAAATGTGTTCTATACAGCACTGTTAATTTAGTCTTGGGTAAGATTTGATGGAACACTCGTGTCTAATAACATCAGAGCTTCATACTCTTTGCTCCTGTCATCAGCGGCCATTCTTCTTGTATTTTGATTCATGCAAAGCACAAAAATCATGACAAAGATGGCAATAACAGGGGGAGAAATCTAACTCCTGGGAGTTGATTTTGAAGTTTGCTGTGCCTTTTGCACTTTGCAGTAAAATTTTAAACCATATTATCCGTTCTCTTCAGTTCACTCTAGCCCTATATTGTGACCTGTATTATGGAGATGAAGGGATGCCAGGTGTTCTGTAGTCTTAACACACTTCCTATCCTAGGGTGACAGTGATGCTTCAATTAGCACGTGTTGTAACCCTAGGACAGAAATTTAGCTATTGGATGGATCACCAAGTTAAAATAGGTGAAAAAAGGGTGAAAAAAAATAAAAAATAAAGTCATTAAATCTAGAGATTGGTAAACTTTAACAAATACCATTTCTGTTCTTGGATTTAGATACTTTAAAGGCCAAGTCCACCTTTTGTGACAAATAATAAATGCCTTTATTATTTTTAAAATAACAAACATGCTATACTTGCCTGCTCTGTGGAATGTACTTCTAAAAGAGTTACACTTTAGCTGCACAGATTTAACCTTTATTATTATTATTATTATTATTATTATTATTATAATATATATATATATATATTTTTTTCTATTGCAGCATTTTAATAATTGGTGCATCTGGAGGAGTTGGCACAGCTGCCATCCAGGTATTTGTATTGCAGCTTCTAATTTTCTTTTTAGCTTCAGTATTGTCTCATTCAGCACAATTTATACACACCATATTGTGGCATAATCTTTCATTCTAGGTGCATTTTTATCTGTTACATTTTATTTAAAAGTTGACTTAACCACTTACAGACCGGACCATTTTGCTGGTCAAAGACCAGACCACTTTTTGCGATTCGGAACTGCGTCGCTTTAACTGACAGTTGCGCGGTCGTGCGACATGGCTCCCAAACAAAATTGGCGTTCTTTTTTTTCCCACAAATAGAGCTTTCTTTTGGTGGTATTTGATCACCTCTGCGGTTTTTATTTTTTGCGCTATAAACAAAAATAGAGCGACAATTTTGAAAAAAACACATTATTTTTTACTTTTTGTTATAATAAACAAAAAGACCCTGAAACAGAGCTACAGCACGGTGGCCAAGACCATACAGCGGTTTAACAGGACAGGTTCCACTCAGAACTGGCCTCGCCATGGTCGACCAAAGAAATTTAGTGCACATGCTCTGTGTCATGTCCAAAGGTTGTCTTTGGAAAATAGACGTATGAGTGCTGCCAGCATTGCTGTAGAGGTTGAATGGGTGGGGGGTCAGCCTGTCAGTGCTCAGACCATACACTGCATCAAATTGGTTTGTATGGCTGTCTACCCAGAAGGAAGCCTCTTCTAAAGATGATGCACAAGAAAGCCTGCAAACAGTTTGCTGAAGACAAGCAGACTAAGGGCATGGATTACTGGAACCATGTCCTGTGGTCTGATGAGATGATGTGTGGCATCAGCCAGATGAGGAGTACAAAGACAAGTGTGTCTTGCCTACAGTCAAGCATGGTGGTGGGAGTGTCATGGTCTGGGGCTACATGAGTGCTGCCAGCACTGGGGAGCTACATTTCATTGAAGGAACCATGAATGCCAACATGTCAATGCCAATCACAGCCGGTCACATGTACTGTGCACATTCAGAGCTCTCGTGCACGCACCTAGGACGCGTGCAGAGAGGCGATCGGGGATGCGGCTTTTCACCCTGACACGGCCCAACCCCGTTTGCAGTAAAGAGCCAAGGAAATTGGCTCTTTACCACGTGACCGGCTGTGTCCAATCACAGCCAGTCACAGAATGTAAACAAACCGCAGTAACGAGATGTTACCGGGTTCTCCTCCTCACACACTGATCGTGTGTGAGGAGGAGATTGCGGTAACTTCTCATTACCGCCCAGTGTACACCAACACACACTGATTTTCCCCCCCCCCCTCCAATAAAGAGAAACTGTCACAAGCCATCCAAGTACCTGTCATCACCCATCAAAGCCCATCTGAGTACCCGAGTACCTGTCCCAGCCCATCTGAGTACCCGAGTACCTGTCAGCCCATCTGAGTACCCGAGTACCTGTCAGCCCATCTGAGTACCCAAGTACCTGTCAGCCCATCTGAGTACCCGAGTACCTGTCAGCCCATCTGAGTACCCGAGTACCCAAGTACCTGTCACAGCCCATCTGAGTACCCGAGTACCTGTCAGCCCATCTGAGTACCCGAGTACCCAAGTACCTGTCACAGTCCATCTGAGTACCCGAGTACCCAAGTACCTGTCACAGTCCATCTGAGTACCTATCACAGTCCATCAGAGTAACGGCGTATCTGTCACCAGCCCGTCGGAGTACCCGAGTACCTATTTGCAGACCATCCCTCATAGAATACACATTGAGGTGTTTGCTTTCCATAATGCGGTCATTTTAGAGGTAACTCCATTGTCCTGGTGTTCCAAGACCTTCAAAATTGTGATAGGTAGGAACGAAATGAGATGTGTAATTTATGCTCCTAGATGCCTGAAGGTACTATTTCAATTTGGACCTCTGTATATGGCCAGGCTGTGTAAAAGTCTCACACATGTGGTATCGCAATACTCAGGAGGAGTAGCAGAATGTGTTTTGGGGTGTAATTTTTGCTATATACATGCTATTTGTTAGAAATATCTTATAAATGGACAACTTTGTGTAAAAAAAAAGATTTTCATTTTCTTTCCACGTTTTCTGAAGACTTGTGTAAAAAAATTAACTGTTCAAAAGACTCATAATGCTTCATAGAATATACTTTGGGGTGTTTTTTTTTTTTCCCAAATGGGGTCATTTCGTGGGTAATTCCATTGTCCTGGTGCTCCCAGGGCCTTCACAAATGTAATAGGTCGTTAGGAAATTAGAGGTGTCATTTATGCTCCTAGAACGCCTGACGGTGCTCCCTGCATGTTGGACCTCTGTGTGGTCAGCCTGTGTAAAAGTCCCTCGCATGTGTGGTCTCGCCATACTCGGGAAGAGTTGCAGAATGTATTTTGGGGTGCAATTGGAAGTATGCATATGCTGTGAACGAGAAATAACTTGTTGTTATCCCAAGAATTGTGGGAGAAAATTACAACTTCAAAAAACTCACCATGCCTCTTGCTAAATACCTTGGACTGTCTACTTTTCAAAAAGGGGTCATTTGGGAGTATTTGTACTTTCCTGACATTTCAGAGCCTCAAGAAATTAGATAGGCCATCAGTGCATCAGGTGTGATCAGATGTAATCAATTTTCAATGATTTGCACCATAGCTTGTAGACTCTAACTTTCAAAGAGACTAAATAATATCCACTAATTTGGATTATTTTTACCAAAAAGATGTAGCAGTATAAATGTTGGCCCACATTTATGAACAAAAATGACTTATTTGCAAAATGTTATCAAATATAAATGTTCACTCTTTTTTCACTTATGTCGCAAAAAATAAAAAACCCAGTGGTGACTAAATACTCACCTTTGTTTGGGTACAGTGTTGCATGACTGAGTAATTGGCATTCAAAGTGTGAGAACGCTGAAAGCTAAAAATTGGTCTGGGAAGGAAGGGTGTATAAATGATTCGGCTCAGCTGCTCGGCTGTTATCCCGGAGGAGCGGGAGGGGACATCCTACCTATCCCCCCCCCCCCCCCCCGCCACCCTACGCCGCTCTTCCTGGCCCTCCTGTCCCATCGGGAGACCTGAGATGCAATCCGCCACTTCCGCCGGCTAGAGTAAGACTGGAACAATGCTGTTTCCGGCTTCGTTCCAGTCTTTCTGTAGACACGAAAGCAACATCACAACGACACTTCTGGTTTACTTGGCTGCCAATGGCGCCATTTTAAAATAAAAATGGTATTCAGAAACGCCATGTTTGGCGATCTGAATACTTTGAAGTGCAAAGGAGGGATTTGGAGTCTTTTAGACCCCCGATCCCTCGATAAAGAGTACCCGTCACCACCTATTACTGTCACAAGGGATGTTTACATTCCTTGTGACAGCAATAAAAGTGATCAAATTTTTATTTATTTTTGTAAAGTGACAATGTAAAAAAAAAAAAAATATATATATAAATATATATCTCTATCTCCTCTCTATCTCTCTATCGCGTGTTTGGGTGTCCTAAGTAATTTTCTAGCAAAAAATACGGATTTTAACTTGCAAGCAACAAATGTCAGAAATAGGCTTAGTCATGAAAGGGTTATACAAGCTGTACAATAACTACTTTACATTGCAGCAAAGGGTCATTTCTTCAGTGTTTTCACATGAAAAGATATAATAAAATATTTACAAAAATGTGAGGGGTGTACTCGCTTTTGTGAGATTATGTGTGTGGTTGTTGGTGTTTTATTTTATATTTTCTCCTTACATTTGCCTTTAAAACATGCTTATTCTTTTACATGTATGCCATATATGACCCACAAAGTTTCTTTGCATAGTTTCACATACAGTACGATGGTTCATTAAAAGAATTGTGTAGGAGCTCCCATACCATTTCCCTGACTATGTGTATAAATTGCTATGACAGATTTATATTTGCATTGTGTGTGTATTTTACTTTGCACGTACAGTATATTTATATATAATCTGTAAAAAAAGGATGTAGCTGTCATGAAGCAAGTTTCCATGACAGGAGGGTATGGTATTCCAAGAGAAAAAAGTGACCGGGCTATGATCTGGATGCTTTGAACACTTTAAAGCAGAACTACACTGCTTCTAAGGGTCGGTTCACACAGGGGCAACACGACTTTCAACACGATTTTTGGAGGCAACTTGGACACGACTTCAACACGACTTACAACACGACTTTAAGTCGCCCCAGGCCAGGTGACTTTTGCCGTGGCCAATCGGAGAATGAGCTCTCAAGGGGGAACTCCACGACAAATTTTAAAAAATAAAACGGCGTGGGTTCCCCCTCCGAGAGCATACCAGGCCCTTAGGTCTGGTATGGATTCTAAGGGGAACCCCCTACGCCGAAAAAACGGCGTGGGGGTCCCCCCCCAGGCCAGGAAAGGGGGTGGGGACGAACGAGCGCCCCCCCCAAGCCATACCAGGCCGTGTGCCCTCAAGATGGGGGTGCCTTGGGGAAGGGGGGGCTGTGTGGCCCCCCTACCCCAAAGCACCTTGTCCCCATGTTGATGAGGACAAGGGCCTCTTCCCGACAACCCTGGTCGTTGGTTGTCGGGGTCTGCGGGCGGGGGGCTTATCGGAATCCGTGAGCCCCCTTTAATAAGGGAGCCCCCGGATCCCGGCCCCCCACCCTATGTGAATGTGTATGGGGTACAATGTACCCCTACCCATTCACCTGTGAAAAAAAAACAAAAAAAAAACACAACACACAAGGGTTAAAATTGTTTATTGCACAGCTCCGGGGGTCTTCTTCCGTCTTTGGGGGTCTTCTCGCCGGACTCCTCCGCTATTTTCTGCTAGCTCTTTTGCTAGCGGAGGAGCCCGGCTTTCTTCTTCGCCGCCGCCCTCTTCTTCCAACTTCGGGGGTCTTGTCCCCCTCTTCGGTTCTTCTTCCCGGGCCACCACGTCTTCTTCTAGCCCTTTTACAAGCGGTGGCCCGGTCTTCTGCCGCCGTCGCCACCGTCTTCTGTTCTTCTCTTCTGGAGATGTTGCCTCGTCACTGTCTCCACTCACTATGACAGAACACGCAGCATGTGGCGACTGTGACATCATAATGGGCGAGGACATCATCCAGATGTCCCTATATAAGACGCTGCGTGTTCTGTCATAGTGAGCGGAGACGGCGACGAGGCAACATCTCCAGAAGACGGCGGTAGCGGCGACAGAAGACCGGGCCACTGCTTAAAAAAGAGCTAGAAGAAGACACGGTGGCCTGGCAAGAAGAAACGAAGAGGGGGACAAGACCCCCAAAGAGGGGGACAAGACCCCCGAAGTCGGAAGAAGAGGGCGGCGGCGAAGAAGAATGCCAGGCTCCTTCGCTAGTAAAAGAGCTAGCAGAAGATGGCGGAGGAGTCCGGCGAGAAGACCCCCGGAGCTGTGCAATAAACTATTTTACCCCTTGTGTGTTGTGTGTGGTGTTTTTTTTTTTTTTTTTTTTTTTTACATTTTTTTCACAGGTGAATGGGTAGGGGTACATTGTACCCCATACTCATTCACATAGGGTGGGGGGGGGCGGGATCCGGGGGCCCCCTTATTAAAGGAGGCTCGCGGATTCCAATAAGCCCCCCGCCCGCAGACCCCGACAACCAACGGCCAGGGTTGTCGGGAAGAGGCCCTTGTCCTCATCAACATGGAGACAAGGTGCTTTGGGGTGGGGGGGCCGCGTGGCCCCCCTTCCCCAAGGCATCCCCCATGTGCACCCCCCATGTTGAGGGCATGCGGCCTGGTACGGCTCAGGAGGGGGGGGGGGCGCTCGCTCGTCCACACCCCCTTTCCTGGCCGGCCGGGTAGCGTGCTCAGATAAGGGTCTGGTATGGATCTGGGGGGGACCCCCATGGCAGTTTTTCTGCGTAGGGGGTTCCCCTTAAAATCCAAACCAGACCTAAGGGCCTGGTATGCTCTTGGAGGGGTAACCCACGCCAATTTTTTTAAATAAATTTGGCGTGGAGTTCCCTCTTGAGAGCTGATAATTCTGTCAGAGTCGCCTCCGTATAGACGGAGATCCGACTTGGAGGCGACCTCCATTGAAATCAATGGGTACCAGTCGCCTACAAATCGGCTTCAAGTAGTACAGGAACCTTTTCTGAACTCGGAGCGACTTCAGTAGTGTGTATTAAGACGGCTCTCATTCACTTACATTGATTTTTACATGTTGTCCGACCTGAGGCGACTAGGGGGCGACCTGAAGTCGGATCTGAGTTGCCCCTGTATGAACCGGCTCTTGGCACCAAAAATGCTATTTAACTCATTTGTAATATTCAAAGCAAACTCCCCCATCCATCCATGTCTCAAAGCTTTATTTTGCTGAGAAATCACTTTGAGAAACACCCCTCTAGCATTTCTGGTCAGTCATTTTGAATAAGGCAGATGATTCATGTAGCATTTCCATCCTGGAATCCACCTGATCTTAGTTCAGGCATGCAGGCAGGAGGCTGTTCTTAACTGAGAAAGCACCTCCTCAAGACTCCTGGGATGTATGACATCTACCCTGGCAAGAAACCAGGAAGTAACTGAAGAAATGTAGAGGGAGAAGAAAAAAAAAGGTCAAAACAAGTAATATTACACCTTCCTATGTATGTACTAATGCTTGCAGCAGAAGGATTAAAAATAGTCATTGATTGAGAAAGTGAAGTTCCACTTTAGGCTGCTTGGTCTACAGTACATACTGTAAATTTCTTCTTTACTTACTTTTGTTCTGACATGTGCTCATGTTTCTATATTTCAGTTATTAAAAGCATGGGGGGCAAATGTGACTGTTGTTTGCTCTGGAGGGGCTCAAACACTGATGAAGGATCTGGGAGCTGATGATGTTATTGATTACACTGTGGCAAGTCTAAAAGACCAGCTCAAGACAAGAGACCTGTAAGTCGCATTTAGCACACCGTTTAAGATTATTATGATTATTGATGTATTGACCTCTGTTACAATACAAGAAGCATAGAAAAAAACCCTATGCCAAAAGATGGGTATAGAAAAAAATGCCACTACGTGGAGCCTCTGAGCTATAGTGTCTGAAAAAATATATTAACTACAATTATCAAAAGAGAGAATTTATTACAAAATGAATATAATAAGCCAAGTGCAATTCATAAAATCATAAATTCTTCACCAAACACCATCCATAGACAACCTATCTTTTGGCATAGGGTTTTTTTCTGTTATTAACCACTGAGCTCCACCTCTTCATATATTGTGTGAGTGGATGATACGTTTTTATTTGAATGGTTTGGTTTCCAAAATCTCTTTTTGCGCTTATGTTTTCATAAGGTACTGGTGACCTTTTCTTTGGAAACCGTCCTTCTGTTCACGATTGCTTGATCCCCACCCTTCACCTTCCATTTAGATGTAGTTATGTGTCCATGTATTTATCAACTGGCTAACTGGCACAGCAGTTTGTTCTGAGTTTATGATTGATAAGCTTTGGAGCAATCTATTTTTTTCTGAGCTACTCCTCCATCCTTTCTTTACTTGAGTTTCCCTTTAGAAGGAATCAGTGACTGTATTTTTATTTTTTATTTTTTTTTAGCCCAAGAACAGGACAGTGTGGTGTCCCCAGTGAGGAATTCCTCTTAGGCCTAAATATACATACACAGACACACCTCCAGCTCTCATTGGCCCTCTTAGGCCTCTCTCTCTCTCTCTCTCTCTCTCTCTCTCTCTCTCGTGGCCTAAGAGGGCCAATGAGAGCTGGAGGTGTGTCTGTGTATGTATATTTAGGAAGTTAACAGGCAGCAGCTTCAGCTGCCCACACTTAAAATGGCTGCAGCCAGACTTTGTGAAAGACGATCTCTGCAGCATAGTACAGAATCTCAGTACAGTATATATAAATAATATGCAAAGGGGGAAGCTTCAGAATGGCAAATATGTTTTTATTACACATTATGTGAGCATATCACAGTTCCTCTTTATGTTCTACCTGTCTAGCTGCAGTCTTCTCTTCTCTGCATCTGCTCAAAGTCCAGAATTGGTAAAATGTGCCTGAGCTGTCAGAACACTGGGGGCAGGGAGGTGAGATTACACTCTGCAGGGCTCAGTCTGAGGGTTACAACCACTTTAACCACTTCTTGCCCGCTGTACGTCAAATGACATCCTGGAATTAGAGTGGGGATATCTGAATGATGCCTGCAGCTGCAGGGATCATTCAGATATTATTTTCTTCTGGCAATTCCCTGCTGTAAAAACAATTGTAGCCACTTAAAAGGTTTTACAGGCGGCGGGAGACTGTTACGAGACTAGTTTCTAATCTGCAGACTGTACTGTATTTGAAAACCTTGATCAGCTGGCAATCAGTGAGCATGGCTTAATGCAGCTTTTCTTGTCATAGATGTTAGTAACAGCTCAGTCACCACAAGTATACAATGCATGCTGTATGTGTAGTCCCATGGTCATGTATGCAGACCGCAGGTACATGTTCACATTTGCATTTGTTGGTGAGAAAAACAATGAAAAAAGCGAATAGTTCTACAGTTTTTTTTTTTTTTTTTTTTTTTTTTTTTTTTTTTTTTTTTACAAAAGTGAGTACACTCCTCACGTTTTTGGAAATCTATTATATCTTTTCATGTGACAACACTAAAGAAATGACACCCTGCTACAATGTAAAGTAGTGAGTGTGCAGCTTGTATAACCATGTTAATTTGCTGTCCCCTCAAAATAACTCAACATACAGCCATTAATGTCTAAAACACTGGCAACAAAAGTGAGTACACCCCTAAGTGAAAATGTCCAAAATGGGCCCAGATTGTCAATATTTTTTGTGGCCACCATTATTTTCCAGCACTGGCTCAACCCCCTGGGGCATGGAGTTCACCAGAGCTTCACAGGTTGCAACTGGAGTCCTCTTCCACTCCTCCATGACATCACAGAGCTGGATGTTAAAGAGCTTGAGCTCCTCCACCTTCCGTTTGAGGATGCCCCACAAATGCTCAATAGGGTTTAGGTCTGTAGACCTGCTTGGCCAGTCCATCACCTTTACCCTCACCTTCTTTAGCAAGGCAGCGGTTGTCTTGGAGGTATGTTTGGGGTAGTTATCATAAATACTGCGGCCCAGTCTCCAAAGAGAGGGGATCATGCTCTGCCTCAGTATTTCACCATACATGTTGGCATTCATGGTTCCCTCAATGAACTGTAGCTTCTCAGTGCTGGCAGCACTGATGCAGACCCATACCTTGACATTCCCACCACCTTCCTTGACTGTAGGCAAGACCCACGTGTCTTTGTACTTCTCACTTGGTTGCCGCCACACACGCTTGACAACATCTGAACCAAATACGTTTCTTGGTCCCATCAGACCAGAGGATGTGGTTCCAGTAATCCATGTCCTTAGTCTGCTTGTCTTTAGCATGGGCTGACCCCCCCCCTCCCCCCGCCCCACCACCACTTCAACCTCTGCAGCAATGCTGGCAGCACTCATACATTCATTTCCCAAAGACATTCTCTGGATATGACGATGAGCACGTGCACTCAACTTCTTTGGTCAACCATGGCGAAGCCTGTGCTGAGTGGAACCTGTCCTGTTAGACCGCTGTATGGTCTTGTCCACTGTGCTGCAGCTCATTTTCAGGGTCTTGGCAATCTTCTTATAGCCTAGGCCATCTTTATGTAGAGCAACAATTCTATTTTTTCAGATTCTCAGAGAGTTCTTTGCCATGAGATGCCATGTTGAACTTCCAGTGACCAGTATGAGAGAGTGAGAGCAATAACACCAAATTTAACATACCTGCTCCCCTCTCACACCTGAGACCTTGTAACACCAAGGAGTCACATGACACCGGAGAAGGAAAATGGCTAATTGAGCCCAATTTGTAAAGGAAAAAGGGGTTGGGACTTTGTATGAGTCATAGGACAGTTATGTCACAATTGCCTCCATCCCTGTCAGACTGAAGCAAGAGAAGAAGTTGGGAATTTACATGAAGCATGCGGATTTGGAAGCAAAAAATTAGCTGTATGGGTCTGATAAGGAATTTATTAATTATTACACAGTAAAATACATCAAAAGCAGTGGTACATATTGCATCTTCCATCATGATTAATTGATTCATACATTGGCATATTTCACATTGATGTTGATATTCAAGTAAATTAGGTAAAACAGTATATACAGAATATGTTACAAAACTGCACGATTATGGAATTTATGAAGCTCAACGCATTTCACGGCTAACTTGCCGCACATCAGGAGCTGATGTAAATTGGATGTCTATAAAATGAGAGTATTATATCAGAAAATGAGTAAGTCTTGTATATAAAAATTAAATTAAGTACTGTCCGTGATACTTTTTTTATTTGCACTAACATACAATTTTTCAGGACAAGCTTTCGGGGTATGTCCCCTTCTTCAAGGTCCAAGCAGTACTGATTTACAAATTTGTAAATCGGTACTGCTTGGACCTTGAAGAAGGGGACATACCCCGAAAGCTTGGGCTGAAAAATTGTATGTTAGTGCAAATAAAAAAAGTATCACGGACAGTACTCAATTTTCTCTGTCACAGTTGCACTAATACGGCTACAATCACATTAAGTATATAAAAAGTAAAAATAGAAATAGACGGAATTTGCTTGAATCAACCACCCATACTCACAGGTGAGGCAATGCAGAGGGCGTGGCAGTGGTTGCGTGGACTGCCGGGGACAGAATCTGGCATGGGAGCTGAGGCGGCACACAAGGCAAAGCAGGGAAGCAAGCCCCATACTAAAACAGTGAAAGATGATAATCTGTGAAAATTGAAAATAAATAACTAAAAATGTGTGATGACAAAGTGATGGGAATCTGTGATAGTGAGACTGTGTTGCAAACCATGGGGATTCTCCAACGTAGTAAGCACTAACATTGAAAGGTGGGATAAAAAGGAGAGAAAGAGAAAAGAGGGGAAAGCATGAGAAAAAAGAAGAAGAAAAAAGAAAAGGAAGAAAATAAATAGAAAAAGAACCCAATTTGGACATTTTCACTTAGGGGTGTACTCACGTTTGTTGCCAGTGTTTTAGATGATGGCTGTGGGTTGAATTATTTTAAACTGTTATACAAGCTGTACACTCACTACTTTACATTGTAGCAAAGTGTAATTTCTTCAGTGTTGTCACAAAAATGTGAGGGGTGTACTCACTTTTGTGAGATACTATATAGACAGAAGTGTGGAGCAATGTTTGGCATTAGACTAGACCAAGGGATGAAAGGGACTGATATTGCACCGCAGACATTCCACCTTGCACATTCGAATGCTGTTGTTGAACAATTTTTTTATCAATTCATCAATATAACAGTTCTGCTATATAATATTTGTTTTATCTTATACAAATACTGTTGCGATGCGTATATGTTTCAGTGTAAACCAATCTTTACGCAAATAACGTTTTTTTTTTTCAAATTAAACTATCAGTTCCACCTATCCAATCAAAATGTTACCAGGAATTTTTTTTTAAATTAATAAAATAAAATTAACACCATATGTAAATTATTTTTAATAAGTCCATAAGTGCATTGTGTCAACCAAAACATCTCCGGAGCATCCCTGCACTTTATCACACACAACCTCTTACCAAAATCCAAGGCCCCAAATCATAGGTGGTCTAAACGAACTTAGGTGTGTGTACCTAGTTGAAGAGTTTTCAGAGGAACCACAATGCACACCAGCAGGAATGGAACTAATATATCTTTTCTGACACCAACATAGCAGCATACTAGTGATAAAGCTCCACCACTCCCTCAGTACCAGTGAATAGCATTAAAAATGGCATGGTTAGCTGGCCCCCCCCCATCATTCTTTATTTTTTTTTTCTCATACCTCAATGCACCAGTGATGAAGTAAGCAGTGTTTTGTCCCCTCTTCTGCCTCTGTGCAGCATTCGGCTGGGTTGATCCTCTCCCAGTTCGAAGGCACAGTGCTTGAGCTGCTAAATGCGCTGAATAGCCTGGGTGCCCTTCCTGTGGGACTTGATGGGGCGCTTCAGTGTTTCCTCTCTAGGAACGAAATATGCAAATTAACACTGGGGCGTTGGCAGTAAAGCACTTTGATCGGGGCACGGCCAAAAAAGGGTTAAAACTACCCCCAAAGCGCCACTGTAGCGATGGTTCGGCGGCGCTGCCCATTAATTTCAATGGGCAGGAGTGGGTATACACTGCTCCTTCACTGCTTGCAGGAGTTTTTTGAACGTCCAGCGCATCGCCTCAGTGTGAAAGCACTCTGGCTTTCACACTGAGACTGCAGGGGAGATGTTTTTCAGGGGCTTTACAGGCACTATTTTTAGCCCAAAAGCACCTGTGGTCTAAGTGACTGTGGGCAGAGGCGTGGAGGGGAGGCCAGCTATTGCCTTTAGTTCGTTTTGGCAGCTTGCGCTATGCAGGTTTGCTGTCCCTTTTTTGTTTCTGTTTTGTTTTACCCTTTATTCTTTTCTTCCTTTTTTTTTTTTCTTTCTCAGGTCCTGGGCAGTTGCTCGGCGTTCGCACCATTCTGGAGTGTAGAGGACGTTTGTTTGGCTGTTCCGTCCACACTATAGGGCCAGCGCAGCCACCCTGTCCTCCTCTTCTTACTAGGGCACCCTGTGATGACATCATCAGGCCGTGCCGAGCATGCTCGATGGCCGCCGGGGCACCGTCTGCCATCTTTATTGTGAGCAAAAATTCTGGTACTTTGCAAGCGAGCGTGTGGGTCTGGCAGAGGTTTTTTGCCTTCCATAGGTCTATTAATAGGCTTAGTCTGCTTGAATGGCACGCAGAAACCTAACCTCCTCCTGTCAGGCAGACTTCCCTCTTTGGATTTTCTCCTACAGAAAACCCTCTTTTGACCGCCCTCTGCTGTTTCTACATAGGTACTACTTTAAAAAAAAAATTTTTTGTTCTTTTATACCAAATACTTTTCAAAATGCTATCCTTCTCTTTCTAGCCTTACTTTTTCAGCTGGCCGTCCCACTTGTCCTCCAGCCATGAGTCAGTCACCGTTTTCATGAGACCCTCAACTTTTAAGATGGGGGACCACCGTATTGATTAAGTTTACAGGTTGTTGCAAAAAAAAGTGCAAGCAATTGTGGATTGTTTTGACTTGTTTCAGCCGCTGAAGCTAACGCTTTTGAAGATCTAGAGCCAGGGAAGAAATACTCCTCAGGAGAGCGCAGCCACAGGCACCCCTATCATTCCAAAGGAAAGTAAAAAAAGAAGTGGCACGCCTCCTCTTCTCCTGAGAAATACCAGTGCCCTAATAAATAGGCCTGCTTGGCCTGTGCAGCAGTCCCGATGCCAAACAATTTAGTGTGCAACGGCTACCTGGAAGAATTTTCAGTGGACAGAGAGCAGGAGACTGCCCAAGTGTCAATCTTGCTGAAAAAGGTAGTGCGAGACTCCATCTCGAAGATCACTTCTGGTATTCCAGCAAGACAGCCCGTTAGTGGCACTAGTCGGGAAGCCCCACTGGAGCATCAGCCAGGGACTTCAGCTTGTAGTGCTCCCCTTTTTATAGTGCTGTTTCTGCTGAATCCACACCAAAGCCGGAGGACAACACCACCTCCTCTGCAGAGAGTGATCCGGAACAACTTGGATTTAACTTTTCCTTGTTCAATCCATATATCCAAGCGATCAAGCAGGCCATTGCATGGGAGGCAGAGGATACTCCCAAGAAGGTGAAATCTTTTTTTTTTTTTTTCCTGTCTTCAGAAGCGCCAATCCCCTTTTTTTCCTTTTTATGGAGGAAATCAAGGATGTCCTGAAACAAAAATGGCACGGAAGAGAGATTCTCGTTTAATAGGCTGCACAAGTTACATCCTCTACAGGGGACAGACATAGCCGCACTTGTATCCCCTCCAGCTGTGGGTGCCACAGTGGTCTGGCTAGCCAAGAAGATTACGCTCCCAATGGAGGATTCAGCCTCATTCAGGGCCACAATGGACAGAAGGATAGATCTGGACCTGAAGAGAGTCTATAAAGTGACTGGAGCAGCATGTCGCCCAGCCGTAACTCTCACCTCAGTGGCCAGCGCCTTGAAGGTCTGGACTCAGAACATTGAGTGAGCGGTCAGTGATAAAGGAGAGCAGATATTGTTCAGGCTCTAGAACTCAAGGTGGCTTCAGATTTTATGGTGTCCGCTCAGTCGAAAAAAAAAAAAAAGCTCTGTAGTTAAAGCCTTGGGCCACCAATGCATAATCAATGCAGATCTGGTGCAATATCCCTTTTGATGGGAAGTCCCTATTTGGCAGAAAGATGGAGACACCCACCTCCCAAGCATCAGGAGGGCAGGTCAGGCCTGCTTCCGCAGAACAGGAGGTGGAGGCAAGCAAAACATTTCCACAGTAGATCTCATTTCTCCAGGTCCAGGAAGCTGAGATCCAGCAGACATGCCAGAGGATCAGACGGCTAATGTAAGCGTACCCAGGCCACCGTCCTAAGGGCGCACAAGCAAAAAAAGCCATAAATGTCCTCCAAGAGCCTAGAAAGCCCTTTTGATGGTACGTGGCTCCAGGCATTCATAGTAGGGTCCAGGTTGACACATTTGGGTGGAAAATTTATACAGACCTTTGGGTGAAGGCAACGGTCACCCGAGGCCAATTCTGGCAGTTTCGCAGTGCCCCTCATTTTTCCTCCATCAATATTCTGGAGGCTCCGTTGAAGGCAGTGGTACTGATACGATTTATACACACACTTCAAACCCAGCAAAAAATATAGTGGGGTTTTACTCCACCCTGTTCATGATAAAAAGGATGGAGGCTGGTGTCCAGTCATAGATCTAAAAAGGTCTTCTGGAGAGATTCAAAATAGAGTAAATCCACATAGTCATCCAAGCAGTGCTGCAGAGTGCCTGAATGCTTTTCTTTAGAGTTAATAGATGCCTATATTCATATCCCAATCTTGCCCTCTTTTCAGAGGTATGACGTTTGGGGTCAGTCACACGCATCTGCAGTTCATCAGCCTTCCTTTCGCCCTGTGCACATCCCCCAAGAACATTCCTCATCAGCCAGACTCAGGACACAGGGTCTCCAGGTCTATCATTACTATGATGATGTCCTCCTGTATGCCACGCAAGTTATTGAAACAGAGGGAAATCCTTGCCAATGCCTTTCTGAAATTCAGTTGAATCATCAACTCCAAGAAGAGCCAACTTGCCGCAACCCAGCAATTGATATAACTGGGGGCTCTCTTCAACACAGCTGACACTTCAGTCTCAATTCCGCCCAGCAAAGGCATTGATAGTCAGGAAGAGAGTCTTGATGGCAGCAACCTCCACTCATCTGTCAGCAGCCCAGTGTCTCCGCCTGTTGGGTGCCATGTATTCTTGCATTCCAATGCTCCCTTGGACACGTTGGCACATGTGGCAATTCCAGCTAAGTTTCTCACGCGGTGGAGAAAGTACCTAGCACAACTAATAGCAGTGTCTCTTAGTATGAGGAGAAGCTTGCAGTGGTAGCTGATGGAGACCTTGAAGAACTCTCACCCCTTAGAGTGAGTAGACTGGACCATTTTTAAAATGGATACCAGCGAGACAGGCTGGGGGAGCACCCTGCGAAGGAAAGTCAAGCCAGGGAAGAGGGAGATTCCCAGCAGAGGCATAGTGTCAAATGTGCTAGAGATTCAAGCAGCATTTCTGTTTCAAGGCTTTGCAGCACAAGAGCCAGGAAAGGTTGGTCACTATGCAGATGGACAGCAGGGCAGCAGTCGCTTATAAACTACGCCAGGCACGAACCCACAGCAGCATCCTACTGAAGGAAGTGGAGCCAATGTCCGGGCAGAAAAAAAGGCAAGTCTTTCTCCCAGGGAGGTTGAACATGCAGGCAGACTGTCTTTCTTTCGAACATTTCCAGACCACAAAGGGTGGGACTCTACACTCCGAGTCCTTCCCAACTGGTTCACATGTGGGGGTACACCCCAAATGGATCTCTTTGCTTCTCGCAGCAATTGCAAACTCCCAAGATTCCTGTCCAGGTTTCTGCATAAATAGGCAGAGGGGACAGATGCTCTTGTTGCACCTTGCTGATCTATGCCCTAGCCTATCCACGCCTTCACCCTGGTTCCTCTAATAATGAGGTTCCTTTTAGAAGCTGTTGAAGGAGAACACGAGGGTCATGCCGGTTCTTCCATTCTGGCCATGGCGGCCCTGGTTTCCGCTGGCAATCTACTTCAGCGTACAGCAACTGCACCCCCACTTTCAGCTGTCCTGGATTTTTTGCAAGCGGGATTGGGCATGGGCCTTAACCTGAGTTTCCTGAAAGTCCAAGAACACAAAATCAAAGGGGCGGAAGATCTGTTGGTAGTACGGTTTCTAAGGGCTGTCATTAAAATCTGACCGCCTAAGAAGAGCGTCTTTCTCCAATGGGATCTGTCTGTAGTGCTGAACTTCTTATCTGTTCCCACTTTTTCTCCAACTGAATAGTGTTCGCTGGGGGAAATTACTCATAAAGTTGTCTTTTTGACTGTGATAACCTCAGGCAGAAGAGTTTCTGAACTTCAGGCCTGGGGGCCTCAGAGAGGCATATTACATTTTTCCAGATCAAGTGGAGCTACGACCAGTAGAAAATTTCATTCCACTTCCCTCAATTTCACCAGACAAGCATCTGGGGCATTACCTAACTTTCCAGAAGAGGACTCGGGCAGGCTACATGAGCTGGATGTTTCCAGAACGTTTAAGGAAATGCCATTCGGCCACCGCTCCCTTCAGACGCACAGATAAGCACTTTATAATTTCATCAGGGAAACCCAAAGGAAAGGAGGCTACCTCAAGGATCTTGGTCAAGCTGGATCCTCAAGCTTATTCGCAAAGTGTAGGAAGCAAGAGGGTGTGAGCTTTCCTCAACTGTGACTGCACACTCTATCAGGGCGATAGCAGCCTTGTGGGTATTGATGGTGACCATGTGCAAAGCGGCATCATGTTCTTCCCAAGATGCTTTCCTAAGACATTAAAGGTTAGATCCGGGTGCCTTATCTTTAGACTTTGAGAGAAGGACAATCAAATCTTCTCTTGCAGTGTAAATACAACAGTACCCACCCTGTCAGCTAGTTATTTATCACTAGTATGCTGCCATGTTGGCGTCAGGAAAATTGTATCAAATACTTATTCTAATGTTCCTTTCCTGATGACAAACCATGTCAGCATACGGACCCACCGTTGTACATCTAGGTATGTGTTACAAAGAATGGGGGGAAGGTTAACCAACTTTAAAAAAATAAAAATAAAAAGGCTGTTAGCCGCCCCCCCATTCTTTGTAACAAGCCACATGCCGAGACGTACAAGGGTGGGTCCGTATGCGGCCATTGTTTGGCATTAGGAAAGGATAATTACGGTAAGTATTTGATACAATTTTCAATTTTTCCACCTCGGCAGTGTCATAGCCACCAAAAAAAAGCAGATGGCGGCGTTCATAGTGTAAAACAGCCACATTAAAGAGGAACTACACTGTATCTGAGCACCACAAATCAAAAACACTATTTAACCACTTCAGCCCCGGAAGATCAGGCTGCTCAATGACCAGAACACTTATTACAATTTGGCACTGCACTGCTTTAACTGGTAATTGCGCGGTCATGCAATGTTGTACCCAAACAAAATTTGCGTCCTTTTTTTTCCCCCCACAAATAGAGCTTTCTTTTGATGGTATTTGATTGCCTCTGCAATTTTTATTTTTTGCGATATCATCGGAAAAAGACCGAAAGAAAAAAAAAATAAAAGAAAAAAGAGATTTTCTACATTTTTGTTACAAGAAAAATCCAATAAACTCAATTTTGGTCATACATTTAGGCCAAAATTTATTCAGCCACATGCCTTTGGTAAAAAAAGTCAATAAGGGTATATTAAAAGCTATAGCGTCTACAAACTAAGGTACATTTTTTTGGAATTTACGCAGCTTTTAGTTTGACTTGAGGTGTTAAAATTGCAGGGCAATACAACCTGCCCCCCCCCAAATGACCCCATTTTGGAAAGTAGACACCCCAAGGAAATTGCTGAGAGGCTTGTTGAGCCCATTAAATATATATATTTTTTTTTGTCACAAGTGATTGAAAAATGACAAAAACAAAAAACATAAACCAAAAATTACACAAAGTTGTCACTAAATACTAAATATTTCTCACACATGCCATGGTTATATGTGGAATTACACCCCAAAATACATTCTGCTGCTTCCCCTGAGTATGGGAATACCACACGTGTGAGACTTTTTGGGAGCCTAGCTGCGTAAAGGACCCCAAAAACCAAGCACCACCTTCAGGATTTCTAAGGGTGTACATTTTAGATTTCTCTCCTCACTAGCTATCACAATTTCGAAGGCCATAAAATGCCCAGATAGCACAACAACCCCCCCCCCCCCATTTTGGAAAGTAGACACCCCAAGGTAATGCTGCACTATCCAAATGTAATTAAATGATAATTGTACTAAATCCTAATATTACTGGCTGCAGTTAAATAAATATTGGTGGTGAGATATTCCATTCCTATGTATAAAATCTAGTGACAATAATAATGAAATATTTAGCGATTAAAATTGCGATTGTATACAATTTAAAATTGCAATCATATTCGATACTCCCAATGTCAACCTGCCTAGCATACACACTTCTATATACACATGTTGCATTCATATGCAACAGAGAGATATGCAACCCTGTGCGATAATAGCGATAAATGTGATAATTGCAGTGACAACTTGTAATTTACATAAATCTATATAAAAGTGCATCAGTATACATGCAATACTCCCAATGTCAACCTGTGTAGCATACACACCTCCTATATACACACTAAACCCCAGTTTTTAACGCATACTCTTAGCCCTTGTACACACGGTCGGAGATTCAGACGGAATGTGTCCTATAGGACCGTTTTGTCGGATATTCCGACTGTGTGTGGTCTGCATCGGACTGCGTCCATCGGAATATCCGACGGACCAAGTTTTCCAACTTGCCAGTAAAATCTTTTAACAAAATGCTCCTATCGGACATACTCCGATCATGTGTAGCCTACGCCGACGGACAAAGTGCCGCGCATGCTCAGATCAAATTCCTAGACCAAAGCTATTGGCTACTAGCCTGAACGTAGTCCCGTCTAACGAAATAACATCACCATGTTATGTGCAATCGGATTTTCCGACAACTTAGTCAGACCGTGTGTATGCAACATAGCTTCCGGACCTCTTCCGGAATTAATCCGTCGGAATTACTCCGACGGATTTGGTAGTCGGAATCTCCGACCGTGTGTACAAGGGCTTACACAGGTCAATTTGGTTGTCTGCGAGCTGGTCGTAAGTAGGCTTTGGTTTTTTGCTGGGCATTCCCCAGACTTTGTTGTTACCTCTATATACACATGTTGCATTCATATGAAACAGAAATATGCAACCCTGTGCAATAATTGCGATAAATACAATAATTTACTCCTGCAGTGAGGAGTGAAATCAAAAATTTACGCCTTTAGAAAGCCTAAAGGCATTGATTGGTTTTCGGGGTCCTGTTCGCGATTAGGCTACCGAAAAGTCTCACACACGTGGTATTCCCATACTCAGGAGAAGCAACATAATGTATTTTGGGGTGTAATTTCACATATTCCCGTGGAATGTTTGAGTAATATATAATTTAGTGACACTATATTGCCCAAATGTTTGATGAAATAAAAAAAGATGATCTTATGGGATACCAAACACGACATGCTTTAAAATTGCGCACAAACGTGCAGCGGCGACAAACTACATACATTTTCAAAAGCCTTAACGGGTTACCACTTTAGATTTACAGAGGCGGTCTACTGCTAAAATTGCTGCCCACGATCTGACCTGCGTGGTGATACCTCACATGCATGGTGCACTTGCTGTTTACATATGATACCAGACTGACGATTTGTGTTCGCCTTTGCATGTAAGCACAGGGGGTCAGGGGTGTTTTTTTTTTTGTTTGTTTTTTTATGATTTTTATTATCTCAGGGAATGTAAATATCCCCTATGATAGTAATAGTTCGTGACAGGTACTATTTTTTTGAAAAAAAATTGGGGTCTATTAGATCTGAGATCTCTCCTCTGCCCTCATAGCATCTGACCACATCAAGATTGGTGTTATAAAATGCTTTCCCAATTTCCCAGTGGCACTGTTTATATCCGGCTAAATGTAAGTTATGAAATGCTAGTAGCTTCCGGTTTCTTGGGGCATAGAGATGATTGGAGCAGTTCTGGTCTCTGATCAGCTCTATGGTCATCTGGCGGAACCACCAACTGCATTCTCCAGTTCCCTGTTGGGACAGGAGAGCCAGAGAAAACCATGGAAGACGGTGGGGGAGGGGAAAAGACGTTCCCTCCCACTGCTTGTAAAAGCAGACTAGAGGCTAATTAGCTGCTAGGATTGCTTTTACATGAAAGTCGACCAAAAGACTGATACCAAGATGATACCTAAACCTGCAGGCATCATTCTGGTATAACTACTCAAAGTCCAGCAACATACCAGTACGTCGCTGGTCCTTGGGCATACATTGTAATATTCTTTTTTTCATGCAGCCTGTGGGCTGAATGAAAAAATAGATTGATCAGTGAATATGCCCACCATTGGACATTGGAATACAGCCCTTCATGCACCCACTTCTAATGATGGGCATACATGCACCATATTTTTTTTTTTTTTTTTGCTGTGGTGGTAAAATCGCCTCCTACAGCAATGTAGTCGCTGATTTATGTATCGTGGGGACAAACGCTGTTCCTGTCAAGATAAATAAATCCGTACTGCAGCTGAATGGCGAAGCTGCTAAGCAAATGATAGTTAACAATAAAACAAACTAACATTATAGTGTAACAGTAAGACGTACCATACTTGCAAAGCAAATACAATAAAACAGTAAAAATAAAACATTTTTTAATGCAATCTGTGCCTAAAAAAATATATGCCAAAGCATGGGGGAAATCCACCACTAATGTTAGGAGCAAATCGCTCCTCCACCCCTGCCCCTCATGCTTCGTTATATATGCTCTTCTTCTTTTTTTTTTTTTTCTTTCTTTTTTTTTAACTGTGGTGGTGAAATCGCCTCCGACAGCGCTGGAGTCACGACTTTACATATCCTGGGAGCAAACGCTGCTGCTGTCAGAATAAATAAACCCATGCTGCAGCTGAATGGCGTACCTGCTAAGCAAATGATGGTTGACAATAAAACAAAGTAACTTTACAGTATAATAGTAAGACATACCATACCTGCAAAGCAAATACAATAAAACACAGAAAAAATAAAACGGAGAGAGAACAATAGATATAGGACAATAGGGAATGGACATAAGAGAAAACAATAGAGAGGGGATAGGAGGGGTTTTTTGGATTAGGGTAATTGAGAGACCGGATGGGGCGGAGCACCTTGACGTAGGGCGTGCTGGGAACTCCCCTGCATCCCGACCCGCTGGAAACCCCCCGGTCGAACGAGCCCTGCGGCAGGAGATAAGGAGATATGGAGAGAGAGGATAACCTCTAGATATGACGCCGTAGGAGCTCAAGTCCGTGCCCCACTGCTTTGGATATGGAAGTGTAGGAGACGGCCATCAGCTCTGCAGCACACGCAGCCCTCCCCTCCCTCCCCCGTTCGCTGTGAGAGGAGCAGTGACAAACGTTGTCAAGTCTCTGGGAGCAGCGGAGAGTGGAGAGACTGAAGCCGTTCGGTTTGGAGAAGCGCCACGCATCCTCGGGACGGCGGAGGAGGTAATAATAAGGAGCCTCTGTGAGGACGGCGGGGCCACGCTTTTTTCTGGATAGCCGAGGCACGCTGGCAAGGAACGGTGCTTCAACCCCTCAGGGAGAGGACAGAGGACCGAGTAGATTGACTTCAGCAGAGTAGCACGGGGGAGAGAAAGAGGACGGGGAATCAGCACGTGTGCAGCACGGGAGTGGTGAGTGCTGTATACAAGAGACTGTATTGTAACCCCGTGTTAATAGCCATTACATCTGCTCTGAGAGAAGGCTAGGCTGTATCTGATGGCGGGATCTCTGTTGAACTGATCTATAGTTTGGAATGCCACTTTCAAGTAGTTTCATAAACTCTCCCTCTGATGCTTATACGTCTTAAAATTGCCCAGTACGGACATTGGGAGATTATTGCAGAGATGGTAGTATTGTGACCTCCCCTGTTTTCTTGTTCATTTTTTTTTTTTTTTCTCTTTTCCGACTTTTCCTGACTTAAAAGCAGTAACAGAAATATAAGAGTATAACCTGGACAGCTGGGCAAGAATCGTGTGTTTTTTTTTTTTTTTTTTTTCTCTCTCTACCGGTACTAGTAATTAAAAACCATTCCGGTGATCAGATACGGGATTAAAGATTGAATATCGCGCTGTGGAAGCGGAGGAGGTGCCCAAACTCCCAAGAAGAGAACTTAAGGACAACCTAAGAAGGGGTGGGGAGCACCCGAGAATTGACCCACTAAATTTGGAGCAATAGATATTAGAGATTATTACAAATATTAAGGACTTATTTTTACTTCAAAGGTCATTCATCTGGAAGTAGTGACGTGTCAATTTTGCCCTTTTCTCGCCTGTTTTTTTTTTTTTTTTCCGGTAAAGAATAGAGTGACTTTGAGGTGTCAAGAATAATCTAAAAGACATTGAGAGACATTTTTTTTTTTTTTTTTTTTTTTTTTTTTTTAGCTCTCAGTATTAATTATTTATATATATTTATTTAGTTATTTACCTTGCTATTTTTATTTATTTTTTCTCATTAAGGGATATGTTATGTTACGTTATGTCAAGAGATACTAAGAGATAAGGTGATCTGAACAGAAGGTGATTTTCGGGAGGGAGGAGTGGAGTGGTTGATCTTTTTCAGGTGATTCTAGTTAGGCTAGGAGCAGAGAAGAGTGCGGCAAAAGAAACGTTTTTGTGTAGCTGTGGGGGGTTTTTTCGTTTTTTTTTTTTTTTCTCCCCACCCCACTCTTCGACTTATTGTTTAGAGGGGGGTTTAGTGAAGGTGGGTGATCCCTCCCTCCCTAGGCTCCCTAGATTGAGGGTAGTACCTAAGTTAAAATAGTACATCATAAATAAGAAATAAGAAAAGATAGAGTATCTTCAGGAAAAGGGTCGCGTTTGCTCTCTGTTTTGTTCTTTTGTTCTTTGTATTAAGTGTTTTTTTTGTATTAAGGTCTTACAGGGTATCAACGGTAGTTAGATAAAATGAGGGGGAAGACAGGTAAATCCGGTAAAAATATACCGCCGGCCTCCAGTCCAGGAGGAATCCAGCGGTATATGGCAAGTAATACCAGTGTAATAGAAGATGACCAGGGTAGCCCCAAATCAGGAGTACCCCGGAGATCAGGCGCAACTAGACAGAAGACCTTGGAAGATAGCAAAGGGGTGAAAGCAAATGGAGCCAAGACTGTAGGACCAAAAGACAGAGCTGGTAATTCACAAACGAGCCCTATTAAATTACAGCAGGGAAGGGAGGAGTTAAAGGGAGCAGAATCCCACCCCCAAGAAGAAGTTTCATCAATAAAGGAGATGCTGGTAGAGATGTTCTCAAAAATGGAAGCATCTTTAAAAGCAGAAATATCGGGGGTAAGGGCAGATATAGGGCTAGTCCTGGAAAGAGTAGAGGAGATTGAGGAAAGGTTAGATACCCAAGACAAAAGGTTAGATGAAGTAACGGAACAAATGATAAATCTGCAGAGAGCAAACAGAACCCTCCAATATAAATTGGAGGATCAAGAAAACCGAAGTAGGAGGAAAAATATACGTATTAAAGGCCTCCCGGATAAATATGGTAATGGGGAATTAAAGAACATAGTTCAACAGCTATTTAACCCGCTGTTAGGAAGAGAATCCAATGAAAACCTAAAGATAGACAGAGTGCACAGGATCACACGTCAGGGGACAAGGACAGAGAATCCAAGAGATGTGATCGTAAGGCTACACTATGCTGAAGAGAAAGTGCAAATAATGGGGAAGTTAAGGACGCTCGCAGGGGTGTCCCATGAAGGTGTAGAATTACAAGTGTACTCAGATCTAGCAATGGAGACTCTAGCAAGAAGGAGGTTATTAAAACCTCTCACTGAACGGATGGTAGCCTCAGGGATAGCATATCAGTGGGGTTTCCCAGCTTGTCTGAAAGGAAATAAAGATGGGCGTTCGGCGGTATTGCGCTTCCCTGAGGATTTGAGAGGCTTCTGCGAGCGTCTTGAAATCCCCCAACCCATATTGCCAGGGTGGGCAGAGGAGGAGAGAATCGGGCCCTTACAGAGAAGGTCAAGATGGAGGAGAGGGGGAGTAGTGGAAAATGGAGAGGGGGAATGAAAGGAGAGGAGAGGGGTGGAGGAGGAAGAGGGAAGGAGGAGGGGGAGAGGAGAGGAAAGAAGAAAGGGAAAGAGAAAAAGTTTTAGAAGACAAGCAAAATATGGAGAGGAGAGGAATTAAGGTGAAAAGCAGTGGGGGAATCGGGTGGGGGGGGGGGGGGGGCGGAGCGGGGAGGGGGTGAGGGTCTGCCCAGACGGCCGGAGGTGTGAGCCCCAGGGTAAGAATGGAGAGAAGACGACATCAAGCAGTTGTTTGTCTAGCCCATTCAGTCAACAAAGAAAAAGGGGGGACTCTGGCAAACCTTATTAGGTGTGTTGTTGCGGAGGGGGTAGGGGGGGGGGGGGGTTTTCTGTTGTCCTCTCTCCTTCTCTCGCTCACTATATATTCGATGGTTAGTAGTCCTCTGGGTCAGTACATGCGGACCAAGGAGCTTCAGGTATAAAGATATATGGTTGCGATTAATGTGATCACGTATAATGTGCGGGGCTTAAATACAAAGGAAAAAAGATACAAAATTAGTAATGAACTCCAAACTTGGGGAGCAAATGTAGTATGTCTACAGGAAACATATATCACCCAAGTGTCAGGGATTAAACTAAATTCATTCCACTTTCCAACGTGGTTTTATGGGGACACCCCATCAGCACACTCAAGGGGAGTGGCAATTGGCTTTAATAGGACATCTAGGTTCGAAGTAGAGGAACGCCTGGCTGACCCAGAGGGAAGGTTCTTGTTCATAAAAGGCAAATTGTTTGACATAAAGTACACAATAGTAAATATATATGCACCAAATAGGAAACCGGATAAGTTTATAAAGAATGTTCTAAAAAGATTAGAGGGTTTTAAAGACGGCAAATTGATTGTTGCAGGAGATTTGAACTGGTCCTTTGACTCCGGATTAGACACCTCTGGGGGAGAAATCCGGGTGTCTGATCGGAGACAAAGAGCAATTAAAAGAGCCCTGTCCAGCTGGCAGTTACAAGATACATGGAGGATAAGTCACTTAAAAGAACGGGATTATACCCATTTTTCTGCCACCCATGACTCTTTTGCCAGATTGGACTATGTATTAATAGAGCATCAATTAGTGACAAACCTCAAAAAGGCAGAAATCAGGCCTATAACCCTGTCAGACCATGCCCCAGTGGAAATACAGCTAGAGGTACAAGGGGATAAGGAGACTGGGAGAATGTGGAAGTTGAATGACTCGCTCATTCAAGATCAGGAAGTGTGTAGCAAGATAGAGCAGGAGTTGAAGGTTTTTTTTTTATTTAAATGATAAGCCAGAAATCCCCAGATCCATACTCTGGGAAACACACAAAGTAGTCATAAGGGGGAACCTGATCGGGATCGGAGCGGGGAAAAAGAAGGAGAGGGGGAAAAAGAAAGCTCAGCTCTATAGGGAGATTCAGGAATTAGAGCAAAAAACTAGACCTAAGGGGCTCAGGGAAAGACAGGAGTTGATAGAAAAAAAAAGAGAGCTAGAGGAATGCTTAGAACAAGAAATGAAGTCAGCATTTCATAAAATAAATAAGGATAGATATCAGTGGGGTAATAAGTCAGGCAAATGGATGGCAAGAAGAGTGAAGGAATATAAAAATAGGACTTACATCCCGCAGATAAGAGATAAAGGGGGGGAGATGCGATTTGCCACATCGGAAATCGCAGAAAGCTTTCATGCATATTATAGCACCCTCTATAACATAATCCCCAGAGGTGGAGACATAGTAAAAAAGAGAGAAATAATAGGGAGGTACCTTCGGAAAATGGACTTCCCCAGGGGGGAAAAGGAGGATATGGAGGCATTGGAAGCCCCCATATCTACAGAAGAAATTATAAGAGTAATCAAGAGTATAGCCCTTGGGGGAAGTCCGGGTCCCGATGGATACTCTATTCTGTACTATAAAAAGTTTCAGGAGTATCTAGCCCCTAAGCTCTGCGAATATTTTAATGCAGTGGGAATCGGGGAGAGCTTCCGTGAGGAGGCTCTTCTCGCCCATATTACTTTATTATCGAAAGAGGGTAAGGATCCAGCAGCTCAGGAAAGCTACCGCCCTATTTCGTTATTAAACACCGATATAAAGATCTTTGCAAAAATCTTAGCAGATAGACTGAAATTACTCCTACCGAAATGGCTACATACAGATCAGGTTGGGTTTGTCCAAGGACGGGAAGGGAGAGACAATGCCCTGAAGTCTATATTCCTGATCCAGGAAGCCACCAGGACGGGTATCCCGACAGTGCTCATGTCGGTAGACGCCGAAAAGGCTTTCGATAGAGTGGATTGGGAGTTTATATATGAGACATTGAAGCATTTGGGGTTAGGGGAGAAGATGATGGGAAGGATCAGGTCATTATATACCCACCCGACGGCAAGAATTAGAGTAAATGGCTCCCTGTCTCGCCCCGTTGAGTTATTCAACGGGACGAGGCAGGGATGCCCACTCTCTCCACTCCTGTTTGTAATCACTTTGGAACCCCTCCTGGTGGCAATCCGGAGGAATCCGGACATTCAGGGCATTCGGGTGGGAGAGAGAGAATACAAAGCGTCTGCATACGCAGATGATGTATTACTGTATATAACCCACCCAAGAACAACTATCCCGACACTCCTCAAGGAATTGGAGCAGTATGGGAGATTGTCGAATTTTAAAATAAATATGTCAAAGTCAGAGATTTTGAATCTGAATCTAACAGAAGTAGAACAGAGAGCCATCACAGCCCATCTGCCGCTAAAGTGGTGTAAGAGTGAGCTGAGTTATCTGGGCATAAAATTGACAGCCCAAATGACCAACCTGTACAAAGCTAATTATATGCCTCTTCTCAATAAAATTAAAGACAAGCTGAACAGTATGCAATATAAAACACTTACGTGGCTGGGCAAGATAAATGCAATTAAAATGTTTATATTGCCAATGGCAATCTATACATTTCAGATGGTACCAGTACCCCTCCCCTCGAGTTATTTTAGTAAACTAAAATCTGTGATGATGAGGTTCATTTGGGGGCGTAAAAACGCACGTATTGCATATAGCACTTTGGTGAAAGATAAAGATAGAGGAGGAGTAGCTCTGCCAGAAATTAAAAAATACTATGAAGCAATAGTAATCTCTAGAGTAACGGACTGGCTGCATAATAAGAAAGAGAAGAGTTGGGTGGAGTTAGAAATCACATTGAGTAGGACAGACATAGGTAAGATGATATGGATACCACCTCAGTTTCGAGACTTAGGAGTGAGCACGAACACTTTAACAATAAATACTTTTAAAATTTGGGATAGAATAAATAAGAGACATGCGTGGAGCTATAACTCGCCACTAATGTCTCTTTTAGATACAAATTATTTTTCACCGGGGAAGGAAGAGCGCTTATATTTCAGTAGATGGGCAAAAAGAGAGGAAATAACACTGCAGGATGTGATGAAGGGAAATAGCATATGCACTTATAGGGAGATTTCACAGGAATGGGGGCATAAACCACTAGATAGATGGAGACACACGCAAATCTTACATTTTACACAAGGGTTACCAAAGCCACTACGAGGCACAACACAGCTTAGACCATTAGAGAAATTGCTAAAATCACCACAGTGCTTAGAGAGGAGAATATCCAAAATATATAAAGTATTAAGACGGGAGGCGGACTATGGGTACCCGATTTATCTTGAGAAATGGGAAAGGGAGTTAGGCCCAATAAGAAACGACGACCATAGGGACAAAATAATCAAAATGACATACCTATTACCAAAAGATGTACAAACAATAGAAATGTCTTACAAGGTATTAGCAAGGTGGTACATGACTCCCCAAAGGGTACAGAAAATCAGAGGAGAAGGCCCGGCCAACTGTTGGAGGGGTTGCACGGCATTAGGGACTTTCAAACATCTGTGGTGGGACTGCCCTAAAATATCTACTTACTGGGATAAAATTATAGAAATAATATTTGAGATAACCGGGGATAGGTTGGAAAAACTCCCATGGACGTGCCTGTTCCACGATACAGAGATGGGGGTGGCACAATATAAACTATCACTAACTCCATACTTGCTAAATGCAGCAAAAGCCTTGATCCCCTGCCACTGGAAAACCCAACAGGTTCCAACAATAAAGGAATGGGTCAGGAGGATTGATCGGATAAGAGTAATAGAAGAGTCAATACACACGATGGAGGAAACGAGGGGAAAATATCTGAAGACATGGCAGCAATGGTTTACATTTGTGAAAATGGAGAGATATTGTTTGATGTTAGAGGGTAACGAGGATTGAGAAGGTGAGGAGCGAGAGAAGGGGAGATGGGGGGTGTGTGTTCTTTTTTTTTTTTTTTTTTTTTTGGGGGGGAGGGGGGTTAGGGGGGGTAATGTTAAGTCATAGATAAATGGAATGGTAAATATGGCAGATCAAGTTATATATGCCTTTAAAGATTGATATTTTGTATAAGTATTTATGAAATGTATTGTATTAAACTTTAAAATAAAAGATATATAAAATAAATAAAAAAAAAAAAAAAAATAAAAAAAAAAAAAACAATAGAGAGGGAGAAGAAAAATAAAACCACAACTATTTTTGGCTTTTTTATTTTATATTTTCTTGTGGTGGTGTTTTTTTTTTTTTTTTTTTTCACTTTTTTTAAAACTGTATACTGAACGTTCCAGATTAGGGTCTCTCAAAATGTAATGGCCATGTCAGACCCTGTGTTAGTGTGCACTTGGACTGTGTAGTGCTGTACCCTACGCTAATACGCCACTAGTTTCTGGTAGCGTTTGAAACAGTCACTGATGCAGAGACCAGGTTGGTCAGGACAGGAGGGACAATAAAAGCGGTTATCACTCCTAAATCCGTATTTTCTGCAGACACGATATCATCTTGGTGCTCTTTGGGTAGGGGTACCAGGGAGGACATATGGAAAATGCTTCTCATGCAGCTGGCTCACTGCATTTGCTTTGAGAAGGTGGGCCAAAGCACCACCTGGAAACAGAAGAGCTGTGCCGATCTCTTCCTGGAATTTTAGGAAGGATCCAGTTCGTCCTAAAGCTTTGTATAGCACCAAAGCATTCAGCGCCGATTGAAATACGTATACCGACACTTTTTTTGTACCATCGCCTGGCCTTGGGGGCAATTGGGTATGGCGCCAACAACTGGTTGTTGAGGTCCAACTCTTCCATGTTAAGGTTGTATTCGTGGACACAGAGGGGTTTCCCCACAACACCATTCACCCTAGGAATTTGGATTATCGTATCTGCGTAAAGGGAGGACAGAACGAAAACATTCCGTGAATCCCTCTACTTCACTTCACTGCTCACAAATTATTACACTTCAAGCAGGCTCTCTCCCCCCGTCTAAGTCAGGATTCTACAAGCCGTTGGGGGAAGCCCCACCGATTAGATAGCACGTTGCCACATGCGCGAATTCCATAATCAAAAAGGTGACTAAAAAGTGGCACGTTCATGTAATAATTGTCCACGTACAAGTGTTGCCCCTTTCCGAATAAAAGTGACACCAAGTCCCACAAAATCTTACCAGCGCTCCTTATGTAGTCTGGGCAGTTCTTCGCTCTACGTGACTTCCCTTATAAACTAAATGTATAGCTTGTTGCCCTGTCACAAAGTTTATACATCTTGACCCCATATCTGGCACGCTTACTGGGAAGATACTGTTTGATAGACAAGCGGGCAGAAAACTTAATTAGAGATTCATCAATGTGGACAACTTGATTGGGAGTTAACAAGGCTGCAAAATGTTGGTTGAATTGGTTTACGAGGGGCTGAATTTTGTAGAGCCAATCGAATCAAGGGTCACCCCAAGGATGACAGAGTTCATTATCATTGAAATGCATGAACCGCAAGATCTGCTCGTATCATGTCCTGGTCATGGAGGCAGAGAACACGGGCATATGTGAAGTGGGTCAATGGACCAATATAACTGCAACTCACTTTTAGTTATGCCCATGAGGAGGGATAGGCCCAGGAAGGTCTTAAATTTGGAGACGGTAATAGGTCACCAATCTCTGCCATGGGTCAACTGGGGATTAGCGGCGATGAATTGACCAGCATACAAATTGCTTTGCTCCACAATAGAGCTATAGAGCTCTTCCGTGAAAAACAGCGAATAAAAATCAACTTTCCACCTGAATTCCGGGTTGGATAGTGAATGGGGGAAGTACGGGTGCTGCAGAAGGAGAGGGCTCCCAATTAGGATTGGCAAATGTAGCATGAAGGGCACTATGCACTATGGGCTTGATGGGCGTGTGTTTGTCTTCTTCTTGTTGGCTGCAGGACACTACTCATGCTAGCCACCTCACCAGCTTGAACTGCACTTATGGGACTCGCCACATCACCAAGTGTTACTGCAGGGCTGGTTTGACTACAACCAGGGTGTACTAGGCCGCTGGTGCTTACCAGTTCACCATAATGATGAGCGGCACTAGTACTGGCTCTCTGCTCCATATGAGAGCCCTGCAGTTCTTGCACCTCAAAAGCAGAAGAATGGGGTAGGGTATGCCTGACCTTGGCAGGGACCACTACTCCGTCATCAGAGCTATCTGTCAAGGTGCCGCTGTTGTCTACCGGTTCGTATTCTGAGTCTGAATCTGACAGATGGGTGACTTTCCCTTCACTATCTGTCATGCTCAGAAAAGTATAGGCCTCTTTCGCTACTGACTGTCAGCGACTTCTTCAAACGTTCCAAAAAACGGTTGATACTGCACTTGGGAGGGCTGGACGGAGGGGCTAAACGCAGTTGCTATCGGTTATCTGGGCTGATCCTGCTAACACTGCATTTTTGGAAACCCTAAACTGCTGGGGACGTTAGTATAGATCTGATCAGATATAAATCCATTCAGACACTATACTACTAAGGGAGGTGTATGGTGCATGCGTTGCTGTTAGCGCTACTGGCACTAATCTGATGCTGCCTGGGGTGACGTGGATCCTATCTGACACTAAAACCTAACTGATATCACCTGCCAGGGGGATCAGGGGGTTATTTATTTAGGTAATATACGGCGGGTGCCCTGACACTATATATTAAAAAAAAAACCTAGCTAACCAGTGTAACCCGTGACATTAATACAGTGATCACTGGTGACGGGGGATGATCAAGGGGTAAACCTTTATTGGGGGGATTAGAGGGGTGGTCCCTAGACCAATCTGGGCCTACTACTAAGTACCCTAACACTAATGTTTAGCACTAATGACACCAGTACAGTGATCAAAAAAAAATATATGAACACTGTACTGGGTGACAGGTGGCGAAGGGGTTAACTGGGGGGACGATCGGGGGTGACATGTACCTACATGAACTGGTCAGTGTAGTGTTGATGCACTTATTCTGAGATGTCTTCTTTCCTCTCTCCGGAATGGAAAAGAGTTCCATAAGGAGAGAGGACATCACTGTGTTTATATTTACATATGCAGGGGAAGGATTTTATTCGCCAGGACCCTTCACTAGGTCCAGGCCAGAAACCATTGGCCTGGGCCAGGGTATTGATCAGTTCTGAAGCAATTCCGATTGTCACGGCTGCCTAGGGCGCAATGTATAGCTACGACACTTCGCACGGCTGGGCTAACCTGCTGCAGTATAACTGTGGAGGCTGGTTCACAACCGGCTTATTAATTTTTTATATTCAAAGCAAACGCCCCTATCCATCCTTGTCTGCGTGCTTTATTTAGCTGGAAAATCACCCCTAGCATTTCTTGCTGTGGCCATCTTGAGTAAGGGCAGAGTATTCATGTAGCATTTACTTCCTGTAATCCCTCTGGCCTTAGCTCAGACATGCAGGCAGGAGGGTGTGCTTAGCTAAGAAAACCCATTCTCCCCTCCGGAAGACTCCTAGGAGGTATGACATCGATTGCCTAGGCCTGGAAACCAGGAAGTAATCGAAAAGTAAAAAAGTTTAAAACAAGTAAATGTGATTTTCCTATCTATTTCATAAGCATTAGCAGCATAAAGATTTAAATACTCCATGTTGATTGAGAGAGTGAAGATAATTCAAATTGCGCATATCAATTAAAATAACCAGCGCCGCTGTTAATAGCTCCAGCTTACGCAATGACACTGAGACATATACACCGCGCGACAGTATGTGTATAGGATATTTGTGACACTTGTATTTTTGTGTTCTGACTGCGGCGGTTACACGTTCATTTATAAAAATGTTTTACTCATTTATTTGTTGAGTTCACACAGGTTTAATTTATTGGGTTTAATTTTAGCAATAAGGGCAGCTTTTTTTCTTAAGTAAATATTATATTTGTTTTATTTAAACTATTATTCATTGCTTTGCCACTGACAACTAGCAACTTTTTGCATGTGTCTTTTTTCATTCACATGTGTACACCATGGTAAGCAAAACATTTGATTTTGCATACTTTAGGATGTGTTATTGCAATGGTTTAAAAGAGGTTCAGCATGTAAATCGGTTGTGGTTTTTCCAGTGAAATTATTTGGATGCCTTTTACAGGTATTTTTATACATAATATCTGTTTCATTCCTTTTTACCCTTGACCTTATATATTGACCTTTTTTATTTGAGTGTTTGAATATATATACCGTATATATATATAACGCTCAAATAAAAAAGGTCAATATATATATATATATATATATATATATATATATATATATATATATATATATATATATATATATATATATATATATATATATATATATATATATAAAAAATATAATATATGAGAGAGATGCTATGTCATGTTACAACCAAAAACTTAATGTATTTTATTGTGATTTTATGTGATAGACCAACCAATAATTGTGAAGTGGAAGGAAAATGATAAATGGTTTTCAAAATGTTTTACAAATATCTGAAAAGTGTGGTGTGCATTTGTATTCAGCCCCCTTTACTCTGATACCCCTAACTAAAATCTAGTGAACCCAATTGCCTTCAGGAGTCACCTAATTAGTAAATTGAGTCCACCTGTGTGTAATTTAATATCAGTATAAATACAGCTGTTCTGTGAAGCCCTCAGATGTTTGTTAGAGAATCTTTGTGAACAAACAGCATCATGAAGGCCAAGGAACACACCAGACATGTCAAGAATAAAGTTGTGGAGAAGTTTAAAGCAGAGTTAGGTTATAAAAAAAATATCCCAAGCTTTGAATATCTCATGTAGCACTGTTTTAATCCATCATCCAAAAATGGAAAAAGTATGGCACAACTGCAAACCTACCAAGACAGACATGGCCGTCCACCTAAACTTGCAGGCCAGGCAAGGAGAGCAATAATCGGAGAAGCAGCCAACAGGCCCATGGTAACTCTGGAGGAGCTTCAGAAATCCACAGCTCAGGTGGGAGAATCTGTCCACAGGACAACTATCAGTTGTGCACTCCACAAATCTGGCCTTTATGAAAGAGTGGCAAGAAGAAAGCCATTGTTGCAAGAAAGCCATAAGGAAAGTCCCATTTGCAGTTTGCGAGAAGCCATGTGGGGGACACAGCAAACGTGGAAGAAGGTGCTCTGGTCAGATGAAACCAAAATGGAAGTTTTTGGCCTAAAAGAAAAAGGCTGTGTGGCGGAAAACTAACACTACACATCACCCTGAACATACCACACCAGCAGGGACAGGAAAGCTGGTCAGAGTTGAT
Organism: Lithobates pipiens; assembly: GCF_037356315.1. Lineage (NCBI taxonomy): Eukaryota > Metazoa > Chordata > Amphibia > Anura > Ranidae > Lithobates > Lithobates pipiens. Next base: position 297,872,801 of record NW_027507758.1, read on the forward strand.
GGGAAGATGGATGGAGCCAAATACAGGGCAATCTTAGAAGAAAACCTGTTATGCCACGTACACACGACTGGACTTTCCGGCAGACTAGGTCCGACGGTTTTCCCAATGGACTTTTCAGCGGCGTTCCGACGGACTTTACGAACAGACTTGGCCACACACAATCCCACCAAAGTTCGACGGATTTGAACGTGATGATGTACGACTGGACTAGAATAAGGAAGTTCATAGCCAGTAGCCAATAGCTGCCCGGCGGATTCGTTCCGTCGGTCCTTTGCTGTCAAAGTCCGGTCATGTGTACATGGCATTAGAGTCTGCAAAAGTTTTGAGACTGGGGCAAAGATTCACCTTCCAGCAGGACAACAACCCTAAACCTACAGCCAGAGCTACAATGGAATGGTTTAGATCAAAGCATATTCATGTTTTAGAATGGCCCAGTCAAAGTCCAGACCTAAATACAATTGAGAATCTGCAGCAAGACTTGAAAATTCCTGTTCAGGCGCTCTCCATCCAATCTGACAGAGCTTGAGCTATTTTGCAAAGAAGACTGGGAAAAAATATCACTCTCTTTAGATGTGCAAAGCTGGTAGAGACATACCCAAAAAATTTCAGATGCAATTGCAGCAAAAGGTGGTTCTACAAAGTATTGACTCAGGGGGGGCTGAATACAAAAGCATGCAACACTTTTCACATATTTATTTGTAAAAAATGTTGAAAACCATTTATCATTTTCCTTCCACTTCACAATTGTATGTGCCACTTTGTGTTGGTCTACCACATATAACCAAAAGCGTAAATGTTTATTGATTTTAACATGACAATGTGGAAAATTTCAGGGGTAGGAATACTTTTTCAAGGCACTATAAATCCCTTTTCAAAAAATGTTTCCAGTAAATGGTTGAATATGGTTAGTTGCCACGTGGCAATACAGACATGCCTTATTTCAGACACTTTTGATAAATTAGAACCTTAATCCTTTTGTTTTGTTTTTTTGGGATGCTATTTCAGTGTTTTGTTTTATTTTAGGAATAAATGAAGAATGAATAAGGTTCACTAAATCAGTCTAAAGTCCTATTCCAGCACCCCTATACATTTGCTCTTCCTTAAAATGATACTAAAGGCTCCTTTTTTTTTTTTTTTTTTTTTTTTTTTTTTATAATAAACATGTCACACTTGCCTCCACTGTGCAGTTCGTTTTGCACATAGTGGTCCTTAACCTGCTCTTCTGGAGTCCCTCGGCGGCTCTCTCGGCTCCTCCCCACATTAGATAACCCCCTGGAAGTTACCTTGCGGACACGCTCCCAAGTCCAGCAATGCAGGACTCAGCCCCGCCCCTCGGTGGCCATGTCATTGTATTTGATTGACAGCAGTGGGCGCCAATGGCTGCACTGCTATCAATCTATCCAATCAACAGCCAAGAACCCCCTAGCCGAGAGACGGCGCGTCCTCGTGGGACAAGTTTGAGGGTTCAGGTAAGTAAAATGGGGGCTGGGGGTCGGTCACTGCCAGGTGTTTTTTCACCTTAATGCATAGGATGCATTAAGGTGAAAAAACAATTACCTTTACAACCCCTTTAAAGTACCCTACATTAGGTGTATCCTCAGATTTTTTTTTTAGAACATCTAACAGAGATCTTTGCAAAACTGTGGCCAAAAATTTGTACGCTGGCTTTGCTTTTATTGACCGTCAAAAATGCTTGTAAATCTTAGGTTTCCCCATCATGACCTTTTAAACAGAAGTCTCTATTGCCTTGCTACTTTTACCTTTTTTTTATTAAAGCTGAAATTTAGCTAAACAAAGCCCTACAGCTTTAGCCACATCACCTACGTGTAATGAAGTATATCCCACGTTGTGCAGGCCACTGGATCCTGAAGATCTTCACTGTAGGGATACCTATCCTCTTTCTGTCTCTGACCTTGTGTCACTGCAGTGATTAACAGTTTTGAGTCCTCAGGAAGAACAGCAGTACAGCTGGTTCGGTGGAGACCCACCTCCTTCTACCGCCCCTTATTCTTTCATTGATTACACTGCTTGTAACACAATTTGTGGATGAGGGAGAGAATCCTGTGACTAATTGGTCTCTCCCCCATTCAAATATTGTGTTACTTCCAGTGTATTTGATGAGAAAAATTTTCTCAGTGGAGGATGAGGAATGGTGTGTCTTTATCAAACCATTTGTACTGCTGCTTTGCCTGAGGACCTGAAGCTGTTAACTATTACAGCGTCGGAAATTCAGAGACATGAAGAGGACAGGCACTCCTGTAGTGATGATTTCTACAGGAACCAGCAGCCTGCACAACGCAACATAATTCATTACAGGTAATTGATCGAACTAAAGCTGGTAGGGACTTTTTTAAATCTAAACTTCAGCTTTAACCTCTTTGCGATGAGCGCACACAATAATGCGACCTCTCGGTAGCTGGGCCTTGGCACCGAGCAGCAGCATATTTGCATGCAATAGCGCTGATAGAGCTGTGCTGAGAGCGCGCTCCTGGCACAGTTACCGGCCGCTAACAGAAAACTCCCATTCGCTTCTTGCGATCAAGAGCTTTCCAATTATGTGACAGCCAATCTCAGCGATCACATGACCATAAGCCGCATCCCCGCCTCCTGGCATTCTAAACCCTTTGTGTAATCAGTATTTATTGCAATATAACAGAGACAGAAACATAAAAAAAAAAAAAAGACAAGTCCAACATCACATTCAAGTGCAATACTTATCGGCCTCAGAAAAGCCGCTCCAGTGTCAGATTAACAGCATGTAAGTTGAACATATAAACAAACTGAAAGAGAGAGGTCTTAGAGTCATAAAGAAAGGGAGAATGTCGTGGGTATACACAAAGTAGGTGGGGGGGAAAACCGTATACTTGCAAGGGCAAAAAGAAACCAATTACCCCAACAGATAGCGGGACTACTCCGGCAAAAAGTTACCTGAAAAATGGACACCGTCTCGGCACTAGGGTAGAGGGGGGGGCCCTAACAGCCGCCAACTAGCCATCCTCCACCGCCAGCGTATCCCAGGAGCCGGTGTCACCACAGAGGGTCGGCCGGAACGCCACCCTCTGCCAATCTCAAAAATTCTTGCCTGGCAGCCCCAGCGTCAAAATAGGGATCCCAGCCCACCATCTACCAGCTCCGGTAGCTCAGGCTACACGACATTCTGACCAGAGAAAGGTGGAGAGGTAAGGAAGGAGGAGGAGGAAGAGAGAAAAGGACAACATAGGGTAGTAAGGGAGGTTAACTGCGTCTGCAGCGGATAGAGGGGAAGAGGTATAGTAGGGGGGGACAAAAGAAGGGAAGGGAGACAAGAGGAAAAAGACAGGAAAAAAATAGGAAGAGTAGGTCAATTTACCTTAGTATAGGCTCCAAATGTCTGCTCTGTCCGCACCGGGCGCACCACTCTCGAGTATTAAGTTTCATAGGCAGTATTCCCTCGCTAAGAGCTTCCAGGGGGAAATCCAGTCCCCCCTCGGGCTCCACCCAGTCTGAGAGCCTTAAGGGTAGGGTCTGCCAACTCCAGCAGAGCCACGTCTAAACTGGAGGGTACGTGGTTAGGGTCTGATGCATATGCCGACCAAGGTCTCCATATCTCATGAAATCGATCTTCAAGGCCTTTACATGTGGCAACCCAATTCTCTGCCTCTTTCACCGCGTGCACTCCCCTGCACCACTCTTCTCGAGTGGGAATTCCAGGCCTTCTCCAGTATATCGGAATCAGGCGTCTTGCTGCATTCAGCAAATGTGCCAGCACAGTTTTCTTATAAACACTGAGCGGGACCGGGGGTATCTGCAAAAGGAAGTGCAGCGGCGAGAGAGGGACATCTATCCCGGTCACTGCTTTCACTTGGCCCTGTATGTCTTCCCAGAAGGGTCGAATTAGGGGGCACTCCCACCATATGTGGATTAGGGTCCCTCGTTGCCCACACCCCCTCCAACATAGCTCCGAAGCGGAGGGATAAATACAAGCTAAGTCTGCTGGCACCCGATACCAACGTGCCAATAGCTTAAAATTGGTCTCCTGGACCTTGGAGTCCCTAGAGGACGAGTGGGTGAGGGAATAAAGGTGTGATAATTGCATCTCCGTAAACGTCGTCCTCATGTCAGTCTCCCATCGTCTAATATAAGCAGGGGTGGCCTGGGGGCCGGCTGAGTCCAACAGCTGGTATAACTCAGAAACCAGGTGCGGAGTCGGCTCCTCCGCTAGAAAAATGCGCTCAAATGGGGTAAGGGATAAGGGATCCCTGATAGTATGACCATGTACCTGGAAAAAGTGGTGCAGTTGTCGGTATCTCCAGAAGTTCATGCGTGAACCGCACCTACCCACGGGCAGGGCTTCATACGGCATGAGACCACCATCCCTTAAGAGTTTCCCGCAACTAGCGTTCCCATCATCCACCCAATGCTCAAAAAAAGCCATCCGTTCTCCCGGCGGGAACCATAAAAAACCACCCAGTGGGGCCAACGGGGACATAGGGGGAGCTAGCTTAAGGGTTGGGTTGAGCCTGTCCCAAACTGAAAACACATGGGTCGTCAAGGGGGAGGTCGTCTCCGCCAGGCCTCTATATTCCCGGGGCAGCCAGGGCGCGTAAGATAAATTCCTACCCGCCAGACATTTCTCTAGAGGGACCCAGAGCTTAGTTCGAGAATGGAAATGCCAATCCAGAATCTTCTGGAGGGCCACAGCTTGATAGTACCGTCTAACGTCCGGGACACACAGGCCACCCCTCCTCTTCGAACGACGCAGCATCTGTAACGCTATTCTAGGTTTACAGTCGTTCCAAATAAAACGAGACAGCATACTACTTAAGCGGTCAAAGAAGCACTTAGGTAAGGGGACCGGAAGCATCTGCAAGTAAAAAAGTATACGGGGTAGGACATTCATCTTTATGACGTTCACCCGGCCAAACCACGTGAACGCCGTCCCCGTCCATTGCAAAAGATCTCTCCTGATCGCATCAAGTAAAGGTGGGTAATTGGCTAGGTACAGGGTATCAAAACGGTTCGTTAAGTGCACTCCCAAGTATCGTAGGGACGACATAGTCCAAACGAAGGGAAAAGCTGCCTTAAGGGACGCTACTAGGTGAGGGGCTAAGTGAACGGGGAGTATTTTCGATTTCGAAAAATTGATCTTAAAATTAGTTAACGACCCAAAAAGTTTCAGTTCCTTCATCAGGTTCGGCAGAGAGAGCAGGGGGTCCGTAAGGTGAAACAACACATCATCAGCATAGGCCGAGAGTTTGTGTTCTGTATTACCAACTTGGAGGCCCTTAATATCAGGGCTAGCCCTTACCGTGCGGAGAAATGGCTCCAGCACCAGGGCAAACAAGAGGGGCGAAAGAGGACACCCCTGCCTCGTGCCGTTTCTAATGGGGAACCGAGCTGACAAAGTCCCATTCACCTTGACCTGGGCACAAGGCGTGGAATATAGGGCCGCGATTGTAGTCAACATCCGTGGGCCTAATTGTATAGAGCGAAGCACCTCCGTCAGGAAGGACCAGTCTATGCGGTCAAAGGCCTTTTCGGCGTCAGTGGACAGAACAATATACGGTTGCGGGGTTGGGTGGGAGCGCGCCCAGTGAATAAGATGGACCGCTCAAAGGGAGTTATCCCTGGCTTCCCTCCCGGCAACGAAGCCCGTCTGGTCAGGGTGGACAAGGTCAGGAATAAGGAGCTTCATTCTATTTGCTAAAATTTTTGACAGAATCTTTATGTCCAAATTAAGAAGGGAAATAGGGCAGTAGCTCTGGGGGACAGTTTCTAAACCCTTTGAAGGGCTGGCAGGCACCGGCTCTAAGGGGTTAAACAAGTTCTATATTTTACTTTCATATAACTTTCTAGTGTCTATTTCTGTGACTGCATTGTGGATGAGAAAGTTAGTCAGTCTTTTACCTTTTCATTCTGTAAACTGCAAGGTTGTAGTAGAAGAAAAAAAGATATTGCTGCCATTTTCTTTGATCTACTTTGATATTAAGTAGTTTTGCATAATATTTTCTAGTTGTAAAGGCTGAGTCCATTTTATTTTTCAGGTTTGATGTTATTCTTGACAATGTAGGTGGAACAAATGAAGAATTGGCTCTTCAGTACCTTAAGCCATGGTCTGGAGCTTCATACTGCACACTGGTTACTCCTTTCCTGTATAACACTGATCGGCTGGGTATAGCAGATGGAATGATGCGTTCGGGTATTACCCTGGGATCAAAAGTAATAAAGGTAATATTCTTCATTTACAAATACAGTGTGGATCTATTCAGTATGTGCATGTTCATTTCCATGGCTGCATTTAGTTAGGGCTATATATTTGAAGTTTTGAATGTACAGAATATTTTCTATCTTTTGCTTGTTGGGTTTTATTTCTGAACAGTAATAAATCTATCTTTGTTCCTTGTTTTCAGCACCTCTATAAAGGGGTCCACTACCGTTGGGGATTTTTTACCCCCAGTGGGCCAGCCCTAGATGAAATCGGTGAACTTGTAGATGCTGGCAAGGTAGGTAACTGTTCTGTTGGCAGTGAGTACACGTTTCATGCACATGATCCTCTTTGGAGCAACACCTGCTTGAGTATTGTAGTTCCCAAAAATTTGAACTAGAATAATATCGCATGATGTTTCTTTTTTTATAATATTAGAGTGACAGTTTATTACAACGCATTACATTTTATGTGGATTATTTGTGATGTTGATGACCATGAAAGTGGAAAAAAAATTAGATTTGTCATGGCTTATAGTGCCTCACAAGTCTGTCACCTGATAGACAAGATCAACAACGTACATGTGTACGAGCAAAAGCTAAAGTTAAAACTGGAATGCAAAAATACAAAATCCACCATTTTTTATCGATACTGCTCAAATTTACAGAGAAACAATCCAACGGCAAAATATAATAAAGATTGATCACTGATACCGCACAGTTATCTGTTACAATCTCTCCTACCCCTTTGATTACCCAAATGATGTCTTTAATGCTTTGTACACACGGCTGGACTTTTGAACTTCAAAGGTCTGACGGAACGAATCCGGCGGACAATTTGATCATGTGTGGGCTTCATCAGAACCTTTGCTGTTGAAAAATCAGACAGACTTTAGATTTAGAACATGTTTCAAATTTTTCCAACGGACTCGAGTCCGGTCGAAAAATCAGTTTGTCTGTATGCTAGTCCGACGGACGAAACCCGACGCTAGGGCAGCTATTGGCTACTGGCTATGAACTTCCTTATTCTAGTCCGGCCGTACGTCATCACGGTCGATTCCGTCGGACTTTGGTATGATTGTGTGTGGCCAAGTCCGCTTGTTCGGAAAGTCAGTTGGAAATCCGCTGAAAATCCATCGGGATGACTGTCGGACCTAGTCTGCCAGAAAGTTCGGTCATGTGTAATGGTCATAAATGTAACTAAAGCTAAAACGTTTTCTTTTTTTTTTGCGATAAAGTGGGAAATGGTATATCACCCTGAGAAAGGGGCCTCCCGTTGCCCTGAAGCATTGATGGATGATGTTTCCTCTATCTTTTTTGTGACTATTTTTAACCACTTCAGCCCTGGAAAGGATTTACCCCCTTCCTGACCAGGCCCTTTCTTGTGATACGGCACTGGGTTGCTATAACTGACAATTGCGCGGTTGTGCGACGTTTTTTTCCCCCCACAAATAGAGCTTTCTTTTGGTGGTATTTGATCACCTCTGCGGTTTTTATTTTTTGTGCTATAAACAAAAAAAAAAAGAGCGACAATTTTTTTAAAAAAGCACTATTTTTTTGCCATAATAAATATCCTAAAAATATATATTGATTGGTTTGCGCAAAACTTATCGCATCTACAAAATAGGGAATAGATTTATGGCATTTTTCTTATGAAGTTTTTTTTATTAGTAATGGCGGCGATCTGCAATTATCATTAATTATTTTACTTTTTTATCGTGACTGCGACATTGAAGCAAACAGATCGGACACTTTTGGCACTATTTTGGGAACATTGACATTCATACAGCGATCAGTGCTATAAAAATGCACTGATTACTGTGTAAATGTCACTGGTAGGGAAGGAGTTAAACACTAGGGGGCGATCAAGGGGTTAAGTGTGTTCCCTCAGTTTTGTTCTAACTGTAGGGAGGATGGGCTTACTAGAACATGACAGAGATCACTGCTCCCGATCACCTGGAGCAGTAGATCCCTGCCATGTTGCTAGGCAGAACAGGGAAATACCTTGTTTACATTTCCGCGTTCTGCCTCTCCGTGCCACGATCAGTGGTGTGCGTGCGCCTGCTAGCTGCCCATGACGGAGTGACGTACGGGTACGTCATTTTGCGCACCTGTGCCACTTTGCTGACGTATATCGGCGTGCGCCGAAAGGGCAAGAGGTTAAATTCTGAGGTGCTTTGACAGTGTGTTGTCTTTTTCTTGATCTTGGCTATATTACTGTGTCAGTGTAAGCTGAGCACTCGAATCATGTGACATTAAGGGCACGGTGCTGGTTGGAGTGAATTTGTTTTTTTTTTTTTTAATGCTTTCTATCACCTTGTTAGGGAGATAGGGAGCTTCACTTTTATCTTGGATCTGATTGTGAGGGACACCAGCACAGGAATAGAGATTACATTTTCCAGTGGAAATTGTCCAAGGGGGGTGTTCTCCCACTTTGGAGAGATTCTATCCCTTCCTGTTGTGTCTACTGGTCAACAAGTGGTTGCAAATCGCCTCAGTGGGACACAGCTGACATAAACAGCCTTACAGAGGGTTTTACCATCCAAAAAAAAAAAGATTTAGCTTTGAATATCTTTTAACCCAGGTATTAGGTATTGGACATGAAATGTTTATGTACCTTTTTTTAATCCCTATATTTGTCCTATATTTGTATACACTAAAATAATCATCTGGCACCATCTACAAAGGTATACAGGTACTCCTCACTTAACGACCAGGTTTCCTTCCAAAGACTTGGTTGTTAAACGAGATGTCACAAATCAATATTTTAAACAAACTACTGTGCTGTATTTTGAAAAAAAAAAAAAAAAAGTCTGCACACAAAACTCCAGCTCAAAAGCATTGTTTTAATTTGCAAAAGTACAGAACACAAATTCTGTACTGTACTGTACAATACAATGATGTATAGCACGTTGTTCAGGTGGGGAGAGCTGGTCGTAAATCCGAGCATTCATTAAACAGGTAAGTCATTAAACAAGGAGCATCTGTACTGTAAATGTAGTGAAATTTTGAATCGGATGTATAAATGACATCTTTGCCAATGCTACCTCTGTGAAGTTCACTGGCTACTCTAATATGCGTTTCCAAGGTGATGACTGTTTTAAAGAGAACGCAGCAAGAGCATGGAAAGTATACTGTTCGGTGGTGGTGTTTTTGCATAAACAGATGCATACTTGCTTATCTAATCCCTGCTCTCTGTAGACCTGTCTGCTAATCCCTCTTCCCAGAACACAACAAAAGTGCCCTGTGCTAGGAGACTGATGTTCTGCTCTAAATAGACTGTGTTTTCTTTATTCACTTAATCTCTCTTAATCATTCTGCATTCAGCCAGTCCCAGCTCTTTGCCGCCTTTGCAGCCATAATACAGGAAGGGGGTTTCATCTGAGTCAGTTGATTTTAGCAGCGGATCACTGGTATGTTATCCCGCTGTACGGTCAGCCTTTTCAGGATTAAGAACACAATAGGTTTGATCAATACAAATGACACAGTTGTGTAAAGCTTTAAATATAGGGGATCATCAGTTTGGTATTCATGTCTCAGTGTTTTCCTCAGTGAATGGGTCAGAACTGTCTGATCAACCTATGATTAACCAAAATAATACCGGTCAAGCCTACTAAGGGGGCTGCTTTCTCTCTAGAAATAAACAAGTAAATGATGCCCACTGTCCTTTTGAACGTGAGATATCCATATCTGACATCTGCGGGCTGACACACACACATACTGGAACATGCTGGATGCAAGGGAGGAGTACTGGAGAAAATAATTAAAATAAGTAGGGGTACAGCACCAAATGTCATAGGTCAGTTTTTACACACACAATGTTCAAACAATCATGTAAATGTATTGTGCCACTCTGTGTGAATACAAACAATCTGGTGTTGACTTCAGGAAGCACACAAAATATGTACGGAAATTCCATCTTGTGCTGCTTTGGAACCCCTATGTGTTCAGGGTCCTAGTGTACATCCAGGTTCTCAATTTGACTTTATGAAAGGGTTCTCTTCCTCTTCTTCTTTCTTGTATTGAGAGTGAAAAGGAGAATGTGCAGAGCGTCTCCAACTCAGCCCTGACGGTTACTGTTCATCTGTGATATCGCATATTTTCATACTGCGGGATTGAGAAAATAGATCTTCTCAGTTCCTGGTACATGCTGTCCAATGAAATTAGAAGAAAGGGCCCCACACCACCTCTTTATTTGGAGATCCCAAAAATTACAGGCATCAGAATTCTGGCTAAACGCGTTTCGCACACTTCATGTGCACTTAGTCATCAGTAATAAGACACACAGAACGAGGCTCTGCCCCCAACCCCACTCCGTTCTCAATGGCTGTGATTAACAACAGCAGGTGACAATGGCTCCCTCTTCTGTCTCTCGGCCATTGAGGAGGCAGAGACCCTGGAGAGCTTCCACCCTCTTGTGCATCACTGGATCATGTTTGGGCTTGCTTAAGTATTGGGGGGATTAAAGATTGGGAGTGCATGAAGCTAAAAAAATCTTCTGCCTTTTTAGAACCACTCTAATACTGATTCTGGAGCTGTACATATAAATACATTTAGCTCCACGGCAAATGGTGCTACTACCCCAGGATCAGCATAGAGATAAATATCGCTAAGGTTGCAATTAGGAGTTTTATTAGAACCACTGCTCCTACGTACACTGTGAATTAGGCACTGTTTTCTCCTCAGGGTTGTTTTGTTGTGAATGTTTCTCTTTAAGGTCTTTTAATCATACTGTGCATTTCATATTATGTTTTTTTATTTATTTATTTTTTTTATTCTGTTTTCCATAGATGCGGCCTGTTGTTGAAAAAGTGTTTCCATTTTCTGATGTCCCTCAAGCTTTTGATAAGTTAGAAGCAGGACATGTGCGAGGAAAAACAGTAATTCAGGTCCTTGGCTCAAAACAATAAAATTTTTGTACATTCTATAGGCCAATCTTCTTTTTGTGTGATGTTAATGTTTGTAAAATAGGATATCTTTAAAGTTCACCTGCCATGAGAGATTTGAGAAGTGCTATGCTTCTAAAAATGCTACTTTTCTGACTTTAATGGTGATACTTTGGTTTCACTACTTTCTGAGTCAATCCAGTACATAAAAATAAACCCTTTTTTTTCCTAAATAGTAGACCATTTATTTACAAGTTGCATTGCCCAGAAGAACATCAGTGCTCTAAAAATGTTTAGGGAACTAGGGAATTCGCAATCATTTTAAGTTCACTAGGGAATAATCTCAACTACTATTATACCTCCTACTTTCTTTGTCTGCAAAAAACTAATTCAATCCGTAAAGAATAATAACTAATGTCATATTGTGTCCATAAAACAACACAAATTGCTTATTGTTACAGACAGAAAGGAAAGTAACTGACATTATGTATTTACTGTATACTGAATTGAATTGATAACTGAAAGGATGTTGAGAATTATGTTTAACTGGCAATAGGCAAGGCATTACAAGATTGTAACCCTATCCAGTAACAATATCATGGCTGTGGTCACCAACAGAGATCCTTGTCCAACTGATTTTAGGGAAAATAACAATCAAATGTCTAAAGTCTGTATTAAATTGCTGTATTCCTTAAAATTGTATTTATTGCATTTATTTTGAAGGCGCAGTACAGCCAAAGCTTGTTTGGCTGTACTGCTCCTGTGGATCACTGTAGTGTAGTTCGTTCTGCACTCATGTGACCTGTTTTCAGCTGACAGCGGGCTGAAGCCTTAGATCCTAAGTGGCCCTGCGCCTGGACGGGTAAGTGAAACCCCTTTATTTTATTATTATGGGGTGTCCCAGTGAGTGTAACAATCAGTCAAGCTAGCTAAAGGCTGGACACCTGTGTGCAGTGACCATAGGGAGGAGTTCTAGGCTAGCTGTGGGTGTTTGCAAAGTGTACCTTTTTTGCTTGTGTCTGGCAGTTTTTTACCTGTATGATGGCACACTACAGTGTGCCATTCGCTTTGGTTCGTCATGGTGCATGTGCGTTCACAAGAGCGCGCCGCTGGGCTCAGCAGTTAATGTTTGTTTGGCAGCCATGGCACACGCGGATTCGCCGCACATGCGCCTTACCCTTTATCTGGGCGCACATAGATTCATGTCGTATGCAAATACAGTCACGCCCACTCGCCTGGACCATGCACATGTGTGCGCATGCATAGAACTTTCCGGTGCACGCCCAACTTATTTAAGCTGTGTATGCCAAGCATGTTGGGCTTCCAGAAGGCAGCTGTGGTACACAGAGCAGGAGATGAACAGACACTTGCAGTGGTTCATTTCTCCTTATCCGGGTCACATGAGTCAACAGATGTTGCTTGGCATGCTAAAGGTGCTTAGCAGGATTGTTGCATAGGGGCTTGGTGAGCCCTATTAAAGGGTCTCCCTTTTGAGGTGTTTTAACTATACCTAAATAACGGTTTGCGGTATTGAATGTCTTACAAAAAAGAGGCGTGGGACTAACACCACAGAGAAGGGCCCACCTACGTCATCAGTAGTTCCTGATGAACCTAGTCGTATCCCTAGTGTTGTATCCCCTGAAAGACCAGAGGCTCCCGGGCAATCTGAGCCGCTACGCCTATCTGGTATTGTGCCCACAGTCAACACTGCTGCTTAACCTTTTATCACTAAAGATGAACTGTCGTTAGCCCTAGCCGGGTTAGAGCACAGGATTGCCGGCATGATTTTCAAACAGAACATCGACGTCAACATACTCGACAACATAACTCTGCCATGGACGGATCACCACGCCATCAAATTCAAAATCACTACCAACATCACCAACGCAAAACGGAAACCTGTAACAACGCACTGGACCAGATCGCATAAAAAACTGTACTCCGAAGCCTTCAAAACCACTCTGTCCAAAAAGATATCTACAATAACCTTAAACCACTCTACGGAGGAAACACTCAACTCCCTGAACAAGGCATTACTGCAATCAGCAGACTCGGTAGCACCAAAACGCAGGGCACTCATCAGGAAGAAAAATGCTGGATGGTTTAATAGCTCCCTCTCCGTACTAAAGCAAGAACGCAGAAGAGCGGAAAGAACATGGAGAAGAAATCCCACCGAGGAAAACCTATTTAACTACAAAGGTCTGACAGAGAATTATCGGAAAGCAATCTTCAAAGCCAAAAAGGACCACTTCTCATATACAATCTCAACGGCCACAAACCAACCACGGGAACTGTTTAAACTGGTTAATCAATCAATGAATCCGGTGTGCCTAGAACCCCCAGAAAGCGAATCCCAGAATTACTGTGACAAACTGTCGGATTTTTTCATCGATAAAGTCAAAACCATCAGGGAAACAATTTGTCAGAAGAAAACATCCAACCTCAGCCAGCAAATACATAAAGAGGATGTCTGCACCAACATACCGCAACCGCCAAAATTTTCACTATCCCCAATTACCGTAGACACCGCAAAAAACATCATTAATAAACTGCGTGACAGTACCTCACCTATTGACATCATCCCCACAAAACTACTGAAAGAATGCTCCGACATCGTGGCTCCAACCATAACCCACCTCATAAACCGATCATTCCACGAAGGGATTGTTCCCAGCATCCTCAAACAAGGCATCGTCAAACCTCTACTCAAGAAACCAAACCTGGACCCTCAGGATCCAAACAACCGTAGGCCGATTACAAGCCTCAACACCATTTCTAAGATCATAGAGAAAGCTGTAGTACATCAGCTACAACTTCACCTGGATACTCACAAACTCCTGGACCCGCTGAAATCAGGCTTCCGCCCGGGTCATGGAACAGAAACAGCTCTCCTCAAGATTTGGGATGACGCCCTCGAAGCAGCAGATGACGGAGAGCCGTGTCTCCTCGTACTGCTAGACCTAAGTGCAGCGTTTGATACAGTAGATCACAATACTCTACTCGTCCGCCTCACAGAAGTAGCCGGAGTCCAAGACATAGATCTCCAATGGTTCGCGTCCTTCCTAGGAAATCGGTCACAGACAGTGAAACTAGGAAACTTCCTCTCCGAAACTCGGGCAGTCACCTGCGGAGTCCCTCAAGGCTCTCCGTTGTCACCCGTTCTCTTCAACATTTACATTCGCCCACTCCTTCAAATCATCAGATGCTCAGATCTCTGCTTCCACTCTTACGCTGACGACACGCAACTTTATTTCCGGATCAATGGAAAAAAAGATCACCAACAACAACTTGAAAACTGCCTCAAATCAATAGAGGACTGGATGACCACCAACTCCCTCCAGCTGAACCAATCAAAGACAAAGCTTCTTATCTTACACCCAAATCATAAGCCCGCAACCAAAACCTCCTGGTCTCCACCAACCGTCTTTGGGCAGACTATCTCCCCAAAGACCAAAGCGAAGAGTCTCGGGGTTATTTTAGACGCACAAATGTCAATGAATGCGCAAATAGGATCTGTAGTCAGTCGATCTCACCATCTGCTGCGCATGCTTCGCAGACTCATCCCTTTTATCCCAAAGAATGACAAAGCAGTGGTAGTTGGAACAATCATTAATTCACGACTGGACTACGCAAACTCGCTTTACATAGGATTACCACAATATCAACTTGCGCGATTACAACTGATCCAAAACACGGCGGCAAGGTTGATAACAGGAAAAAAAACCTGGAAATCCATTTCTCCTTCACTGAGGAGCTTACATTGGCTAACCGTAAAAAATCGGATCACGTTCAAGACCCTTTGCCTCACCCACAAATGCGTGCATAGAGAAGCTCCGCAATACCTAATGGAGAAAATAAATCATTACACACCAAACCGCAGTCTTCGATCAGCCAACAAAAACCTCCTCCTCGTGCCCAAAGCCCGGTATAAATCCAAGGGTGATCGGAGATTCGCTGTCCAAGGGCCTCGGCTATGGAATGCTCTACCAATCAACATCCGCCTGGAAGAAAATCACCTGGCTTTTAGGAAAAAACTCAAGACCTTCCTCTTTTAGCAGATGATCAAAGCTCGCCACAGCGCCTAGAGGCGATTCAGTTTGCATTGTGCGCTATACAAGTATTTCATTCATTCATTCATTCATTCATTGCCTCCACCCCGCAGAGTGGCTCCTCATCTGGAGCAGGAATATATGAACAGGCAGTGTATGCTGATTGGGAACATCCTGATAGGACTTTTTTGTCTCCTAAAAGGTTTTCCCTTTTATATCCCATGGATGAAAAGTTTGTTTAAAAAATGGAGCATGTTGCTGCCGGTTAGGGTTACAGCCACCGTAAAACTGGTGGGCGGTCCGTAAGTGGTTAAAGGTTTCAATACAGCAGGTTTCTCGCCTGGCTCTCTTGTCTGTACATATGTGCAGACTCTTATGGCTTAAAGCGGGAGTCCGCGTTTTTTTTTTTTTAAAGCCAGCAGCTACAAATACTGCAGCTGCTGACTTTTAAAATACTGACACTTACCTGTCCAGCGCGCCCGCGATGTCGGCACCCGAAGCCGATCTCTCAATCGTCTCTCGGGTGCTGCCGCCGCCATCTTGGATTTGGGAATCAGGAAGTGGAGCCTTTCGGCTTCATTTCCCGGTTCCCTACTGCGCATGCGCGAGTCGCGCTGCCCGCGATGTCGGCACCCGAAGCCGATCTCTCGATCGTCTCTCGGGTGCTGCCGCCGCCATCTTGCATATGGGAATCAGGAAGTGGAGCCTTTCGGCTTCATTTCCCGGTTCCCTACTGCGCATGCGCGAGTCGCGCTGCGCAATAAGAATGGACCCGCTGCCTCTGGGATCTGTGTGTTTCCCAGCAGGCAGCGGGGGACTTTCGGAAAGGGGCGTAATGTACGCCCCTTTCCGCAGAGAGCTATCCCGGAAGTGGGTGCAGATACCTGTACTGTACAGGTACCTGCACCCCCCTCCCCCCTGAAAGGTGCCAATTGTGGCGCCGGAGGGGGGGGGGGGGGTTCCGATGAGCGGAAGGTCCTCTTTAGGGTGGACCTCCGGTTTAAGAACTCGTCAGTTGAGCTTCCTTGTAAAAAGTTATTGGCAGGTTTCCTGTTTCATGGGTAACGTTTATTCGGTGATCACTTGGAAAAATATATCCAAAAGATTTCTGGAGGGAAGAGTTCTCTACTTCCTGTGAAGAAAAGCACCAAATGTCCCTCGTTTAAAAACCCAGGGAATGATTCTTTAAATGACAGGGCACTGGGGCCAGGGGCAAGCCGCAAGGCTATTTTTGGGGATTTGATCATTTGACCCTCAGTGTTCCAGCTGCAGTTTTAGGGTATATTTGGTTGATTTTCTTTTATTTTATTCAGGTCCAGTAAAGACCCTTAGTCCAAAATTATTCTAAACCCAGCACCAAGTCTTCCTTTTGAGGGGACACCCTTACTCCATCGGGTGGGGGGTAAGGCTGCTGCATTTTGTGGACATTTCGAAAACAATTCAGGATGAGTGGGTCACCTCAATTATATAAAAAAAAAAAAAAGGGGCAGGCAGTTTCCAAAGCTTCCATTGCCAATTGGGTCCGTCAATTGGTCATTCAGGCCTATGGTCTGAAACATAAAGCTCCTCCCTTTAGGGTGGGAGCTCATTCTATCAGGGGTGTAGGAACCACCTGCACTTTTCGCCATCAGGTATCTGTGGCTCAGATTTGTAAGTCTGCTATCTGGTCTTCAGTGCATATGTTCACAAAGTTTTATCAAGTGGATGTTTGAGCAGCCGAGGATTTAGCTTTCGGCTGCAGTGTAAGTTCTGATGGCTATTGTTTTGGCAGGGTGTCTCCCTCCCCTCAAGGCTATTGCTCTGGGAAGTCCCAGCAGGTAATGAATATTAGCCTCACTCTGTGTCCCATGATGTATGAAAAAGAAAATAATAGGATTTTTATGTCATACTTGCTTGTAAAATCCTTTTCTTTGAGTACAGCATGGGACACAGAGATCCCTCCCTTTTTTTGAGGAGTCAGTGCTTGCTACAAAAACTGAAGTGCTTCCTGTGTGGGAGGGGTTATAGGGCATCACTTCCTGTCTAAAGACCTCTGGTCTACCAGTGTCCATTCACCTGGAGATGAAGTATAACCCAGCAGATAATGAATATATTAGCCTGACTCTGTGTCCCATGATGTAATCAAAGAAAAGGATTTTACAGGTAAGTATGACGTAAAAATCCTATTTTTGGCTTCCATATGGAACCAGATTGTCTTGTCCTCCAGCCCTCATCTCTACCTCT
Organism: Lithobates pipiens; assembly: GCF_037356315.1. NCBI lineage: Eukaryota > Metazoa > Chordata > Amphibia > Anura > Ranidae > Lithobates > Lithobates pipiens. The sequence continues at coordinate 297,890,142 of NW_027507758.1, forward strand.
GAAGAAAGGAAACTATGCAGCGCTACAGGCTCTTGCTAAGAATCTGCAAGATAAGGTTCAATAGTCTCTACCAGGACATACTCTGCACATACCTTCGACTATCATGTGAAAAGTGGAAGTCCGGCACCGACGCACCTTAAAGTAAAATAATGCAAACTTTTATTCGTCATCATCATGTTAAAAGATTGACACATTTCAGCCCCAACCTTTGGACCTTAGTCATAATGGGATTGTGTGGGTGGCAGTGGAGTTTCACGGGTCTATTACATTTAGGCTTGGTTCACGCTGCATGCTGATGCAGCTCACAGCAGGGGTCCTGTGCCTCCTGGTTCACCATTTTTAAGGTCCGATTTCAGCCCGAATTTTGAGCTGAATTTGGACCTGAAATGGACCAAAAGTCACACAGGGCTCCTGTGCAAATTTGCACCGGAACCCCATTGGAGATATGTGAACCGGCTCCATAGAGAGATGGTCACAATCACCTGCTATTGTGAATTGGATGCGGAAATTCCGCATTCAGTTCACAATAGTGTGAACCCTACCTTAGATTAGAAGATGAGCTTCGAGAAAAGTTTTTTTTTTTTTTTTTCCTATAATGAAATGATAGGCATGTCTGACTATAGCAAATCAATTTCTCAAATTAAAAACTAAACTTACTACTCACACCAAACTAAGAGGACTTCCAGGATAGTTTTCCATTTGCTTAGAGACATCAACATGTACCTGACTCCCCCCCCCCCCCCTTTTGGATAGCTCTGCCAGATATACCTCAATAACATATTTAAAGCTTAAGAGGGTTAAACCCCCTCTCCACAAAATGCATCGCCTTCATGTGTGCAAAATCTTACATCCCGCACAGATAGACATCACATACTATTCTATAGTACACTCCTACTACTCTGTTTTGCTTGCCCTGTGTCAACTCTCTCACTTATCTATAATATCAAACTGTCTGATCATGCCCCAGTAAGTTGGGGTATAAGGATTGGCAATTGTAATCCAGAACCCTATATTTGGAGATTTAATGAAACCCTTATGCATGCCTTTGATGCAAACAGTGATTCACTCGTGCTCCCCTCCTGGTTTCACACTCACCAAAAAGATGTACTCCTGCAGGGATGATGCACATTCGAGCAGAATTGTCTGATCTCAGTGCTGGTGTTGGTTCCTCTTCCTCGATACTCCCAGTCATATGGAAAGGCTTATCACTCATAGCGCAAGTCCGTGAAAGGTATGAGTTTAGTTAATCACAGCAATATACAAATAACTGCTGATGAAGTCCCGCCCCCTGGGACGTAGCACGCATGGAACCACGTGACTAACGTGATGTCATCTGCGTCCTCCGTTTACCCTAGTGGAATATTGTTGATGTCAGCTTTATCACCTTAGCACTGAAAAACAGTGCCTGACTTGTAAGTGCAATTATTATCTTAATAAATGCTTTTTATTCACCCAACGGAGAGCACTATATTGTACCATTTTTATTCTATGCACAAATTTACTGGAGCCTTTGGTCAGGACACAGGGGATCACATATTACTAGCATACACCTGTTTCTAGCGATTCTTCCATTCAGCTGACCAGTACACATACCCTTGTGAAGGGACTACTTGTGTGACCTGACTGATTTATTCAGGGGTCCACACTTTGAGGTGAGTGGTTAGGATTTACTGTTGGTGGAGGCCGTCACATAATTACCTTGTCTGTTACCCATAAGACCACCGTTTATGGACACTTGATGGTGCTTTTCTATTATGGACTTTTTATCATCATTTCTTGACTTATTTGTTCTGTTTGTTTATTCATGCGCTGCACTGCTTTTATTATATTTACCTATTGGGATTTCATATTTTGGCCCTCAGTGTTCAGCTGCTATTTTATGGTCACATTTTTTTTTGCGCTGATTGATTTGTTTGCTTCAAATATACAAATAAAAGACGCAATATCACTATTGCAAAATGATCAGTGCAATCGTATCAGTACAGAGTCTGAGACGCTGTGCGTTCCACAGACGCATAGCTCAAAACTGGTTGTGATGTGATTGCCTACCAAGCTCCGTCTAGGAGCAAGGGTCTCCAAACTTTCAAAAGAAAGGGCCAGTTTACTGTCCTTCAGACTTTGGGGCCAGTTGGCATAAACATTGCCTGATCTTTGGTAGTAGGGGAAGAATAGTGCCCCATTTTTGTTGTCAATGGAAGGAATTATAACCCATCGTTGCTGTAATGGAAAGAATAGTGCCCCATTGTTGGTGTCAGTGGCCAGAATAATGCTCCACGGACTGGATAAAGGCAAGCAATGGCCATAGTTTGGAGACCACTCCATTAGAGGTGAACTAGTACTCTGAGGCTGGGTTCACACTAGTGCGAATTGGATGTGGGTTTCCTCCGCATCAAATTTGCATGACAGAAGATTGTGACCGGCTTTCAATGGAGTCGGTTCACACATCCTCTGAGTGGCTGCAGGGTGAATTGCACAGGAGTCCTGGCTCAGTTTCAGGTCCGAATTTGGGCAAAAATTGTGGCCTGATTTGTCCCTGACACAGAACAGGGACGCATCAGACCCCTGCTGTCAGCCACATCTGTCTGCAGTGTGAACACAGCCTAAAACTGGACATAGACAAATTGAAATTCAACTGGTTCTGCAGGGATCAGCAAAATATTGATCAATGTGTGGCCATTCCTGTTTGACAAGTAAATCAGACAAACTGAAAAACTTGTCGAGCAGTGGCTACAGCCACTAATCAGTGTTTTCTGACAACGGCGAGTCCCACTGTCAGAATACAATGTCCTGGTGAGAGGAATTGCTCCAACCACCTTGTTTGTTTGCAGCTGTGTCCTTTGCGAATTGATTCCAATTCTTGAAGAAGTTAATTGATGCAGAAATTAAAAAAAAACTTCCCACAAATTAGGTCAAAAGTCTTATGTGGATGTTTGCGCATTAACCCAGGAAAATTTATTCTCAGCACTATATCACCAACAAACTAGAACGTTAACGCCTGTAATCCAAAAAAGAATTTCAGGAGGCGATCAGCAAACTGTGCTGCTTCCTCTGTTTTATTAGTTCCAAAAAGGCATTTTGGCATGTCTTTTATGATTATGACCTTGAAATGTATGGGACCTAACATTCTGTCTAGCATTATAGCCTTGTATGAACAATCAACAGTTAAAGTAATTTTAAAGGCAGAAGGTTCTTTATCTTGAAGCATTAAGTTAAAAAGACTTCTGTGTGCAGCAGCCCCCCTAATACCTACCTGAGCCCAATCTCCATCCAGCGATGTGCATGAGTGCCTCAGCCTTTCAGGACTCTCCCTCCTGATTGGCTGAGACACAGCAGTGGCGCCATTGGATCCCATTGCTCTTAGCCAATCAAAGGACAGAGGGGTGGGGCCAAACCGCAGCTTAGTGTCTGAATGGACACACACCTGCGGCTCGGCTTGGGTGCCCCCATAGCAAGCTACTTGCTGTGGGGGCACTTGACAGGATGGAGGGGCCAGAAGCACTGAAGAGGGACCTAAAAAGAGGTGGATCCAGGGCTGCTCTGTGCAAAACCACTGCACAGAGCAGGTAAGTATAACATGTTTGTTATTAAAAAAACAAAAAACAAAAAAAAAAACACAAGACTTTTTAGTATCACTTTAAAGTCTGAGTGAATGCTATCACTTCACCTTTTACTAATCTTTGTACCAGCAGCAGGCAAGGTTGCCCTCTGCACTTTGTCATGATTGAGATCTAAACCTATGACCTCTGCTGTGTCAGGCAGTAGCTCTTGCTACTTGCTGAGCCACCTGAGCTGCTTGACAGCATCCTGTCTGAGTCTTTGGATAATTGCACTGTATTTCTTGTGAACTCTTTGCTCTACTTATGAACTTCATATTTAAGCCAGATTACTGTGCTCTCTCTAACAAATTTTTCACTCTTGTCACTTCTGCTGGAATCCATTTCTTCACTGCCACTCTTTACCGAACTTTGGCTTGTCCCTGACTACGCTTCTAACTGATCCAAACTGCAACTACTTATTATCGACCTTTGGCTTGTTTACTGACTACGCTTCTTCTTGATCCCTACCTACTATATCTGCTACTGAACTCCGGGTTTGCTCCCCTCCTGTTGGTGTGATCTTGAGGACCACGCCCTGGTACTGACACACCGCAAAACCCAACTCCGCTATTAGGATCTCTGCTAAATACTGCATTGTGCTTAGACCCTGCACCTCATACCAGGGTACCAAATGTAAGTCTGGACTCTGCTTTCAACCCCACATCCAGACACTGTCTAAATCTTGCCATCTTTACCTCCATAAATAACATTTCTAAAATACAACCATCTGAACCAGTGACACCACCAACCTACTAATTTATTCCCTCCTAATTTTTGTATCGACTATTGCAACTCTTCCTCATTGGCCTACCTCCACACAGAGTATCACCTCTGTGGTCTTCTAGAAATGCTTCTGCCGGGCTCATCCACATTACCAACTGTTTAGCCATCCCTCTTTCAATACTTGGCCAAAGAAAAAAATCTAAATTCTAATAACTACATACAAAGCCATGCACAACTCTGCTCCAAGTGACATCACCAACATTTACGAAAAATATCACCCAAACCATCCTCTCTGATCTTTCCAGGACCTCCTGCTGCTTTCTTATTTCCTCCCATGCTCATCTTCAGGCTTCTTCAAAGCCCCTCCCAGCCTTTGGAAATCTCGTCTGTTTGGCTATCTCATTTTAAACAGTCCCTTCTTCAACTGAACTTTTACTTTCTCTATCAACTCATCCCCACACAGTTATCTGCTGTATCACTTGACGCTCCCTGCTAGTTTGTAAACTCTCACAAGCAAGGCCCTTCTAATACTCTTTTGCCTTTAATTGTATTGTAACTGTACCATCTTTCTTTATATTGTAAAGCGCTGCACAAAGATTTGGTGCTATATCAATCTTATATGAGAAATAAAAACAATAGTTTTGAATTTGCATGTTAATTTTAGGGTATATAGCATTTAAGTCTTAAACCTTGTAGATGCAGATACGGTAAAAGCTATGCTATTTACAGGACTATCTGCAAAAAATTCAGACGGTTGGCAGCTATTGATATGGAAACCCTGCTCTTCTGTCTGTGGAAAACTTAATCTAGCTCTAGTGTATTGCTGAACAAAAGATGGCATTGTAACCTGTTTCTATAGATGTTCAAATTTTGGACACAAGATGGCAGTATTGCTTAATTTGTATAGACTTGCAACTTTGCAAATGCAGTGCCTTCATAGTTTTAAACTGTAACAAATGTTTAAGTGCAGTCTTTTGGTCTGATAAATATACCATTGATTTATTTTTTTTAAATACATGTTCAGTAGTTGTAAAAAATACCTGTTGATTTTGTCAGAAATCTTGTGAGCTAATAACTTCTTTGTGCGCTCTTCCGGTGCACAAGCAAGACTAATGCCCTGTACACACGGTCGGAATTTCCAACGGAAAAGGTCCGATCGGATTATGTTGTCGGAAAATCCTATCATGTGTGGGCTCTATCGTACTTTTTCCATCGGAAATCTCGACGGAAAGTTTGAGAGCTGGATCTAAAATTTTCCGACAACAAAATCTGATCGGACTTTTTCCGATGGTTTGTAGAGAATTCCAACGGACAAAGTGCCATGCATGCTCAGATTAAATTACAAGACCAAAGCTATTGGCTACTAGCCTCTTCATAGTCCCATTGTACGCAACGCACGTCACCTCGGTCCGACCATGTGTATGCAACACAAGTTTCGGACAAAATCCATCTGAAAAAATCTGACGGATTTTGTGGTCGGATAGTGTCCGACCGTGTGTACATGGCATTAGGGTGATGAAGGGGGATAAGAAGAGATCTGTGTTCTCTGTAATCTATCAGAAATTAGGTAGGTAGCTGTGGCACATGGAATTCAGAGCCAAAATGTCACTGGAAAATGCATAATCTGGTGCAGGTCTGCGGGGCCGATCCTAGGGTCACAGGCGCCTGGGTGCAGAAATATTTCTGGCACCCCCACATGAGTGTGGTCATCTTACTAACTCCAGGAGCTTGTTGCTGCTCTACTCTAACACTGCTGGCCTATGCAATGGCTCATACATGCTTTATAGTAACTACAACCCAGGGGTGAATGTCAGTTCTGCTGCCCATTCGAGCATATATAAGGCCAATGAAATGCAATGAAGCTTGGCAAGGATTTATAATGTATAAAAATGTAAGTTTACTTGTTATGCCCTTTTTCTTTTCATTATGCTACAGGCCTGGAGTTACAAAATATAATAGGTAAAGGGATGGGATCTGCATACTAAATCCATGTGCAGTATGTACATTGAGGCTGCTTTCACACTGGGACTGCAACGCATTAGCGGTAAAGCGCCGTTTTTTGGTCCTTTTAACTGTGGCACTTCCGAATTGCTTTTCAGGCGGTTCGGCAGTGCTGCCCATTCATTTCAATGGGCAGTGGAGGTTCAAGAGCGATGTATACACCGCTCCTGAACCACCCCAAAGATGCTGCTTGCAGGACTTTTTTTTTCCCATTCTGCAAGCGCTCCACCCAAATGTGAAAGCTCTCGGGCTTTCACACTGGGGAGGCATGAGAGGAAGTTTTCAGACGCTTTACAGGTGCTATTTTAAACGCCTAAAAACCATGTGAAAAAGTAGCCTAAGGCCGCGTACACACGGGCGGATTGTCTGCCCAACTAAGTTCGTCAGACAATCCGACAGACAGTCCGTTCAAAATTTGCATGAACGGACTTGACCACACACGATGAGCAGACAGTCCGCTGAAAGCGTGCGCGATGACGTGTACAGCACGTACGACGGGACTAAAAAAACGACGTCCTATACACTGCAATGCAACCTTCGGCCGTGTAAATCCTTTCTGAGCATGCGCCATACTTAGTTCGTCCAACTTGCCTACACACGAGCGGACTGTCCGCTGAAACCAAGTTTGGACGGACAAAACCAAGTTTGAACGGACAAAATTTCGGAAATTCCGTAAGACTTTGTTCGTCAGACAGTCTGCTGAAAAAGTCCGCTGAAGCCCACACACGAGTGGATTGTCCGCTGAAACACGGTTCAGCGGACTAAGTTGGACAGACAATCCGCCCGTGTGTACGCGGCCTTATTCTATTATGGAGAACATTTTTTTTTTTTTTTTTTTTTAACTGACAGAATATATTTTGAATGCAGCTTCATCTGGCATATAATATAAATGCATGTTAAATTGACCTCCCTTATTTGAATGATGCACTCCTGCACAGCATGCCCTACCTTTCACTATGGGGAACTTACTTGTAAAACAGCCTGGTGGCAGAATGGACAGGGTGAGGGCGAGGGTCAATGCCGAGCCTCCAGAACAGATACAGTGTCAGGCTGCAGCACCTCAGGCAACGGCAGTGGGCAGGTGCTATGCTGGTGCAGTGCAGGTCGACAGCTGCTCAGCTCAGTCATTCACACGCGGTTCTCTTCAGATGTGCTCCCCTCTCTCTGGCCTCGCTGTCTGAAGAACACGGAAGAGGTGGGTAGAGGCGGAGCTAGTTTACTAGGCATGGAGCGCTCTGAATGCTGGGTGCGGCCTCGGCCTCTGACATCACTGATTGCTAGGCGACAGGCAATTCTAGCAACCATTGCAACAGAGAGGCGGCCAGCCAGGGCAGGCATCCGACGACTGGTCTGGTGGATAATGGCTTGGATGGTGGTGGTGCAACAAAATAGATCTCGGGGCGGTGGCGCTGCTAAGTCCAGTGAGTGCCACAGCTTCAGAGCCCCTCCTCTGCAGCAGCTTGTGGAGCACCCCATGCACCCGCCCAGGATCGGCCCTGCAGGTTTGCATAGCTTTCAGGTTTTGTCAAGGCTTAGGCCCCTTTCACACTTGGACAACTTGAATGTCACAAGACTTGAAGCAATGCCAGTGTAATCTTGAGGTTTATGGACCTCAAGTCGCATCATAGTTGGACCAAAGTAGTACAGGTACTACTTTGAAGTTGCACAGATATGAAAGGTACTCATTGGAAATCATCGGCCTTTACAGTCGCAAGAACAAGTCACACAAAAGTGAAAGGGGACATAATTGATCAAGCTGAAGTTAGAAGCTGATTGGCTACCATGCACAGCTTAACCAGACTCTGAGTGCGCCAATTTTTGTAAATCTTGCCCACTTTGTTGTCATTGCAAAGAGGAAAGTAGGAGCATATATTTATGACACTTCAACAGTTATTCTTCTGTATATGCAGCATGTTTAAAGGGATAAAACTTAGGAAATTAGTGTGTATTGCAGAGATGTAAAAATGTTACTGTATTGTAGAATACTATAATCCAGTACTGTATGCAAGTATGTTTGCAAACCTCTCCTCCAGTTTAGAAGCCACAGGTGCTGGCAATGCATATAGCAATAAAATAGGAAGTTCTGGACAGCCACACTCCAAAAATTTCCTTTTATTAAAAAAACAGGATAAAAAATACATGTCACAGCAGAACAGATAGAAGAGCTACTTCTGTCTGTTCTGCTGTGGTATGTATTTTTGATCCTGTTTTTTTTTATTTTTTATAAAAGGCAGTTTTTGGAGTGCGGCTTGCCAGAACCGGATCTTCTCGGGTCCCTGGCTAGAGTTTTTGGCCCTTCCCTCCTGTTGAATGTCCCCACAGCAAGCAGCTTGCTATGGGGGAACCGGAGCCAAGGTGCAGCTGTGTGTCCATTGTCCATGCTACAGCCCAGCTTGCCCATCTCTCTCCTCTCCATCTCTCTCCTGATTGGCTAACTGAGTTTGATTGACAGCAGTGGGATCCACTGGCGCTGCTGCTGTGTTTCAGCCAATCAGGTGGGAGAGTCCCGGATGGCTGTGGACATCGCTGGATAGAGATGGGGCTCCGGTAAGTATTAGGGGGCTGCTGCACACAGAAGGCTTATTATCATAATGCATAGAATGCGTTAAGATTAAAAAAAAAAAAAAAAAACCTCCTGATTTTACAACCAATTTAATGCCACTGTATTGTATGTGATGATGCCAATAGACCGGAACCTCGGACAGAAACGGAGACCTCTGGAGTAGGGGGGTGTAAGGTAAGTGATAAAGCCAGTTCTGCAATCTCCTAGACCAGGGGTCTCCAAACTTTCTAAACAATGTTTCGGCAGTTTATTGTCCTTCAGACTTGAGGAGGGTCAGAATGGCTATTGGAAGTAGAAAATGTCCCGGCATCAGTGAGAGTAAACAATGCTCCAACTTTGTTGGCATTGAGTGTAATTGTGCCCCATTGTTTGTAATTTGATGGGAAGAATCATGCCCCAACATTGGTGTCACTAGGAGAAACTGTGCCCAATTGCTGGTGCCATTGGGAGGTACTGTATCCCTTCATGGGGGAGGGGGGGGAGAGAGAGAGAGAATTATGCCCCAATGTTGGTGTCAGAGGATGAAATAATGCCCCAGGATGTGGATAAGAGCAAACAAAGGGCCCAATTTGGAGACCATTGCCATAGACAAAACAAGCATTTACATTATCTCACAAAAGTGAGTACACCCCTTACATTTTTGCAAATTAATTTATTATATATTTTCATGTGACAACCCTGAAGAAATTACACTTTGCTACAATGTAAAATAATGAGTGTACAGGTTGTATAGCAGTGTCAATTTGTTGTACCTTCAAAATAATTCAACACACAGCCATTAACGTCTAAACAGCTGGCAACAAAAGCGAGTACACCCCTAAGTGAAAATATCCAAATTGGCCCTAATTAACCATTTTCCCTCCCCAGTGTCATGTGACTCGTTAGGGTTACAAGGTCTCATATGTGAATGGGGAGCAGGTGTGTTAAATTTGGTGTCATCGCTTTCATTTTCTCATACTGGTCACTGGAAGTTCAACATGGCTCCTCATGGCAAAGAACTCCCTGAGGATCTGAAAAAAAGTATTGTTGTTCTACTTAAAGATGGGCTAGGCCAGTGATGGTGAACCTTGGCACTCCAGATGTTTCAGAACTACATTTCCCATGATGCTCAACTACACTGCGGAGTGCATGTGCATCATGGGAAATGTAGTTCTAAAACTAGGTGCCAAGGTTCGCCATCACTGGGCTAGGCTATAAGAAGTAGGGGTGCACCGAATGGGTTTTTTGGTGCCGAAACCGATACCGAAAATGACTTTGTAAAAAAAATATATTTTTGTATATTTTAAATAAAATGTATACATTTATATAACACATTTCTAACAGTATTAGCACAATTTCCATGCAGTGCACTTCTAGCCGATATGATGCAGGAGATGGTCAGAGACTGCAGACATGATACAAGAGATCAATGCAGCCTCACCAGTGCCCATTAAATGCAGCCTCTGTGCCAGTCCATGCAGCCTCACCGTGCCTATCCTCGCAGCCTCACAGCACCCATCATTGTAGCCTTACTGTGCCCATTATTGCCGCCTCATGGTGCCCATCATTTCCTCCTTACCGTGCCCTCATTGCCGCCTTACCATGCCCTCATTGCTGCCTCACCATCATTGCAGCATCTCCCACTGTGTCACAGAGCCAAATGTGAAACGTTTGGCCGCGCTATGACAAAGATCCCGCCCTCATCCTAGACCAGCTCGTGTGATAGACAGAACACTGCGTCTTTCACACAAGCTGGTCTAGGAGGAGGATGGGACTTTTATCACAGCACGACATAAGATTTCTCACAGCTCCGTTACACAGCGGTCTCCCGCTGTGACAAGTAGGGAGGAGGAAGGATCGTGGCGAGGAGGAGGGAGCAGTCAGTGGCATCTCACACAAGGAGATCAAGGAGGAGGGAGCGGAGGAGACTCCCGCAATGGACGGCACCCGTTTTCGGCCGAAATTTCGGTGCACCTCTAATTAGAAGATTGCCAAGACCCCGAATCTGAGCTGCAGCATGGTGGCCAAGACCATACAGCAGTTTAACAGGACAGGTTCCACTCAGAACAGGCCTTACCATGGTTGACCAAAGAAGTTGAGTCGACTTTAGCATACCCCCCTACCCCTTCAACCTCAGCATATCCAGAGGTTGTTTTTGGTAAATAGACATATGAGTGCTGCCGGCATAGCTACAGAGGTTGAAGGGGTAGGGGGGTCAGCCTGTCAGTGCTCAGACTATATGCCACACACTTCATCAAATTGGTCTGCATGGCTGTCGTCCCAGAAGGAAACCTCTTCTAAAGATGATGCACAAGAAAGCCCACAGTTTGAAGACGAGCAGCCTAAGGACATGGATACTGGAACCATGCCCTGTGGTCTGAGACCAAGATAAACGTATTTGGTTCAGATGGTGTCAAGCGTCTGTGGCAGCAACCAGGTGAGGCATACAAAAGACAAGTGTGTCTTGCCTACAGTCAAGCATGGTGGTAGGAGTGTCATGGTCTGGGACTGTAGGAGTACTGCCGCCACTGGGGAGCTACAGTTCATTGAGTGAACCATGAATGCCAACATGTACTGCAACATACTAAAGCAGAGCATCACCCCCTCCCTTGGGAGGCTAGGCCGCAGGGCAGTATTCTAACATAACGACCCCAAACAAACCTCCAAGATGACCACTGCCTTGTTAAGACTAGCCAAGCATGGCTCGAGACCTAAACCCTATTGAGCACCTGTGGGGCATCCTTAATCGGAAGGTGGAAGATGTGCAATGTCTCTAACATCCAACAGTGCCGTGGTGTCTTTGAGGAGTGAAGAGGAATCCAGCGGAAACCTGTGAAGCTCTGGTGAACTCCATGCCCAAGAGGCTTAAGGTAGTGCTGGAAAATAGTGGTGTCCATGCAAAACATTTGGACATTTCCACTTAGGGGTGTACTCGCTTTTTTTTGCCATCGGTTTAGGCCCCTTTCACACATGCGGACAGTATGTCCGTATTTCAGCCATCCGTTTGCGGATGAAATACGGCCATACATGCATTCCTATGGGACACCCGCTATTGTCCACCTCCGCAATTGTCCGATTCTGCAGACGGAGGAAAATCCTATTTTTCTATCCGTCTGCAGAGCGGATCGGATGAACATGGACAGACGATCTGTGCTCATCTGATCCCCATAGAGGAGAGCGGAGAGCTGACAGGGCGGTCCCTGCACAGTGTGCCAGGACCGCCCTGTCCGCCACCGGCTCAGCGAGGACAACGGAGCGATGCCCGCTGAGCGAGCGGATCATCACGGGGCGGGTCATTACTGATCTGTCCCATGTGAAAGGGGCCTTAGACATTAATGGCTGTGTGCTGAGTTATTTTGAGGGGACAGAAAAATTTACACCGTTATACAAGCTGTACACTTACTACTTTACATTGTAGCAAAGTGTAATTTCTTCAGTGTTGTCACATGAAAAGATATAATAAAATGTATTGCTGAACGTTTCGAAAGACAAGAACATGAAATACTTGCACTGCAAAATACCTTTAAGGCAAAACTGTGTATAAATTATGTTCACTCTTTTAATCAGCACAGGTGTAGTTTGGCAGCTACAGTTGATAAAATGTCAGATTGGATATTTCATTTTGAAAAGAATATCAACCCAGAGGCAATTCTCAGGAGTGCTGTTTACTGGGGAAAAAAACCTTTTGAATGTTATGCAATGCTAGTTCTATCAAACACAGGGCTGAGTACAGTATTTATGACCACTGACTGCCTATTATAGGCAATACTTTCAATTTGTGATAATTGGGCTGTCAGTGACCTTGCTAGGAGGCTTTTGGAGGCACTTGTACCACACATGGAGATTTTTTTTGGTCCACTAGACCACCTTTGGTCCACCTTATGAACAGGACAGATTTTCCTTCTTACAGTAAATTAAATTATTGGAAGTTCTGCCTACATCAAGGTTACCGTCAAGCCTAAAGCCACAAGCATATTTGTAGCCTGAAGGAATCTGCTACTCTATGGTCAGTTGAAGGTAGTTTAGAAAGCATAACTCAAAGTGCGGTGATATGTAGAAAACAGCAGCAGTCAGCATTCATCAAAAAAAACTGCAGTTAGACCAATAAAAGTATGATTTATTTGATAACAGAACAAAGGGCACACAGACTCAATGCATTAAAAACAAATATGCTTTAATAAAATGATAAAGTATTGCTCTCACAAATATCAGGAAATCTGACCGTAAGTATCCAAGGTGGTTCTACCGCTAGTTTCTTTAGTACAGAAAACCAAGGCCTCCTGGGCCAGTGTGGGGGCTATCAAGATCAGAGTTGTATCCTCTATCTGGAATTTCCTCAGAACTGCCGGCAACAACACGGGAGGGGGAAAGGCATAGCACTTGGTAAAAGGCCATCTCTGAGAAAGAGCATCCACTCCCATTGCTCAGTCTCCCCAATTCAGAGAGAAGAAAAGAGGAGTTTTTGCATTTTCCCTTGACGCAAAAAGATCCACAGACGTCTCCCCCACCTCTGGACAATCAACCTGTAGATTTCCAGAATCAGGACCCAGTCGCTCTCCCTCAGCTTCTTCCTGCTGAGTAAGTCTGCTCTCTGATTTAGCTCTCCTTTCAGGTGTACTGCTGATAGAGAGTGCAGCGTTACCTCTGCCCAGCTGAATATTGCTTCCGTTAGAAAGCAAAGGGAGCTGCTTCTTGTGCCCGCCTTTCGATTGATGTAAGCAACCGCTGAAGAATTGTCTGAACGGACCTGAACATGATGTCCTTGGAGTTCCTGCTGGAAAAACCTTAGAGCCAAGAAGATGGCTCTCAGCTCCCTCCAATTCGAGGACCTCCTCGCGTCCTTGAGACTCCAAGATCCTTGGGCCAAACCTTTCTCCAGGTGTGCTCCCCAACCTGTGCCGCTTGCGTCCGTTGTGATGACCCTGGACACTGGGAGTACCCATTCTAGACCCTGAGATAGATTCGCTGCTTTTCTCCACCACCAGAGGGACCTCTTTACTTTTATGGGAATGAGAACCGTAGAGTCCAGAGAATTCTGAGTACAATCCCAAACCTCCAAAATGAAAAGCTGCAGGGGGGCAAAAGTGTGCTCCTGCCCACCTTACTGCTGGAAGGGCCGACGTCAGCAGTCCCAAGGCTGACATGGCCTTTCTTATAGAAATTTGTTGATTGCTTTGAAGAACTGCCAAAGCCCTGTCTACTTTGCAGATTTTCTCCTCTGGGAGAAAGACTCGCTGCTGAATTGAGTCTAGAACGTACCCTAAGAAAGTCACTCTCTGCAATGGAACCAGGTTGGATTTCTCCAAATTTAAGAGCCATCCCAATTGTTCCAAAACATTTCTTGCTACCTGCAAATCCTGAACCAGCTGCTCCGGTGAAGATGCAAACAGGAGCAGGTCGTCTAGATATGCTACCACTGAGATTCCCCTGAGTCGTAGGAAAGCCAGAGCCTCCACCATAACTTTGGTGAATATCCGGGGGGGGGGAGAGGATAGCCCAAAGGGAAGGGCCCGAAATTGAAGATGTACTACTTCTGACCCTGACCTTACTGCCAACCTGAGGAATCTCTGGCTGTTCTCAGCAATTGGAATATGCAGATAGGCGTCTCTTAGATCTATGGACACCATGAAGCAATTTGGAGGCAGCAGTGTTTTCACAGAAAAAATGGAATCCATCCGAAACCTTTTGTAACAGATTGACAGATTCAAAGGTTTCAGGTTCAGCCTGAACGTTTTTTGACCACAAAAACGTGGGAATAAAACCCTCTGCCTACCTCCCCAGGAGGAATCCGTGACACCACATTCTGCTGCTCCAAATCCTCCAGAGAGGTCAGAAGGGCTACCGCCTTCTCTGTACACCTTGGTAGGTCTGTGATTAACAGCCTGTGAGAGGGGGGGGGGGGACTTGAGAACTGCAGTCTGTACCCACTCCTTATAATGCCTAGAATAAAAAGGATTGGAGGTAACAGACTCCCACTGTGGGAGGAAAGCCCCCAGTCTTCCTCCCACCGGGGTTAACTTGTCATTGGGCCTTTTGGGGCTGCTCAGGAGGGTGAAAAATCGCTCCCCCACGCCCTCTGCCCTTGTTGGTCCAGACTTTTTTCTGGGACTCTGTCCTTGGAAAGTTAAACTTCCCCCATTTTTTTTTTCTTTAAGGGAAAAGCCTTCTCTTTATCCACTGTCCGATCAAGGACAGCCTCCAGGTCTGGACCGAACAGTAAATCCCCCGTGAAGGGAATACCACAAAGTTTGATTTTTGAAGCATTGTCCCCTTGCCATGTCTTTAACCAAAGTGCCCTTCTGGCTGAATTAGCCAAGGCAGAGGATCTAGCAGACATGCGGACCGACTCTGACGCATCCGCTATGTATGCGACTCCTTTTAAAAGCATTGGGAAAGTCCCTGCCTCAATATGAGCTTTTATATGAGTCAACCAGTGTTCCATGTTGTGTGCCACCACTGTGACAGCCATGGCAGGCTTAAGATTGCTTAAAGAAGAATCCCAAGACTTCTTGAGGAGAAAGTCCATCCTCTTGTCAATAGGGTCGGTTAACATACCCATATCTTCAAAAGCCAAATCTGTCCTTATTGATACCTGAGAGAAGGCCGCATCCAATCTAGATTTGTTCCACACAGCAGATTCATCCTTCGAAAAAGGGAATCTGCATTTCAATGCTCTAGAAAAGAAAGGCTTCCTCTCTGGGTCTCGCCATTCCTTCCTAATGGCGTCTACCAGAACTTCATGCACTGGGAAGACCCTTTTCTTCGGTTGTCCTAGACCTTCATACATCTGGTCATGCAGAGACTGGGGTTTTTTCTCTTCTTGGATACCAAGTGTAGTGTGAATAGCTCCCAGGAGCTCTTTCACTTCCTCCAAGGAGAGCTTGTAACGGGAGGATCTGGATGACTCGCCATCCACCTTTTCTCCCTCTGACTCAGAAGAGTCTGAGGATTCGCTGTCCTGCTCATCCTCTAGTATCGATCTGCTACCCCCAGTCAACCCATCATTAGCAGAGGGACCTGCCAAGGGGCCAGGTGTAACATCCTGTTGTGCTGGAGAGCTCTTTAACAGAAGCCGCCGGACTAGAACTTTGTTCCTCAGCATGATTCTTGACTAAGCCATCAATGCAATTCCTGCATAATACTTTCCCCCAGGATTCCCCTAACACACTTCTACATAAGGGGCACTTCTTTTTGGACCCATGTGAGAGCTTAGACTTTTCCATGGACTTGTCCTGAAACGACAAAAAAAACCCACCAGCATCAGCCTTTGCCAGCAAACAAATTAACACCAGACCGACACCAGGAGTGCACCCTCCCAGGACCAACCACCACCAGGGTCCCAGACGTGCAACTCTTCCCCTCCCATCACCCGTGGAGCTAAACGGAAAGCAGTAAGGGAACACCACCCCAGGGTTCCACTTACCTTAGAGTGGCTGGTGCTGGCATCACCCGGAACCGAACCGGAACCATCAGTCTCAGACATCCCTTCGGTCCGAACGGTCGATTCGCCAAAAACTGCTCCTCTTAGCTGTCGCTACAGCGTGAATGAGGCAGACACCAGCCTTCGCGCCGTTCATTTTTGGCGTGCCACGACCGGAACCAGAAGTCGCGGGTGAACCAGACGTAACCTCTCCCGTTGGAAAAAGACGTCGCCTGTCATCCGACCCAACGTTGCGCTCCATGCTAGCCCCACTAACGAGGGGAAGACGCGAACACATCCAGCGAACACCTTCCCCAGGCAGCACCAAAACGAACGTCCCATACCTCCGCTTTCCCCAAGGAAGGATGAGAAGCGCCAGACACTGCAGGTAACGGACTCCCCAGCCCTGCTGCAATGTATGAGACCTTAGTCTCTTCGGACATCCTTTCGGCCAGAGCGAACGTTCTGCATTCAGGATAGAACTGGACTCAGCCTCCCCAGCTGAATTAAAACCAGGTTCCTAGCGATGTCTCCTCACTGAAGGAAACACCAAAACTGAAGGGCTGGAGGGAAGAAATGGTTTTAAAGATCTGGTGGAGGCGGTGTTTCCTGAGAAAGGAGAAGCCGAGGTCTCTCAAGTGTGCTTTCCTGAAAGACGAAAGAGGGAAAACAAGACAACTTTGGGGACACAACAAATGGAATGAAAACAGCCTGTGATCGCAAATCGAATTGGGTTCTATAAAGCTTGGAGAGCACCACTGCAGTGACCTCACAGGTTTGGTGGTGTGGCATGGTACTGTGGTGTCATCTGTTTCATGCACTACAAACAATTGCATTGATGTAGGCCACCCAGCAAAAAGTCAGATAGAGGGCTATGACAATGAAGTATGACATTTTCTCTATTCAGGAAGTTGTAGCATGTGTGGTTACTGTGGAGACCAACCAAAATTACAGGAACTGTATAAAACAGCCAACAGCTGTTTGATTTAAGATAATTCCAGCACAAAGTATATATACAGCAATTGGTAAATTAAATTGTACATCAGGACAATAGAGCTACACGATTCTGGCCATAATGAGAATCACAATTTTTTTGGTTAGAATAAAAAGATCACGATTCTCGCGATGTAAAATCTTTCACATTATGCTTTTTTTTAATTCATTGAAGTTTTTTTTTTCCAAAAAAATGCATTTGAAAGACCGCTGCACGAATACATAAAACCTTTGCAACAACCACCATTTTATTCTCTAGGGTCTCTACTACAAAATATAATGTTTTGGGGTTTTAAGTAATGTTAAGTTAAGTAAAGGTTTCGGCTGGGTTAACGCATATGTGAATTAGATACGGGTTTCCCCGCATCCAATTCGCATAGCAGGAGAATGTGACTGGCTCCCTATGGAGCCAGTTCACATATCTCCATTGCGGCTGCAGAGCACACTGCACAGAAACGCTGTGCATCTTTGCCTCTGTTTAAGGCATAGATTCGGCCCTGAAACGGGGATTAGGGAAGCACAGCGCTCTTGTGCGATTCGAAGCTGGTTCCACTGTGAACCGAGACTTACTGTTTAAACTTTCCTCATTTACCCACGAAGTCTATTCATTTGACAAATTGTTACAATGTTTATACTTAGGTTCCACTGCTAAAGAAGGTTGTGATTCTTGGCAGACTCCCCGTTTTTTTCTTCCTTTCTTTTGATGGCTGTGGTTTCAGAAGAGCAGAGAGAATTCTTTGCATAGCAAGAATCGTGAAACACTTTTGTCAAGATCGCAATGTGGGTAAAATCACAATAACGATTCTTGACGATTAATCATGCAGCTCTACAAGACAGTAAGCTAAACTAAGCCTATGACCAGGTGGTGCAGGACCACTAGAGGGAGATGGCTCTTATTTTATTTAAAGAGGGATTCCACCAAAAAAAAAAATATTAAAAGCCAGCAGCTATAAATACTACAGCTGCTGACTTTTAATAAATGGACACTCACCTGTCCCGGGTTCCAGCGATGCCGGCAGCCGAGGCCGATCGGTCGCTCGGCTCTCGGCTGCTGTCGCCACCATTCTAGGTAAGGGAATCAGGAAGTGAAGCGAATCGGCTTCACTTCCCGGTTCCCTACTGCGCATGCGCGAGCCGCGCAATAGGAAATCTCCGCGCTGTCACTGGGACCCGTGTGTGTCCCAGCAGACAGCGCGGCAGGGCAGGAAATGGCGTAGACTCCCACAGGAGTCTATGCCCGGAAGTGGGTGAAAATACCTGTCTTTGACAGGTATCTCCACCCCCCTCCCCCCTGAAAGGTGTCAATTGTGACACCGGAGGGGGGGAGGGATCCGATCAGCGGAGGTTCCACTTTAGGGTGGAATCCCGCTTTAATTCATGTAGCAGCCTAACCTCCTGTAGATGGCAGTAATGCCATGCTGTGTCCTCCAGTAAGCTAGGGGAAAAAAGGCTGTTGGCTATTTATGCATGCACATTAACTACATAAATAAGGGCATGCAAAAGTATGATTGTCTGCTAGGAGAGTCTTAATTGGCTTTTCATTTTTTCCATTTTTACTAAAAATGTCATTGTAAAAAAGTGCCAAGAGTTAATTAAAGACAGATTTCCTGAAAGACCTAAAACAAAATCTTGTCTTTTGCTGAACAAATTCAAAGGGTTAGATTATTTTTGCAATGCCATCTAACTTCTCTAAATGCATACATCAAAAGGAAACTGTAGTGCATTTTCAATCAGTATCTACGTAAAGTATTACAGAAATTACCTTTTAAGATTAACTGTAATATGATCATAAAGCTTTTCCTTGTCCCTTTTAGCCAGTGCAGGGAATAAAACATGACGGACACAGCTCCAGTAATCTTGACCTTCAGGAGAGGACTAGGCAGAACATGTAATACATGTAAAAAAACACAGAACTTCACAGTCCCGCCCAGGGGGTGGTCCCTCTGTTAATAACTCCTCAGCCTGATTAATGCAGCTCAGTACGTCAACAAGCAGTATAACGTGAACCAATAGGAGGGGAGGGTGCTGTGTCCGTCAATGAACTTCAGAGAAAAGGATTTTACGGTGAGTACAAAAATCCTATTTTCTCTTTCCTTCATTGACAGACACAGCTCCAGTAATTTTGACCGTAGGGATGTCCCCAAGCAGTGTCATACCGAACAGCAACATAACTTCATCCACAACCAGTGGTGCTTCCTAACAGGGGAGTCACCAGCTGAACTAATTGCATCAGAACTTGCGGTCAACAAATGCAGCAAAGTGCATTAACATTCAAAAAGGTAACTTTATCTTAACAGTATAAAGAGTATAAAATTGTAACATTACACGGCCGCCTGCAAAACTTTGCGGCCAAAGCAAGCATCAGACGATGCATTTACATCCACTTTGTAGAACTTTGTAAAGGTGTGAACGGACGACCAAGTCGCTGCCTTACACACTTGAGCAACTGACGATTGATGTCGGAAAGCCCAAGAGATCCCAATTGCCCTGGTGGAATGGGCCGTGACAGGAAAGGGGGGCACCTGCGCCTTCAAGGCGTAAGCCTGGATGACAATCTGTCTGATCCACCTGGAAATGGTGGCCGAAGAGACCGCCATCCCTTTCTTCGGACCAGCTACTGAAATGAACAGAGTCTGACTTCCGGAAGGGAGCCGGACACCTTCTTAGGAGGTGTCCGTTTTAGGACACAGGGATGGTAACACAAGGTAGAAAAGAAGGTAGCGGACGCAACACCAGCTTATCCTTGTGGATAATAAGATAGGGCAACTTGCAAGACAAGGACCGAAGTGCTGGGGATCTCAGCCACCAGAGCAGGGAGTCCCTGACTGACTGGCCCACCGAATCTGCCGATCCAGGGATAACGGAGATTTGTCCCATTTTGTCAATATCTCCTTCTGCAAGACTCTGGTGTGAAACTGGGCGTATGGTACTGCCTCGAAGGAGGCCATCATGAGGCCCAGGACTCGCATGCAGAAGCGCAGCGACGACCACCTGCGGTTCATCAACAGCTTCAGAGTCTGCAGCTTGTCTGAAGGGAGGAACACTCTCGCTTCCACAGAGTCCAGCATTAAGCCTAGGTACTCCAGGCGCTGAGTCGGCACAAGCACCAACTTCTTTAGGTTCAACAGCCACCCGAATTCCTGCAGGGTTTGCATGGGGATCGCCACAATCATCCTTTAATTCTGAGGTGGAAGATGCTCTCAGGAGGAGATCGTCTAGGTATCCCACGATTGCAATCCTGTGTTGTCGAACAACGCCAAAATTGGAACCAATACCTTGGTAAAGACTCAGGGTGCTGGAGCCAAGCCAAAGGGGAGAGCCAAACTGGTAGTGGGCTTCCCCTACTGCAAATCGCAGAAACCTCCGATGCCTGATGCATATCGGTATGTGCAGGTACGCGTCCTGGATGTCCAAGGATGCCAGGGAGTCCCCCTGATGGAGTGCAGCGACAACTGAGCAAACTGATTCTGTTCTGAAACCTCTGTACTTTTACAAAGCAATTGAAGGTTTTAGGGCCAAGATTGAACGTACCCCTTCCTTTTTGGGAACTATAAACAGACTGGAGTAGAACCCCCGAAACCTTTCCATTTCCGGAACAGGTACCATCACCCCGCGGCTTAGCAGGTCCCTTACTGCTCCTAACAGGGCCTCCTGGTGAGCCGGGATTAAGGGTATACTGGAGGGGAAGAATCTGTTTGGTGGCCAAGAGAGGAACTCTAACTTGTAGCCGGATGCAATCAGTTTGCAGACCCATTGGTCGGACAGCCGAGAGGCCCACTGGGCTGCAAACTCCTGAAGGCGACACCCCCAACCCGAGTGACGGGCAGGGGAAAACCTTCAAGTGGAAGCATTTTTGCTCTCTGGCTTGTTAGGCTTGCGAGTTCAAGGACGCTTCTGTCCCTCAGTAGTCATCCCTGTCGGACTGGGAGTGTTTAGCCGAAGTCCTGGGTGGACGAAAAAGTCTCTTGAGTGGAAAATGAGGGCCCTTGCCTGCGGCGTGGCTCCTTACTCTTCCTGGCCTGTGGGAGCAAGGTGCTCTTCCCACCTGTGACATTCTTAATAATGTCATTTAACAAGGCTCCAAAAAGCCGCTCAACAAGGAAGGGTAGATCTGTCAAGGCTTTTTTTTTTTTTTTTTAGATGCCTGGTCCTCAGACCAGCATTTTAGCCAAACCAGGCGCCACAGCACCACTGCTGACACTGAAGCCCTGGAGATCAAATGAAGCGTATCCAGGGCCGCACCACAAACTTACTTAAGGCAATGCACCAACTGGTCTGCTAGTTCCACGCAGACAGGAGTGTCTTGCTGCTTCTCCAATTCGTGGTGCAAAAGTTTTGCCCATTCAGCAAGTGTCTGCGACACTAGTGCTGTAGCCAGTACTGGCCGTATTGCTGACCCCACAAACGTAAAAAGGAACGGGCCACTGCCTCGGCCTTCCTGTCGGTAGGGCCCTTTAATGCAGGAGTCCCCTCTACCGGGATCGTGGTTACTTTATTTAACCTGGATCCTGGTGGGGTCTATGACCGGAGGAGCCAATCATTTTTTAAGAAGGCTCTCCTCAAAGGGGTAACACACCGCCATTCTTTTTGGGGACCGAGAAGGTCCGCTGTGGGCTTCCCCATTCCTTGTATATGAACTTATTTTGATAAGTAAGATACGGAAACACCTTAGGTGTATGGGCTGGCTTATGGGATCCAAAGGGGACCACTACTTCAGCAGAGGATCCTGCTGTATCCTGAATTTTCAGGGTATCGTGCACAGCTGTGATAAGTGCTCCAACTAGCGATTTGTCTTGCGCGGACCAGGACAAGGAATCATCCTCACTATCCGATCGGTCATGGTCAGCATCCACTGACATATCAGAGCAGGGGGCCACCAGTCACTGTGGGGCTCGAGTCTGAGTCAGAGCTCTCCCCGAAGGGCGGTGGGGGCAGGGGCCGTTTTTTTACCACCTTTGTGCCCGCACACCGCCTCCACCCTGGCAATGAACGCTTCAAGGACCGCCGGCAAAGCGTCCAAAGGCACTGCTTGCAGATGAGCCAATTGCAATTGCAGGGAGTTCTGGGGAAGAAGCACTAGTTTCGGAAACCATGCTGACCCACCCTGTCTGTCACCCTTGGGGACTTAGGACAGGTGCACAATCCCACCCTCCTAGCTGCTGCAAACTGAGGGACCCCCACTGCAGGACTCACCACCCCGACTGAGTGCTGCGCTGTTCTGTTACAGGTGCCTGTGTCCAGTGTCAGCTCCCAGGCGTCCAGAGCAAAAAAATGCTGTTCTGAGCAACAGGGACCAGAACGGAGGATAAAAACTGCACTGAGCTACAACAAAATGGCCACCCTGTATAAGGGACAATCACAGGGAAAATGGCCGCCGAACTTCCGGAAAATGGCCCCCGACCATGCTTTCCACAGACACACACAGAAAATGGCCGACAAGCAACTGTACACAGTGAATTAACAGAGATAATGGCAGCAGAACAGAGCTCTGGCGACAGCACTTGCAGAGCCTCCAGACACCAGCGGAGAGACCACAGACAACCAGCGCAGCCCCCAATCCAGGGTCAGAGCCCCATGGAGGACCCCTGGCTCAGGTACACACACTGCTCAGCAGCCCAGCCATGCAGCATCCCCCACGGGGGGGGGGATGGGGACAGGGAGAGACGAGAGGGACCCCCTAATCGACCTCCCAGGGAATGCCCAGCTGCTCAATCCTGCCGAGGCAGGAAGAGCTGTACTTACCATCCGGACGAGCTGGGGACATCCCATCACAGACCCACTCCCGAGCAGTACGGGGTGGCTGCTGGCCACGGAACATTGTGACAAAGATATCGGTAGTCCGGTCATATGTGTGCCCCGGAGCGTTGCGCTCACCGGCCGCCCCTGGAGCCTGAGGGACATGTCTTGGCCGACCCAGCACATAGTTGGGGTCTGCACACCCTCGATGGCCAGGCTGGGGAGACTACAAGGATCTAGATTATCCAGCCTGTCACCCATCCGGCTGTTGATAGCAGATCACAGGATATTAAAATCTTGCGCAAAAGGCAAAAATCCAGAGATTCCCAGGACCGATGGTCCTGCAGGGACCCTAGGTCCTTCTTCACTAGGCAGAGAAAAAAACTGCAGGAAGCAGCTTGAGGGGTTATTACCAGAGGGACCGCCCCCTGGGCAGAACTGTAAAGTTCTGTTTTTCACATGTATTACATGTTCTGCCTAGTCTTCTCCTGAAGGTGGCGTAATAACCCTATGGTCAAGATTATTAGAGCTGTGTCAGTCAGTGAACGAAAGAGAAATAATTATTTGATCCCCTGCAAATTTTGTACGTTTGCCCACTTACAAAGAAATTAAGTGTTTATATTTTTTATCATAGTGTATTTGAAATAATAGAGACAGAATATCAACCAAAGATCCAAAAAAAACACGATACAAATGTTATAAATTGAGTTACAGTTCAGTGGGTAAAATAAATATTTGATCCCCAAGAAAAAAACATGACTTCTATGCTCGCCAATTCTCCACCAAATACTATGTTCCTTGTAGTTATTTACCAGGTTTGCACACATCTCAGGAGGGATTTTGGTCCACTCTTCATTACAGGTCTTCTCTAAATCCTTAAGGTTTTACCTCAAAGTTTCACCACCCTCCATAAATTATCTATAGGATTAGGGTCTGGAGACTGGTTCGGCCACTCCATGACCATAATGTGCTTCTTCTTGAGCCACTCCTTTGTTTCCTTGGTGGTATATTTTGGGTCATTGTCATGCTGAAAGACTCATCCACGGCCCATCTTTAGTGTTCTGACTGAGGGAAGAAAGTTTGCATCCAAGATCTTACAATACATGGCCCCGTCCATTGGCCCCTTAATGCAGCAAAGTCGTCCTGTACCTTTAGCAGAGAAACAGCCCCAAAAGGATAATGTTTCCACTGCCGTGCTTGACTGTAGACATGGTGTTCTTAGGGTCATAGTCAGCATTTTTCTTCCTCCAAACACAGCGAATCGAGTTAATGCCAAAGAGTTCAATTTGGTCTCCTCTGACCACAGCACTTACTCTCAATCCTTCTTTGAATCATTTAAATAATTCAGAGAAGGATGACACTACTGAAGTTACTGCAACTTCAGAAAAAGTTTCTGCGCTACTTTGACTCCAAAGTTGCCCTGAAAATCGCGTGACTTAGCAGTCAGCTAGTGTGAAGCCTAAAATGAAGACATAGCTAAAGGTTTGTGGCAGGAAGAAGAGGCCAATACTAGGCGGTCCAGGAGAGTTAGGAAGGTCTTAGTAAGACCAATATACAATAGAGGTGAATATAAGAGACTATGATGTTCTTAAACTGATAGTGTAGGCATGACTAGCAGCCAAACATGTCACAGATTGTCAGATTGCAGAATGGTTGGGGCGTGGTTATTATGCAAAGTGGTCATTTGCAGAAAAAAAACTACATTTATGCCAATGCAGCATAACAATAGCATAGGATACTTTTCTTCTGAAGAAAACTGTAGCGAAAGCGGTAATGAGCAGATCCCCTGACTTCTACTACACTGCTGTACAGCTACCTGGTGCAGAGAAAATTGCCTAAATATGTACTACATAGAGGTAGTCTTCTTCAGGGACTGCCCAGGTTTCTGTTAACTATAGTGAATAGGTCAGTAGTCCATTGCCTCCCTTTATGCACCAACTTATATATGTGGTTTTTGGATTTGCAATGTTCTTTTTAAAATAATTCAAACCAAGACAATAGATTCAAAGGTAAAATCTGCTTTATTTATATTTCAAAAAAAGGATTGTAGAAAAATAACCACCAACTATAAAGGAGTCCAGAAACAAAAGAGTAAACCTTTTAATGACAAACATGTAAGGCACATAAGGTTTTTTTTTTTAATAAAGCCATATTTATATAATTTTCTTTTAAAATATCCTGAAATAAAGCTCTAACATCCAGTGGTCAGAAATACTCAATATTTTTATTGCTTGTGTCTCGAATTGTGAGCTTTTCCATAAATATTCTGAGGCTGAGATTCAGCACCTATACATTTCCTAGTTATATTAATTGAATGCTTTCCTGTCTTGTATTTTACCCAAAATTCCTCCAGAGAAAGCATAGTATGGGCATGACTTAAAGTGCCGGGTTTGTAAGAGTGTCACTAGTAAGATAACATTCAGCAAGATACAAGTTTTCATT
This sequence comes from Lithobates pipiens, assembly GCF_037356315.1. Taxonomy (NCBI): domain Eukaryota; kingdom Metazoa; phylum Chordata; class Amphibia; order Anura; family Ranidae; genus Lithobates; species Lithobates pipiens. The sequence goes on from NW_027507758.1 coordinate 297,915,595, forward strand.
AAATGAGAGCAATTTGCATCTTTTATGAGAATGCATGAACTGTCTCTACATCAAACTAGACTTTGTTTTTTATGGGATACACACCACAATCTCGTTCTCTGTGCAGTATGTTTTGTAGAATTCCAAAGATAATGATAATGTCTGTTTTATACAGGGGCGTTCATACATGCCGTTCTTTCAACATTTATCAACTGGCTCGGGTTCCACAAAATCTTAAGCGGGGTATATACATGGAGTTTTGTTTTTGTTCAACCAGCAGGTTGAATTAAGAAAAAAATGACAGACTCCTATCCACACAAGCAATGTGGATCTCTCCTCCTGCTGCTGTTGTATTTTGACAGCGGGGACTCCCCCTGCCAGAATACACTGATCAGCCATTGGCTGCAAGGTTTGAATGCTGGTTTTCCAGCAAGACCATTCAACAAAAACCTAGTGGAACAGACTACAAACGTATCGAAATTCATCCAGATCCTGCTGAACCCTCCAAGTTTTGATATGTGTATACCCTGCTTACGTAAGTTTTTCCTTGCAAATGCAATGAGCAGAGGAATTACATTAAATTATGTCATCAATATTCTTTACTCATGGCTACTTATACAGTTCTTCAAAAGTCCTTATCAAAATGTTTATCTTAACCAATGAACACACTGTATTACAGTAATCTTACCCACAACACATGTGCGGGGTTTTAACAAATGTACCACTAGGCTATATTAGAATGTAAGTTCCCAAGAACAACTGTAAAAAAATTAGTAAAGCATTTCACTAATACTCAAACACTAAGCAGCTCCTGGTATTGTGCCATTTTTCTGTAGTGATGAACGAAAGATGCATGAAAACAAATACATAAAAACATCCAATCATTCAGGAGTATTTGGTTTCTTGGAAATTCCCCCTCTAGTGGTCAGAAATAGTGCTGTGCCACTTTAAAACATGCTCCTGACTACAGTTAAAGAGAATGCCTGTTTACAATGGATGATGCATATTGTACACATGGAGAAGGCATCTGGGATTGGAGAGAAGGCAGCAAGGATCGGAGATGGTGTACAACAAAGGGATGGGACACACTCAGGATCAAAAGGCAGTAATTGACAAAGATGGTGATGGGAAACAGATGGAAAAATTAAGGCTGAATATTTTGAGAAGCGAGGAAAGACACTTTCAGTGGCATGTCCAAGATGTCTTCTGCCAGCTGCATATGCACGGCAAATATATCAGATTTGAGCTAAGATTTATTGGTGGGACCTATATATGCTTGTTTGATAATTTTATTAGAACTTGCTAAAAAGAAAAACCCTTTGTGTTTTTGATGATGGTGAAATCTTGTGTGTCCACAAACAAAAAAGCACTGCTCCAATGCTATACATTTTGCCAAAAAGGATACACCCATTCATCAGTGCTGAATTAAATATGACTTTTTCTCCCTAAAACACTGAGCAGTTTGCACAAGACAGCACCTAACTGACCAGTTATATTTTACAACCACATAGAAATCTGCTAAGGCAACCAGGAAGAGAGTCACATAGATTTGAAGTTTGTACATATGTGGATAATCCAGTGAATTGGTTTGTAGTTTAGGTAGCTTAGCAGTGCTTTCTGAATACTTTTGGTTTTTGATAATAGCCTTAAAAGGAGACATCAAACCGAGTGGGTACCAATTAAACAGTGCAGGTATCACTTTGAGATGACAACATATAGATCCATAGTCAAGTGTTTGTAGTGAAGGTTTACAAGTTACCTCACTTTTTAATAGTCTATGTACAAGAGTCACTATAACACATCCAAGTTCCACATGGTAGGCCTTTTTTGCCTTGACTATGCTAGAGGTTCAAATGAAGTTCCTTTGAATATTGCACAAGCTTCAAGCTTTACCAACAAAAGTTAATAGAAGGCAATCGAAGAACCATTGAACATAAAACCAGTTGACTCCATGGCAAACTCATTGGTGATGTAAACATCCTCTGAAAGTCATGATTCTCAGGATACAGGTTTCCTAGCAGCAGTGCAGGCAGCCAACACATAGAATGAACAATGAGTGCCTTGGGTCACAAGAACATCCACTTTACAGCGGTGTCGGTTTATAAAACACATATTTCCCACAGCTGGGTGAGCTTGTCTTCTGTTACTGGGTTCAGCACAATGTGTTGTTGATCATACTGATTGCCCCCTGTGGGAAAGAAAAATTGCACAATTTAACAAATAAGCAGTATCTGATCACATCAAATGAGTACAGCTTTCATTCAATATACTCTTACTAATGGTATTAGCAGATGATTAATGTACAGTAAATGTGTATATTAAAAAATAAATCTAGATGTAATTGGGAGAGCACAAGATGTAAGTAAAATCACAATAAATCTTGTTGCCCAAATATACGAAGCATCTATTATTATACAACAGTGTCACTAGTTAAATCTCATTTGAAATATCTAGTGGTCATTACAAGGGTTCCAATGAAACAGGGTATATTTTGCTTAGATTCTACTGTCAGAATTTCTACACAACATCAATATAAGCTTTGTGTAAGCCAAGGGGAGCTTAAAGTGATTGTGATTGTTTTAATAACAAACATGTTATACTTACCTGCTCTGTGGAATGGTTTTGCACAGAGCAGCCCTGATCCTCCTATTCTTGGGTCCCTGCTGGCGCTCCTGGCTCCTTCCATCCACCATAGCAATCTGCTTGCTATGGGTGCGCTTGTGCGGACTTGCTCTTGAGCCGAGCCAGTGGCTCCTGCTACTGTCTCTGAGCCTATGAGGAAGAAGAGAGCTGAGACCTGCTGCTCTCATGCACGTTACTGGATCAAGATCAAGCTAGGGTAAGAAAATGGGGGGTTGAGGGGAGCTGCACTCAGAAGTTTTTTTTTTACCTTAATGCAGAGAATGCATTAAGGTAAAAAACCTTCAGCCTTTAGAACCATGTAAAGTAAAGCTCAATGTTTAATGCCACTTTAACTCGTTTGTATAGGACACACTGGCCTGAATTAACTATTTCATGTTAAATAATTTTTATTAGAAAACTTCAAGGTACAGAAAGTATACAATTGTGAGTTATACACAGTTAGCTGCCAGGGCAGTGGTATAACATCCTGTTCAGGCATGGCAAAAGCTTGCAGGTATATGGAACATGAACCAATAGATACAGGATTGTCTTGTACCTTGAAAAGAGTTTAAACAACAGGAAAAGTATTGGTTTGAAATAGACCAGCGATTTAAGTGGGAGGCATACTTCAAGGGAGAGGGGAAAAAAATTAAGGCCTTCAGAGAAGGTGAATGTAACAAGAGGAAGTTGCAGTAGTGGGTAAAGGATACAGAGGCAAAAAGGGGAGGGAAAATGTAATTTGGGGCAAGAAGAAGGGTTAGGGGAAAAAAAGGAAGGGATGGGACATCACAGCTGTTCTTCCCCTACAAGGAAGAGTAACATTCTACTGACATTGAAGGGTGGGCATATTGTATCCAAGGAGACCCTACTACAACAAATTTCTTGTGAGCACCTAGGAGAACTCTAGTGAGTTTTTCTTTGATAAAGAACATATTGATGCACTGGCAGACTTCTGCAAAACTAGTGATTTGTATTTTCCAGGCTTTTGCTATGGTCTGTTATGCTGCTAATAAAACATGGGTTGTTAACCTCCTCTCACCCGCCCTATAGCCGAATGACGGCCTTAGAGTGGGCGGCTTCCTTCGCCTGGCCGTCCCTGGATGGCCTGGTGTTTACTTCCGCAATGCGCGCCGCCGGGGGCGCGCATCGCGGAAGTATTGTATTTGCCGTGTCTCCCGGAGACAGGCAAATACAGATCGCCGTGAAGACCAATCAAAGCGGCCCTTCACAGCGCGATTGCAGCTGCCAATGGGAGATGATCTCATATGTAAACATATGAGATCATCTCCCATTGCCGTGTCTCTCCCTCCTCACACAGAGACAGCGTGTGAGGAGGGAGAGCGATCTATGTGTCAGCCCCAGTGCCAGTGTCAGCCCCAGTGCCATCTGTCAGCCCAGTGCCATCTGTCAGCCCAGTGCCATCTGCCAGTAGTGCCAGTGCCACCTGCCAGCGCCTGCCGCCAGCGCCACCTGCCAGCGCCGCCCGTCAGCCCCAGTGCCGCCCGTCAGCCCCAGTGCCATCCGTGCCGTCAGCCCCAGTGCCGCCAGCCCCAGTGCCACCTGCCAGCACCAGTGCCACCTGCCAGTGCCATCCATCAGCCCCAGTGCCGTCAGTGCCAGTGCCACCTGCCAGTGCCACCTGCCAGCGCCATCCGTCAGCCCCAGTGCCAGTGCCGCCAGTGCCACCACCAGTGCCGCCAGTGCCACTTGCTAGTGCCACCTGCCAGTGCCACCTGCCAGCGCCATCCGTCAGCCCCAGTGCCACCTGCCAGCGCCACCTGCCAGCGCCATCTGCCAGCCACAGTGCCATCTGCCAGCCCCATTTGCCAGAGCAATTAGCCAGAGCAAATAGCCAGCACCATCTGCCAGTGCCAGCCCCATCTGCCAGCCCCATCTGCTAGCCCCATCTGCCTCCAGTGCCATCTGCCTCCAGTGCCATCTGCCTCCAGTGCCACGTGGGGTCACTTTGTGGGCATTTCCATTGTCCTGGTGCTCCAGGGCCTTCAAAACTGTAATAGGTGGTTGAGAAATAAGATGTGTAATTTATGCTCCTAGAATGCCTGATGGTGCTATTTCAATATTGGGCCTCTGTATGTGGTCAGGCTGTGTAAAAGTCTCACACATTTGGTATCGTTATACTCGGGAGGAGTAGTAGAACGTATTTTGGGGTGTCATTTTTGCTATGTACATGCTATGTGTTGGAAATATCTTATAAATTGACAACTTTGCGTAAAAAAAATGCGTTTTCATTTTTTTTCCACATTTTCCCAAAACTTCTGGAAAAAAAATGAACCATTCAAACGACTCATTATGCCTCATAGATTATACGTTGGGGTGTTAGCTTTCCAAAATGGGGTCACTTTGTGGGCATTTCCATTGTCCTGGTGCTCCAGGGCCTTCAAAACTGTAATAGGTGGTTGAGAAATGAAATGTGTAATTTATGCTCCTAGAACGCCTGATGGTGCTATTTCAATATTGGGCCTCTGTATGTGGCCAGGCTGTGTAAAAGTCTCACACATTTGGTATCGTAATACTCAGGAGTAGCAGAACGTATTTTGGGGTGTCATTTGTGGTATACACATGCCATGTGAGAGAAATAACCTATTACATTGAAAATTTTGTGAGATAAAAAAAAATAAAAAATCTTAATTTTGCAAAGAATTGTGGGAAAAAGATGACAACATCAAAAACCTCACCATGCATCTTAGTAAATACCTTGGAATGTCTACTTTCAAAAAAGGGGTAATTTGGGGGATATTTGTACTTTCCTGACTTGTTCGGCTCGCAAGAAATGAGATAGGCCACCAGTACATCAGGTGTGATCAATTTTGTGCGATTCGCACCACAGATTGTAGACTCTCTAACTTTCACAAAGACCAAATAATATCCACTAATTTGGGTTATTTTTACCAAAGATATGTAGCAGTATAAATTGTGGCCAAAATGTATGAAAAAAAAATTATAATTTGCAAAATTTTATCACAGAAACAAAGAAATATGCGTTTTTTTTTCAAAATTTTCGGTCTTTTTTCATTTATAGCACAAAAAATAAAAACCCCAGAGTTGATCAAATACCACCAAAAGAAAGCTCTATTTGTGGGAAAAAAAGGACACAAAATTCATTTGGGTACAGTGTTGCATGACTGAGTAATTGTCATTCAAAGTGTGAGAGCACCAAAAGCTGAAAATTGGTCTGGTCAGGAAGGGTGTTTAAGTGCCCAGTAAGCAAGTGGTTAATTAAAATTTTTAGAGAGTAACTGGATGTTTGAGATGAAATAAAGCAAACCAAGGGTCTCTCGGTATGGGACAGTGTAAAAATGTTGCAAGAGCTTAAGGCAGAGGCAGGACTACCAGGGTCACAAAGGTCACACTTGCTACTAGGCCCTGGCATTTTGCCACCATAGCAGGCCTCCAAAGACATCAGGATTGGGGCTCACTGCAAAACATTTGAAAGGGTCCCACTGAGGGACTAGAGCTGCATGATTCTGGCTAAAATGAGAATCACAATTTTTGCTTAGGCCCCTTTCACACTAACGTTCCGTTCAGGCCCGCCTGTCAGTTTTTCAGGCGGACCTGAACGGGTGCTCCATAGAGCTCTATGGAGCGTCGGATGTCAGCGGTGACATGTCCGCTGACATCCGACCCGCTCCGATCCGAAAAAGTGTGACGGAGGAAAAAGCTATTTTTCCATCCGTCTGCGGATCGGATCGGATGACGACGGGCACTGCGGTCCGTCGTCATCCGATCTCCCATAGGGGAGAGCGGCGCTGTGACAGGTCCGTCCCTGCACAGTGTGCGGAGACAGACCTGTCATCTCCCTGCTCAGCGGGGATCGGCGGAGTGATCCCCGCTGAGCAAACGGACATCCACGGGGCGGATCAGAACTGATCCGCCCCGTGTGAAAGGACCCTTAGAATAAAGATCACGATTCTCACGGTGTACCATCTTCTTTCACATTATACAAAAAAATTGGGCTAACTTTACTGTTTAATTTTTCTTCAATTAATTAAAGTGTATTTTTTCTTTTTAATTGCGTTTGAAAAAATGCTGCTCAAATACAGTGTGACATTAAATATTGCAACAACCACCATTTTATTCTCTAGGGTCTCTGCTAAAAAAATATATATATATATAATTTTTTTTTTTTTTTTTAGCAGAGACCCTAGAGAATAAAATGGTGGTTGTTGCAATATTTAATGTCACACCGTATTTGAGCAGCATTTTTTCAAACGCAATTAAAAAAAAAAATACACTTTAATGAATTGAAGAAAAATTAAACAGTAAAGTTAGCCCACTTTTTTTGTATATATATATATATATATATATATATATATATATATATATATAACTCTTTATTACAATTTTTTTTTTTACAAATTAATATACATACTTTATACATTTTATTTTTTCTACCAAGATATTAACATATATTCCTATTTTCATATCTATTCACTCTTACATCTCATTCTTCCCACTGATCCATCTTATAGTCACGATTTCCTTCCTTCTTTTATTCACTTCATACTATAGAATCAGGTCTTCCTGCATCCATTGTTAAATATGATCTATTCCATTTTTCCCATATCTTTTCATATGGCTGCAGATTTCCCCTTTGTTCATACATTTTTCTCTCCTGTGGTACAACCTGGTTTACTGTCCTCACCCATTAACTTATTGTCGGTGGATTTGGCTGGATCCATTTTTCCACTATATGTTGTTGTGCCAGGAATAATACTTCTTACAAAAATATCCTAGTATATCTACACCCTTTCTTCATTCATAACTCCCAATAAACATAATCCCACTGTAGCCTTAATAGTCTTATTTAAAACTTTTCCTACTTTCCCAACCACCTGTGCTTGCAACAGTCTTGAACATAGATTCAGCTGAATTTATTTATAGGGCAAGAAGCAACTGTAGACCAGATTTGTAACCAGTCTTTTCTAGCTATAGTACCTGGGAGGTCCATCTTCCATTTAGAAATAACATAGCCCGGTCCCAACTTTGAGATGTGTCGCTGCCATCAATTTCAAAATGACCTTATTTTTTTTTCCCATTTTCTTAGTTTAAACATTTGATAGGTTTTTTCATTTTTATTGTGAATAAAATATGAGTCTATGAGATTTGCAAATTATTGCATTGTTTTTATGTAGATTTTACAAAGCATTCCAACTTTTTGGAATTGGGGCTATCGTTTTTTTCAAGGAAAAAAAAGGCTTACTCTAATTGGCCAAGGTGGACATGATGTGATCCACTTGCCCCTACTGTTTCTGGAACAGATTGCAACTTACTGTATACAGTCATGTCTGGCATCCCTTTCAAAGTAAAATTTCCCTTTTATCCCAAAGTGTACCTTTAAAATACACGTTACCTTTGACATCTAAAACTAGATTTGGCTTTGATCGGTTGTGGATTCTGCCCTCAGGACTGATACTCCAAAGAACTGGTGATGTTCCAGGTTCATCCAGACTGAAGCCAAGTTTGCTGCCAGCGGTGATCAGACTCCCTGCACTGACCATACTGCATTCTTCAGCAATCTGCAGGTTAGAAATGATAGAAATTACTATAATGTATACTAATGTATTCTTAACAAAAAAGAGCATGTAAATGTAAATAAAGAGTGAAAAGAAAACATATAGTGGATCATTATGTAGTAGACTAACCACTTTTAAAAGACATTCTATAGACGGAAGTCTCATAGGTTCCGAATAATGCACCACAAATTAACACAAAGATTTAGAATTTTAACTAAGACTGGCATTTCTACTGTTTGATAAAGCATATCTGCTTTTTACACTATATAAAGACAAACGCCAAAAATTTTACCTAACCAGTTATTGACTAGGATGAACCTCATACATCCTACAGACAGATGAATACTTGCAGGTATTTCTATCAGAACCTGTTGTCAGTTTGACAGCCAAAGTTCTAATCTGTGAAGAAGAGTTGCTGTCAGTGGCCCTATGCTACTATAAACTGATGTTTCAGCATAAGTGCCTGTTGACAAGGAATCAAAAAAGAATACAATGTATTAGTGGCAGGTGTCAAAAACCAGCTAATTGCAATGCATCTATTATTTAGGCACAGAAATAACATAGAAATAACACAGAAGACAACCTGGAAACAGATTTTTTTTAACAGTGTGAACAATGATACTTTTTATTAATATTTTTAAAGTATAGTATGGTAATCTAATTCTGCACTTTTTCCCTCTTTAACTTGGCACTAAAATTATGTTTCTGGTACCAAAGATGGCAGAATTATTTACACATTAAATGAGGTGTCATTTTTTTTTTTAATGTTGCTTATTTTTATGTCCCAAAAAAAAAAAATCACACAACACAAAAGTGAAAACACTCCTAAAACCTCAAAACGTTATACCTGAAATTCCTAGACTCGTGCAGACACAGATTTTGCAAAAAGTGTCTTGTGTGCTTTCTAATAGTGGTATAGCACGTGCCAAATTTATGTGCCTCTTTAGAACCTGTCACATGACACTTTCACAAGATCTGTGCCAGGGACTCTGAGTGTACGCCAAAATAGAGTTGGTCTTAATTTGCTCCACATTCGTTAAGATACAAAACTGCCAGTATTGTATTCTGAATTTGGTGCAGGAATTGCATCGCAATGCAAAAGTGGTGCATTGCAGAACTACCTCCATTTGACACATAAGTCGCTGTTAGAACCAAAAAGTGTTGCAGATGCTTCATGCATTTGGCACAACACATTAACAAGAGGGATTAACATCAGGATTAAGCAACTTTATTGAATTCACCTTTGTATACTTTATTAAAAAGCAGGGAACCTATAGAATAAAATTGTAGTAGTTGCTATTTTTTCCTATTGTACAATATTAGCACAACTGCTTATCAAATCGATATTTTCAGTAGTAAATATACCTAAATATATTGATCTCACAAACACAATAAAATATTCATATTTTCATTGTAAAGTTTAAAAAACATTAAAGAGTCGGGTAAATAAGCTCCATGTGCACAGTAATGTTCATATGTACAGGTGCTAGGTAGGTTTTAAAAATATTTTTACTTTTTTTTATATATTTTATATTATAATATGGAGATAAACAGTAATTCAGTCCATATATTGGAATTATCATCAACATAGACCTGACACTGTATTACATTTCAGAAACCGCACTTTCATAAACAGAAATATTGTTACAACCATAGATGACCACAGGCAATGCTCAAATTCTAATTATTACATCACTGGTATAAAAATCTAAAACATTATTTGAAAAAGTGACTAACCAGTCTGATCTCCTCGCCTCAAGATGGGTTTTTAGAACCACAAGAAAAAACAAGCACAATTAGGGAAGGATTAGAGCAAGGTAGTCCTCTCCCAAACACATATGTTTGTTCACAGCCTTGTATTTTACCAAGGCAGGGTAGGGTATGACTTGGCCTGATCCCACACAAAGAAAGGGAGGAAAGGGAGGAGGATGTATTTGGACGAAAGGGAAAAGAACAGAGGTGATTGTAGAGTAAAGCTGGGTACACACTGTTCAGCATGAACCAGCCGACTTGTGTGTATCAACTGGCTTTTGTCAAAGGGACACCCTGGAAAACCAGCATCCAATCAGCACTCACAGCCAATGGAGCTGCAAGCGCTGCTCAGTGTATTCTGGCAGGGAAGGAGGTAACCTTCCTGTCAGAATACAATAGCACAATTGGAGTTGGGGGGGGGGGGGGGGGGGGGGGCGCGCCACGGCACTAACATCTCTTGTGTTGGTATGGTGATCTGTCTTTTTTGTTCAACCCTCTGGGGCACTATATATGTAAAGCGCTGCGTAAATTGACAATGCTATAAAAGGTACCTGTAATAAATAGATACAAACAGTCCAGGCCTCAGATGATGAACTAATGCTTATGAGTAAGTTTAAAAGGATTACAACAGTCAACATATTGACTTCCAAATTCCGAAGTGTAATCTAGGGTGATCTTTATCTGCTTGCTCTGTTTTGGACCAGTGACTCTTCTGTTTTCCTGCTTGAAGAATGTCAAAGTTGTGGGAACATTCACTATATAAATAATATGGTTAACAGATCTGTTTACCAGCATATTAATAGTGTCTTGCGCTAAAAAAAGAGGAGATGTGCCTGTGCCAGGAATCAACGTCATACAATGGCACACAGGGGAATCTTTTAGAAGTTGCAGCATTTCCAGAATTATAGTCTATTTTTTTTTATTCTGCTAAGCTATTTCATTGACATATATTGCAAAATACAATAAATGCATTACCAAAGTCAGCTTACAGAAAATCATTTGCATAGAGTAAATGCATTTAACCCTTTTTCTGCCAGAGCAGTTTTTGCACAATAAATGCACATTAAAATGTGTTAATTGCACATTTTAGGCCTGAAGATTAGTTTAAACCCTCAAACATTATATATTTTCTGAAACCAGAGACCCTGGATTTACTGCAATTTTTGTCATTGCAATTATTTAGGTGACATGATAGCACATTAGTCTATCAAACGCATATTTTCCATAAAATATACACTAAAACCATTTTAGTACACAAAAACCCAATATATTGCGCAATTTTCAGTAAAATATAGACAAGGTTGCGTCAAGCAAATAGATATCCCTCTAAATATGTCCATAGGCTATTCCTTTAAAAACCCTTAAAGATCATAAAATTAGAGATAACTGAATAATGGCCCTAGAACTATTGGTGTGCATGGTGGGGAACGACAGCTCTGAACCGGAAAGTTATGCAATACACATTGCTTCCTGGTTCATTCACCAAAGGGAGGATTGGCAAACATCTATCCAGCGACCCCCATCATGCTAATCTCAGCTCTATAGGTGGTACAATGGAGCCAGGGATACATGGCGGGGGTGAGTCATACCAATTCCCTAAGTGGCATACTCCACTGCCTGTGGAAGTGAATGGGTGGCCCTAAATGACCTATACCAAAAAGCCAACAGTCTGCTTGTAAAGTACACATACACACTTCCAGCTGGTGTAGCAGCTAGGCGTGTGTGTAAAAGCTTCTGCTGACACCAAGTAAGCCCAATATTGGTGGCAGCGAAAGGGTTAAAGTATAGGTAAAGCCAACATATTTTTTTAGTTTTGAATAAAATCAGATTTTTTTATATACTGCCTAAGGCCCAATGGAGAGACTTGCCTTGAATTTCTGTGCTGGAGATGCAACAGGAAATCAGAGGAAATCTCTAAAAAGTTATCGGACAACTCTACATTTTTGGATTTCCTACCACCTTCGATCTTAGTGATAATTGTCACCGATAACATCGTAACTGTTAACCCTTTGCATTCATGAGTGAAGAAGTAGAAGAAATGTTTATAACAATGTGCACAGGGTATATATTATCCCTTACATGGCTAGAAGTCATTGATGGCTAGATGTCCAGACCAAATTTAACAACTTCAGCATACGTCCATTAACTTGACAATAACTCAATTTGAATAATTTTACATTGTTTTTAAGCACACATAAGGTTTTTATTTGGTACACTAATAAATCTTTTTTTTTTTTTAATGATAGGCCAGTGGTTTCCAAACTTCGGCTCGTTGCATGCATTTATCTGGCCCTTGGGGCATTATTTTCCCCACTGTCAGCAACAGCGGGGCACAGTTCCTGCCACGGACACCAACAATGAGGCACTAGTCCTATCACTGACACCAACTATGGCACACTATTCCTCCCGTTGATGATGGGCCACTATTTCTCCCACTGACACCAACAATGGGGCACTATTCCTCCCACTGATACCCAGGACATTTTCTTCCCCCTCTGGCCACAGTCCGGCCCCCCCTAAAGTTTAAAGGACAGTAAACTGGCCCTTTGTTTAGAAAGTTTAGAGACCCCTGTTATAGGCTACCAAGTAAAATTTGAAAAACTTTATTTACTTAAGTTTTTGCTTTAAAAACCTGTACTTGTCATAAAAAATTTTTTTATTTTTTATTCTGTGTACAGAGCAAGTACACACAGAAAAAGCTGGACACAAAATAACATGTGATTACAATGTCATAGCATATTACTGGGAATCATGCTGATTCTCAACCATAAGTGGGACCAGGAGTTGTCCATGACAGACGGACCTGGAAATCAGGGCCTGGGAACATTAATCTTCATATTCAAGTGCAGTATAGCAGCTCCTGAGTGCTGAAGTGTACAATCCCTGCCTCAATACAAGTGAATGGCTGTATGTGACTGTGCTCGAGTAAGCACAGATTGCTTTTGCATTGGTGTGTATGGCACAGAAGTGTCATGGTTTGTGAAAAATGCTGTATGCGCACATTAATAAAACAAACGAATGGGCACACTTTGCTTGTCTTCATTAATGTTCATGTTACAATGTAATACATTTAATGTGGATGTGGGAATTCTTATTGATTTACAATGTCTATGCTCATCAAAGTAAATCGTTTAAAACACTATGGTGACTTCTGCTTTAGAAATCGATATATAAATGGAGAGCAACAACACAACCAATTTTGCATAAGCCATATACCATGACAAGAGGCAGAAGGTCTTTCCCTATTTAGCAATTGTGTATTTTTCTTGTAATGCTGCTCTAAAGAAAAAAAATATTTTGGCTGTTTATTAACCACTTGTTTGCAATAAATCATTATCTTTTGCTAGAAAATTACTTAGAGCCCCCAAACACTGTATTCTTTTTCTTTTTTTAAGCAGAGACCCTACGGAATAAAATGGCAATCATTGCAATTTTTTTATGTTGCACGGTATTTACGCAGCGGCTTTTCAAGCGCAATGTTTTGGGAAAAAACACACGTTAAATTAATTAAAAATAAATAAAATAAGAACACAGTAAATACCCTAATTTTTTGTATAATCTGAAATATGATGTTAGGCTGAGTAAATAGATACCTAAAATGTCACACTTTAAAATTGCGCACATCTGTGGAAAGACGTCAAACTACAGTACTTTAAAAGTCTCCATAGGCGAAGTTTAAATGAATTTACAGGTTACCTGTTTAGTGTTACAGAGGAGGTCTAGCGCTATAATTATTGCTCTTGCTCCAATGTTCGCGGGGATACCTCACGTGTGGTGTGAACACTGTTTACATATGTGTGCACGACTTACGTATGTGTTCGCTTCTGCATGCGAGCACAAAGTGATGGTGGTACTTACATTTTTTTTCTTCATTTTAATTTTACACTGTCCCTTTTATTTTTTAGCACTTTTATTCATATTACAAGGAAACATTTCTTGTAATATAAATAAGAGTGTTAGGTCGTTTTTATGGAGAGACCTGGGGTCAAAAAGACCCCAAATCTCTCCTTTACTTTTAAAAGCAAAAAAAATAAAAAATGATTTTGTTTAAAAAAGAAAAAAACTTTACTTCTGCCCTAGACCAGAAGGGACGTCATGATGTCACTCCTGTCCTCCAAGGTCATATAGGCAATCAAAGATGATCTAGTCTCACTGTATATGTAACCAGCCTGCTGCATTGTTGGATCGCTTCTCAGGTGCGCCGGTGGAAATTGTAAACCCAAGAAACATCGGTAAGCAGTGGGAGGGAAAGCGATCCAGTGGCTAATGAGCCACTTAGACCACTTTCATGAGAAAGCCAGCCGGGTATCGGATATCGGGCTTATGGCTGATAGCTTCAGTCATAACCCCAGTAAAACCACTTGCAAACTGCAATGTATGTATATGTACTGCAGTCAGCATGTGGTTAAAGCAGCTGCATATATAAGTATAGAATATTATTTACACATTGAAATGCATAAAAAAAAAAAAAATTTAAAAAGACGCACCCGACATCTAATGACTCCTTTGTGATAAACCCAGATCTGATCTTCAGCTACGTTGTCCTCCATAACCTGTATCCTTAAAAGTTTGAGATCGTCTACATTTCCATTTGTTGACATCATCATTCCATTTTCCTTATTTCGAAGCTTAAAGTACAATCGTTTCTGTTAAAAAAAAGAAAAGCAATATTTAATGTTTTATAGGTTACTGTATCAACCCATAACTTACCAAGAGAATAATAAATATTTAATGTCTAAAAAATGACAGCACACATCCTTAAAGGCTTAGTTAACGTAACTTTAAAGTAGTTAATACTGGAAATAAATCATTGAGTATGGCTCTGCTCACTAGATGCTCATGTGACCAATGTAATAAAGCAGATGTAAACCCTTCCTGAATTACATTTTTTTTTTTTTTTTTTTTTTATAGTATTGTGCATAAACACAACCTAGAGACTGGAACAGAGTGTTGTCATCCTATAACAGGAAGAGCATAAACAAAAACCTTCATGACAGGATCAGTACATGATATTTTAATGACAGCTGCAATTTTAAATATACTGAAAATTTATTTAACATGTAAAAGTTTGTATGACATTTTAGTGATTGGTTTACATGTACTTTTATCACAAGGTTTGTGATGAAGCATGATCTGCTTTGCCTAATTTTTTTACAAATGGTATCTGACATTCTCCTTTACACTCTCCTGAATTAAATGTTCAACCAATTTATACAAACATTAATTCAAATACTTTAGTTGAAATTTTTTTTATAACTCCACCCTTAGTCAAGTAGTACTTCTGACATTTATTTGATGAACTTGTTTACTGAAATACTGTATAACTGAATTAATCCAAGAAAATAGTAAATAATCCAATCAGCATTTAGCTATTAAATATACTTCTGAATTATCAGACATTTTCTCAGAAAATGTAATCTTTAGGCTTCTTCAGATGTCTGTAAATACCTGTCGAAGGGGACGTAGTGATCCAATTCTATTCCAGCCACTAAACTGCCGCCACTGTGCGATCCTGCTTGGTGAAATTAACAGTTGTTGACCTCTGTAATTAGCGTATTCATAAAGCACCCATCTGTAAGGAGAAATGTCTACATTATGACAAGGCATTAGGGAAACAAACAACATCAAAAATCATAACAATTCATAATGAAAGTATTTTCCTAAGCAATTATGTTCTAATTCTTTTGTTTCAATGATAGTAATGCCAATGTATCATTATTGAAAACTACGTTTTACATTTTTGAGTACTGATGCAATGGCATTGCTATCATTAGTTCATTTTTTTATCATTAAAATAACATTAATGCCGTGTACACGCGATCAAACTATCCGGTGGACCTGGTCCGGACAATCCGCCCGTGAGTGGGCTCTGGCGGACTTTTTTTCCCCAAAAGTAAGGCGGACTTAGAAAGTAGTTTTGACTCAAAAATTTTCCCCCGGACTGCGAGTCCGGCGGACAATCCGGCCATCTGTGTGCTAGTCCGCCGCACACGGAGGAAAGTCAGTTCATTTTGAACGTGGCTCCAGGTAGCCGTGATTTGCGAAGGAGGTCAATGTCGCCGCCTTTGGCGGCGAGATTGACACCTCGCTGGCCCAGTCACCTGGTATGGACTTAAAGGGGAAGCCCTACGCTGAAAAAACGGCGTGGGGGTCCCCCTCAAGGTCCATATAAGACCCTTATTTGAGCACGCAACCTGGCCGGTTAGGAAAGGGGATGGGGACGAGCGTGCGACCCCCCCCCCCCGAGCCGTACCAGGCCGCGTGCTCTCAATATCGGCTGCTGCATGTCTAGCTTGGCAATAAACCGTACTATGGAGTCACCATGTTATACAAATACATACAGTACATGCAGAATCCAAAAAGGGCTGCATGCTTTTTAAAACTACTAAGCAAAGAAACAGAGCCCTTTTCATTGGTTAGACAACCTTCCAAGGTAAGATCATACTCACATTCCTCCAAGGACCTCAAGAGACATTAAATCGGGGGAGTAGCCCATTGCCTGCAGATCTGTTGATTCTTTGCTAACTTTTACTCTTCTCCCTTTAAAGTTTTCCTTTCCAAAAAGTACTGCATCCGGCTCTGAAAATTCCTGTTGGAATAAATATCATTCTCAGTACAAAAAGATTTCAAATGTTACCTGTGTATCAGCTCATAGACACGAGATGAAATCACCTGATAGAGCTTCTTTTTGTGGTCTTAAACCAGCCATAAATGGACTGACCTATGTCCACTGACTGTTGATGGCGAAATAGAGCGATTTACTTTCCTGCCACCTCTGGCAGGAAAGAAAGTTGCATCATATATTGATCGCCTAAGCCATTCAGTAAGGTGATCTCTGCTGAAGAGGAAGGTTAGAGTTCAGACTGTCTGATACTGCCTGATACTTCACTTTTCATAATAAATAGCATAGAATAGGCTTTTGTTTTGTCTTTTCTGCCCAAGCCATCCCAATGGGCTTATCTCTCACTTATCTAGTTCACGGAACCTTAGAATTTTCACTTCTCAGTTCAAAATAAAAATAAAATGCTTTCAGAGAGCTGACTTATATCATGTGACCCTCCAGGAGCTTCTTATCCCATCATACACTGCCTTGCTGTATCAAAGAATATGGCGTTGATCACTCTGGACCACACCTCCCTCAATACTATACCACCTCTTTTATTTTGACTCACTTTCCCACTTCTTCCTGTAAGGTGGCCATACAACATGCAATCAGATTGTACAATCTCCTTTACATCTATCAACTATGTAGGGCAAGGGCCTGCCTGATTTGATACAAATTGAATGGATTGTTCAGGTAGGTCCTCCTATTCCACAGTTTTGGTAACTCTAAAGAGAATTGTGCAGAGATTTTACGATTAGATTCCATAGTTTATGGCCATGTTTATACATGTACATGGAAAGGAAGACATTCAGCTGTCATTGTTCTTGTAATCCAGGTCCAGCTCAGGGAGGGGGAGGGTCTAAACGCACCAATTTTACTTTTATGACCTATTCACACAGCGTAGTGAATGGAGTGCACCTTTTTTGGTGTGTTTTTCCCATGACACGCATATGCAGCCCAGCTCAGAAACCCCTTGGGGTTAATAAAGCCTGCTCCAAGAATGGTAGACAATTGACATCCGTGTGAAAGAGTGCCAAACAGTGTTGTTCTGTGTGTTGTCTTTAAATTCAGAATTTAATAAAGGGGAAAGAAACCGAACGGGTTTCAAAAACTTGCATCTTCAAAGCCTTTAGTTAGCCTATCAAATGCATCAACGAAACGCCAAACCTTATGCTTTATCAGTGGCTAAAACATTAGACCACCCTGCTGCCACAAGTTGCACAGTGGCAAAATGTACACCAAGCAGCTTGAATCTAAACTGCATGGGTCATTAGAAATTGTTAACATCTTAATTATCAGTAGGTTCTACAGCCATAACGGGAGTAGCTGGACACAAGGCCCACCACAACCTCTAAACAGAGTGAGAGATTATTATTATTTTTTTTTATGTATTTTTCATTGAATATGATTTGTATAAGTACAGAACATAGCCTTTGGGCATTCCCCGGCTAACAAATACAGATACAGAGACTGGTCTAGGTTAAGTTGTCTAAAGCATTTGTATCAATATGTCTACAAGCAGATGTGTTTAAATGAAATGAACCAGAACACAGGAGAATACATAACTAGCAAGAAGCGCAGCTTGCAACATGAGAAATGAGTGAATACCGTACTTACATAGCTTATCATCTTTAAAGACCTAATACGGGCATCGTGTGGGCATCCCATAGCACATAAATTGGGAAAGGTGCCTTCTTCCAATACCCAGAGATTGCCTGAGAAGTCTTTTTGGTCGTACAAAGCCCACCTAAAAAAAACAACACTCATGACTGAAATTGGAACTCTAAGATAATACATAATTCAACAATAAAAAAAATTATATAAATGTTGGAAGTTCCTTATTAATGGTCAATGCTAATGGTGAAATGCTAACAATACTCTAGACCTGCCATGAAAACAAATTCAACATGGGGCAGCTACAGCTGATTTTCTTCACATGATAACTGTTATTATCATTAGTAAGAATTTTTTTTTGAGGTTTCAGAAGAATGGATGTGAGAAACTTTCGGTTGTAAAACCTTCAGGTCAAAAGTTTCTCTATATGATCTATGTTCCCCAGGTCGGTCGGTCCTGCGGTTTCCCTCCACCCTTGCACCCTCTTCCTGGGGTGGATGGTCCCTGGAGGTCCCCTGGTAACCCCCCTCTCCTCTATATGGGGTAGTGTGGTGCCATGATGGATCCTGGGGGATGGGGTTGGGTACTGGCAAGCAAGGGGTGCACGCCGCCAGGTGCAAAGCTTACCATGGGGGAGGCACTGGGCGTTCCGGGTGCCCAGATCCTCTCTTTTTCTCTTTCAGGGGCTTTCCTGGAGCCTGTGTCAGCTTTGCGTAGTGTGGCCAGCGGCCATTTTGCCACAGCCGGCGTCTTTTTCCCCCCTATTGCCTGCTGACTTCTTCTGGCTGGCGGAAAGGTTTGCGTGGTTTGGCAGCCATGATTTGGTGGTTTTTGTGCTCAGGCAGCGGTGGCCATTACTGTGTAGCCCAGATATCATTTTTTTAGCAGGTGGAAGCTCCTCCTTTTAACTCCTGTGTTATCCTCTTCCTCTGACACCACACGTGTGCGAATCTACACTTGAGGCAGCAAGCGCTACGGTGCGGAGGAGAGTCTGGTGGGGTCCCTTCCTCTCTCTGCTGCAGGCTGTGGGGTGGCCTGGTGTTACGGTACCGCTACCAGCGTGGGGGGTGTCACTTTGCAGTGGTCGCTCTTGGTGTGGGGGGGGGGGGTCGTCTCTTCTTCCCCTATGGAGCAGTTTCCCCACTTGACCCCCTATCAAAGGCTGCAAGTCCCTCTGGGTCACAGCCATCCATTCACGCACTGATGGCGGCCCTGGAGTCCTTTGTGTCCCAGGTGGAAGTAGCTCTTGGGTGGTGGACTAGCAAGAAGCATCCCCCACTTCATCCGTGTCGTCAGATCCTGAATCTGATTCGGCAGCCGTGGATGGGGCCCACCCTGCGGGGTCTGCGGCCACGCTCCCAGATTTTTCAGACAGTGAGAATGATTCCTCTGCCCCGGTGGCTGCGCATGAGAAGGCACTGGTGGACACACTGATTGCATCTGTGCAGGAAACTTTAAAAATGTAAGACGTAGCTGCAGTACAGGTGTCGGTCCCTTTTGGTACTTAAAAGCCGTCTCACGGCATAAGTGTTCCCTTATCCAATATTTTTTGACAAATGGGAGCATTCAAAACATCCCTTTTGCGGTCCCAAAGTGCTTTGCTGTGTGTTAGCCTTTTGAGTAGAGTCTTCTCAAGAAGTGGACGTCTCCACCTGTGGTGGATCCTCCAGTCTTTCGATTGAACAAAGCCACCATGATTCCAGTTGAAGACTCTCCAGCTTTTAAAGATCTGGCTGACAGGAAGCCAGAGTCTCTGAGCCACACTATGTTCACTATTGCAGGTTCGGCGTTTCGGCCGGTCCTGGCCATTGCCCTAGTGTCCCAAACACTGACAGAGTGGGCAAAGCCCTTGTGCCATGACCTGGAGTTTCCTCCTGTCTTCACTGTATTGGTGGACCAACTTGTCCAGTGGCTGCAGTTTGTCTGTGATGCCTCTTTGGACTCAGCTCCCTTGCTTTCTAAGCTGTAGTGCTTTGGCGGGTATTGTGGATGAAGTGTTGGACTGCGGACTAGGCCTCTAAAAAAAGCCCTAGCTGATCTGCCATTTCAAGGCGATTGTTTGTTTGGGGCCACTTTGGATGATATCATTAAGAGTGTCACGGGAGGAAGAGTACTTTTCTTTCACAGTCCAAAGGGGAAGGAGCCACGTTGCAATCGTGGACCTTCCTTCTCGGCACATAACGTTTTTTCGGGGTCCGCTGATAAAGGCTCAAAGTCTTTAAAACCCCCTTGGGAGGTTACAAGTGACCACAGAGAGCGGGGTTCACCAGATCCCCAGAGAAGGCTCCTTCGGCATGGTGGTATGCCCTCACCCGCAGTCCAGGTAGGGGGACATCTTTGCTGGTTTTTGGGCCCGTGGATCTCTCTGATATACGACATGTGGGTTAACAAAGTGATTCTGTCTGGTTACAAGATCGAAGTCCAGTCTTGTCGTTCCTTAAGCAGATTTTTTCCGTCCAATCTGCAGCTGTCTCCGGACAACGTTAGCCCTCCAGGGTGCGATGCAAGGCTTGTTGCTGCAAGGGCTGATTTTCCCGGTTCCAGCGTTGGAACGTTTCCAGGGTTTTCATTCAAACCTGTTTACGATCCCCAAAAAAGAGGGTACAGTATGTCCAATTCTGAACCTCAAGGCCCTGAATCGCTTTGTGTGGGTGTGGAAGTTCAGAATGGAGTCCATTTTCTCCGTGGTGGCATCTCTTCATCAGGGGGACTTTCTTGCCTCCATCGACATCAAGGATGCCTACCTGCACATTCCAATATGTGCACAACACCAGCTGTTCCTCCTCTTTGCTGTGGGAGAGGAGCATTATCCATTTGCAAGGTTACCCTCTGGTCCCGCCTCTGCTCCTCGGGTCTCCACCAAGGTGTTGGCCCCAGTTCTGGCGCTACTGCACCAGCGGGAAATTGCTGTTCTGGGCTACCTGGTCGACCTCTTGCTGCGAGCAGAGTCCCCAGCGACCCTGAGGGGAGACGTGGAGATTGCTATTCAGACTCTGGCAGATTTTGGGTGGCTGATAAATTACCAAAAGTCTGCACTGATTCCAGTTCATAAATTGGTTTATCTGGGTCTGACTCTGGATTCCGCTTTGGCCAGAGTGTTCCTTCTGCAGGACAAACTCCATAAGTTACAGACAGCAACCGGCTTACTGCTGTCTAGCAGGTGGGTCTCCCTGCAGACTTGCATGCCAGTGCTAGGTCTAATGGTGTCTATGTTCGAGACGGCCCCGTTTGCTCAGTTCCATACGAGATCCCTGCAAAAGGAGATCTTGTTAAAATGTCCAGGGTCTCTGGACGGTCAGATATGGCTGAGCCAAGGAACCAAAGGGTCCCTGATCTGGTGGCTTTGTTCCCCGCCTCTGTGGCAGGGGAAATCCTTTCTCCCTCTGTACTGAACGGTGGTCACCACCGATTCCAGTCTGTCCGGGCGGGCGGAGTCCTGGGCCTGAACTCGGCTCAGGGTCGATGGACGCTGGAGGAATACCCATCAACATCTTGGAACTCCAGGCGATAAGACTCTGTCTGGATCATTGGACGGATTGACTTCAGGGGCTCCTGATAGGGATCCAGTTGGACAATGCCACGGCAGTGGCCTATTTCAACCACCAGGGAGGAACAAGGAGTGTGTTAGCAGGCCTAGAAGTAGCAGGAATGCTCCGGTGGGCAGAGCGTTTTGTCCCGGCCCTCTCCGCTGTCCACATTCCGGGGGTGGACAACTTCCACCTCACCAAGGTTGTTGGACCAAGGGGAGTGGTCCCTACATCAGGAGGTATTTCAACAGATATCTGCATTGGGGTTCTCCAGACGTAGATCTGATGGCATCCCGGGTCAACAGGAAGGAGCAGAGGTTGGTGGTCTCGAGACCCTCTGGCGGACGCCTCAGATGCTCTTGGTGACTCCATGGGGCCAGTATTGTCTGATCTACACCTTTCCTCCTCTCAAGCTTCGAGGCCGAAGGAATTACGGTCATTCTAGTGGCCCTGGACTGGCCTCGTCAGTCCTGGTATGCCGACTTAGTGCTGGTCACAGATGCCCCCTTGCGGCTACCTTTCAGGGAGGATCTGCTATCCCAATGGCCGATCTTCCACCCTGCTTTAGTCACTGACTTTAACGGCCTGGCTGTTGAAAACCAAGTGTTGAAGGATAGAGGCTTACCTGCGTCAGCGATTCCGACACTACTTAAAGCTAGGAAGTCTACTTCCAGGAAGGTATATCATCGGACGTGGAAAGCATACATTTCATGGTGTGAGTCAGTGGGGTTTCACCCACGTTCCTTTTCGGCGGCTCAGATTTTGACTTTTCTTCAAAGGGGCGTTGAAAAGATTTTGGCCTTGAGTACCATCAAGGGCCAGGTGTCGGCTTTGGGGATTTTCTTTCAAAGCACCCGGCTTCGCATTCCCTGGTGTGTACCTTCATTCAGGGGGTGAGACATGTAGTTCCACCGATACGATCTCCTTTGCCACCATGGGACTTTGAATCTGATGCTTTCAGTTCTACAGAAGCCTCCGTTTAAAAATATACGAGAAATTCCCCTGCTCACTATGTCACAGTAGGTGGCCATCACCTCTGCTCGCAGGGTGTCAGAATCAGAGACGCTATCCTGTCGCACGCCCTACCTGGTCATTCATAAGGACAAGGTGGTTCTTTGTCCTTCGTTCCTTCCAAAAGTTGTTTTTGATTTCCATTTAAATGAAGACATTGTGTTGCCTTCCCTATGTCCCAGGCCACAACATCTGAGGGAATTTGCCTTACACACCTTGGATGTGGTTTGGGCGATCAGGGTGTATTTGGCAGCTACTGAGTCGTTTTGGGGGTCAGACTCCCTGTTCATGATCATGGATGGGCCAAAGAAGGGGCTGTCTGCTACCTCTGTGACCATTTCTAGATGGATCAGACAGACGGTGACTCATGCCTATTCTGTCAGGGGTCGGGTTCCTCCCATCCCGGTGAAGGTGCACTCTACTCGGGCGCTGAATGCCTCCTGGGCCTTCTGTCATCAGTGACGCAAGTCGTCGGTGCACACTTTCATAAGATTTTACAAAGTGGATGTGCTGGCATTTGCGGGTGTCTCTTTTGGTCGCAAGGTTCTGCAGGCTGAGTTCTAGAGGGTTTTTCACTCATGAAGAGGTTTTCTAGCTGTTCAGGTTGGTCTCCAGTTGTTCTCGTTGAGCTCCAGATTATCTGGTTGGCCTGTTTTTTTTTGTTTTGTTTTTTGGCTGCCTCACCCCTCAGGTTTGGCACTGCTTTGGGACATCCCTATGGTTCTGAATAAGGAAGCGCTGTGTCTGTCAATGAACGAATGAGAAAATAGAATTTTTGACTTACAGTAAAATCCATTTCTGGATTTTACACTCCTGTCTTCTCTGATCCTCACTTTTTTTTTTTTACTGTCCCCAATTCATCTGCTGATAGAACAGAGCCCTAGGAGGCACTCAGCACTTGCTCATTTTCGAATGAAAACTCCTCCTATAAGCTTTAACCAGTGCTCAGCTTGACACTGATAGAAGTCACAAGGCTGCTATATACTGCTGATGACAAAAGGTATTTAGCAGTTTAGATTTGTATTTCCATATTCTGTGTACAGTGGTAAACCAGATATAGTGAATGCAGGGTCCTGGGTTTAGTAACGCTAAGTGAAAATTACTTTTGCAAAGTGAAAATGCACTGTGAATGAGGTGCGAGATGTGAGAATTTTTATTTTTTAAGACGTTTCATTGAACATGATTTTGCATTCTTTGCAAACTGAATTTTCACTTAAGACCACCTCATTAAGATAAGTAACCGATCACTCTGCAAAGTGAATATGCGCCTCCTTTAGTAAAATCAACCCCAATGTCTACAAAAGACCTACTAAACATACAGGTGTCAGCATTAATAATGTATGTTATAATGCTTACTGTTCAAAAAGTGAATCTTGTGCAGATTGTGCATGCATTTATTACTATAGATTAATAGCAGGAACTGTTGATTTCACACAGTACACCCCTACATATATTATTTGAATGTATAAACCACAAAGGTATCTTTAGGAAGTGCAGGACATAAAGAGGAACCATATACAGATCCCATCTCATCATAATAGCAGTATGTCTTCTTTACTTTGCTTGCTCCATCACTGTTGTGTATAAGAATATATTTGCTGTTTGCTGAAAACTGGCAGTACAATTTAACACAATATATGCTATACTTTTTGAGTTCCTAGTTGCTGGAATCTCTATTATGCATTTGTCTCTTACCTGCCTGAAGAAACTTTGCAAGACATTATTTTAAGAGAGTCGTCTATGTTATTCACATCTCCTTCATATATTTGATTTTGACCTTGGAAGTCAGGTTCTGAAAACACTTCAACCTTAAAAAAAATCAAATGAAAACAAAAATCTCATAAAAAATACTAACTGATCACAACAGAATGTGAGATGTATGTTTTTTTTTAATTGTTACAGTTTCCACGAGGACAAGCCAGTGAGGGCTAGATATATCATTAGTAATTAAAAAATAATCTTTATAAAATGTTCTCTTTTTACTATTTACCTACATGACCTCTACACTATTTATAAGTATATTCATTTCTAAAGTGTGATTATCAAGACTTACTTTCAGTTACAAGCTAGGAAGAAATATGTCTGCAATAGTTTTATACAAGACGCTGAGCTTCTTAAATAGACAATTTTTAATATAGGTTAGTAAAACCACTAAGATTCAATACAGAGACATATAAAACCATTACCATATTGGGGAAAGTCACTATTCATACCTTAAAATGTCCCCATGGGCTATCAAGGGTTTCCTAATGAAAAAAAAAAGGACAAATATTTACATGGAAAAGATAACATTCTTCAAATGCTGCATTCAGGTTTAAAGCTTCCAATCATGTACTAAGCAACTTTTGTTTAACCCCTTCCCACCGACCCTTTAAACTCTAGGGGTCTCAAACTGGCAGCCCTCCAGCTGTTGCAAAACCACAAGTCCCATCAATCCTTTAGTAGATGACGCATTAACAATATTTTTAATGAGAGGCATGGAGGAAGAAACCAATTCCAAATTAGGCTGAGCTTAAAGCGGAGTTCCACCCAGAAGTGGAACTTGCGCTCGTTGTACTCCTTCCCCCCTCAGGTGCCACATTTGGCACCTTTGGGGGGGGGGGGGCAGGATACCTGTCTTTCACAGGTATCCTGTTCCCACTTCCGGGAGCCTCAGCCACGGGTATTGACATCACTACCCGGGCTCCCTCCTCCTCCTTCACGGGCCTCAAGCCAGTATGAAAGAGGAGCGGAGCCTCGCACATCTGCAGTAGGGTTCCCTTACTCACAATGGAGGTGGCATGTATCCGACAGCTGAAGGAAACATCAGCTGCGGTGCTGACATTGCTGGACTCCAGGACAAGTAAGCGTCTGATTATTAAAAGTCATCGGCTGCAATATGTGCAGCTGCTGGCTTTTCATTTTTGCAGCAATGGGCGGACCTCTGCTTTAAGTAGAGTGCCTAAGGCTGCCATACATGGGGCAAATTTCTTTCATGCAACCAGGGGTTGCATGAAAGAAATTCGCACAGGTTCCCCATCAACATAAACAGTGTGGAATCAGCAATTATCTTCTCCCAGCGGGAGAGAGACAGGGATTATTGCTAGCGGTAGGGATAAATCGCAAAAGAATCCAGCAGGCTGGTTGTACCCACGTTTATCGATCAATCAACTTTCAGCCTGCCCATTAACAGTTAGAATCTCCGCCAGTTCCTACTAAACCAGCTGAGATTTGAACCATGTTGAACCAGGCTGGCTTAAGTTGGAGATATTGATACTGCCACTAACTGTGCCAAAGATTTTAAAGTCTCACTATCATAGAGATGTTTCAATGTGCATATTCCTGATTTTTCCCCATCTCTGGAATCCCTGGAGTTTACACATTTCAGGAAAAAAGGGGACTAATGGGGTACAGATAACTAATGGGGTACATTAAGGAGAAAATACCCAGTATTTTTTTGTCACATCCCATATTTTGCACATTAAGAAAAGAGTACGGATGATCCCTACAAAGCCCTTCGAACTGGCATCTCCAAAGTATATAAAGGTTGGTGGCCTTAACTCATAACTGAGCATAGGCTGTAGGATGATGTAGAGGACATCTTAGCATTCCACCCTGCTAGATGTTGTAACTGGGCCATTAACAAGTAGATCCATGGATCTGGGACAGATCAACTTTCTGCATTGATAGGATATTGTAAAAATTCAAATTTTATCCTTGGCGACTTCCTACTCCAGATTAAGTCCCTAAATAAAATATTAACCCTTACAAACATCCTTGGGGATATTCAAGTAGGTCGGAGAGAATTATGGAGAAAATACAGCAACTGCTACCAATAATTAATCTGGACGGAGAACTGTCTTTGACTGCTTGGTCTGTATTTTGGGAGTACACAAAGGGGTTAGTCGGTCATAAAGGGTTTAAAAAACTCCCCTGCATATGACTGGATGTTTAAATATTTGTAGAGCTAGCATAAAATGTACACCACTACTAAATCAACCCCACATAGTATCCATTATTTTTTTTTTAACAAACTGTACAGTGGAACTGACATACCATAAGAATTGGCTGTACAGAGGAGATTTTGTAGCTCTTAGCTCCCCAGTCACTAAAGTTAGAGTACATTCCTTTCTCCAGTATGTATTGTTCCCCCGTAAAGTCAGGACATTCGTAAGCCACCCATCTGTTTAAAAGTAAAACAGAATTGTCAATACACATCAACAGCAAGTGTTTTTGTAAACCACAATCTCCTTATCTAGAAATAGTTCAATCGAATATACGATAAAATAAATGTTACATCCCGTCATTAAATCCAGTTTATTGGCAGCCTTAAAATACCAACAGTTTTTATGTAATCCACATATTCAAATATACTTTAACTAAAAAACCTATACATTCATAACCACTTTTGTCTAGTGTCAGTTGACCACTTGGTTGAACACAACAGGAAAAAAGTGAGAAAAGTTATGCAAGATAATAGTGCAGAGCCTTAGCATTAGCCTAAACCAAAAGCAAATATAAAAATGTATGCAGCTTTGTAGTTATTAAAACTGAGTTAAATTCTCTTAAATATTAAAGTGGTTGTAAACCCTTACAGATCACTTTTCGCTACAGATAAGCCTCAAATAAGGCTTACCTGTAGCTACCCAGGATATCTCGCAAACCTGCGCGGAAACATCGCCTGTATTTGCATGTGCCGATGTCATTGGCACATGCACATTGACACAAACTGAAGCAATGGCACGTATGTGCCGTTGCTTCAGTGAATCTGCTGTTATCGCACACATGCGCGGGAGTGACGTCATTGCGGCTCCAGCCAATCACAGCGCCGTAGCCGCGATACCTGGAAGTAAACCCCGGGAGTGATGTCGCTGGCCAGTGCTGTGTATGGGCACCACAGCGAGGGCTTCAATCTCAGGTGAGTGTTACATAATGAGCTAGTATGCTATGCATACTAGCTCATTATGCCTTTGTCTTGCAGGTGTAAGTTTTTGTTTTGTTTTTCAAAGTGGGTTTATAACCACTTTAACAGTGCAAGTACAGGAATTTGGTTCAGCCTGCTGCAGTCTCTGTACAGCAGAGCTCAGGATGGGAGAGAAAGAAGCAGAAAAAGCCAATAAGTTCATGTGATGACAAGCAGCATTCTGATAGGACCAAACTGACAGAGAGCTGAGCTCATGACTGTTTTTCTTTTCCTTCACTGCCCAGTCCGAGGCTTGGAGCAGGTTCATGAGAGCCTGGGCTCACAACAAGTGGGTTAAAGGATCCTGGCTGTCATACTGGAAGACTGAGAACTTCTGGCAGCGAGATAGAAGTACTTAATATTTTAATGGACTATCATTTTTTTTTCTTTAATTATTTTTGACTGAAGTTTGCTTTAAAGTGTAACGCTAGCCAAAACTTTTTTTTTCTTTAGCTTTAGACAAAAGGTTTAAAACCTGTACTAGATGTTTATTGTTGTCCACTTCCACTCTAACTAAGAAAAACAGGATTTTTTTTACTGCCAAGGGCACACAGGAAATTACAAATCATTGCCATGCTGACAAAAGACATATTCTGACAAGTCTGTTATCATATTAGGTGTGACCTAGGAATGTATGCAAGCATATCACAACAGAAGACGCTCAGACCTGTCTGCTTAATGAACCTGCTTCAACATTTCCAATTCACATCATGTGGTTTTCCATTTGCTGCAAAATATGCAGAGTAATTTTCTTTCCTTCAACCCCTGTTTGAGCCTAGGTTCCCACTGATGCATGGAAAGCAGCTCATGTGAGTCGCACAGGAATCACACTGCATTCCTGTGCACATCACATGCGATGTCTGTGTGGTGCGATTTCAGCCATACATTTTGCACCAAAATGGTGCAGGACTCTTTTCCTTTTTTTTTTCCGCACACGAATTGTATCGCATTGGTGTGAACACCCATGTGATGCGATTCTAGCAATCACACTGCGCTATGCAATCTGTTTCAGGGAGTCGTTAAGACAACACTGACACCAGCAGCAGGTCGCATGGACATCGTGCAGTTGCTTTGGTGTGCAATACTATGCTGTAAAACGCAGAAATTCTTGTGCATTTCCCACATTACATTAGTTTGAACCAGGGGTAAGGAAAGAAAATTGCACAATATATGGACTGCCTTAGACTGATGTCATTTTGCAATTACTCAGCTGGCCCATAGTGCAGGGATCTCACTGTATGGGTCTGTGTCCTGGTGTTCAGAAAATGACAGATAACTAATAAAAAGATATATTCAGTTATTCATACTAGCTGCAGCGAAAGTACAAAATATTTTTAATGCATGCATAACTTTATGCACAGTCTGTCACATCAACTTTTAGAGCCTAACTACACCACATTTACAGTGGATATAAAAAGTCTACACACCCGTTAAAATATCAGGTTTCTGTGATGTAAAAAAACGAGACAAAGATAAATCATTTTAGAACTTTTTCCACCTTTAATGTGACTTATAAACTGTACAACCAAGTTGAAAAACAAACAAATCTTTTGGGGGAGTAAAACTAAAAAACTAAAATATTGTGGTTGCACAAGTGTGCACACCCTCTTATAATTGGGGATTTAGCTGTGTTTAGAATGAAGAATTCACATTCAAACTCATGTTAAATAAGAGTCAGTTCACACATGCCATCATTTAAAGCTAACCCAAATAAAGTTCAGCTGATCTAGTAGGTCTTTCCTGCCATTTTCTTAGTCGCACCCTACAGCAAAAGCCATGGTCCGCAGAGAGCTTCCAAAGCATCAGAGGGATCTCATTGTTAAAAGGTATCAGTCAGGAGAAGGGTACAAAAGAATTTCCAAGGCATTAGATATACCATGGAACACAGTGGAAAATATGGCACAACAAGTGACATTACCAAGATCTGGACATCACTCCAAAACTGATGAGAAGATGAGAAGAAAACAGCAACATTAAAGGAGCTGGAGGAATATCTGACAAGTACTGGCTTTGTGGTACATGTGACAACAACCTCCCGTATTTTCATATGTCTGGACTATGGGATAGAGTGGCAAAGAAATACATCCAAGCCCAACTAAATTTTGCAAAAACACATCTGAAGTCTTTCAAAAGCATATGGGAGAATGTTTTATGGTCTGATGAAACCAAGGTTGAACTTTTTCAAAACAACACTGCACATCACCAAAAGAACACCATACCCACCAGTCAAACATGGTGTTGGCAGAGTCATGCTTTTTGGGGCTGTTTTTCTTCAGATGGAACAGGGGCCTTAGTCAAGGTAGAGGGAATTTGAACAGTTACAAATACCAGTCAATATTGGCACAATGCCTTCAGGCTTCTGCTAGAAAGCTGAAAATGATTCAGCGTGATAACGACCCAACGCATAAATAGCATACATCCAAATGAACAAAAAAATGGCTTCACCAGAAGAAGATTAAAGTTTTGTAATGGCCTAGCCAGAGCCCAAACCTGAATCCAATTGAAAATCTGCGGGGTGATCTGAAAAGGGCTGTGCACAGGAGATGCCCTCACAGTCTGACAGATTTGGAGTGTTTTTGCAAAGAAGAGTGGGCAAATATTGCCAAGTCAAGATGTGCCATGCTGATAGACTCATACTCAAAAAGATGGAGTGCTGTAATATAAATCAAAAGGTGCTTCAACAAAGTATTAGTGTAAGGGTGTGCACACTTATGCAACCATATTTTATTTTTATTTCCCTCCACCTAAAAGATTTCAGTTTGTTGTTCAATTAAGTTGTACAGTTTATAGGTCACATCAAAGGTGGAAAAAAGTTCTAAAACTATTTATCTTTGCCTTATTTTTTTACATCACAGAAACCTGACATTTTAACAGGGGTGTGTAGACGACTTTTTATATTCACTGTATGCGTATGTTGAGATGCTTTAGGTTAGCCAATCTATTCATTTTCAATGAGCTGTTAACTTTCCACAAAAAGCACACCTTTATTTTTGACAATGAATTCAAATTTGTTCATTGTAGCATGGTACATTAGTATACCGTGCATGTTTTATATTCAGATTTAAAAGTTTTGCAGAGATTCAGAACAAAGTAATTTACAATATATAGTAAAATATGTAACATTATGAAAATAATAAACATGATACCTACACGCCACTTAATACGTTAATAGACTGTATCTTCATTCCAAAACCTGTCTCTTCCATATTTGCTATGATCCCCAGGACATTGATGTTTGCTGCCTTTTCATCCAAGTCTTTCTCACTGTACATTATCATGTGGGGAGTTGAAAAGTCCTGAGAGGTAAATATGAAAAGGTTTTAAAAAAGTACACAAGAGCTGACTGACACACTAAGGATGACCACAGATGACTTGTTTTTTTCAATCAGCAAGCAGGCTTATTGAAAAAAAAAAAAAAAAAAAACCCCAAAAAACCGAGTGGATTCCCCCATCCACACAAGTGAGGTATATAGAGGAAACCTCCCCAATGAGACATTGTATTCTGACAGTGGGAACTCTCTGCTGTCAGAATACAATGATCAGTGGCTGCAGTCAGTTTAGAAACATGTGTTTCTAAAACATTTCTAACATTTCTGTTCAACAGAAGTCGATCGTTGGATTATTAGATATACCCAATAATGTGTGTGTGGCACAGCTTAGTTTTCTTTAATTGAGACTGAAATTCTTTTGAGCTGTTCCTTTTTTATAACCAATTTGGGATTGAAATACAAATTTAGTAGTCCAAATGTAAAATACCTCTAACCATAAGAACGTTAATTGCCCTTGCAGCAGAGAACTAGGAATGTGCAACTGTGGGGTTGATTTACTAAAACTGGAGAGTGCAAAATCTGGTGCAGCTCTGCATAAAAACAATCAGCTTCCAGGTTTTCTTTGTCAAAGCTTAAAGTGATTGTAAGGCTTAGTTTTTTTACAAATAATTTCATACTTACCTCCACTGGGCAGTTTGTTTTGCACAGAGTGGCCCAGATCCTTGACTTCTGGGGCCCCCCAGCAGTGCTGGTAGCTCCTCCCCGCATTGTATTACCCCCTAGGACAGCGATGGTGAACCTTGGCACCCCAGATGTTTTGGAACTACATTTCCCATGATGCTTAACTACACTGCAGAGAACATGAGCATCATGGGGAATGTAGTTCCAAAATATCTGGGGTGCCTAGGTTCACTATCACTGCCCTAGGAGAAGCACTCCCGTTACCTTGCGGGTGCGCTCCCGAGTTCAGCATTTGGTGTGTATGGACGCCGAATGTAGGACTCGGGCCCAATCCTGCGTCATTGGATTTGATTGACAGTAGAGGGAGCTACTGGCTGCGCTGCTATCAATCTATCCAATCAAGAGCGAAGTCAATGGGCAGAGGGGGAAGAGTGCGTCTTCGGCGTAGGAATTACGGGACTCAGGTGATTAAAACGGAGGGGCTGGTCAGCGACAGAAGTTTTTTCACCTTAATGCATAGGATGCATTAAGGTAAAGAAACATGAGGGTTTACAACCCCTTTAAACGAGCCGGCGGAAGCTAGAAGCTGATTATCTACCATGCACAGCTGCACCAGATTTTGCACTCTCTAGTTTTAGCAAATCAAATCCTGTGTGTCAATCAAAAAGAAACAGTCAATAAGTTATTTTCAGTTAAATTACACATAGCAATTTTATTGTCTAATTAAATTATGCATAGCAGCGGTGCTAAACTTGGCCTGAGCTTAAAAGAAAATCTCTGATCAGGAGTTAATGTACTGAAAGTACTCTTCGTAAACTCTTATCGGTTAAATATGCTGCATGAGTAACAACTTACAGATAAAATTGGACGTAATGACTGCAGTAATCCATTGTAGCCTCCCCAGTTACTCCACTCTTCATAATCACCTTCCTCAAGCAAGTACTGATGACCTTCATATCCAGGCTTCTCATAGCCAACCCACCTACATTCACAAAAAAATAAACCAGTAAATTAAGCCTCAGTCCATACAGGATATAACATCACATTGCTCGGAACAATAACACATATAAAAGCGCAGGTGATGAGGAAGTGCACAAGATCTGCACCAAGTAGGCATGTTCTATAATGGGCATATACTCACAATCCACTAAGAACTCTCATAGATCCAACTGTAGAAAAGGGAAATCCTACATCCTCTCCTGATCCTTCTGGTATTTCAAGGTTCTCAAATGTCATTGTTTCTTTGTCCAACTCCACTTGTCTTCCTTCAAACATTGGTTTCTCAAAAATAATTATCTAACACATGAAAATTAAAATGTTTAATCCAATGAAAGGAATAGGTGATATCAAATTTGTTTTATATGGTGCAATGTACCCTTTTCTGAATATAATATAATATAAACATATAGTCTTAAGCCAGCCATAGATGGTTCGAATCTTGGTCGGTTCAGCAGAGACTTGCCAAGATTCAAACCATGTATCGGCAGGCTGATTGTACCCAAGTCGATCTATGAATTGACTTGGGTACAATCAGCATGTTGGATTTTTAGGTTGCAATTATTGCCAGTGACTATTACTGCTAGTAATAGTCATTGTTTCCTCCCGGCCAAGACAGTTCCCTGCTCCCCCCTGCTGGAAAACACAATAGCCCCACAATAGTATATATAAAAGAAGTTCCACAATAGCTAACTATGGCCTGCCCAAGACTACAGAAACTGATCCACATCAAAAGGTGGGTATGGTCAAATTGCAATTCCAACAGTAGATCTGATAGGGGTAATAAATACCAGGATTGTACCCAAATTGATGGATCCACTTGGGTACAATCAGCCTGCCTATACATGATTAGAATCTCGCCCGGCCCTGCTGATCCAGCCGAGATTTGAATTTTCTATTCCGGGCTTTACAGATACAACAGGCCCTTTTTGCCCTTTAACCTCCCTAGCGGTATGATTATGACAGATTTTTGATTCCTGAAAGCAGTACATTGTTTTGCAAGGAAATTTGACGTTTTATTTTGTAGGCCTATAATTCTTAGGAATAACTCACTTAAATCTATCCAAACAAGAGAGTGTAGTAGACATCCCGGGTATGATAAAGTTTGAAACATGAAATCATAAATTATAATATAATAAATAACTATAAATAATTATAACAAATTATAATAAAATGTATTTAAAAACGTAATCAAATCAAAAACACAGAAATTTGTGCAGAATTTTAGCTGTCACTACTTTAAGTGTTTGACAAGGAATTTCCCCATGAATCACTATCGCTCAATTCTGCTAGTGATTCTAATTTATTATCGCTGTTTTCTAAATCCACTTTTGATGTAAAGGGACACTTTTTGGTTGCTATATGGACAATCTCAAGTTTACCGGCAGAAAGAACAGTATATATAATATAAAACTGCATGCATGGCACTGGACAAAAGGGATGTGAAATCATTTGATACAGTAATGTAATCCGTAAAATTACAGTGTACTGTATGTGTTTTTCACTTTTTGAATTTGGCACCGGGGCTCCGTTCCAGTGCATCGTGATGCTCACAGGGAACGGAGCCCAGAGCGGTGATAGATCGAGCAGAGGTCACGGCTCACAAACACAGAAGGGAGACACTGCAGGATCCTGGGGACACGGTAAGTAACTTTGCCTGAATCCTGCGATGCAATCCCAAGTGTGGCTTGGGGTTACTGCATTTGGTAATGAAAATTCACCCCGAGCCACACTCGGGATTATCGCCAGGGAGGTCAAAGGCAGCCATAATGCTAGTGCGGCCCATACTGAAACTGAATTTGATACTCCTGCTCTAGAACATGTCTGGGCATTAGCTCCTTTGACTAGTTCCTGTATGAAGAAACAGCCTTTACTACTCCCTGTGACATCATCACTTCCAGCAACTGCAAGAGTATCAGTTTCTACTGACCTAGTCATGCCTCCAGAACTACATATGCCAAAGAGCCTTTTACCTATACACATTTGAACTAAATCACTAAAGGAGTTTAAAATCCCCACACAATTAGTTTTGTGAGTATTTACTTCTAATATCCAATCAATCAAAAAGCTAATTCCTGTTCAATATACCCAGTCATGTGCAGATTAAATAAGTAAACAGGAATTTGCTTGTAACCTAACTGGATAATTGAATAAATAGGCCTCGGTGTGTGGGCAAGCTCTTAAGAGTCAAGGCAGCATTACTGCTTTGCTGGAAAATAAGGAACCGTATGCATATGAAGAGGTGGAAAAGGTGGAAGATAAGGAATGTTCTGTAGTCCAGGAGGCAGCACTGACAACGATGGTTGGAATTCAGTGCAGTAAAGGTATTGTGCTGTCAGCCCAAAAAGTAAGTTAAGAGCAAACTGGATTTCTGGCAATCAACAGGTATTTTTTGTTTTTGCCGTCTTTTTAAAGGTATTAAACATGGAGAAATAATGTATGCCTTGCAAAGATGTACTGAAAATGTTTTTGTTATTTTGCCCTGATATACAAGGTGGTGATTACTTTGCATGCCTGAATATTTTCACATTTTACTTTAGTTCTCTCACCTTTGGTTCATAGGGGATTTCAACTTTGCGACTTCCCTGTAGAAAAAACAAAATGTAGTAAATGGCATATACACAATAAAATAAAGGCAAAAAATAACAATATGCAAAAGTAGAGAGACACCATACTGATAATGGGTCCGTAACCAATTCTGTCTTTAAATAGTGGCAGTTCTTTAACTGTAACAACTAAAGTTCTGCAACACTAAAAGCAGGCTCACCCTGCTGGTGAGGTTAAAGGTGTTTGTCCAATTCAGTTACAACAGCATTGGGGAAGGCATGTATTTCTGCAGACCCTCTCTGATGCCCCTTGCCTGAGCCTGTTTTAGCCTAAGGCAGCCTAGGTCTGAAGTGGCCTCCTTCTCTACAGGCACGAGAATGAAAGTTTACCGAATGCGCTATGATGCCTTTTGACATATTTATTATTCAAATATGAAAAAAAATATATGTTAAAGTTTTAAATGGGGAATGGTTAGAACCCAAAAATCTCAACCTTTTGAATATTCTCCTCCTTTCTGTTCCAGTAACTAAGACACACTGAGTAAATCTCCTAAGTAGGAGCACAGACAGTAATAGAAACCTGACAGAAGTAATAACTATTCCCTGCTCTACCCAAAACAAAAAAAGTTGCACTTTAATGACTAGTAGTGATGACAAATTATAATCTCATATCTAACTACTGTTTAAAGTGTATGTTTAGTAGGTATATGAACAGTATAAGGAAGAATTAAAACCGGTCAGATTATTTTCTGCTGTGTACATCCAGTTGGTGAGATTTCCCTTCCATTCCTGTTCTGAACAGGGAATTTCTCTCTCAGACAGTTGTTAACAGAACAAGAGTCCCTACTGGAAGATTTCCTTTTTTTTCTGTTCCAAAAAAGTTGGACTTTCACTTTTAGTCCCAGTTTTTGCTTGCTTGCCTTAGCCAAGCTTTAAGAATTAAACATCCAAAAAGGTATAACACAATTCATTTAATCACTTCAGCCCGGAAGGATCTACTCACTTCCTTAGCAGGGCATTTTTTGCAATATGGCACCGTGTCACTTTAACTGACAATTGCGCGGTCGTGCGACGTTGTACACAAACAAAATATGTATGTCCTTTTTTCCCCACAAATAGAGTTTTCTTTTGGTGGTATTTGATCACCTCTGCGGTTTTTATTTTTTGCGCTATAGACAAAAAAAGACTGACAATTTTGAAAAAAATATATAATTTTTTACTTTCTGCTGTAATAAATATCCAAAAAAGAAATAAAAAATTGCAATAAGCGTATATTGATTGGTTTGTGCAAAAGTTATAATGCCTACAAAATAAGTGTTATATTCATGGCCTTTTAATTATACTTTTTTTTTTTTCGCTTTACTAGTAATGGTGGTAAACAATGATTTTTAACGGGACTGCGACATCGGACACTTTTTTGGGACCACTGACATTTATACAGTGATCAGTGCTATAAAAATGCATTGATTACTTTGTAAATGTCACACTGGCAGGGAAGGTGTTAACACTAGGGGGCGATAAAGGGGTTAAATTTGTTCCCTGGGAGGTGTTTCTAGCTGGGGGGGGGGGGGGGGGGGGGATTTGACTGACTAGAAGAGGAGAGAGATCGCTGTTCTTGGTCACTAGGAACAGCAGCTCTCTCTCTCTTTCTCCTCCCCTGTCAGAATGGGGACCTGTCTGTTTACATTGACAGATCCCCATTCTGGCTCTCTGTGGAGCAATTGCAGGTGGCCGGCGGACATTGGCTCCATTGTCGCGTGCGCCTCCCACAGCTCTTAAAGCAGCCAACTTACACCTATGGCGCTTTGCACAGCCGTGCCAACCTGCCGCCTTATAACGACGGTGGCTGGTCGGCAACAGGTTAAAGGAGAACTAAAAAGGCAAAACTTTTTTTTCCCCATTTTGGATAACCTCTGTCAGATTTTTTATTTGTTTTGCCATCTGTCTCATCTCTGAGATTTCCCTTCCTTTATCCAAACAGGAAGTGAGAGGAAATCCTTGCAAATTCAGGGAATTCCTGGGGACCCCAAGGTCACCAGAACTAGTGTCCCCATTGGAAGATTTCCGATTACTTTTCTGGGATTTACTTTCACTTTCAACGATAATGATAAACAAGACAATTAGAGAGAATTAATCTCCTTAACGGACACAGACAGCAATAAAAACTGAAAACGTTCTAATTCCTCTCCAAAAAGCTTTGCCTTTAGTTATACTTTAACTGTTTCAATTTCAATATCTATAGCAACTAAACTAATACAATCAATACAAGGATCTCACCATTTTTAAAGGCCTCAGTGATCCAATGTAAGCCTCTTGAGTATTCCAAAATAACAGGTCAGGGTATTCTCCAGGCTCCAGTATAAAGGGTATCCCTTGAAATCCAGATTCCTCATAGATTAGCCATCTATATATAAAAGCAGGGTTTAGTCAAAAAATATTCTCATACGCCAAGTCTGGGCCTAATAATAGTATCTAAAACATTTTTTATTTGGGTGGAAATGTTCCCTCATTTCTACTACCAGTATTAATGCTCCCAAGCGGCTCTTTCATTCCCTTCCTCATCTGCAGAATAACTTACTGCCAGCTCCTTACAAAAATTTCCTTTCCAAGCCCTTCTTACATAACCACGGTGTGGCCTCGAACTGAAACAGGCAGCAAGGGGGTTTAGTTGTTAAGCAATCCTTTGCTGACTTTAAGATAGGCCTTGTCCTTGGTACTGTCAAGTCCCCCTTCCACTTCGTATTCCTACAAGGGCCCACTGCTCTGACCTCCAACAATAGCAAAAATGTTAGTAATGAATTGTGGTTATTCAGGTGGAGGTCATTTTAGAACCAACAGTGCTGGTAGCAAAAATCAGGGTGTACCAAAATATTATGCAGGCAGGGTAAGACGGTCATGTGAGAAATGGCAAATGGTAAGTGCTGGCACAAACGAACCAGCTCGGTACAGACTGGTACATGTTTGAAGACGGGTACTGAAAAAGGCAATTGTAATTAGGTCTGTCTATGAATCAATTAGCATTTTATTAAGAGTCTTTAATATGATCAAATACACAAAGCAAGGGAATCGCCTTGGGGAGAATGAAAAAAAAAAAAAACAGCAGCATCTATTCTGCTGAACATTATTCTTAACAATGCACTTCCCCTATTCCTCTCTTAGGGGAGTTATGTTAATCTATATGTTTAAGGACATGAGTTCCACTTCATCATTTGCTTCAGTACTTCAGTTAAAATCAAATGCAATGAATGTATGATCCAACAGCTAATGCATTTCTATAACTGTGAGGGAATTGCTACAAGTGCTCTACATTACAGTGATTTATACAAAACAAAACTAGCTGTCCGACCAAACATTGTTTAATCTAACAAAGGAACTTGGCTATTTAAACAAATGACGCACTACACATTATTGATCCTATTCAAGAAAATCTGTACTACAGCAGCAAGTAAGCACAGACCATCTTTATGGTAAATTATAAAGCAAGTAACTATATATAGTTACAAAGTAAACTATGAAGTACGTACTAAAGTAAGCCATATAAAACAGTATAGTGGTGCCTCCACATAACCAAAACTATATCTATTACTGACTCTGCTGGTAGATGTAGCCTCTCAATTTGTCCTGGTGACCGGTGTTACTGGGACCGAATGCGATGGGAAAGTTACAACTTTAGACCTGTCAGCAGATCAAGAGGTAAAGGCAAATTGTTCAAATTGTCCCAAGAGAACACTTGTTCTGAGGACAGCTATTTAAGCAGAGAATTTCTGTAACTTTCTAGTGATCTCCTCTCACTTACTGTTGCCCGACAGGAAAAAAAAAATCTCCAAAGTGGGTGGCACAGACAATTTGGTTCTACATTAAGTTGGTTTTATTTTAATTTGGCTTTACATTATATACACCTTAACTGCTTTCCAGCCATATAGCTTACATATACAGTGGCAGAGGATCCTCCCTGCGCTGGATCATGTACCTAGTACGTAAGCCACACGCTTGGGCAGGGGGCAAACACACCTACCGGCCCAGCTGTGCTGTGATTAGTCACAGCACATGCCAATTACCGGGTCTCAGCCACTAAATGACCATGGGCACCCAGCTCTGAGCTTCACCAAACATAGTCCTTTGAATGTAAAAACAGAGCCGTATT
The DNA here is from genome assembly GCF_037356315.1 of Lithobates pipiens. Classification (NCBI taxonomy): domain Eukaryota; kingdom Metazoa; phylum Chordata; class Amphibia; order Anura; family Ranidae; genus Lithobates; species Lithobates pipiens. The sequence goes on from NW_027507758.1 coordinate 297,954,816, forward strand.
CAGCGACAGGTGATCTCATTGTTTGTTCATTCCCTGCTCAGCAGGGAAAAAACCAACTAGATCCCCAGTAAAAGCAGGACACATTACACACACACAAACACTTGTTAGGCACACATTTAACCCCTTGATTACCCTAGATGTTAACCCAGTGTCATTAGTACAGTGACAGTGCATATTAGTAGTGATCACTGTAATAATGTTACTGGTGAGGTTAGTGGCAGTTAGTCAGTTCCCCCCAAAGTCAGTTAGTGTCAGATTGCCTGCCTTCATGATCAAAGTCCCGTTATGAGTTGCTAATTTGCAACATTACTAGTATATTAAAAAAAAAAAAATCCAGTTTATGTCCCATAGTGTGTAGACGCTATAAAATTGCATCCACTTATTGGGATTTTTTTTGTTATCAAAGATATGTAGCAGAATACATTTTGGCCAAAACTTATTAGGAGATTTGATTTATTTGATTTTTTTATGGGATTTTTTTTTTTTAATTGTATATTTATTTATATAATACAAAACTCAGAGGTAAAACAAGTAAAAAAACAAAAAAAATAAAAATCCCAGATGCAATATAATACCACCTAAATAAAGCTCTATTTGTGTGATGTAATATAATAATATTCCACAATTTAACTACTGCTTTCCACGTGAATGAGTTAAAGCAGAGCTCCCCCCCTCCACTGCCACATATGGCACTTTTTGGGGGGAGGGGGAAGCGGTTGCCTGGTTTTCAGGTATTCACTCCCACTTCCCGGTAAATTCCCGCACAGTGATCAATGTCATGTCTGGCCCCTCCTCCTCCTCCCCCCGTTGCCTTCTGGGACCTGTGTGTGTCCCAGAAGATGGTGGGACCATTTAGAAAGTGCAGTGCGACTTGCACATGTGCAGTAGGAAGCTGTATGTGAAGCCTGAAGGCTTTACTGCCGGTTTCCATTACTTGCAAGGCCGGTGCCTGCACCTGAAGCCGATGGACGAATCGGCTTGAGGTGCCGACATCGCTGGATCCCTGGACAGGTAAGTATCCTTATATTAAAAGTTAGCAGCTACAGTATTTGTAACTGCTGACTTAATTTTTTTCCCCCCCAGACTGGAACCTTGCTTTAAAGGGGTTGATTTACTAAAGGCAAATAGGGTATTCACTTTGGAAGGTAAGTTTCATTTTGCGAAATAATTTTCCCCAGAGCTTAGAGAATGTAGTTCGCTTTGCAAAAAATAGACAATCACGTGCAAGGAAAATATTGAAAAAAATGTATGAAAGAAAGCATATTTTCTTGAACGTGATTGGATGATGGAAGTCAGCAGAGCTTCACCTCATTCACCAATCTCTGGGAAAAATCCCCTTACAAAAGTGCAACTTACATTACAAACAGTCTGTTGGGGTTGATTTGGTTGATTTAGTGTTCTCAAATGCAATGACATGTTAAAAAACAACTTATTTAGGTGTTCTGATAAATTCTGTTACTTACACTCCACAATGCACTTTAATGGAACATGTTCTCTGCAGCCTGCCATACACTTGCACCTCTTCTGTATCATCAGCATAAGATGTCATGATTCCTAAACCTCCAGGATCTGTGAACAGGTCAATCTGGCAAACTCTGTAATCCTACAAGAAAATGCACTTTTCCACATTAGTGTCTTCATTATTAAAACAGATGTAATGTACTTGCATTCCAAAGATACACAGAATAGCTCTTACTGTAAGTACAATTTTTAAAAAAACAGGGAAATCTGTGCTATGCATCCTTGCATTTCTTTCTATGTACTGTAAATACTTATTTTTAAATGAGGGTGTGGAGTACTAGAGCTGTGAGCTATTATGAGCATGGGGGGTGGGGGGGAGAGGTCAACGAAGCAAATAGTTTTTACTTTTTAAATACCCAATTTGCAAGTGTCTTTTTGTAAATGATCTTATAATAAATGCAATGGATCTCGCCATTCTGGTGTGATGTGTTATATGTGCATTGCTTTTTAACAGTGTTTTACATGGGTTTTGCATGCACCACCTATCGTGGTCGAATACTAATGACAATTTGAGCCCACAAACAATTAGGAAACCAAACCGACATTCTTAAAAACAAAACATTTTGAAAAAAATTCTACTAGTTTGTATGCAACTTTAGTGTGGCTATTCAAGGACTGATAAATAATGTAAGCTAATAGTTAGCATTTCTGAGCTTTGGGTTTGCTTGCTATAGCATGTAGGAAATACCTCTGAAAGGATGATGGTGGTGTTTTGCTTTTATCTAATTTCATGAACTTCACTCTATTGTACAGTACAAATAGAGTCCAATTAAAGTCATATGTATTTTTATATATTTAAAGCATTTGTTACCCTAAAACAAAAAAAAATTATCCTGTTACTTTAAAGCACGTTATGCAGCACAGTGCTTGTACTGAGTAATTCAGCCCCCTGTATTACCAGAAATACCTATCTGATCCTGCCCTCCCCCCTGTAAACTGACCACGGTTTATCATAGCTGCTGAGCCCTGACAATGTGGTCAGTTTACGTGCCTCCATCATCCGTGAGTCATAAGAGGGCCAATGAGAGCTGCAGATCTGGAAGTGTGCCTCA